>NC_089250.1:112743618-113388604 GCF_963930625.1 Muntiacus reevesi
CCACATCTGTACAGGACTCCTGCTTGCCCGAAGGAGGTGAGGCGCAATCAGGCAGGGCTGGAAACAGGGGACAGTCCCCCCCATGCCATGGCTGTCATCTAGGAAGCTTGACACCCAGCAGGGACAACGGCTTGGCCAGCTTTCTGGAAGGGGTGAAGGCCCTTCTCCCTCGGTCTGACTGCCTCCATCAGTGCAGAGAGGAGGAGCTTCGGATTGGGAGTCTCTAACTCTGAGGCCATTATAACTGACTTCTTTATGTTGTCACGGGCCCAGAAGCCGTCAGGGAGAGGACAGAGGACTGATGAAAGAATGGTCCTGTTTTGGATGAGCTGGGAGAATGAAAGCGTACTTTGTGGTCTCTGTTGGCCGAGGAAATGAGACATGGCCCTGTCAGCGCTGACCTGGCAGAAGGGTGTGCTTTGATGTCATGGAAGGAGCGTGAATATAAGAGTTGGAGGCTTGGAGCCAAGTTCTGAAAAGATAGTGGCTGATAATAGCATAGTGCTTATTGGGAACTGGGTACTTTTCTAAGCACTTTATGTGTTTTAAATTCGTTTGAGGTTCACAACAACATAATGGAATAGGTACATCCTTGTCTGTTTTGTGGTTGATAAGGCGTGGAAGGCTAAGTGACTTGCCCAAGGTCACATGGCCTGTTAGCGGCTGCTCAGACCGTCTCGAGCTGTGCAAGTCTGCCGCCTGATCTGGCAGATCAGAGGCCGCTGGCCTCTTCCCGCGGAGTGGCTGGCGTGGCAGCGCCCTGCCTGCTGTCGTCGGCTGTGTTTTGACCCTGAAGTCTGGCCTTGGCACTCTCTGCAGGGTTGTGAGATGGCGAGGGGTGGAGCTTTTCTTCCCAGGAACAAAGGAGCCGTCCAGATGATGTCATCACCGAGCTGTGCAAGCCAGCCTTCCCTGGTTGATCACACTAGTCATTAATCCCCATGTAAAACGCAGCTCAGGACCAGGCTCCAGACTCCCTAGTCACATGCCTGATAAACGATTCTGTTGGAAGAGGTTTGAAGGGCATCTGTGGAGAGTGGTTCTCAGCAAGATTCTTTGAGACCTTTTTACACATTCCCATCCATTCTGAGGCTGCCCTGGGACTGAGAAACGAGACTGCTTGCAGCGTTGGGAAGCCAGCTCTGAAGGCCTTTGGCCTGGAGTCAGAGGGTGCTGTACGGTCTTCCAGGAAATCAGGGAGGGAGCGCCTGGGAGAGCACCTTAGTCTGTCTCTTTCACTGCACTTGGGTCCAGATGGGAGAAGGGAGTATTCCAGGCTGGCCAGCATTGGTCCTTGTGTGGGGCCTCTCAGAACCATGCGTGGCCTTCTCCTTGCCCAGCTAATAGTATATGGAACACTAGCGCGTTGCGTGCATTGTGTCTTATCTGATCACACCGACCCCAGGAGAGGAGTGCTATTAAGCCAATTTTACAGATGAGGAGATTGAGGTCAAACTAGCAGAAGCAGAGTTTGGCCCCAAATGCTTCCTTATTATTCCTTCTTTTAGTATTAAGATCCTTTATATTTTCCAGAGCACCTTCTCTTTCACGCACAGGCCGTCTGGTGGCCATAATTTCTGAATCTACAATCTGGATGGTCAATACAATATCAGATAGCCCAAGTTCACATCCCAGCTCCACCATTTACTAACTGTGGCCTTGAGCGAGGCAAACAGTTGTTGAAGCCTCAGTTTCTATTGTAAATTGAGGGTAATAATGTCTAAATCACAGAGCACTTTTTAGGATGAAATGAGACAGCCCTTGGGAGGCACTTATGATTCCAAATATGTAAGTGGTAGCCACTAAATTATTATTATTGATTAGAAATGCCAGTATTTGATACTGAGTCTTGTCCTGGAAATCTAGAATTAAGTTTGTTGTGACCATATGCTAAAGCTTTTGGCCAATTTATAAAGAAGGAATGGCTATTATGATTTATTTTTTTAAGTCTGTGATAGGCTGAATAAAGGGCCTCCTCAAATGTCTACATCCTAAATCCAGACTCTGTGAATGTGTTAACATATGTGGCAAGAGAAACTTCGCAGACGTGATTAAATTAAGGATCTTGAGATGGGGAGATTATCTAGATTATCTGGGTGGACCCAAGGCCAGCACAGAGTCTTTTAAAGAAGGAAACAGGAAGAACAGAGTTAGAGAAGCAGATATGACAATGGAAGCAAAGTTCAGAGAGAGAGAGAGATTTGAAGATGAT
This sequence comes from Muntiacus reevesi, assembly GCF_963930625.1. Taxonomy (NCBI): domain Eukaryota; kingdom Metazoa; phylum Chordata; class Mammalia; order Artiodactyla; family Cervidae; genus Muntiacus; species Muntiacus reevesi. The sequence continues at coordinate 112,745,831 of NC_089250.1, forward strand.
TTGCTGCTAGCTCTGAAGGTGAAGAACAGGGCCATGAGCCAAGGAATGTGGGTGCCTCTAGAAGCTCGGGAAAGGCCAGGAAACAGATTCTCCTCTGGGGCCTCCACAAGGAATGCAGCCCAGTCTGGACCTGTGACCTGTAGAACCGTAAGGTGATAAACTGGTATTGTTTTAAGCCACTAAGTTTGAGGTAATTTGTTAGGCCACAGTAGGAAATCAATATAAGATCCTTACCAAAAAGTCTGAATCCAGGTGATACCACAGCAGAAAGATCGTTTAGGAGACTTGGTTGGGTCTAGCTTATACTTCTTTTGCCAAATCTTACTGTAACTTTGTTTGAAATAGACTATTTGACTTTCACTGGGATCTTGAGTGTCAATGAATAAATGATATTCTAGCTTTTCTGAATAAATGATAGTTCAGTTTTTCTACACACAAAAAATTATAGGATCCTTATTTAATGTCTTCCATTCAGATTTCACAGGTAATGATACGCACCTCCTCCACAGCCCAGGCTCTGTGCAAGGTACTTCCACCTAAATGCATGTCTACAGGCAGTGTGATAAGTGTGTTTGGAGAGTGTGGGCTTTGTTGTATGTGAGCAGGAATACCAGTCTTACTGCTCATGAGCAGTGTGACCTCAGGCCAGTCACCTGACCTCTCTGAGCCTTAGTTAACAAACTTGTTAAGTAGGGTTCAACACACAAGAAATACTTGACATGGGCCCAGCACTCAGCAGGTCCTGACCCAATTAATGTTGCTGCTTACTTCTCTCAGACTTGGATCTCCACCTCACTCCCCCTGAAGAGCCCTCTTGTCTGGTGAATGCAGACACTAGGCGTCAGGTTTTGTGGCTCTCCTGAAGAGAGGTGGCCTGGCCCATGGACAGAGTTAGTGCCAGGCAGTGGGGAAGAACTCACTTGTAGCCAGAACTTTCCAGAGGTGGAACCAGCTCCTTGTTACCTTCCTTGTTTTCAGGGGGACCCAGGTGTTATCACTTTCTGTCCCATAGGGGCCTGGGAGGGACATTGGCTCAGTCCAGATTGTGAAGATGTGGACTTTGGGTGTCATCCCCTCACGAGGTCACATATACAGTCACGGAGCCCACTACTGGGACTGAAGGAAACAAAGAGACACGCATCTTGGAGTCTTGAACTCATGTTTCCTTACTGGTCTTTGCCATCTGTAGTGCTCCATACTTCTCGAGGTTACAGGCTTCATCGTGGTATTGGCACGAAGACATATATCGATCAATGGAACAAAATGAGAACCCAGAAGTAAACTCACACACCTGTGTTCAGTTAACCTACAACAAAGGAGGCAAGACTATATGATGAAGAAAAGACAGTCTCCTCAGCACATGGTGTTGGGAAAGCTGGACAGCTGGACATGTAAGTCAATGAAAGTAGAACACTCCCTCATAGCACATATAGAAATGTGGCTCAAAATGGCTTAAAGGCCTAAATACAAGACAATACCATAAAACTCCTGGGCTTCTCTCGTAACTCAGTTGGTAAAGAATCTGACTGCAATGCAGGAGGCCCGGGTTCGAGCACTGGGTCGTGAAGATCCCCTGGAGAAGGAAATAGCAACCCACTCCAGTATTATTGCCTAGAGGATCTCATGGACAGAGGAGCCTGGCAGGCTACAGTCAGTGTGGTTGCAAGAGTCGGACATGACTGAGTGACTAAACCACCACCACCATAAAACTCCTAGAAGAGAACATAAGCAAGACATTTTCAGACAGGAATTGTAGCAGTATTTTCTTAGGTCAATCTTCCAAGCAAAAAAATAAAAATAAAAGCAAAAATAAACAAATGGGACCTAATCAGACGTAAAAGCTTTTGCACAGCAAAGGAAACCATTAACAAAAAATGATGTAAATGACAAGGGGTTAATATCCAAGGTATACAAATAGCTGAGACAACTCAATATTTAAAAAACTGAACAGCCCAATCAAAATAATGGGGAGAAGACCTAAATAGACATTTCAACAAAGAAGACATACAGATGGCCAAACAGGCACATGAAAAGATGCTCAACATCAGTAATTATTTGAGAAATGCAAACCCAAACCACAAGAGGCATCTACCTTATCTTGATCAAAATAGTCATCAAAAAAAGTCTACAAATTAATAAATGTGGGAGGGACTTCCCCGGCAGTCCAGTGGTTAAGACCTCATGGCTTCCATTGCATGGGGCATGGATCCCATCGTTGGTTGGAGAACCAAGATCCTAAATGCTAAATGGGGCACAACCAACCAAAAAAAGAAAAAGAAATGCTGGAGAGGGTATGGAGAAAACAACCCTCCTATACTGTTGGTGGGAATGTAAATTGGTGCAGACACTATGGAAAACAGTATGGAAGTTCTTTAAAAAACTAAAAATAGAGCTACATATGATCCAGCAATTCTACTGCTGAGTATATGCCCATAAAAGATGAAAACTTTAATTTGAAAAAAAGAAAAATCCATGAACCCCAGTGCTCATCATACTACTTAAAATAGTCACAACATGAAAACAACCTAAGTGTCCATCAACAGATGAAAGGATAAAGAAGATGTGTGTGTATACACACACACAGTGTGATATTACTCAGCTATAAAAAGGAATGAAATATTGCCCTTTACAGCAACCTGGATGGACCTAGAGAATATGCTAATTGAAGTAAGTCAGAGAAAGACAAATATATGTCACTTATATGTGGAATCTAAAAAATACTACAAATGAACCTATATACAAAACGGAAAGAGGCTTACAGACATAGAAAACAAGCTTATGGTTACCAAAGGTGGGGAGAGATCAATTAGGAGTATGGGATTAACAGATACAAACGCCTATAAATAAAATAGATAACCAATAAAGATTTACTATATAGCACAGGGAACTGTATTCAATATATTATAGTAACCTATAATGGAAAATAATCTGAAAAATATATAGCTGAATCACTTTGTTGTACACCTGAAACTAACACAATATTGTGAATCAACCATACTTCAATAAAAAGAATACAGGCTTCATCTTTTGACTGGCAATCACACTGCATTGCATTTTGTTTTGGATTGGTGGGTGAAAATGATATTTTGGTAAATGTACACATTAAAATTTCCTCCTCCCCCCGCCCACCACTTTTAAAATTCTGGCCCTGGCAATTCTTTATTTTTAACTCAGAGCTTCAAGAAATGGAATTAGCCTAACTTGAACTTAACTTCATGAAGACTTTGCCTCCAGTCAGTATCTGAAAAAGAAGGAAAAAATACAAAAATTACCCAAATCTGCCATATTTGAATAGAGTCTTCCTCCTTTGAAGCCTTATCCCATTCATTATCTCCTGTAATGCTTTCAACAGCCCTCTGAGGGAGGTATTCTTATCCTACTGCTCCAGTGTTCAACGGGGGTGAACAGGTGAGGGCATGGGGCATGCAGACCATACCACCGTGCCCACAGGTTTGTTCCCTTACTGCCAGCATCAGTTCTGATTGGTAATGGCCCGTGCTGCACTGAGGTTTACTTGTTTGAATAGTACCCCTGATTTTCCCCACTTCACAGGTGAAAAGTCAGGTAGGTGAAGGATGTAAGCCAGGCCTCCCAGGCTGAACCTGGGGCCCCTGACTTGGAGAACCCGTGAGCTTTTCCTGCTTCCCAAGCTGCCCCTCTTTATGGCAGGTTAAATCATACCAGCTTTAAAGACCCCATTACAATACCTTGGTTTCTTTCTTTTTTACCACCATGGAAGTGGCAGTAAAAATATTAAAACCAATTGCCGTCATCTTTCAGACCGCTGCGTTTATGAGACGTAGCCTTCAAATGAATGAAAATAATCGCAAACTCCCTCCCCGTTCCATTCTATGGGGACATTTCAGATTTATACAATATTTCTGAAAGCTCTTATAATAGGGCATATGCACTTAGGGCATTAATGAAGTCGGCTCAGTGCTGGCTGGTCTCATTTCATGGAGTTAATTGTTAAGTGTTTTGCATACTTACAATTGAACTAAATTATTCCAAGCTAGCTGGTTTCAGGAAGTGTTAATTATATTTCAGTAAAGGAAAATCAAGGCTAAAGAATCATCCACTTAGAGCTTATCTATTTATGAACATCTCATTCTGGAGATCTCAAACATATATTTTAACACCATGTGAATATTGAGATTAATATTTCTTCACCAAAGAAAGCTTTATTCCTCCCTTGAATAGGCCCCTTCTCCCCCCATTCCATCCTCCTAGCTTTATTCAGCAGTCTAGTCTGAAAGTTGAAAGAGGCCTTCTTTTGTATTTCTGGCGCCTTGAATCTTTAAGTTGGGTGCCAAGAGCAGCATTAGCTCCATTCATCTTGAGACTGACTGGCCTTCTATAAATGATATTAATTAATTTAGGGGTCCTGCACAGGCCGTTTCGGACCAAGTGCTCCCTTGCTCCTGGGATTCTTTCTCGAGTAAGTCGTTTGGACGGAAATTTTCTCCTGGGACATGGGTTGGAGAGGGTGAGTGGCCCAGCGTTGTCACTCGGTACAGCAGGGGTGGGGATGAAGAGCTGGAGAGAAGGCTGAGGGGGTCTATAGCGCCGGCATTGTCCTTTCACACTGCTCGTTCTACCCACTGGATCAGAAGGACTGAATGGATGCCTAACAAGAAGCTCTCTCAGTTTCTCTTGCATCTGTTGCTCAGTTTCTTTTCTACTTGTTCTTAACTTTTTGTTCATTCACTCATGCATGCGTTCATTTGCTCATTCAGTGCACACATATAGAGCTACGGAAGGCCCATCACTCAAGAGCAGTGGACCAGGGGCTGGGTGTGGAGAGCTGAGGATGGCAGAGCCCCTGCCTTCAGGAGTGCTCATAATAGGTAAATAGACCAGAGCCTCCTGGAGGGCTTGTTAACACACAAAGGACCGGGCCCCACCCCATAGTTTTTGATTGAGCAGGTCTAAGGGGAGCTGATAACTGGCGTATCTAACAGGTCCCCAGGTGATGCTGATGCTCTGGTCCAGGAATTACCCTCTGAGAACCACTGCTGGAGACTCATGGGATATAGGAGGGTACATCCTGAGGTCATCTTAATTTGTGTGTGTAGAACTCTGGTATAACTCTTTTTGGCTGGTAGATGTGAGTGGCATTTTTTCATGAATAAAGACTTTTTCCTTTAAAAAATTACTTTATCTTATAAATAACAGAGAATAACCAATATGTGTTGAGAAATGAGTGTCAAATGTCTAGTTGGGCTTCTGAAACAGCTGCACAACTCCTCCTGCATACTAGCCTTCCAAAAGGAGGTTCAAACACACACTTGTGCAAAATGACAAACACTGCTTTGTGGAGGCCTCCAAGGATGCTTGCATGTATGTGGGACCTTGAGAGGGGTTAATATTGAAATAGTAATGGTATGGACAGCATCTCCACAGATCCAGGTCTACTGAAAGCTTATGTAGGCCTGGGCTTGGGATCTGGGCACTGAAGAGGACATGGGTAAGCTGGAGAAAGAAGAACAGGGTCAGGGCAGGACACAGGAAGCAGGTGAGGGGACAGTGCACTTGGGGCTTGAGGGATGAATAGGAGTTTACTAGCACTGGAGTGAGCACAGGGCAGAGAACCGCTTTGGGCTGAGGGAACAGTCTTTGCAAGGCACAGAGGTGAGAAAGGCAAGGCTTGTTCAAAGAATGTTGTGCAGGCACTGCTGTGTGGAAGCAGGAGGAAGAGTGGAAGATGAAGCAGGATTACCAAAACTGATTGCTAGGCTGAAAAGCTAGACTTTGTCCTGAAATACAGATGAGAGAGGGTCACTTGGTGTTTTATAGTTGGGAGAGTGACTCAAGACTGCTGTGGAGAGGGCTTAGAAAAGAAGCCTGGCAGGTCTGAGAGACCAGCTGGGAGGTCGAGTTAAGGCACATAAAAGCTTCAGTCCCGCAGCTGTAGCAGCCATGTTTCCAGGACTTCTTTGGCACACAAAGCTAGTGGCTACCATTGGCCAGTGCCTATAGAACATCCCTGTGGAATGTTCTATCAGACAGTGCTAGTCTGGACAGGAAGCCTGATGTCTGGGTAGTTACATCTCCTTGGGTCCGTGGACTCCTCCCCGCAGGGAGAGAGGGGTGTGATGGAGGAGGGCCAGAGTGGAGCCATCTCAAAGTGCCCATTCCCAAGTTCAGGGGTAGCACTTGGGTGGAGTGGAAGCCATGCCCAGAGCTTGCTAGCAGAGTATAAACAATGGGAGTGGCTGGAGAGGGATGGTCAGGGGTCAGAGGAAAGACGATTCAAGCTCAGTCCTAGAGGCCAAGAAGGACAGTTTCAAGAAGTGAAAGCCATCGGTGAGCCTAGGAAGACCAGGGATGTTCAGGAGACTCCACCTCGGCCAGTCAGTCCCTTTCTCCTGGAAATCCTAGTTGAGACACAGTGACTGAGCCCATTAACTGCAAGAGCTGAGTTAGAAGGTCATTAGCTTGGGGGACAGAGTGAAGACTGCCGTGTTTGGGAGGCTGCAAGGAAGATGGTGTGCCGGAGGAGGAGAAGCCAGTCTGTGGAGGGAGAGGAGAAGAGCAGCTGTGTAGAGAGGAAGCGAGCGGCCCCTCCTTGGAAGGAACAGGCTGAGAGTCTGGCTCTGAGCCCCTGCCACTTCCCAGGAGATCCTGTCCTCGCTCTGCGCCTTCACAGCAAGACTGCCTCCACTCCTAACCAATGGAGTTTCACTGGGTTTCTCTTTCTTACAACCCAGCCGTCTCTAAGAGTGTCCTACCGCCTAGCCCAGGAAGTGACACACACCATGTGCCCAATCAAAGCCTTTGCCTTCATTTATAAATTTATTTTTAAAATTGGAGTTTAATTTCTTTACAATGTTTTGTTACAATTTCTGCTGTACAACGACAGATGAATGGTTAAAGACGTGGTACATATATACAATGGAACATGATTCAGCCATGAAAAGGAACGAAATTAGGTCATTTGTAGAGATGTGGATGGACCTAGAGTCTGATATACAGAGTGAAGCAGGTCAGAAAGAGGAAAACAGATATATTAATGTGCATATATGGGCTCTAGAAAGATGGTACTGATGAACTTATTTGGAAGGCGGGAATAGAGATGCAATCAAAGCTTTTAACGAGTTGAATCAGTGTGAGATTTGAACCATGGACCACATGAGAGATTCAGAGGCAAAGAGGAGGCCACAGGTTGCCTCTTCATCCTTCCTCCCACCCCTTTGAATGCAGATGGAGATACTGTGGGCAGCTGAAAGATGGCCTCTTCTTCCTCACCCCTTTGGCACCTGGGATGTGGTGCCTGCTCCTTCCTTTTTCCAGAAACTACACCTATGGTTGGCGCTGCTTCTGATGTCTTTCCTTGCGTCACCACACTCTTGCATCAATTCAGGTGGTGTTATAGAGCCAATTAAAATGTGTAAGCCACAGATAGTGAGTGAAATCCCTAGGATTAATTTGCTCAGTGGAGTATTAATCTGTGTAATGTCACAGGTGCTCCTTCAGCAAATGCGGCAAGATGGAGACGGAGGTACATCCCCTCCCGTGTTTTACTGTAAATGCTCTAATTGGCCCCGCTGGGCTGGGGCTGGGGTGTGGCTCCACCTCCTCTGAGCCCCGTGAAAGGGCAGAGTCAGCTGTTTGGGCCCCCAACTGAGCTGCCAAGCATCCAGGCCCCCTCCTCTGTACCAGCTGGCCCCCACACCCTCACTCTCTGCTACCTATCCATGCTGCCCCTGGGCAAGGCAAGAGAAGGAGCTTAACAGGCTGATCCTAGCAGCCCCCAGGACTTGCCACTTTGCAAGCTTTGTAATTAGAATCCTTCTCAATTAGGAGATGGAGTGAATTAGCATCCAAGTTAACAATATGACCACGCCCATCTGTCTGACCAGCTACCTTGCCTTTAAGAAAGCCAAGAGCAGGAGAGGAGTTTCTAGTGCTTAGGTGGCAGAATCAGGGCTGCATGGTTGGCCAGATGTGAACCTGTCCAGTAAGCTTAGGCACCATGGTTCAAGACATCTGGCTTCTAAGGAAATGTCTTCCCTCACCAGAGCTCGGCTCGCAAGAACCTAGTCTCAAGGGCACTCAGTTTCCTCCTGGAGAGTCTAAAATTCACTGTTGCAGTGACCGTAGCTGGTGACCCTGGCATCCAGAGGGGCTTAGGTGGCTTGTCCAGAGACAGTGGGAAGCCATTCAATTCAATGGCCAAGAGTTCTGGCTTTGGAGCCAGACAGATCTGGATTCAAGTCCAGTTTCTGTGCTTAGCAGTTGGATGCCCTTAGGCAGATAACCTAACCTCGCTGGGCTTATTTTCTTAATACCAGAATGTGTATCACAGTGTCTGCCTTACAGAGTCACATGATGTGTAGGAAGTGTTTAGCACAGAGCTTGTACTTAGTCAACTCTCTTAAAATCGGCAGTTTTTATTATTATTGTTAATAGTGATAATGGAATAAAATGCCCTCAGGTGCCCTGAGGTCGCTATGCTTTCCTGTCCTTTGTCCTCCTTCTGCCTCCCCTGTTTTGTTATGACAAAGACCTGCCATGTCTGCCTCGACCTGTGCGTCGTGATAGTGAGGCAGGATAGTGGAGGCGAAAGCTCTGAAGAGGACATAATTGGTGCTTAAGCATAGAAATGATTATGGCCAATAAGCTAAGCTGAAGCCCCAGAACCCTCCAGGGCTGGCCAGCTCGTCTGATGACATGGGGACAGAAGTTCCTTTCAACTTCAGAGGATTCTGGTTTTGGGGTGAACGTTGCCAAGTTCACTGTCACCAGCAACAGAAATGGACTCTGGCTGGTTTAAGTAGGAAAGAACTTTCTTGACAGAGTATGGTGTCTCAGAGAAAGCTGGGAAACCAGGGTGAGGGAGGTGGGGTACAGAGCTGTGCTGCCTCTGACCACACTGTGCCTGGGGTCCCCCACAGACACCCTGGGGACACAGGAGCTGCCTCACCTCTGGCATCTATTCTGCCCTGACCCTGCCTCTCTGTGCCTCTTGCACATCCTGAATATCTGATCTACTCTTCCTGGGTGACATATGGATTTCAGCTGCACAGATGAGTAGGAGAGTATTAAATGCTTGTCAGGTCTGCCTTGTTTTCTGAGTTGGGAGGAGGGCTGTGCCTCCCCAAGAGTCGCACGGGTGTTTATTACATAGTAAGAACACTTGGTCATGGGGCAGCCATTGGTGTATGTTGATGGAAAATGCTAGAGGCCTTCAAAGTCCCCATCCCGTGGACCATGATGCCGCTGAAACCTTACCTGGCACATTTCCAGCATATTTCTGCATTGACAGCTGCTTCTCTCCTCCTGTCCTGTAGAGAAAAGGGCTTAGACTCCTGGAAGTCCGGGCCCAGCTCTTCAGATGACAGGATGCTTGGGAGCTCTGGGAGTGGAGGTGGGGAAGTAGGGAATCGGTGATGACTGGATCTTTACCTTTCTTCAAGGCAGCTGGTCAACAAGTTCAGGCCACAAACAGAGTCTCCGGAGCAGCAGTGAGTCAGAGCCCAGGTTGCAGGGTGGCAGGAGAACCGGCGGTACAGCCATGGTGGGGGGCTGCCATGCTGCCCTTCTGGGGACACACCAGATATGACACCCCTCCTCACCAGGCCCCACTCCGTATGATGTACGTGGGGAGGAGACTGGCTGAAAAGGCCTTTGTCCTGCCTTGACAGCATTGTTCATGTCCTGGGGCTTCACCCCCATTCCCTGCAGTGGCTGACCACCATGCTCCAGGGAAATGAAAGGTAGCTTCCTGTCACCAAATGATAAGGCATCTTCGTGATAAATTCTGGTTGTTCCCACAAAACAGTGTTTAAACGGTGAAACACCAATTAAAAAAAAAAGCCAATCTTAACCACAGCACAAAAAATTACTGTTGCTCTGTTAAAACCCTGAGTGAGTGGAGGGTTGGGTGTGGGGTCAAAATTCACACAGCCTCCCCTGTGTCACCTGAAACAGCACCATGGCCTCCTGGACAGTGATTCTTAAAGTGTGGTCAGCAGCTTCCAAGGTGCCTGGAAATATTAAAAACAGCTTCTCAGACCCCATGCCAGACTCGCTGAATCAGAAACTCTGGGAGTGGGGCCCAGTACTGTTGTAACAAGCCCTTCAGGGGACACTGGTATTTGAGAACCACTGCCTTAGGTTTTGAGGAGGTATATTCTCCTTCCCAAAGGCCCTCGGTTTTCCCTATCAGTAAGGTGAAGAATTTGGATGGGGACTTCCCTGTAGTCCCGTGGCTAAGACTTTATGCTCCTATGGTTTTCATTCCAAGCCCAAGGAAAGGCAGTGCCAAAGAATGCTCTAACTACCACAATGCTAGCAAAGTAATGCTCCAAGCCAGGCTTCAGCAATACGTGAACCATGAACTTCCAGATGTTCAAGCTGGTTTTAGAAAAGGCAGAGGAACCAGAGATCAATTTGCCAACATCTGCTGGATCATCGAAAAAGCAAGAGAATTCCAGAAAAATATCTATTTCTGCTTTATTGACTATGACAAAGCCTTTGACTGTGTTCATCACAATAAACTGTGGAAAATTCTGAAAGAGATGGAAATACTAGACCACCTGATCTTCCTCTTGAGAAATCTGTATGGGGGTCAGGAAGCAACAGTTAGAACTGGACATGGAACAACAGACTGGTTCCAAATAGGAAAAGGAGTACATCAAGGCTGTATATTGTCGCCCTGCTTATTTAACTTACATGCAGAGTACATCATGAGAAACACTGGGCTGGATGGATGAAGTGCAATCTGGAATCAAGATTGCAGGGAGAAATATCAAAAACCTCAGAAATGTAGATGACACCACCCTTATGGCAGAAATTGAAGAAGAACTAAAGAGCCTCTTGATGAAAGTGAAAGAGAAGAATGAAAAAGTTGGCTTAAAGCTCAACATTCAGAAATCATGATCATGGCATCTGGTCCCATCACTTCATGGCAAATAGATGGGGAAACAGTGGAAACAGTAGCAGACTTAATTTTTTGGGACTCCAAAATCATTGCAGATGGTGATTGCAGCCATGAAATTAAAAGATGCTTACTCCTTGGAAGGAAAGTTATGACTAACCTAGACAGCACATTAAAAAGCAAAGACATTACTTTGGCAACAAAGGTCCATCTGGTCAAGGCTATGGTTTTTCCAGTAGTCAAGTATGGATGTGAGAGTTGGACTGTGAAGAAAACTGAGTGCCGAAGAATTGATGCTTTTGAACTGTGGTGTTGGAGAAGATTCTTGAGAGTCCCTTGGACTGCAAGGAGATCCAACCAGTCCATCCTGAAGGAGATCAATCCTGGGTGTTCACTGGAAGGACTGATGCTGAAACTGAAACTCCAATACTTTGGCCACCTGATGCAAAGAGCTGACTCGTTTGAAAAGACCCTGATGCTGGGAAAGATTGAGGGCAGGAGGAGAAGGGGACAACAGAGGATGAGATGGCTGGATGGCCTCACCTACTCAATGGACATGAGTTTGAGTAAACTCTGGGAGTTGGTGATGGACAGGGAGGCCTGGTGTGCTGTGGTTCATGGGGTCACAAAGAGTTAGACATGACTGAGCTACTGAACTAAGCTGAACTGAATGCAGGGGCCCGGGTTTGACCCCTGGTCAGGGAACTAGATTCTACATGCCACAACTGAAAGATCGTGCCACAACTGGGGCCAAGCTCAGCCAAATGAGTGCATAATTATTTTAAAAAAATAATTTGGATGATTCTTTAAACTGCAAATTCAAATAATTCCTGGAGTGGAAAAGCCTGGGTTTCTCTGTTATCAATCAGCTGAGGGTCATTGGGTAAGTCACAGAACCTGGGCATAGCTTTCTTATCCATCAAAGAAAAGGTATTTGATGGCTTAATGGAAGAGGCAGGACCTGGGGAATGGACTGGATACTTGACTTCTGCAGGTCAACTGTGGACCTGGCCTGTGCTGTGATGTGTTTGTAGTGGGGGTTTCCTGCAGCTCTGATTTTTAAAAAAAAATTTATTTATTTTATTGAAGGATGATTGCTTCACAGAATTTTGCTGTTTTCTGTCAAACCTCAGCATGAATCAGCCATAGGTATGCATATATCCCCTCCATTTTGAAACTCCCTCCCATCTCCCTGCCCTTCCCACCGTTCTAGGTTGATACAGAGCTCTTGTTTGAGTTTCCTGAGCCATACATCAAATTCCCCTTAGCTATCTATTTTACATGTGGTAATGTAAGTTTCTATGTTACTCTTCCCATAGATCTTCCCCTCTCCTCCACTCTCCCCATGTCCATGAGTCTATTCTCTCTGTCTGTTTCTCCATTGTTGCCTTGTAAATAAATTCTTCAGTACTATTTTTCTAGATTCTGTATATATGCGTTAGAATACAGTATGTCTCTTTCTCTTTCTGACTCACTTCACTCTGTATAATAGGCTCTAGGTTCACCCACCTTGTTAGAACTGACTCAAATGTGTTCCTTTTCATGGCTGAGTAATATTCCATTGTATATACGTACCACAACTTCTCTATCCATTCATCTGTCGATGGACATCTAGGTTGCTTCCATGTTCTAGCTATTGTAAATAGTGCTGCAGTGAACAATGGGATACATGTATCTCTTTCAGTTTTTGTTTCCTCAGGGTATATGCTTAGGATGGGATTTCTGGGTCATATGGTGCTTTTATTGCTAGTTTTTTAAGGATTCTTCATACTGTCTTCCATAGCTGCTGTATCAATTTATATTCCCACCAGCAGTGCAAGAGTGTTCCCTTTTCTCCACACCCTCCCCAGCATTTATTGTTTATAGATTTTTTGATGAGGGCCATTCTGACCAGTGTGAGGTGATATCTCATTTTAGTTTTGATTTGCATTTCTCTAATAATGAGAGATGTTGAGCACCTTTTCATGTGTTTGTTAGCCATCTGCATGTCTTCTTTGGAGGAATATCTGTTTAGGTCTTTTTCCCACTTTTTGATTGGGTTGTTTGTTTTTCTGGTATTGAGTTGTATGAGCTGCTTGTATATTTTGGAAATTAGTCCTTTGTCAGTTGTTTCATTTGCTATTATTTTCTCCCATTCTGAAGTGCAGCTCTGATTTTTAAAGTACCAGATTGGTCAAAGTACTGGAGCTTCAGCTTCAGCATCAGTGCTGCTAACGAATATTCAAGACTGTAGAACTGCCTTAAAAGAGTATAGGAACTAATAGGAAAACAGAGATTTTTTTTTCTTTTTGCTGGAATGGTGATATTCTGCAGTTGGAGCTATAGAGACAGAGTAGGAAAACATATAAGGATTGTATGTTGGTGGATTCATGGACTAAAGCATCAGTTCATGCCTTCATGAAAACAGAGACTAAGAAAAATAGGGTAAGACTGAGGCCAGAGGAATGGATAAGGCTTCAGGAGAGGATGAAACTCAGCAAGAATAAGGATTGAGATAAAGTTCAAAATTAGGTAAGTGCTCAGAGATGTAGTGAAGTATTGGAATAATAATCAGGGATGTGTGTCTACTATCTTGGTATTGATGTACTATTGTGATGAATTCATATCAAAATTGCTACCTCCAAACAGTCATAAATTAGAATGTTCTTTTAGTCAAGAAATACCAGTGCTGAGGTAGAGGACCATGTTGGAATCAGAGAGGATTTTCTGCCTAGAATCAAGATTCAATATAAGTTTTCTGTGAGAAAAAGATACATCGGTTACCCAAGAAATCTGGCAAAAGAAACAATTTAGCATTTGTATTCAAGTCCAGGTGGTGCTAGTGGTAAAGAACCTGCCTACCAATGCAGGAGACATAAGAGACAGAGGTTCAATCCTTGGGTCGGGAAGATCCCCTGGAGGAGGGCACGGCAACCCACTTCAGTATTCTTGCCTGCAGAATCCCATGGACAGAGGGACCTGGCAGGCTACATCCATGGGGGTCACAAAGAATCAGACACGAATGAGAAATGAGTGGGTGCGTACTGATTTGGGCCAATCAGTCAGATACGGTAAGTGAAACAAAGAAGGTAGAAAACTGTATATAATATGTTAAAATTTGTGTGAAGAAGATACAGACATGTTTGAATGTATGTAAGAAGTGTCTGGCTATAGGACGTGCCCCTGGACAGGGCATCTCAGGGACTGGTATTGGAGTGAGACTTACTGGTTACCATATCTCCTTTGGTACCATTTGAGTTTTTAAAGCATATTCATGTACTACTCAGAAAATGAAAACATAACAGAAAGCCACAAAAACAGAGAACCACAGGCTACGCTGGCCCTCTGGTGGTCTGGCCTTGAGTCCTGGCAAGTCAAGGCTGCACGTCAGAGACGAGCAAGGCTCCCGTGGTGCCCCGAGAGAGAGGAGGCAGCCGGTGTTGGCCGAGTTCGCTGTTAACATGCTCACAGATGGCCCAGCTCCCCAGGCCTCTGTCTGCACCTTGCAGAGGAGGGGGGTGTGGAGGCCCAGAGGGCCCCGCTCACAGGCTGTGCAGTGAGCTGAGCAGGGGAGCTCTGGAGGGCAGAGATCTGCTCGCCAGGCAGTCAGGGCACCGGTCTCACCGTGGACTCAGCTGGGCATGCCCCTGCCAGCTCCCAGGACCACAGAGGTGCTGGGGGCGTGAGGCTGTGCTGGGGCCCAGGGCTTTGCATTCCCAGCGCCCTTCTCCATATGTCTTCTGCACGCCTGTGACGGGGGAGTGTTGCTAACCCCTTTCTGCACATGAAGAATTGGAAGCTTGTTTGTTCCAAGGACCTGTCCAAGGTCACCTCACTGGTACATGGCTGAGTTGGGGTTGGAACTCAGTTTACTGGCTGCAAGTCCCATGCAGTGAATGGTGGGAAGGGGTTGCTGACGACTTGGGCAGGAAATGGGCATCACCCTCTTCTGGCCCAGGCTGAGAGAGCTCAGGGTCCCAGGTTTGAGAAGCAGGTTTGGTAAAGCAGACAATTCAGCAGCAACTGCTGACCTTGAGGAACTTCCTTGAACTAGAACCACCACTGCTTCCTCATAGGGAAGCGGAAGGTGACTCTGGGGCCCTGTGAGAGGTTATGCCACGGCCTAGTCCCATTTCCCTCTTCTCGTTGCCAAGTGCCAGTCAGGCTAGATAAGTGGATAAAATGAACATCCTCTGCCTATTGGCGGGTTCTATTATTTCTCCAAGGTCTGGCCCAAATGCCGATCCTCCACAAAGACTCTCTGATCACTCCCAGGGCATTGGATCTCTTTATTCTCGCAGAACAGGTTCACACTCAGTTCCCTCCTCAGGGCAGGTGACCAGGATTGGGGTCCTTGAGATTGCCCACACTGTGGCCAACTCTGGATTCACGGGAAGGTTTCGTGAAGGCTGAAAGGTGTCCTGCCCTCATCTCTCCTCTCCACAGACAGAAGTCATTTATGATGATGAATCTCACATGGCTAGGACAGAGGGTGTTTAGCAGTGAGTGACTCAGAGTTGGGGCTGGTTGTGAAGGCTGAAGGGAGATTTTCTCCTGGAGACCCTCGGGAGGCCCTGCAGAGATGCTGAATTAATCTGTGTGGTCTCTGGCAGTGGTAAGGTGGGAAGCCTGGGGCTACGGGGAGAGCCTGGATGTGAACGACCAGACCATTCAGTGGGTCTGGGATGCAGGATAGGTCTGAATGAGGCAGTTGGGGAGGGACAGCCAGAGCTGGAATCAGCAGTTAGCAGGAAAGAGAAGGAGGAGGAGGAGAAAGGAAGGGCAGGAGCGACCTATATTGTCTGGTGGCTTCTGATGGGCCAGGCAGTGGGTAATACATAATTTCAGTAAAAAAAAAAAGGGTCAAAGGAAGTCTCAAAAACCCAAGGAGCACCCTTTTAAAAAGAAGGGGTGATGGCCAACTTCACAGGCTTCAGAGGAGGTTAGTCTGTGCAGGGCTCAGGGAGATGGCTGGCACGGGCAGTTAGGAGGCCAGTGCAGCCTGGACTGATGGCTCTCTGGGCATGATGGCGGAGAAGCTGGATGTCAGTGTGAGGTGGGCAGTGAGGCATCGCTTGTGGATTGGGAATGGGCCCAGCACAGGCTCGCTGCATGATTGATTCTGCTGCTTGAACACAAATAGCTGGAAATGTAAACACTGCCCGATCCCGGCACAGCTCTTGGCATTGCTAATTAGCCCTGAGATTATTCCTTGCAAGGGAGCAACTACATCATACCTCAGTTACGGCTGAATTACCTGAGAGGGAGGCAGGTCTGCTCATTGGCTGCCTCTGCCCCAGTTCTCCCTAAGAAATGCTCCAAACAGTCATCTGGCCCCTGCTTCCCGGTCCTGCCTTCTTCCCAAGGTGCCACTGCTCAGGTGTTATTACTTAGGAGAGGGCCTAATTTGTGTCAGGGAAAAGTCACAGGGAGAGACCGCGGTGTAAATGTTAATCGTTTTTTTAACTCCACATTATGTGATCCGTTAACATTAATATTTAATTTAATGCAGTCAAAAGATTAATGCTTGTGTTTATTTCTAAAAAAGGCAAGGATGCTTCAGGCTGCTTTTCAGCTTGGTTGAGCTTTGGGGGTAAAAAAAAAAAAACAACCCACCCGAACAGAAGAAATGTATTCATGCTGTAATAATACAAATACCCTCTCTCCCTCCCGTTCTCCCTCCTCAATTCCTAAAAATAAGCCACGGGGTTCTAATGGGGACACTGATTAAATATTCGGCTCTGTAATTTATGCCCAAGTGAATCCCAACAGGAACCAGGGGCTCTGGAAATCTGTTGTGAAATAATTATCCTGAATGACATTGTCGAGATGGTCTGCAAGGGTGCTGTCAATAATGCATTAGCCCAAATCTGTTTGAAATACAGCAAGGAAATTACACGATATTCATGGGAACCTGAAAGAATTATCAGTAAACAAATTTAATCAACTTGATGTTATGCATACCACTCAACCTCTTATTATCTGATCATCTAGGTTTAGAACACGCAGGGGAATTGAATGACGTGGGATGCAAGGCTGTGTGTGTGTGTGTGTGTGTGTGTGTGTGTGTGTGTGCGTGTGTATGTACTTGGTGGAGCCAGCTTCAGGTTTCTACATTTCTCCTCGGCCGCATTTCATTTGCATTTTTCTCTAGGGCTGATTGTTGGCTGTCAGTTCTCATCTCAGCCTGGCCCTTGAACACTCACTTTTTTCCCCCTGTGTCAGAGCCCTGCTTAGAAAATCAGCTTACTGTCCACCTGTCCTTCAGATACCTCTTACTCCCCTTCTACCTTCCAAAGGAGTGGTACTTGCCCCTACTTTTGGCTCAGAAGTAAAGAGGTAGGATGGAGAGGAAATGAGTGCTGTTATCTGGGGGATACTTCCTGGCATAGCAGAAAAGAGCCCTAAGTGAGGATCTGCCACTGATTTGCTGGATGATCTTACCTCAGTCCCTTGCCATCGCTGGGCCTTAGTTTTCCCATCTGAAAAGTGGGTCTTGGGCTGAGTTTCTTGGTAGCAGCTCAGCAGAGTCTCATTTGATTGGCTTCTTCTTCATGTCCTCTTGAAGATGATGGGGACCCCAGAGGGAAGGGGCTTTCTCAAAATTACTTGGGAAGTTGGAGGCAGAGTCAAGATGAGACCTTTCAGGCCCACTTCTCCTGACCCCTCTGTCTCCTAAGCCAGAATGTTTTATCTTTGCCTGCACTACAATCCACGAGGAGCATTTCTGAGTCTTTCTTTGCCATCTGAGCTCTCACTCCTGGGTCAGGGGACTTGGGTTGCCTCCTGGGATGTATATTCCTTTCTATTTCCAAGTCTCAGCTTCCCTACCTATACAACAGAGCAGTTGGGTGAGGTGACTTTCAGAAGCCACTTATTTTAATTAAAAACATTGTGTATTTGGCTGTGTTGAGTCCTAGTTACAGTGCATGGGCTCTGTCACAATGGCACATGAGCTTAGTTTCTCTAAGACACGTGGGATCTTAGTTCCCTGACCAGGGGTTGGACCCGAGTCCCCTGCATTGCAAGGCAGGTTCTTAACCAGGGAACCTCCAGGAAAGTCCCAGATGCTGCTTATTTTAACTTTGACATTCCTCATTGTCACCTACTTTCTAAGTTCCTCAGTTGTCTGTGGTTTCATGCTTTGAGGAAAAGGGTCTGATTTCCATATCCAGAATGTAACCCTCCTGTCTAACTTCTCTGTGAACTGAAAGTGCACTCTTGTTGAGCACCTGCTGTGGTCAGTGTCCAGGCCCAGGCCCTGGGTGCATGTGAGGGGGGCGATGCTCACTGAATCCTACTTTGTGATTGGCCCTGAGCCTCGTATTGGTGTAACTTGATGGAAGTTGAGAAGTTCTACTTGGAGATTCAGTAAAAGCCAATTCATTCATTGACTTCTTTTATGGTCACCTGCTGTGTGTCCATCCCTACACTTGGCATTGTGTAGGATAACAGTAACATATGAATATAGACTATGTACTAAGTACTGAACTAAACACTTTACATGTTTAAGAGCATAATGAATTGCCTGAGAATGGACCATCATGAGGGCTTCCCTGGTGGCTCAGCAGTAAAGAATTGGCCTACAATGCAGAAGTGGGTTCGCTCCCTAGGTTGGGAAAATCCCCTGGAGGAGGGCATGGCAACTGAATCCAGTATTCTTTTCAGGAAAATCCCATGGACAGAGGAGCCTGGTGGACTACAGTCCGTGGGATCACAAGGAGTTAGACACGAACGAAGTGACTGAGCATGCACGCATGGGCCGTCATGAAATAAGGTTAGGGGTAAGAGGCAGAAAGCACCTGTATTATAAAGAACAGTCAAAGCAGAGAGGTACAGACCCCACTGCCCGCCCCCCCCACCCCCCAACCAGAAGCTACTGAATGGGCTTTCTCCCTCCGCCCAGCACTGTAGCCTGGCCTCTGTGCCCCACATTGTCCCAGCCTATACCAATGGAAGTCTAGATCTGCTGCTGCTCAATATGGTAGCTGCTAGGCCCAGGTGGCTCTTCAGTCCAGATTGAGAAGTGATATAAGTGTATACTACACACTGGATTGCAACAATAAGTACAATTAAAGGATGTCAAGTATTTAATTAATAATTTTTATATGACTAGATGTTGAAATGGGTTTCCCTGGTGGCTCAGACAGTAAACAGTCTGCCTGCAGTTCAGAAGACACGGGTTCGATCCCTGGGTTGGGAAGATCTTGACCTTTTGGAGGAAGGAAACCTACTCCAGTATTCTTGCCTGAAAAACCTCAGGGACAGAGAAGCTTGGCAGGCTACAATCCACGGGACTGAAAACAGTTGGAAACAACTGAGCAACTAACACTAATAGATGTTGAAATATTATTTTGGATAGATTGAGTGAAGTGAAATATTACATTAAAATTAAATTCACCTGTTTCTTTATTTTAATGTGACTAGTAGGAAATCTAACATGATATACGTCTTATATTTTATTTCTATTGGAAATAGAAATATTTAAATATGGGAATAATTTATCTCATGGGAATAAGGAGTACTAGGAGAGTGGTGGTGCTGTGACTTTCCCCTCCCATTTCTCATGGGGGAGACTAGAGGGGAGTTTGTCCCTACCCATGTGAGGGGTTCTAAAAGAATCACTCATAGCAATGGAGGAGTGCTGGATGAAGGAAGACTGGCATCTTATCTATTGGTTTAATTTATCAGGAGAATTGTTGACCTGCTCCCTCTGCTGGTCTGAACAGGGGGAAAAGATAATCCGAGATTGTGGTAGATGGAAAAATCCACGCCCCCCCTTGCCCCAAAGATGTCTATGTCCTCATTCCAGCAACCTGTACATATGTTACATGGCAAAAGGGACATTGCAGATATGATTAAGGTTAAAGACCTTTCGATGTGATTATCCTGGATTATCCATCTGGGCCTAATCTAATCACAAGAGTCCTTGAAAGCGGAGAACCTTTCCTGGCTGCCCTCAGAGAGAAATGGGATGACAGGGATGATGGAAGAAGGGGCCGGAGCAATCAGAGTATGAAAGGGACCTGACTTGCCATTGCTGGCTTTAAAGTTGGAGGAAGAGTGTTGTGATCCAAGCAATGCAGATGATCTCTGGAAGTTGGGTACACAGGGAAACATGCTCCCCTAGAGCCTTCAGAAAGGACACAGCCCCACTGACACCTGTTTTCTGGTCCAGTGAGACCTGGGTTGGACTTCTGACCTACAGAACTGGGAGGTCTTAGTGTTAAGTCACAGTTTGTGGTTAGTTGTTATGGCAGCAATAGGAAGTGAATATAGAGAAAAACATGAGGTTGGAGAGAGGGTACAGCATTTGGTCCAGTAAAATTGCATGAGTTGCTCATGAGTTGAGGGGACTTCTTAGAATATAGCCAGTCTTGAACCATTCTGCCAAGACACATCCAAGAGCCTAGATGCCTGGGAAAGGAGCTTAGCAGTAAGAGGCTTTGGGGTAGACCACCAAGGGTGACAGTTGAGAAAGATCAAATGAGATTAGGTTGGAGCAGATGTGGGGGCTGTGTAATGGAGAGTCCTCCTTCCTCTAGGGTCTCCTGAAGAGCTCATGCATGCATTCCAGGATCAGTTTGGGACTTGTCACATAGAGATTATTACCAGAGACCGTGAAGATTGGGCCATAGTAGAACTATTTGTATCAGTTAGTTAGGCTAGGCTAATGCTAAGTAACAAATGGTCCACAAATATTAGCACTTTATAAGAATGGAGTATATTCCCTGTGCATTCTCCATGTCCATCTCTACCCATCCTTCTGGGATCCATGCTCACATGTCATCTGCTAAAGCATGCCACATGGCTCCACCGAATTTCAAGGGGAAAGGAAAGTGTAATCTTACTATATGCTTGGGGCTATAATTGGGGATAGTTAACCACCAGAACCAATGCCCACCAATCCTCTTTTCCTTTCTATTCTTTCCAGGCCCAAAAGCTCCTGAGGAGAAAGAACCCCAGGAAAGGAAGGAGGGGAGGGAGAAAGAGCAGAGCATGTACTCTCCTTCATGGCATGACTCTCAGATTGATGCCTGACTAGTATGGGAGGAAGGGTAGCATGTGACAACTGAATTAGTTATCCAACTGAGATTTTAAACCAGACTGGGCTTTTCATTTAGATTTTGAAAGGAGATGAGAGGTTCTTCCTGTGACGTCACTACAAAATAAGAAACTGAGATTCATCAGGGTATAGATGAAGGCAGTACTTAGAAAATAAAGTTATTTTTTCATTTGGCCCACTAATTTCAGACTCTGCAATACCAACTACCAATACATTTAATCCTCAAAATGATCCTTTGAAGTAGTCAGTATTTTACCTTCATTTTATATATTACCAAACTCAGGCTCAGAGAGGTAAAGTAACATGTCTAATGGGACATAGCTCTAGCAGTGAGCCAAAACTCAAACTCAGATTTGTCTGATTCCAAGCACACTTCTGGACATCCCCAGTGGCTCAGCGGTAAAGATTCTGCCTGCAATGCAAGAGACATGGGTTTGATTCCTGGTTGGGAAAGATCCCCTGGAGGAGGGCATGGCAACCCACTCCAGTATTCTTGCCTGGAGAATCCCATGGACAGAGGAGCCTGGTGGGCTACAGTCCATAGGGTTGCAAAGAGTCAGCCACAACTGAAGTGACTGAGCTTGCACAGGCATGCAGGTATACTTTTAAAAATCATAGTTGCTTGCCTGTGCCACTGTACTCTGATATAAGTGATTCTAAAGGAGACAAGAAGAGACTCACACTGGGAGTTATACCTTTGTGGGTAGGAGGGTAAATTTAGAAAGATCTTCAGGATGTAGCAAAAAGGAACTGACATTTCTGGGACACCTGCTATGTGCCAGGGCTCACCACATACTTGGCATGCATTATCTAATTTAACTCCTGGGCAACTCTTTAAGATAAGGAATTCCATTCCAGTTTTGCAGGTGAGTCAAATGGAGGCATCAAGAGGTAATGTGACTTGCCCTATGTCAAGTAACTAACAGGCAAGATCTAAATCCATTTCTGTCTGTTTTGCAAAGCTCTCTCCACCCATCAGCAATTCCCAATGAATGGATTTTGGAGGAGTTAGAGTTGGAGGGGGTGGTCTTGGTGGAACAGTTGAGAAAGGCCTCCAGAATGAGAGGTTGTGATAAAGCTAGAAAGGTTGCAAGTGAAGGTGCAGAGATGAAAGTTTGGGGACTCAGAGTAGACAGATCTGGTTGTCACCTGGAGTGTGTAAAAACAGTGGAGGTGAGAAAAAAGACAATGTGGAGCCAGATGGGGTCTTCTTTGGGATGTTGGGCTGAAGAGTTTGGCTTTGTTTCTGCAGGTCTTGGGAGACCATTTGCAGTGAAGCCTGGCAAGCTGCTTTAGCGCAGGGGCTTTCTGCACATAGAAGGCATGGTCCTCTGGACAGGTGGAAAACAGGAAGGGGTACTTTAGGCAGAAAGGAGTGCCTGAGGACAAGGCATGGCCAGAGTTGGGGGAGATAGGGGGAGAAGATTCCAGACACAGAAGGACAGACAATGGAAGGCACCAAGGCAGGCAGGATGCATAAGGCAGCAGAAAGGATGTCCTTGGCACATGACAGGTCTCTTTCTGGTCTCGGCTGTGTCTTTTAGTGTCTTTGTGACTGGGCACATAATTCTGCTTTTATGACACTTAAATTCAGTGAGATCTGTGTGGTAGAAGCTATATTTTACTGTACTTGATTTGCTCAAAAATGTAGCCTCTTCGATTTACCTGACCTTCTTGCTGAGCTCCTCTTCTGCTGGAGAGTAGGAAACCCAACATGCCCGTGACAGCCTCTGCCAGTCTGTTCAGTCTCTTCTCAATGCAAATGTCCCCATTCTTCATTTTGTTTTGTTCTCAGAGCTGATTGAATGGTCCCTCTTGGGACTTCCCTGGTGGCCCACTGGTCAGGACTTCAGCTTCCACTGCAGAGGGCATGGGTTTGATCCCTGGTTGGGGAACTAGGATATCACATGTTGTGTGGTGCAGCCAGAAAAAAAAAATAGTAAAAAAAATAAGAAGTCCCTCCTGAATAGCTCTTCAAGTCAACGCTCAGTCTTTCAGCTTCATTCCTTCTCTTGCTTTCCTCTAGGATGGCACACAGGTATTTGAGGGTTTTACTGCACTCCTAGGGCAGTGAGGACTGTTGTCCTCCATGCCCAAGAACTGGTCTGCTCTGCCCCTGGACTGCTGGCTACTAGATATGATTGATCTCGTCCAGACTTCTAGATGATGTCCTGGTGATGTCTCTGGTTTTGGCCGTTTGTCCTTGGGTCACATAACTCCTGTCCGTGGTGGCCTCTTCCTCTGGATCCTGGGGTCCTCTGTCCTCTCAGTACCTCTCCATGCCCTCTTTGGAGCCTGCTCCTGGTGGAGGGTCAGGGGTGCTTCCTCAGGCTCAGTCCTCCGGCCAATTCCTGCAGGCCCTGCTGAGCCATCACCCTTTGCTGGGCTGGAGTTCTCTTATGAAGGGCTTTTCCTGGAGGCTTACAGACTCCTGCCAGTAGACACGGGGAATGAGTCTTCAGTTCTTTGAATGGTCTTGGTTTTCCTCTTGAGCTATCTAATTTATCACTTCAGAGTGAGACTGAAGTTAGAGGGGCAAGGTAGAACATGATAGCCAACTTCCCATCAATTCCTCTCTCCCTTCCTCCATCCATCTTTTCTTTCTCATCACTTCTTGAATGTGAAGGGATGAACGCCTTGGCTTTTACTCTGGGGAAATACAGCACCCTAGACCATGCATTTTGGGGTGCTGACTCTATACCTAAACCCTAGGGATGGACAGATTCCTTGGGTGTGGACGACCAGGTTAGTCCCTTCCCTGGCCAGGCACCGGTTCAGGGATAAACATGTGACCACGTTTGTGTTATGAGATACAACTCTGGGAACTAATTAGAATAGAGAGGCTCTCTTTTAAATTTTGTAATTTTGAGATATAGTTTATATAGAGTGAAAGGTACAGATCTTCAGTATTTGGTTTGAAGAGTTTTGACAAATGTTCAGTTGACCCTTGAAAGACATGGGTTTGAACTGCACAGGTCTTCTACTAATGGAATTTTTTCAATAAAAAATACATACTGCAGTACTATAAGATCCATGGTTGACTCTGTGGATGTGGCATTGTGGATACAGAGGGCTGACTGTAGGGTTATAGAGGATTTTTACTGTGTGTGGTGCCCCTAGCCACCTGTGTTGTTTAAGGTTCAACTGTATACACATTTGTGTAACTAACACCCAAAACAAGGTACAGATCATTTCCATCACCTAAGCGGGTCCCTCTGGCTCTTTTCCAGTCAATCCCAGAAAGTGATCTCTTGTCGCTTCTTGATCGATACGTCTCTCCCCAGTGCATAAAGCAGAGGCAATCACGAGTCTGACTTTTTATCACATAGCTTACTTTTCCTGTTCTAGAACTTTACATTCTGTTCCACTTATCTGTCTTTTCTTTATCCAATATCACACTGCCTTGATATACTGCCTTGAAGTTAAGCAGTATGAATTTTCTAAATTTGTTCTTTTTCAAGATTTTTTTTTAATGTTTAGGTTATTTGAATTTCCATGCCAATTTTTAAAAAATTTATCATATTATTTTTAAGATATTTATTTGGCTGCACAGGGTCTTAGTTGCAGCACGTGGTATCTCGTTCCCTAACCAGAAATCAAACCCGGGCCCCCTCCATTGGGACCATGGTTCAGTCATAGCTACTGAACCACCAGGAAATTCCCCTCATATCAATTTTAGAATAACACTTTCAATTCTTCAAAATACAACATGAGGCGATTTTTATTGGGACCTCATTAAATCTACAGATGCATTTAGAAAAAGTTGACATCTTATCCATATTGAATCTTGCCATCCATGAATATATCTTTTCCATTTTTTAAGTTCTTCTTTCATTTCTTTCAGCAGTATTATGTCATTCTCAGTGTAGAGTCTTTCATTATGTTCATTCCCAAGTATTTTATTTTGTGTTGCTATTGTAAACGGTTTTTAAAAATTTCATTTCCAACTGTTTGTTGCTCCTATAGAGATTCTCTTTTCAGTGTTTGCTAAGCTTGGTGGAAGGTAAGCCATGCAGAGGTTACCATGGGGAGATGGTCTCCCTGAAAGTAAATTCAAAAAAGGGGGAGCATGGGACTTCCTTGGTGGTCCAGTGGTTAAGACTCTGTGTCCACTACAGGGGACAGGGGTTCCATCCCTGGTTAGTGAACAAAGGTCCCACATGCCTCATGGTGTGGCCAAAAGATAATAAAAATTATGTATAAAAAGAGGAGGGCAGAGATGAAAACTAAAGAGAGAGAAGGAAAGAGAGGAAGAGGGCGAGAGAAATAAAAAGAGAGAGATATCCTGGACGTCAAACAATAAATCTATTTGTTTTTGGTTAAGCCATTTTGAGCTGGATTCCTATAGTTTGCAGTTGAGAGTCTTGACTAATCCAGCGCAGACTCCTGTGTATGTGAGAGTATGAGTCCCATGCCTATGAAGAAAAGAAAAACAAAAGAAAAGAAAAGAAAAACATGGGTAACCAATTCTTACTTCATCTTCCCACAAGTGAGAGCTGCAGGGGTGCTAGTTTCCTCACTAGGTGACCTAAAATTGAGTAGGCCCATTGCTTAATTCTTTTTCCCCTTCCTCCTCTTTCCCTCCCCTCTGCTACAATTAAGCTTGTAGAATAGAACTATAGACTATAATGGCTTTACAACACAGGAAAATGCCAGTGAATATTATGGGATGGTGTTTGAATAATGTAACATTGCAATGTCCTGGCAAGGCTGACAGCATTAAGTTCTTGTCTTCCAAAACTTGTTATTTCTTGGAACACTACTCACAAGATTTATGTAAAGTATACTATGCATATGGACTTATTAATATTTATTTTATTTGCAAGAACAACTCATCATTATTAGCAAAAAGAGCCTCAGACACACAGAGACAACACGACAACAGCTATGAGCAACACTGACTCGTGTCACTGTGACCTTCAACTCTGGATGTCCGCGTTGTCTGTTCTTGGTTGTGACTTGTCATTCGTGTGTTCCTTCAATCCAGTAATGTCTCTATATTGATATGCTTTAATTTGCACAGGAGAATTATGCTATATTTTCTTGTTTCCTTGCATGATTTTTCTTGGGAGTTGAGATTGGTCAACACCGAAATCTGATTATATTCTTTGCAGTCAAAGACGGAGAAGCTCTATACAGTCAGCAAAAACAAGAACAGGGGCTGACTGTGGCCCAGACCATGAACTCCTTATTGACAAATTCAGACTTAAATTGAAGAAAGTGGGGAAGACCACCAGACCATTCAGGTATGACCTAAATCAGATCCCTTATGATTTTACAGTGAAAGTGACAAATAGATTCAAGGGGTTAGACCTGATAGACAGAGTGCCTGAGAACTATGGACGGAGGTTTGTGACATTGTACAGGAGGCAGGGATCAAGACCATCCCCAAGGAAAAGAAATGTAAAAAGGCAAAATGGTCGTCTGAGGAGACCTTACAAATAGCTGAATAGAAGAGAAGTGAAAGGCTGTAGATCTCTTCAAGAAAATTAGAGATACCAAATGAACATTTCATGCAAAGATGAGCACAATAAAGGACAGAAATTGTATGGACCTAACAGAAGCAGAGGATATTAAGAAGAGGTGGCAAGAATACACAGAACTATACAAAAAAGTGACCCAGATAATCATGATGGTGTGATCACTCACCTAGAGTCAGACATACTGGAATGCAAAGTCAAATGGGCCTTAGGAAGCATCACTACAAACAAAGCTAGTGGAGGTGATGGAATTCCAGTTGAGCTATTTCAAACCCTAGAAGATGATGCTGTGAAAGCACTATACTCGATATGCCAGCAAATTTGGAAGACTCAGCAGTGGCCACAGGACTGGAAAAGGTCAGTTTTCATTCCAATCCCAAAGAAAGGCAATGCCGAAGAATGCTCAAATTACCACACAAATCCACTCATCTCACACGCTAGCACAGTAATGCTCAAAATTCTCCAAGCCAGGCTTCCACAGTACCTGAACTGTGAACTTCCAGATGTTCAAGCTGGATTTCGGAAAGGCAGAGGAACCAGAGATCAAATTGCCAACATCTGCTGGATCATTGAAAAAGCAAGAGAGTTCCAGAAAAACATCTACTTCTGCTTTAGTGACTATGCCAAAACATTTGACTGTATGGACCACAAAGAGTGGTCCACAAAGAGTGTGGTAAAGAGTCAGACACGACTGAGCGACTGAACTGAACTGAACTGAGTTTCGAAAAGAACATTTAAATTCCCTGAGAAGTAACAAGATAGGCTAGTCTTGAGGGGAGTGCAGATATAAGCTAGAGGATTTGCGTAAGGTAAATATGATGAGTAGCTGTTGAACTCACACTACACTACCTATTGGAGCTGCCATGTGAGCTGGGCTGTGACTGGTACCCAGGATTTAGAGACAGGAAGTGAAAGTAAGAGTCAGAAGGAAGACATTCCAGGTAGAAGGCACAGCTTTTGCAAAGAGAAACTGAGAAGTTGAAATCTGGGGATACATCAGGAAGTTAGATTCACCTTGAACAGAGAGTTTATGAAGGGGGTGATTGACAATATGACTGGAAGGACAGAGTGGGGCTAACTCCTCGTGGAACAAGGTGGGGTTCCTATACCACTTGCATCTCCCCACGCTGTAAAGTAGGTACCCCAGCATTGTTTGTTTCCATGTTCTGATGAGGAACCTGAGGCATGTGAATTAAGGGATTTGCTTAAAGTCACATAGGTAATAAATGGTAGAAGTTGGGGAACATGAGCACCCAGAGCCTGAAGTCTAACGTCTTGCCCATCAAAGGAAATGCTGGAAGTTTATGGAAGTGAAAGAGTGACTGGGGCTTTCTTTTTTTAAAAAAAATCTTTATTTGGCTGCGTTGGGTCTTAGTTGCAGCACGTGGGATCTTTGATCTTTGCCCCCTGCATTGAGAGTGTGGAGTCTTAGCCACTGGACCACCAGGGAAAGCCCTACTGGGGCTTTCTTAAATGTCTGTTGAGTTGAATTGATATGTAGAAATTAGAGAGAAATCAGATTTTGGTTCAGTATGAACAAACACTTTAAGGAAAAATAGACTTCTATAACAAGTTGTTTTAGCAATCAGTTTTGGGGATCTCTCTCTCCCTCACTGATGTTGTGAATTTGTAACTGATAATGGTTCTTTCTTCCTTTTAGCTACGAGGAAGCTTAATGTCAAATTTGTAGCTCTATAGAATGGCTGGTCTGCTTTTCTGCATGCTAATTTTACTCCTTGTTTTATTTTTTTCCTGCCCTTTTGTCCCTTTGCTGTTCATTTTATCCCTTTGTGTTGGACATATCCATTCAAGCTGCCTCAAATTTGCATATAATTAACTAATTAGTGGGGGCACAGATTGAGAAATTGTAACAGATATGCTGCCTTGTGAGGTCATGAGCTCACTGCCATCAGAGATATGTAAGAAGAGACTGGAGGACCTTTTGGCTCAAAGATCAGTTCCAAGAGTTTTTGATTATAAGAGTCAGAAATAGGTCATTCTTTGACTGCACCCACACCCTTTCCCCTAATAAGCTGAACCCCAGTGCTCATAATAAAGTCTTCATCCTCTCTTAAGCCTGAGGTCCTCTGGCTTCACTGGCTAATGAGACTCTGGGGGGCCAGGCATACAGGCTGCCTGGTACTGGGGCAGCAGTGCAGATGACATTAATAGCATGTGACTAGCCATGGACTGATTGAGTAAGCAGATGTTAAGGTCTGGGCTGATAATGACTCATTACTATTTGGGAAAAACCTGATAGGGACGCTCTCACTCTAAGAATTAAGTAGTTTATGCTCCATCAGTTGTATTGAGCAGAGTGTAAATGGCCCTTCTGGGTACAGAACTCTCCAGTTAGGAGAATTAGCATTCCTTCTACCCAGCAAGACATGGAGACAGGAAGTTTCCTTCTGCTAAAGAGCAGGCGAGAGGGGGAGGGGAAGAACTTGAAGACAGAGGTGTGCATACTTAATATTTGCATTACCAGCATCTGTCCCCCATCCTCCCCTGCTTTATCATTTGGAGATGTGCCCCTTTGCCACTCGCAGTCCAGGCGAGGGTGGGGCTCCTCTCCCACTCAAGTTGGGGGGGAGAGCAGGCAGCCCAAAGCCGGGCCAGTCAGTGCATTGCATTGCCCGGGCCACAGTGATTGGTAGAGGGAGGTACAACTGTGGCCCAGTCAGACTCCACGAGACTTGAGACATCTGCTGGGAATCTAGGGAAAGCCGTTCTCTTACTCTTCCCAAAGGATGTGAAGTAGGAGCTGCAGCGGCCATTTTGTGATTCGAACTCCCAGGCCCCTGAGTCACTTTCAGCATCTGAGTCTCCCCAGCTGGTGCTACGTGGAGCAGAGACTACTGTCCCCACTGAGACCTGTCCAAATGACAGATTTGCCAGCAAATATAGGATTGTTATTGTTTTAAGCCACTGAGTTTGAGGCTGTTTATTAGATAGCAGTTGATATCTAGGACAGTTCATCTCTCATATCTTGCACTCTGGGCTAATCCTTTCTTATTTGCAAACCTGATCATCTTTCCTCTGCTTAAAAAGTCCTCAAGAGCCTGCAGGTTAAAGACCAAACTTCTTCATGTGTTATTCACAGACTTTCAGGTTCTACCTCTGAGATCTTATCGCCCTGTCTTTCTTCTTGGATACTCCATCCATAGTCGCACAGAGCTGCTCACAGCTCCATAAACAGCTCCTGCTCTCAGATCATACTCTGTGTCTTGTATAGACTGTTCCCTGTGCCTGGAATGCCTGTCAGGTCCCTACCAGAAGACTTCTGTGCAGAGGTCCTACTTTCTTTTCTGTTTTTCAAACTTCTGTTGGTCAAATTAATCTAAATTAATCCAAATGGTGCATTAATTAATTAGATTAACCACTATATTCCCTTTATTTCTATATATATTCTCTGTTCTTCTATATGGAGATTGCCTTGATTTTATCTTTCAACCCTTCCTATGGAAAATTGCTTTGGAGAGTGAAAAAGTTGGCTTAAAACTCAACTTTCAGAAAACTAAGATCATGGCATCTGGTCCCATCACTTCATGGCAAATAGATGGGGAAACAGTGGAAACAGTGGCAGACTTAATTTTCTTGGGCCCCCAAAACACTGCAGATGGTGACTGCAGTCATGAAATTAAAAGACATTTACTCCCTGGAAGAGAAGTTATGACCAATTCTAGACAGCATTTTAAAAAGCAAAGACATTACTTTGCCAACAAAGGTCCATTTAGTCAAGGCTATGGTTTTCCCAGTAGTCATGTATAGATGTGAGAGTTGGACTATAATGAAAGCTGAGCACCGAAGAATTGATGCTTTTGAACTGTGGTGTTGGAGAAGACTCTTGAGAGTCCCTTGGACTGCACGGAGATCCAACCAGTCCATCCTAAAGGAAATCAGTCCTCAATAATCAGGACTGATTGGAAGGACTGATGTTGAAGCTGAAACTCCAATACTTTGGCCACCTGATGTGAAGAACTGACCCAATTGAAAAGACCCTGATGCTGGGAAAGATTGAAGGCGGGAGTAGGGGATAACAGAGGATGAGATGGTTGGACGGCCTCACCGACTCAATGGACATGAGTTTGAGTAAACTTCAGGAGTTGGTGATGGACAGGGAGGCCTGGTGTGCTACAGTCCATGGGGTCACAAAGAGTCAGACATCACTGAGAGACTGAACTGACTGATAGAAAATTCCATTTTATCTTATTTTGAATTTCTGACAGCCCTTTTAAAAAATTCTGCATTTCACTGTATCTTGTATTGTTTCATGTTTTATGTTTCTTGCTTCGTGAATGAAGTAGCTTCTTAAATCTTTCTTGTCTTCTTTATTCTGAATTATCATAGCTTCCTTGTGGGTCTGTTTTTCTATATTTCTTGATTTCTTGCTTTTTACTGGAGACCCTGTGGACTGTAGCCCACCAGGCTCCTCTGTTCATGGGATTCTTCAGGCAAGAATACAGGAGTGGGTTGCCATTCCCTTCTCCAAGGGATCTTCCTGACCCAGGGATTGAACCCAGGTCTCCTGCATTTCAGGCATTCTTTACCACCTGAGCCTCCAGGGAAACCCTTTTCTTGTTGGCAACTTGCCTCAAATGTTTGACAGTTCTTGAGTTGTCCATTCATGTTCAAGAAAGAGCAGCTTGGGAGCTCTGAGGACATAGGGCTTGAAGCGTTCCCCTGTGATGGGTGAGCAGGAAGCTATTACCCTGGAAAAACCAGAGTGTTATAGATGTAGGCTGCAACATCCCCCCCCCACCCCCCACCCCCCCCCGAGCTATCTTTGGTTGTCCCAGACAGTTCACTCTAGCTCATGGGAGTGAATTCTTCCTTGTCACTGAGTGATGCATACTTTGCTATAGAGCCCACTGTATGTGGGGTGGCGTAGGAGGAATAATGAGCCTTATAAAGATTAACCCCCTCTATTCATTCCCTGATCTACCTTCTGACCCTCCTTCTTACTTGGTAACTTTGAATCACAAACCTCTCTGTACCTCGACATGGCAGGATAGCCTCCCATCAGCTATAACCTCATTCTCAGTTATTTCAGACTGTCTCTTCTTCCATCCAACTCCATCCATATCTGGCCAGTTTCTATATTCTAGAAATACATGAAACTGCCTTTCCATTGATGTCTCCCTCCTGTTCTCTTTGTCATATTGGGTTTATGCCTTTTAAATTCTCTCCCTGTCATCTTATGGGGATCTCATCAGGACAAGTGAGAGAGATGCCCGGTCCACAGGCTGTGTGCTTCTGCTTTTCTGCCCTGGGAAGGACTTCAGAGACCACAGACTCAATTTGAAATGAAGAAACCAAATTTAGAATGGATACAGAAACTGGCTAAGGAAGAGTGGCCAAGTAGGGAAATAGTAGAGTATATTAGTTTAGAGCATGGACTCTGAGACCAGATGAGTTTGAACTCTGGCTCCATCACTTAGTAGCCATGGGACCTTGAGAAAGGTTTTTATCTTCTCTGTGTCTGTTTTCTCACCTATAAAATGGGGATAAAAATACTGACCTTTTAGAGTTATGAGATACAAGTGAGTTACTATATATGAGGGGCTTAGAAAAGGGTCCATCATGCAGAGTTATTTAGTAGTGGAGAAACTTAGTAAGTTTCAGATCTTGGCCAAAGTCAGGCCCTGCACCACTATGTCTTATGAGCTTCTATCATATGAAGTTTCTAAACAAATAGAAACACAACTATTGCTAAATTAAGTACAGAGTCATCATCCTGGTAGCGCAGACCCTCTGCAGGGTGAAATCTCTGCTCCCCACTCCCACCTGGTTTGTCCACCTGTTGCCTCAGATCCCTTCCCCTCTTGCCATGCAGTCTACACCAGTCCCCCTGGGTCCTAATTCTTTATGGCTGATTGGAACAGCTTTTAAATGTAGTCCCTAGGGCCCACCATTGATAACTGTGTTACAGCAAATGGCACCCTCAAGCACCTGGAGAATCCCTCTCTTGTCTCTTTTGCTGCTGCTTTTGCTGAGTTTTAAATCTGTTTAACAAAATAGACTTCTGTCCTATTTGTGTCTTTGCTCTCATCAGAATTTCCTTGAAGGTAAGGACTGTGGCTTAGTCATCTTAGTTTCCTCCAGAAGGCTGGCTGGTGTAGTACTTCACATCTGCTATTAAGCATGATGGAATGACTTGGAGATGGGTAGACCTGATTGAGGTCTCAGCTGTGCCAGTTAATAGCTGTGCATCCTCAGATAACTAAATTATCTTCTCTGGTCCACAAGAGAAGTCTTATTTTGAGACTCAAATAAGATGATAAACCTTTTGCAAACCTAATAAACTGTAAGAGGAAGATTTCATTGTTGTTGTTAGTTGCTAAGTTGTGTCCAACTCTTTTGCCACCCCATGGACTAGAGCCCACCAGGCTCCTCTGTCCATGGGATTTCCCAGGCAAGAATATTGGAGTGGGTTGCGATTTCTTTCTCCAGGGGGTCTTCCTGACCCAGGAATTGAACCACGTCTCCTGCACTGCAGGTAGATTTATTACCACTGAGCTAAACCTAAGGAACTGTGAGAGGAAGATTTCATTGAGGACATGCTTATAAAGAGAAAAGCTTAGCAGTGATGACAAGGACTCCTTGCAGGTAGGATGGGTTAAGGGAGATGAAATCCCAAGGATCTATCAGGAAGGACTTGGTAGAGGCATGTAGTGGTGGCCAGGGGCAACTGGCACCTATGAAAATTGGTAGGTAGGTGATCAAGAGGACAGGGATTTTAAGTGTAGCTGATTGGAGGATGATGTGATGACCGGGATGGAGAATTTGGCAGGAGAGCAAGTTTGGTGGCCAGATAACCTTAGGTTTGTGAAATGTAAGGTTTGAGGTGAGGATTCTATAGGGATGCTCTGTCAGAAAGTTGAACATGTGAAGTTCCTACATGGGAGAAAATCTTGG
This sequence comes from Muntiacus reevesi, assembly GCF_963930625.1. Classification (NCBI taxonomy): domain Eukaryota; kingdom Metazoa; phylum Chordata; class Mammalia; order Artiodactyla; family Cervidae; genus Muntiacus; species Muntiacus reevesi. The sequence goes on from NC_089250.1 coordinate 112,779,153, forward strand.
ATGTCTCTGTTACTGAGGTGATTGTTGGTACCATGGAGAGGACGAGATGTGTAAGGGAATGTGGAGACAGATCAGAGAGCTGAGGACAAGATTTTAGGGAAGAGAAGCATCTTTTGAAGTTTTAGGCTAGAATTGTAGTCCATGGAAAGAGGAAAGTGCTCTGTGACACAGCAGGGGACCAGGATAGCACTGGTCTCAAAGATGAGAATTTAAAGAATGAATGCTGATTACTGATTGGGTATTTGTTGATATTAAGAAACTATGTGATGTGTTTAGAGGTGATAATGGTGTTGTGTTTATGTTTTTTTTTTAAGTCTTAATCTTTTAGATATACACATTCTTCATCTGAATGATTTACAGATAAAATGATATGGTGTTTGGTACTTGCTTTAAAATAAACTGGTGGGATATCTAAAAGGGACACCCTTTAGATTCAAGATTCAAATAGGATGAAAGTTAAGGATGGAAAAGATACACCATGCAAACAATAGCCAAAAAGAGAGCTGGTGTGGCTATAGTATCAACAAACAAAATGGACTCTAAGACTGAACTTATTATTAATGACTAAGGAGGATATTTTGCAATGACAAAAGGCCAATCTATCAGGAAGACATAAAAATTATAAAAATATATGCACTGAACAAGCCTGGCAGGCTACAGTCCATAGGTTTGCAAAGAACCAGACATGACTGAGTGACTAAAGAGAGGAGGATGCATCTAACAACAGATCCTCAAAAACATGAAGAAAAAAAAAAAAAAAACCCTGATAGAACTGGAATGAGAAATAGATAATTCAACAGTAATAGTTGGGGCCTTCAGTACTCCACTTTCAATAATGGATAAAATAAAGAAGATCAACAAAAGAAGTAAATTTGAACAACAATCTAAAACAATAGACCTAATAGATACCTATAGAGCATTCTAGCTAATGAAAATAAAATGCATGTTCTTTCCAAGTGCACATAGAACACCTTGAGAATTTGGTTGGGACTTGAAAGTGTTTTCTGAGCCTGGCATAACTTGAGGCCAATTTTCCTGAATTAATCAGCCACTGAAATCCCTCCTGATTAAGGACAGGATAGGACACAGTGTTTGGGCTCAGAGCCTGCTGCATTGGTTAGAGTTCTTAATTATACTTACAGAAGTGGGTAGCTTTGTGCTTAAGAAGATGGGCTCAGGGCAGTGGTCTGGATCCAATTTCTGGGTCTGCCACTTACTGGGTCTCTGAACATAAGCAAATTGCTTAACCTCTTTGTGCCTTGATTTTTTTCGCTTGTAGGATAAACAGTGATATTAATATTGACATCTTAATATTTGTTAATAGTTGTTAGGATTAAATTTAAAAATCTATGTCAAGCATATACAACCATGCATGGAACCTAGTAAACATTAAACAAGTGTTAGCTATTATTATGAATGACTGGGTTACAGGTAATGGAAATTCAACACAACTAGATTAGGGAAGATGGGGGGATTTATTGACTCTTGTAACTGACAGTATAAGAAACCAAGCATTTATAAGTCAATTTATTTTCAGGAATATCTCAAGGCTTCACCTTCTTCTGTGTTGGTTCACTTCTCAGGCAGGTTTTCCACAAGGTGGCCATCTGCTTCTCTGTGCTCACATCCTCCTTTCTGAGCAATGCCAGCAGAAGACAGAGCTCCTTTTATCTTGAAGCTCCAGCAAAGGCTTTGGAGTTGGCTTTTACTGGCCTGGCTGGTGTTCCCAGCCCAGCAGTGATCTGATTACTGTGGCCAGGGGAACTCAGAGCTGTCATTGGTCAGTCCTGAGTCCATGTAACCTTTACAGCTGAACCATATGATCTGAGGTTGGGTGGGGGGAGAGTCTCAGAAAAGAATGAGGTATTTTTATCAGAAGAAAAATAAGGATGCTTGGCAAGTAGAAAGCCATTTCTACTACACCCGCAGAAGTAGCAAAGTGGAGAAGGGCTGTGGAAGAAGGGAGGCGCCTGTGCCAGGTGGTGAAGCTTCTACCGGCATGAGAACGTGTCACAGAAGCTGGTGAAATATTTCCCAAAGTGAGTCCCACTGAGTGCCAGTTCAGACAAGCATTAATAGACAGGTTCTGTGGAGGAGGAAGTTTGGGAAATGCCAGGTGTCTTCACTACAAAATTCTCCCTGCTTTTAACACACCTCTGTATTTGGTGATTCTGCAGGATCAAGATACAGATCTGAGATTCCCAAACATATGGAACCATGGAACCCTTATTCAGTGAAGCATTTTGTAGGATCACATCTGTGGAATACAGTTTGGGAAGCATGGTAGAATAGGATGGTGATGAGGTTGGGAAATGGCAGGAGCAAGAGACTTCCCTGAATGTTCATAGGAGGACAATGGTCTGCAGGTGACTGTAGGTGGTGAGGAGTGAACCTCTCCTCCTCATGCCTGGAGTCAGAAAATTCTCTCTTGGTCCAAAGGGGAAACCAAGATCAGACCGTTTTGCCTCTAACCAGGTTCACCCTCACCCAGAGAACACACCCTCCCCATATGTCAGGAAACAAATGCAGAGGACTGATGCAGGTTCTCGCCCCTTTAGATTCAGCTGAGAACAATGGGAAGGAGCCTCATTCCTGGGGAGAGCAAAGAGTTACTAGACTTACTCCTCCAGGCAGGTGCTCAGAGATGATGGGGCCTGATCTTTAAAGGTCTCTGCAGGGCAAGTTCTGTGTCCTCCATGTGTGCTCATGGGCAGGAGAGAACGTCCATCAATGGGTGTAACAGAAGCATCTCAGACAGCATTGTGTGACCTGGAGAAGACTCTCTTTTATGGGACTACCTGGGAGTAAGCATGTTCTCAGGGAGATAGCCAAGTCTTCGCAAGCTCGAGTACCAAGGAGTCAGCCCCCTAGAATCCTTTTGAGTTATGTCACTGCAAGCCTAATGCACTCTTACCATCCTACGGTAGCTTTTCCATAGGAAGTAATCCCACTGTACTCTAACAGAGCTATGCGTTCTTCTTTATGACTTGAGGCTAAAGGTTTCAACCTATACACAGGATAGACTGGTGACCTAAAGGGAGACATCTCTTGAAGGTGGCATTTGTCCAGAGGGCCATTCCCCCACAGAAAGGGACCCCTACCACCACTTACCCCTCAGTGCTGTCGTGAAAGTCAATTGCTACTGTTAATCATTTCAGTTTTAGGGACATTTATGGAATAAACTTCCCTGGTAGCTCAGATGGTAAAGTGTCTGCCTACAATGTGGGAGACCTGGGTTTGATCCCTGAATTGGGAAGATCCTCTGGAGAAGGAAATGGTGACCCACTCCAGTACTCTTGCTTGGAAAATCCCATGGATGGAGGAGCGTGGTAGGCTATAGTCCATGGTGTCCCAACGAGTCAGACACAACTGAGCAACTTCACTTTCACTTCACTTTTCATGGACTAGGCACCAAGTTTTCAGTGGGCTTTCATTGTTTCTGTTGGTTCATGAGAATTTATTTATAACTGAGGAAATGGAGATTCAGAGGTTAGAAAATTTTTCTGGAGTCATACAGATGGTAAGTGGCAGAGCTAGGGTTCAAATGCAAGTCTATCTGATGCCAGCGACTGAGCACTTATGTTAGGCAACTGGCAAGAATACTAGAGCGGGTTGCCATTTCCTTCTCCAGGGGATTTTCCTAACCCAGGGATCAAACCTAGGTCTCCTGCATTGCAAGTGGTTCTTTACCATCTGAGCCACCAGGGAAGCCCACAGAAGTGCTTAGAGAACATGAGACGATGATGCTCTTATGATTTACACACAGGGTGATTTGGGTTTGATGTTTATCTGGGGGAGGAGCATTCACTGCTGTTCTTCTTAAGAGGCAGGATATATTCTGGGATTTGGGTCCTGGGAGTCTCTTCATATTTTCTCCGTCAATGTCCTCTGGGACTCAGGAGCCATGGTTTTGAAGCTACTCCTGCCAGTTAGCTCTTGGTCACAAATGGGCATCAGCTGTAAATCAGTAGAATGTTCTGTCGTTGGCTCTAAGTGACAAATGAGATAATTAGGTCTTGCAAAGCTAGTCATCTGTCATCTCATTTCCATGTTTGATGATGTTCCTAAATATTGGTACTATTTGACAAATACTCCCTTGTGCTCCTTTTGAAGGAGTTTTGCTCTAAAAGGGAGGAAGAGAAGTGAGGTGGTACCTGAAGGGAAAATTGAGATTAGGAGAGGCTGTTCTTTGTTTTTAAATCAATGAACGGATGAATGAATGACTAAACACATAAATAATAAGAGCATGTTAGTATGCCGTTAGTATTAGTAGTGAGGAGGCATGTGATGAAATGAGATGACTGAAGCTATGTCCTCAAGTAGACGAGATGGGGATAGATTTAAAACACAGATAGAAGGACTTGTAATCAGACATTTGGCTGGAATCCAGATATCCCATGCTTACAGAATCCTCCAGGCTATAGAGGGGAGGCTGTGGGTCTTGGGGAAGAGACTTGGACTTAGCCAGGAGGACTGATTTCCAATGGCCCCGTGCTTCCTCCAGAGGGTCCTGGAACAGGGTGGATAGCTTCTATGAGCTTTGGTTTTGGTCTCCTTGTAAGATGAAGATGATTTTTCATACTCTGCAGAGGTGCAGCAAGTATTAAACAAGATAATGTAAGAAGAACCTTTGGCATGGAAAATAAAAGTGATTTCAATTCTATCACTGAGAGATAACTGTATTTACCATTAAATTTTACTATTTTACCATTAAAATTTACCATTTTAATGTATTTTTGCACCTATCATTTTCCCACTTAATATAAACACATGCTTACAAATACTATTGTTCTTTACATACTCTTCTATAACATGCTTTTAGCACTTACATATATTGAGGACAATTTTCCACAACAATTTTTCTATAACATCATGCTTTAAATATATGCAGATCATTATAGTAGGTGGATGTACCATACTGTATTTTAACCAGTTCCTGTTGTAGACATCATGGAAGTTGCTCCTTACTATTTCCTATTATAAATAATACTGTTAAAATTTCCTTTCATCTGTATTTTCACATACATCCATAGTTGTTTCCCTATGGAAGTTTTCCGGCAGTGGAACTTCAGCTGACCTGTGGGCAAGCTCTTTCACATGGCTATAGAGGGAGGAGGAGGATTTTAGGGGACAGCACAGACAGGCAGTGAAGTGTGATACCTGAAAGGTACTGATGAATGGCTTGCTGTCGTTCAGGAAGCAGGGCTCTGGGGGCCTGAGATCAATCTCTAGATGTGATCTGTCTCCTTAAACAATTTAATTGCTGCCCCTGTTGAAGACATGAAGTCAAGCTTACCAAATATGAGGATGTTGTACAGTTGGCAAGGATATGTTGAATGATGGCATCAAGATGCAAAGGAGACCCTGAATGGCAGGAAGAACAGGCTGAAGCAAACAGGAGAGACTGAATCGGGAAAACTGCAGTGCCTTAACAATGATAAATCTAGACTATGCACATCAGGGCTAGAGTGGAGCTGGATGAACGCCAGGTCATGCCAAAAAGACATGAGAATTGATGTCATGTGGTTGACCCCAAAACTCACGCAAAACAATCCAATGAATGTCAGGTGGTTTTGGTATGAGTACAGTGTCTAGACCTTGTGTCAGTGGAATGTTGATAAGCTGGAGCTCAGCAGAAAAAAAAAAGTGGTCAGGCTGGTGAATGATCTAGACCATAACTCTTCTATAGAAATACTGATGTTGTTCCATCACTAAGTCATGTCCAACTCTTTGTGACCCCATGAACTGCAGCATGCCATGCTTCCCAGTCCTTCACTATCTCTCAGAGTTTGCTCAAATTCATGTCCATTGAGTCAGTAATGCCATCCAGCCATCTCATCCTCTGTCACCTCCTTCTCTTGCCCTCAATCCTTTCTAGCATCAGGGTCTTTTCCAAAAAGGTGGCTTTACAATGCAGGCCATATCAATCTATCTATCTAAAATTAAAAAAATTTCTAGTAGCCAGTACAATATTTTAGATAATGCAGCCTATCCAAAATATTATCATTTCAGCATATAATCAATACAAATTATTGAGATATTACATTCTTTTTTTTCCCTATGCACTAAGTCTTTGAAATCCAGTGTGTATCTTATACTTCCAGCACATCTCAGTTCAAGCTCTAAATTTTCAATGGTCAAAAGTTCACTGAAACAAAAAGATGTATTTAGTGGAAAAATATTTTATACTGCTTTTTTTAAAATTTAAATTTAAATGATTAAAATTAAGCACAATAAAAATGGAGGTCCTCAGTTGCCCCAACAACACTTCAAATACTCAGTAACCTCAAGTGGCCAGTGTCTATTGAAATTGGACAGGGAAGGTCTATGCTCTATGGTTGCTACTCAAAATGTGGTCTGTGGACCAACAGCATTTGTGTCCTCTGGGAAGTGGTTAGAGATGCAGATGCTCAGGTTCTACCCAGAACTCCTGAGTCAAAACTTGCATTTCAGCAAATTCTCTGCATGATTCATGTGCTCACTTGAGAAGTAGTGATCTAGATGTCAGGTGATGACTTGGGGAATGTATGAAGAAACCAAGAATGTTTCGCATGAGAAAAGGAAACTTCAGGAGACTATGATAATTTTCAAACATTTAAGGGCCTGTATGTGGAAAGTGGGAAAGATCAGGTGGAAGAACTGAGACCATAGGTGGAGGTGGGGCTGGAGTGGGAGAAAGGGAACTGAACTTTTTTAAGCTTCCATGGTTAATTTCACTTAATCCTCATAATGAAAGAACTGGAATTGGAGTTAACTCAGATAATCTGAGTCGAGATCTCATCATCACTAATCACTGTGCATCCTCAAGGAAAAATTACTTAGCCACTCTGAGCCTCAGTTTATTGTCTCTAAAATGGGAAGAATAACAACCCACATGCCAGGGCTAATGTGAAGACCGTTTTCGGCAAGGACCACAGTCACTGTATTCACCACACCTTCCCTGGGCTCACACATGGCTTGGATTCAGTCTGCAATGAGGATTTCTTTATGAACTAGGCAGAGCTCCGGCGTGTGAAGGATGGCTGGTACTACTATTAGCAGGCTTGTGGTTTGGGGTGACAGATTGCGTTTTTTAGTAGACACAAATGAACCCTGCCCCTGCGTGTCTTCATCGCACCAAAAGCCCATTTTTTGTTTACAGCCCTGATTGATCTAGGTTGATCTATCTGCAAACCTTTTCATCAGGAGGGTGAAAATAGAAAACTGGGGAGGCGAGGTCAGGGCTCCTCCATCTTACCCTGCTCAATGGGTGGTGCTGGGTCTCTAGCCACATTACCTTAATGGGGGTAAAAGATGTCCAAAGAGTGATAACGGGTCATTCTTGGATGGAGAGGAACTGGCCCATCAGAGTGTTTCTCAGCAAAAGATCTCACTGCTGCTGTGCCAAACCACATCTGTGCTCTGTCAAGTAAACAAAGAATATCTACAGCTCTCAGGCAGGCACTAACATTAGCCGAGTGAGGGCTCTTTGGGGACCAGGGAGAGTAGGCTCGCATTTGAAAATGAACCACTGTACGTGGATTTATAGCACTGCTTTTCTGATGAAGAGGGGGAAATATTTTTCTCTGGGAGATTAGAATTTACTAGTGGATTCAAGTGTAACTTTGGAGAGTGGCAGAGGTATTAGATGTGGCAGTATCACAGTATTGTTTTATTGGCAATTAGATTTCAAACTGGCACGAATGTATGAAAATAAGTCTCAATTATGGGCCTGCGAAGTTTCTCCACCATCTGTCAACACTTTGCTCCTTATGCTACAACATGTGTACCTTTGGAGGGAAAATGATTTAATAGCCCAAGTCAAGAGGTACAGCTCACCAAATTATATTGGAGTTTATGGCCAAGGCCTGCATTTGTGATTTCTGAAGCAGAGAAAGCAAACATGAACTTGTGTGCATACACACACACACACACACACACACTCTTTAGGGGCTCACAGCTGTCAGAGATGGAAGATATCATCAAAAGGAGTGAATTTAACTTTTGCATTTTATAATTGGGAAAAATCAAGTCCCAGAGAGGCCAGGGACTTATGCAATTGGTGCTGTGAGATGGGGCAGAGCTGGAATGATAACAATGGGATACTTAGGGATGGGGCCGTGGTGGGTTAGTAAATGTGTAACAACCTCTGGGGAAATGAAAGCCCTGATGTGTAGCACCTGCCTATTCCCATGATGTAAGCACTTTCATGACGGCGATTTCATACTAACGTCATACCACTGAATGTGTAGTTTGGAAGGGATGTACGATTGCCTCTCACAAGCCAATTTCTGTGGCTCCAGTGTACCGTTGTGAAGGGGGATGGAGTTGCTTGTAGATATTTGTGGTTTGCCTGTCCAGCATCTGTCTCCCTTTCAAGTAAGTGTACCCTCATTTTCCCTGAGGGTATCCACCTGTACCCTGTTTTCAGCCCATGGAGTTTGGTTAGGGTGACCCCGTCACCAGCTCCAGGAGTGGCGTGTGACCCAGGCCTGGGCCAATCAGTATATTTCATCTCCCTGGACATTGATTGGTTCAGGGTTGGGCTTGTGGCCCAGTTTGGCTCTGGGAGTCAGGCCCAGGACTTCTGTTTGAAGTGGTGGTCTTAGAGTTATGAAGGAGTACCTTGTATCGAGTGGTGGTCCGTTTGCCACCATGAGAGAAGAGGCTGTCTGAGAATGAAGACAAACACAGAGGAGAACAGAGCTGAGTGACTAGAAAGTGCGGGCCCCGAGTCTATTGTTTGCTTCTGGGTCTATCTGAGCTTCAAGGGTAGTTCTGGACTTTCTGAGAATCAATGAACATGTTTCATTTTTTAAAAAGTCTGTGCGTTTATTATGTCAGTTATGCCTCACTTTAAAAAATGTATCCAGACAGAACCAGTTGTGGAACAGGGCTCATTCAGGTCCACTCACTTCTGGAGCAGAAGCTCAGTTCTTAGCTGCCTTTCCCAACCGTGCCTTTTCCCCCTCTGTCCAAACTTCAGCAAGCATCCTTGTTCTGAAAAGGATTTGGGAAAACTGCATGTTTATTTATCAGGCATGTTGCGTCTGATGGGAGGAGTTCTAACTGACGAGTTTGTTCCTGAGAGCTATACTAGGGAATCTCTAGAGCCTTTTTGATCTGCAACTTATCTAGAGTTTGATCCATGAAGTCTCAAGCCTTGTCTATCTTAGACATCATTGCTTTCACAGAACCCAGAATATGCCTGATGTGTGGGAAATGCTCAGTAAATATTAGTGGAATGTCTTGTATCAGGCAGGCTTTGCTGTGTTATGATGCTGTAACAAACAACTTCTAAACTCAATGGCTTATAACAACAAAGTTTTATCTTTCACTCAAAGTCTTTTATCATTTATGTTGGCTGCAGCTCTGCTCCATGTCTTTTTGCTTTAGGGTCCAGGCTGATAGAACAACAGCTCCCACTGGGAACATGAAAATCTCATGGCAGAGGGAAAAAGAGCAAAGGCAGAACACATGATGACTCTTAAACTTTCTGCTTGGATAAGGTACTTGGTACTTCTTTTTATGTTCCATTGGTCAAAGCAAGTCACTTGGCAGGGAGATGTTCTCCAAAGCAAGACACTGCATACCACAGATATCAATAGAGATGAATAATTAATCCCCTTATAGGTTGGGGAGTGTGTAATGGGGAATAATAATACAGGCAACCACACACTTAAAGGGAGAATGTGGGAATGCAGTTAGAACTAGTCTTGTGAAACTGAACATTTGAGTATAGACTGACCCAGCATTGGGCTTCCCTGATAGCTCACTGCTCCTGCAGTGCAGGAGACCCTGGTTTGATTCCTGGGTCAGGAAGATCTGCTGGAGAAGGGATAGGCTACCCACTCCAGTATTCTTGGGCTTCCCTTGTGGCTCAGCTGGTAAAGACCTGCCTGCAATGTGGGAGACCTGGTTTTGATCCATGGGTTGGGAAGATTCCCTGGAGAAGGAAAAGGCTACCCACTCCAGCCTGGAGAATTCCATGGACTGGATAGACAATCGGGTTGCAAAGAGTGGGACACAACTGAGTGACTTTCACTTTCTTTCACTTTGACCCAGCAATGCCCAGGGAGTTTCTTGCCTGTGGGTACCAGTGTTATAGGAATGTTTACAGAAGCATGTTTGGTATAGCAGAAAACTCCCAACTCAACTTAAATGTCTGTAGACAGATGAATGGATATATAAATTAGAATACATTTATTTAAAGGAATGTAATGCAGCCATGAAAGTGAATGAACCTCAGCTATTTGGAACAACATGAATACATCTTAGAAGCATATTAAGTTAAGTAAAATAAGAAGATACAGAGAATTTGATTCCTATTTTATAAATCATCCACATGAAAAAATTACACCAAAAGCAAATGAATGATAAACACAAAAATCAAGATTTGGCTGCTTTGAGTGGGGCAAAGTGTGACAGCAGGATAGGCGGATACAACTTACAGCTGATGTTCTAGCTTTCAAATGGGGTGGTAGATTGGGGGAGGTCATTTTCATATTGTGCATTTTAACATATTTGTTACATTCTTTTGTGTCTATCAATTATTATGTACAAAATGGAATTAGAAAAAAACGCAAAAATAACAGCTTGGAAAAGTAATAATTTTTGAAAAGATGAGTGGTTGTGGAAAAGTGCTGTCTTAAAAAGTGGGATTCCTAGAAGCAAATTTGGCAAATACAAGTTGGGGCAGAATTCCAGGACCAGGATAGAAGGTGGGTCCTCTCAGCACCGACCCTAGACTGTGGCAGTTCACACCGTCAGCCCTCCCCACGCCTGGGGGATGACTTGTGTCCTCATTGGCCCCAATATCATGCTTTCTAGGCTGCTGCAGGGACTGAGATGCATGCAGGGACCCTGCCTATGGGCCCGGACATTCCAGGTTCACAAAGAAAGGTTCGCCACTGTGGATGAACACAATTGATGATTGGGTTTGTCCAACAGGGGTCCTGATTGAACTGTCCCTGAGTTTGGTCCTCTGTGGGTACATAGGGAAGTCTCCTTTTGGCCTTGTAAAGTAGAAGAGGCCACACCCAGATAGCTCTTGGTCACACCCATGCCACCCTGTCCACTCCAGTGAGGCGGCATTCTGCTGGAAGAGTCCCTGATTGGGTCTCCAAGCTCAGGGCAGGAGAAGGAAGCTTCAGATTGGATATTATGGATCTCTGACAAAATAACCCAAGAGCACCGGCCCCAGATGCTTCAGCATCTTCCTAGTCAGAGCGAGTTACATTACTGAGGGGGATGCCTGCTGTGGTGACTCCAGGGGCCCAAGTGGCATCTGAGTCTCTTCCATCAGAGAGAGAAGGAGAAGGGTGCTATGGGGCAGCTTGGAGATGAGCCAGAACCGAAATCACAGCATGGGTGAGACCTACCCAACCTCTGCATGAGGGGAAGCCTGCCCACAGCAGCTCTGCTGAACTTCCTTGCCCACCTGTGGGGCACCTGCAAAAAGCTGCCAACTGCTCCCTTTTGGGTGAGGTGCCGGCTTGCCAATCTCTACACTCTCAGGCTCATTTAGCTCATTTTAGTTTTGTTGCTTCTTGTTGCAGGTAACAGAAATTAAAAAAAAAAAAAGTAATTTTTGTATATTTGCATTTATATAGGAGTAGGTATAGCTTTAGGTGAAAGTTGGTCCAGGATTCAAACAAATATCACTGAGCCCTCTTTCTCTCTTTCATCTCTTCTTGGCTCAGTTTTCCAGTGTGGGGCTTTATTTCAGAGAGACTTCTTACCACTCCCAGCCCTTGGGGTCTCCCAAGAGCTTCTGGGACTCCACTAAGGTCCAGCAAGAAAGAAGTGACTGCTCAGTCCCCATGCCCATTAGAAGCCCTGAGATTCATCCTGTTGGGGTCACGTGCCCCTTCCAAGCCAATCACAGTAACTGGGGACTGATTGGTGTGGTCAGGTCACATGATCTCCTCAGGGCCGGGGATGAAGTTAGCATGCCCAGAACTTGTGGGTTGCAATAGAAATCCAGAACTGTGAGGAAGAAGGAAGAGGGACTGGGTGCTCAGAGAGTAATCCACAGCCACTTCCTGTCTGCTGATGCTTGCTGTTGTTCAGTCAGCAAGTCGATGATGCCATCCAACCAACCATCTCATCCTCTGTTGCCTTCTTTTCCTTCTGCCTTCAGTCTTTTCTGGCATCAGGGCCGTTCCCAATGAGTTAGTTGTTCATATTATATGGCCAAAGAATTGCTGATGCTTGTTAGTCATTTGGAGGAGCACTTTGCACCTTAAAGATAACAGTGGTTTATATGCCCCACAGATGTTGAAAAAGTATTTTTCTCTATGGTTGTTTGCCTTTTACATTTATTTTTTTTTAACTTTTATTTTTAACCATGGTCATTTTCAAACATACACAAAATCAGAGTGAATACAGTAATGAATGCATCTCTGTACCCATCAACCAGCTGCGACCATTGTCTTAGGTTGATTTTTGTCTTTCAAAGTTTCCAATTTGTTCAGAGTTCAGTCTTCATCTTTTCTATTGTGGCTCCTCCCAATATTTGTGATTGCGTTCAGAGGGAAACTAGATACATAGTCACCTATGTTTTTTCTAGGTTTGTTTTATTTGGATATATGCTATGAAGTGAGATGCTAACAGGATTTTCCCCCAGGTATCCAGTTTCCCCAGGTCTGTTTATTGAATCATCCATCCTGTTCTCACTGGTTTGTGAGGCATCCTTGATTTGATATTAAGTTCTCGCATGTACCAATATCTGTTTCTGGCTACATATTCTGTTTTATTGACCTATGTGTTCTTGCACCAATATCAACATTTTAAGTTTAATAGATGTATAAATAAGTTTTCATATCCAGTATACCAAGTTCCACACTAGGTTTCTTTTTTCAGTATTTTCTTGCCCAACTTTATCTATTCATTCTTCCAGATGAAATGTAGAAAGACTTTTCTAAGTTCAAAAGATAATGGCCTTAGGATTTTGATTAGAATTAGTTAAAGTTCTGTGTAAAGTTGGAAAAAAGAACATTTTCTTCATAGTCTTCAAATGTATAAATATAGCACATCTTCCTATTTATTCAGGTCTTGTAAGTCCCTCTGTAAAAATGCGTGGTGTTATCTCCTATGAGGACCATTCTTGGGTTGATTATGTATTCTGCTTTGTTTATGGAAGAGAGATTTAAAACTTCCCGTTTTATTTTCTTTATTCATTCTCTCTAACTTTTTATTTCTATCACTCTGAGAGGTTTAGACCATGCTTGCTAGAAACCCACCACCCCATCGGCCACAGTTTATATTTGCTCTAGAAGTGGAGTCTCTGAGCTCCACGTTACAGTGGAAAGAGCATGAGATCTGACCTCAAGACAGGCCTGAGCTCAGGCCCCTGCCTTGCCCTTTATCAACTGTGCATCCTTAGGCAAATTGTCATTTTGCTTCTCCAAGTCTCATTTTCCTTACTGGCAAATGAATGTGGGTTGTTTCCTCCATTTTTAATCTATTTCCTTTTATTGTGTTTGTTTCCAAATTTCTCTTTCTTCTCCAGGGGAGGCTAAACTTTCTGGGAACAGAGGTTATGCCTCCTCCATGGCTACAGGTGGAGACCGTAATCAGGTAACAGTGGATGTTTGGTACTGCCAGGCCGTACTGACTTCAGAGTCCAGCCCAGGGACACCATTTTGGTTCATTTGAAATAGAAGATACTTCATTTATGTATCTTTATTTTTAGTAGGAGGAAAATTGCTTTACAATGATGTGTTGGTTTCTGCCATATAACATGAATCGGCCATAAATACATATATATACATATAAATATGTATATATATCCCCTCCCCCTTGAGCCTCCCTCCCACCCCAATCCCTACCCCTCCTCTCTTGGTCATCACAGAACCCCAGATGAGCTCTTTATGTTATATAGCAGCTTCCCATTAGTTGTCTGTTTCACCCATGGTAGTGTATATATTTCAATGCTACTCTTTGAGTTTGTCCTACCCTTTCCTTCTCCCACTATGTGCACAAGTCTCTACATCTGCATCTCTCTAAATAAAGGATACTTTGAAATAACCTGGAGCCCTCACCTGGAATATGGTTCTTTAATAAAACTTTGAAATATGGATAATAGTTTTCAAGAGTAAAATAGTTGAGGTTTATTGAGTTCTTAGCATGCGCCAGGCACTAGGTGATCACGGTCCAGGTGTGATCTCATGAGACTACACAGTACTCCGGTGAGGAAGGTATAATCCCCATCTTAGTTCAGAGATGCTAAGAAAAAAGACCATGCAGCCCAAGTATGGTGCTACTGAGACTCAGACCAACTCAGTGCCCTGAACCTGCATACCCTACCATCTTCCCAACCACAATCAAGTGGTGTGTTAACAGTGCCTCAGGCCTTGGAGGTAGCCCTCTGGTGGTCTAGGTCTTGCTTTTAGCAAAGTAATGAAGTCAGGGAGCCATTGATCGTGTTAGTTGCCTTCTCTTTCTCCTTATATTTTAAGCATCCCCAGAAAAAGACTCTGATCAATGCTTCTCACTATGGTGTTGAATTCTTACTCATCCAGTCTTTGCCACCCCTTGCTCTCCTGACTCGTGAGTGGCAGGGCAGCAAGGCCTTGTAGGACTGCTGGGTGGCAGAGAGGGTATGGAGCATGAAAGGGGCACAGAGCATGGAGGTGAAGGACCTGCGGCCTGGCAGGATGGCAGTGGGGAAGAGCTCTGGATGGATTTGTGCACGGGTGTGGGGTTGCATGGGAGAGAGAATGTAGGCATGTGGGAGTATGTGCTTATGTGTGTGAGTCTGTGCATGCATGTTTGACTACATATGGGTGTTAGCTTAAGCACATGGGCACATACAGTTATGTTTATCTTTGTGCACGGGTGTATACGTGAGTGTGTGACTACATATTGGTGTGTATGTTCGTGTATGTGTGTGCAGTTGTCATTTGTGTACATTTATGTGTGCACATGTAGGGGAGGATGTGTATATCTTTATCTGTGTCAAATGCCATGGTTATGTGTGCCTGGGTGGATGTCATTATGTGTGTGTGTATAATTGTGTGTGCGCTTGCACGTGTGTGAGAGTGTGTGAGTGTACGTACAGCAGGGCCCTGGACTGCAGAGCTGGGTACCTTTCCTTCACTCTTGACAGATGGTCCAGCTAATGAGGGCCCCTCTGCCACCTGCCTGTGGGCCCCCCTCCCCAGGGCCTTGCTCCCTCCCTCGAGTCCTGCTGCCTTCCTGTGGCTGTTTCTCCTCTCCCCGCCCCCTCCCTGACATGTGGGCCTTTTTGGCCGCTGTGTGGGGTAGGTGGGATTAGGACACAGCTGACAGTCAAGGCTGCCCTGGCCTGAGCCTATGATGACAGAGCCCGGAGGCAGGCAGCGCTGAGAGTGTATGTGCATGTGCCTATGCATATGCATGTGTGTGTGTGTGTGTGTGTGTGTATGTGCGTGCGCATGTGGTGGTTACCATGGCAGGGAGGCAAAGCCCAGGCAGCCCTCACCAGTGCCTGGCCTCATCCGCAGGGTGGGCAGGCAGCCCAGGGTAGAAAGGCCTGTGCTTTGCAGACAAAAATGCCAGATGGTGGGGGATTTGGGGGGGCCTTCCATGGCCTGACTGCCAAGGGCAAGGAGGTTTTCTGGAGCTCTGGAGAATGAGCTGGGGGGGGTTGCTTATGTGCTGCTGTGAGGTTTTTTTTGGTGAATATGTGTGTGTGTGTAGCCTTGTTTTTGCATATTTTAGAATATATTTCCCTTTTGGATTTCTATCAGTTTGCTAAAAAATTTGATCTTTAAGCTTTAGTTTTCTCTTTTTTTTTTTTTTTTTATATAAGGAGAGTACATGTTCCTGCAAGGAAGTCAAAACATCTCTTTTAAACAGAAAATATTTATTGATAAGCTATAAAAAGCAGCACCAAATAAGGCAGACATTTAGATTGGGTGTTTCAGTTGTGAGTGAGCCTTAAGGCCATGGCGAGTGGCTGGGTTCTGTTCAGGTTATGATGGGTTTTGCCTCCTGCTGGCTGGTTTTCTAACTTTGTCTTTAATGCAAGTTTTCCTGGGTGGACCCACTCATTCTCAATGATGTGTACTACCTGGTCCTGTTGGAAAATGCAGAGCTTGCCCAGGTGCAGGCTCAGACAGGTGTGGGGATGGCTCTGCTCCTCCACCCTGCAAAGCAACATGGCCTCTCCATGGAGACCACCCCACGCACTGATCTCACTAGGACGGCCACACCTGAGCACACAACCATGGGTAGAAACCAGCTTTTCTTTTCTCTTTTGGAAAAGAGAAACAATATGGGAGAAAGATGATTTCATGTGAGTGAAGTATTTCCTGGCCCTCACACAGCCCAAGTGCTAGTGTCTGCACAGGAGGGCGGTGCTCATGGGAGCCCTGGGGATGATGGGTGGACCTTCCAGTGGAGCTTGCCTTGGAAACAGGTCTTCCCAGCCTCAAGGAAATGGCCAGCTGTGTGCCTCTGGCTCTCCTGTTCCCTCAACACCAGGGTTAGAAACCCTCCATGGTGTCATGCTGAATAAAGTCCACACTCCTTAACAGGGCACTGCAGGTGGTAAGCATAGCCTTCTTCCCAGGGCACCTTCTTTTGGTAGCTCATCTGTTGCTACAACGTTGATATCTTGCTCCAGGCTCTAAATGCCATTTTCTTCTTCAAAAGTAATTTTCTTTCTTTCTTTCTCTTTGGCTGTGCTGGGTCTTCCTTGCTGTGTGGGTTTTTCTCTGGTCGTGGTGAGTGGGGGTCTCTCTGTAGTTGCGGTGTGTGGGCTTCTCAGTGGTGGCTTCTTTTGTTGTGAAGCAGGGGATCTAGAGCACATGGGCTCCCGTAGTTGCCTCTCACAGGCTCTAGAGCGCAGGCTCAATAGTTGTGGCTCATGGGCTGAGTTGCCCCATGGCATGTGGGATCTTCCCAGATCAGGGACCAAATCCATATCTCCTGCATTGGCAGGTGGATTCTTTACCAATGAGCCATCAGGGAAGCCCTGCTTTTAATTTTTAAGCAGAAAAAAATATGTATTAACATACTATAAAAGCAGTACCAAATACGAACGAAGAAAATAAGACTATCACTCACGCTACCTCTCTCCCCAGGATGCCCTTCTTGCTTCTTTTCCTGCCTAAATCCCATCTCTCTTTCCGGGCACAGCTAGCTGACACTTCCTCCTTCCTTTCCCTGTGCTCCTATGACATATCATAAACTAAGAAAAATCTCATGTGATTCCTGTCTAAAGTGGCTGCTTTCTTTTCTTGAGGTCGAGGGACTGTATTTAATCCTGACACCTAGCGAAGCTGCTGGCACATAGGAGGTGCTCAGTTGACTGAAGGAATAAACAGAAATGCAAGCACTGGCTTCCTTTTGAAATGTGTACCACTGAGAACACACATTATAGTTCTGAACACCAATCTACTCATATCACCATCATCATTATTGTTATCGGGGTGTGTGTGTGTGTCTGTGGGTGTGTATAATTGCATGTGTGGTGACACTGGCCCATTCAGTGGACACAAAAACAGAGTATTTACAAGTTTCACTCAGGAAATAAGAGATGATGAGCCAGAAATTGTTACTCATCTGCCCAATATCCACAGTTTTTTCTTCCAGTACTTTCTGTCTTGAGCATAGCCTTCATCAATGTCATCTTGCATATGAGCTCTCCCTCGCCATGATTATTATCAGCCTCTCTTCTACCTTCCGACACACTCTTGATTGAATACTTTTATAGCCTAGTGGGAAAGATGGGCCAGTGATTCTGGGCCAGACATATGCTGGGTACTGAGGATGCAGAGATGAAAGAAGCAGGACCCCTCCAACAAGGAACTCACATCCTTGGAAGAGACCTGTACAGATACTGACAAAGCTTTGCTAATTCTTTAGTAGAAACAGGAACAGATTCGCTTCTGAAGCATAGGGGAGAGAGATCTTCACACTGGAAAGTTCCTACTCATTCTGAAAGTTCCAGCTCATCTGCCCCCTACTCTAGAATGCCTTCCTGTCCAGAAATGTATAATTCAGCCCCTTCCCCCCACAGCCCTCCCACCCCTGCTATATCACACACAAACATAGACAGACATTTATGTGTAGAGTCTTTCTCTAAGGGGGAGTAATTTCTCTTGCAAAAACACAAGCAACTTAAGATTTAAGATTAGATGTTGCTTTTAGATAATGTCCCTTGATTTTTCCCATGACTTGAGTTCAACTCTTCCATTGTGTTTCTTGATCCTCTTCCCTCTCTGCCTACTTTTTCTCTCTCTCTGGATCAACACCCCAACCTTCTTCATTTCTTGGGAGAACAAATGCTCTGTCCACAGCTGATAGCCCCTGGGATGTGCCTGGCTGGCCTTATGGCGGTTCGTGGCAGGCGTCTGCCTTGGGGGGTCGGTGCTCATGGCACGCTTTCTTGTTAGCTGTTTTGAATGTTACCCTGGCCTAGCTCCAGTCTTGGCTCTGGGACCCCCACTGCACATCAAGGACTTGGCTTGGCAACACTCTCCTGTCGGGTCCTCTGCCTGTTTTTGTGTTTTGTTAGGTGTGGGTGTATTGAGTAGGAGGAGCCTCTCCAAGCTACATGGACCACTTCCCCTCACCCAGCTACTCCTGGGAATGATCTGCCCCCAGCGCTATGAGGCGACACTCTCCCTCTGGGCTCACTCTCCTGGCTACGGAACCAAATGGCTGGGAGCATGCTTGCTCCTCAAACAGTGTAGGGACAGGGGGAGCACCACCAATCCTCCAGTGGAAAATAAAAAGGTCAGGCAGTATTAATTCATCTGCACAACTCACTGGGCTTAAAAAGCACAGCCTGAAATGGCTTCTTGATTGAGAGAAGATGCTTCATTAATCTTGGCCCTCTCATTTAACAGTGTGAAGAATGGAGACTAATGGCTGGCATTTCAGTCTCATCGATGAGATGCAAACCCACAGATACTGGACTGTAATTGCAGAGGAATCACAAGAAGGAGAAGAGGAGTGAGCAGGCCAGGGAGATGAGCAGGGAACTCAGTATCCTGAGGTTGGTGGTGGTGGGGAAATGTGTGTGTTTAAGTCCCTTCTTGTATATGTTGCCTGTTAATTCAATATCCTGAATCATCCTGGAGACAGTCCTCCAGGTCCTCAGTGTGAGAGCTCTGGCCTGGAAGTCAAGAGTCCTGGGTTTGAGTCTGGTTCCTCCACTGCCTGACTGGGTGAATGAAGCAGGTTGGTGCCCCTTGCTGTAAAATTCAGGGAGAGATGACTTCTCTGGTCCATCTCAGTGTTAGGCCCCTTGACTCTACTGAGTAGCTGTGACAGATACCACTTGGGTTAGGTCTTGTAGCCTAGGGTTGAAGGCAATGCCTCTGCTTTTGTGGGGTAGCCACACCTGCTCATGAGATCTAGTGTGCTAAGAGACCTACACAAAGAAGATGTCAGGAGGTTTATATACCAAAAGAGTGTAATTGAGGTAGAACTCTAATGGAGCAGGAGGGAAACCTCTTTGCAGTTGGGTGTGGGAAGGATCCTAAAAGGTTTTCTGGAAGAAGAGGGCCTTATGGCTCAGGACAAGCTCTGGCAGGCAGAGAAAACAGAGGTGGAGTTTCGACTTCCAAGTATCAGATCTTGGAGCCCAAGGAAAACTATGTATTTTCTGTAGGTTTCTGGGATGAGGGAAAAGAAAGAACTGGCCTTGGCCTGATCACCTAGAAGGCACCCTCAGTAGCCTTTGAGCCACACCAAACCTTGTTTCACACTTCCCAGGTTTCCACCATTAGGCAACGATTTCTGGAGACATAAAAGATTTTTCTTGGTTGCTTACCAATGTTGTGACTTTGGACCAATGGCATAGCTACTCTGAACCTTGTTTCCACATCAGTAAAATGTGGATAATAGCATAGCTTGATAGGTAGATAGTTGGGATTATATGATTTAATATATATAAAATATATATATAAAATAAATATATATAAAATATATAGAATGTTTACCGTGGTGTCTGGCATGGGATAAGAGCTCAAAAAAATTGTTGTTTAATCACTAAGTCGTGTCTGATTCTTTTGCGACCCCATGGACTGTAGTGTGCCAGGCTCCTCTGTCCTTGGGATTTTCCAGGCAAGAATACTGGAGTGGGTTGCCATTTTAGCTGCTATCATATGGTTGTCTTAATGATATCATTCCTGAGTACCTACTGTCCCCAGGCACTGTGTACTACATTCTAATAGTAAGTAACACATTGTGAGAACAATTCTACATGATTATCATCCCTTTTAGAGAAACCTGAGGCACAGAGATGTTAAGTAACTTCCTCAAGGTCACACAGGTAGTAACTAGTGGAGGTATAATTTGATTCCAGGCACTTATGCTCTAAACCACCCTGCTACCCCCTGCTACTAATTCTCTTGGAATTAGTATTATTATTTGGCTTTCAAAAATCAGGCTGCAGATCCTGCTGACCAGTGTGGGGAGAGGGATGAGTACAGGAAGCAGTTTGAAGTAGTTTCCTTGTTTCCAGCCAACCTAAGGAACTAAGGGGATGGTGACTCCTGGGGGTAGAGAGATGAGAATCCTGCATATACATAGTAGCAGGAGCTTGCTGTATGGGTGTGTGGTCAGACTGGGATGGTCTAGACTAGAACCTAGGTCAGAAGGCAGCATCTTAGAAATGTGGTTGAATGTGATGAAGGATGAACTGGGGGGAGATCAAAGGCAAACTTATCGCATGTCTGTGAGGATTCATCTGTCCAGCTTTGGGGAGGTGGTGAGCAAATATGATCAAATTGCCAACATCCGTTGGATCATAGAAAAAGCAGGAGAAATCCAGAAAAACATATTCTTCTGCTTCATTGACTATGCTAAAGCCTTTGACTGTGTGGCTCACAACAAACTGTGGAAAATTCTTCAAGAGATGGGAATACCAGACCACCTTACCTGCTTCCTCTGAAACCTGTATGCAGGTCAAGAAACAACAGTTAGAACTGGACATGGAACAATGAAGCAGTTGAAATTGGGAAAGGAGTACATCAAAGCTATATATTGTCACCCTGCTTATTTAACTTACATGCAGAGTACATCATGTAAAATGCTGGGCTGGATGAAGCACCAGCTGGAATCAAGATTGCCAGGAGAAATATCAATAACTTCAGATATGCAGATGACACCACCCTTAAGGCAGAAAGTGAAGAGGAACTAAAGAGCCTCTTGATAAAGGTGAAAGATGAGAGTGAAATAGGTGGCTTAAAACTCAACATTTAAAAAATGAAGATCATGGCATCTGGTCCTATCACATCATGGCAAATAGATGAGCAAACAATGGAAAGTGGCAGACTTTATTTTCTTGGGCTCCAAAATCACTGCAGATGGTGACTGCAGCCATGAAATTAAGACGCTTACTCCTTGGAAGAAAAGTTATGACAAACCTAGACAGCATATTAAAAAGCAGAGACATTACTTTGCTGAAAAAGGTCCATCTAGTCAAGGCTATGGTTTTTCCGGTGGTCATGTGTGGATGTGAGAGTTGGACCATAAAGAAAGCTGTCATTTAGTTGCTAAGTCATGTCCAACTCTTGTGACCCCATGGACTGCAGCTTGTCAGGCTCCTCTGTCCATGGGGATTTTCCAAGCAAGAATACTGGAGTGGGTTGCCATTTCCTACTCCAAGGGATCTTCCAGATCCGGGGACTGAACTTAGGTCTCCTGCACTGCAGGCAGATTCTTTACCAACTGAGCTATCAGGGAATTCTCTAGTAAGAAAGCTGATCACCAAAGAATTGATGCTTTTGAAATGTGGTATTGGAGAAGACTCTTGAGAGTCCCTTGGACTGCAAGGAGATTAAACCTGTCAGTCCTAAAGGAAATCAGTCCTGAATATTCATTGGAAGGACTGATGCTAAAGCTGAAGCTCCAATACTTTGGCCACCCAATGAGAAGAACTGACTCATTGGAAAATACCCTGATCTTGGGGAAGAATGAAAACAGGAAGAGAAGGGGACGACAGGATAAGATGGTTTGATGGCATCACTGACTCAATGGATATGAATTTGAGCATGCTCCGGGAGTTGGTGATGGACAGGGAAGCTTGGTGTGCTGCAGTCCACTCAGACATGACTGAGTGACTGAACTGATGATGAGCAAATGTGATTCTTTGGTCCTTATAAGGTTATTGCCTCAGACTTGTAGAGCCACCCATCATCCCTTGGAGAGGGACTAGCTTGATATTTCCATGGACTCTTCCATGGAACATGAGGCCCTGGAGCTGTTTTCCTCAGAGTGTTTTGATTGAATCAGCTTTGAAAACTGCAGCTTTCTTCCATATAGTAGATATTATTGGGGTACCACAGTTTCCAGTGTACTCCCACATTTGCCAAGCCAGTGCACTGGGCTGGACTTCCAGCTATCAGCATCTGGAAGAGCAGCCCCTCTGAAGTCTTTCTTCTTGTGCCTGGGAAACAAGAAGTACTGGACCTTTAATGACAATTAATGACACCGCTCCCTAGCCCAGCTCAGTGACTGGCCACAGTTGGGGTGTAAATACCCCAGCTCCCTCACTCCTGATGGGATAACTCTGAGGCACGTATCCCCCACCATGTCCCAGAGATCCCCAGTGGATGAGGCTCCTGCTGCCCACAGTGATAACTTACTTGGTAACTCCTCCTTCATGGCTGCCTTCCTTTTCCTATCTCACTTCATTTAAAAAAATAATATTTATGTATTTGGCTGCACCAGGTCTTAGTTGTGGCATGTACCCTACATAGCCCATGGGCTCAGTAGTTTCTGTGTGAGTTTAATTGCTTAGAGTCATGTTGGGATCTTAGTTCCCCCACCGGGGTTCGACCCAGGTCCCCTACACTGCAAGGCAGATTCTTAACCACTGGACAACCAGGGAAGTCCCCCTGTCTCATTTCTTTATTTCCCTATCAAGATTCCCTGACATCACCTCCCAAATTTGCTGGCACTCAAATTCTTATATCACAGCCTGCTTCTGGGGAAACCCAAGCTAAGATAGTTGCCCTTGGAGACTTCTTTTTTTTTTTTCATTTATTTTTATTAGTTGGAGGCTAATTACTTCACAACATTGTAGTGGGTTTTGTCATACATTGACATGAATCAGCCATGGAGTTAGATGTATTCCCCATCCCCATCCCCCCTCCCACCTCCCTCTCCACCTCTGGGTCTTCCCAGTGCACCAGGCCCGAGTCTCATGCATCCCACCTGTGCTGGTGATCTGTTTCACTATAGATAATATTCATGCTGTTCTCTCGAAACATCTCACCCTCGCCTTCTCCCAGAGTCCAAAAGTCTGTTCTGTACATCTGTGTCTCTTTTTCTGTTTTGCATATAGGGTTATCATTACCATCTTTCTAAATTCCATATATATATGTGTTAGTATGCTGTAATGTTCTTTATCTTTCTGGCTTACTTCACTCTGTATAATGGGCTCCAGTTTCATCCATCTCATTAGAACTGATTCAAATGAATTCTTTTTAATGGCTGAGTAATATTCCATGGTATATATGTACCACAGCTTCCTTATCCATTCGTCTGCTGATGGGCATCTAGGTTGCTTCCATGTCCTGGCTATTATAAACAGTGCTGCGATGAACATTCGGGTGCACATGTCTCTTTCAGATCTGGTTTCCATGGTGTGTATGCCCAGGAGTGGTATTGCTGGGTCATATGGCAGTTCTATTTCCAGTTTTTTAAGAAATCTCCACACTGTTCTCCATAGTGGCTGTACTAGTTTGCATTCCCACCAATAGTGTAAGAGGGTTCCCTTTTCTCCACACCCTCTTCTTGGAGACTTCTACAGCATATTAAAGCATTCAAGCCTCTGAGTAATCTTGTAGTGAGACCTAACTAACTTAACCACAGTCTTTCCCAGACTTGTTTGACCAGAAGATTACTTTTTAACCTGGTACTCAATAACCGTCCATGGAATGTTGCTTTGCAGCACACACTGGGGAAACCATGATCTAACCCTACCTCACAGCTTAAGGCTGAGTTATCTGAGGCCCCAAGAGGGGAGTGAGTAGCTGAGCCTGTTCTTGGCAGAGCTGGGATTAGGACTCACAGCCCCTCCACTCCTGGTCCAGGTGCATTTTCTGACTGCCGTCATTTCCTCCTCATCTGTGATATGCAGAGAATAATATTTCCTCCAAAAGAGCTAATGTAACATGTGTGAAATCCAGAGTGAGCTGAAGAGGATTATGTAAATATGTGGAATGATTATTCTGACAGTGGGAGTGGGGGTGGAGAGCCCTAGACATAAGAACCAGGTTAGTTCAGTGGCTCAGGGGCATCTGAGTCATTCCCGGAGGAGACAAGGTGCCTGGAATTCTCAAACCCACCAGGCTTCCCGCAAGAACACTCCCCCCACCCTTTTCCACAACCTGTCAAACCCAAGGCTGACCAGAAATATCAGCTTAGAGGGAAGTCAGAAAATGGCTTGGAGAGGGCCAGCATCCATCTTGGAATGTACTTATCTCATTTTCACAGTCACCGGAGACAGCCAGGGAGGAGAACCAGATGTTCAAGCATCCCTTCCTTGCTCTCACTCACTTGCTCGCTTGCTCTATCTTTTTTGTAAATTGAATTTAAAGGACCTGTTTCTTAGCAACAGCAGCAGCCCGTGATTACAGAGTCCTCCTTGGCCATTTCAATGCCCAAGGTTTCAGTAAGCAAATAAACCTCTCAGTACAGGCTGGGGACTGGGGACAGATAGCAGGGCTGCAGTGGAAACCAGCACATCTAGTGGTGTGTTTAGAGGGGTTCCCAGAGGACCCCGGGTGAAGGCAGGAGGGCCTGCAGAACCCTCTGTGGCTCCCAGGTACACATGATATGGCTTTGTAAAAAGAGCAGTAGATGAAATCTCAGGAAACGCAAGTCTGGTCCTAGCAACACTGCAGGGCAAGCCATTGAATTTTTCTAAGCCTTGGCTTCTGCACCTGTCAGATTGGTGGTAGCACCTTTCCAAGCTGAGGTGTAGAAGTGATCAGAGCATGCAGATGTCTGAAATGTGTGAGGAATGGTGATGGGTGTCAGGGTTTAGGAATGTTTCCTTCCTTGGCCTGTAATGCTCTGCCCCCTATCGCTGGAGAAAGCAAACCAGGTCCTGAAAACTGTGAGATAACCTTCCCTCCTCCCCAGAGCCTTGTCGATGTCTTCAGGCTTGCGGACATAAAAACTGTGGGTAGGAGGAGGTCCTGCTTGGTAAAGGGGAGAAGACCTCTTGGTGCAGTCCTGGTGATCAGAGCAATGACAGGTCTTTGGGGCCCCTTTGCTTATTTCATACCTTTCTGGTCCTTGTAAGCACTTGAATTTGAGATCTCTGCTTTACTGGCAATCCCTTGAACATTTATAAGATGGGAATGTTAATAAAATCTATCTAAAATAATGATTATTAGCTGCACTGCCTGGCTTGTGGGATCTTAGTTTTTTTTACCAGAAATCCAACCTGTGCCCCCTGCAGTGGAAGCATGGAGTCCTAACCACTGGACTGCCAGGGAAGTCCCTAAAACAGTTATTATTAAGGTGAAATGATGTAATGCATGTAAAGTGCCCAGCACATGGCAGGGGTTGAAAAATTTTGGTTTTTGTCCCCCTAAAACTTTCAAAACTTTGAGTAATTTGTATTAGTGGGTCAGCCGTAGGAACCTAGAATGGTTGTTTCTAGAGGCAACCTTTGTTTAGGTATGAATTCTTTCTGCCGTTCATTCATTCAGGCACTGCTGTGTCAGAATTTGGTCTCTAAAGATCAAGTTCAAGTTCAAATCAATGTCAAGACTTGGCTGCTTAAGATGTGGGTGATCTTGGCCAAGCACTTGACTTCTGAGCTGCCCTCTTCCATTCATTTATGCATGCATTTATTTTTCGCTAGGTGACGAGGTACTTGGTACTTGGTGACGAGGCTTTAGTGATACATAAGACAGACAAAAGAAAGTCTTAGTCTTGTTTCCTAGATGCAGAGCCTGAAGAAGGGGTTCAAGTGCACGTGATTTATTAGGGAATGTTCTTAGGAAATACATTTAATGGAGGGAGTAAAGCAGGATAGAAAAAGAGAAAAAGCTGAGGTCAGATCTTGCCTCGATCTGATCCACAAGGAGGAGATTGGGTCCTGAATTGTAAATTACACTGTAAAGTGTTCCCCCTTCAGGCAAGAGGAGAAACATTTTATACTTCCAATTCAATCAGGCATTGGCTATGGACCAATGCTGGGATTGTGTGTTCTCTGGACAAAGCAGCTCCTGTCAGCCAAGGACAGTTCTCTGGAGAAGGGAGGCAGCTGTGACTGTCAGCAGCCAGCATTCACAGCAGTTGGGAGATGGGTGTCCTGGCCAGGTAAGAGTGTCTGTGCTGGGCACTGATTTTGTCTACCACAGCCCACCACTTGCACCACTGAGATCCTCTTGACTCTCACATTCAGTTCATTCCACCTGGTGCCAGCTTCTCGAGAAATCCATGGTCATAATTCCAGGGGAAACTTTTAAGAGGAGGATTAGTGGGACCTGCTACAGTTCCTACTGCCACAATCTCAAGACCACAGTTGGTCATCATTATCTTCCTCCTCTTCTATTTGCTTTCGATTCTTCTTATCCTTGGCTAGCACTTTTGCTGGTCTGGGTGGCTTGCCATGTGGGGTGGCCCAGGCATTCATCTCTAAAGGAGTCTGAGCACCTGGTTACTATGCCATTCTCAGGATGAGGTTGGTGCACCTGCTACTTATACACAATACTAGGTATGGGAGTACCAGACACACTCCAGTGAATCACATGAGTTCCAAACACATTTCTCTATGTTCCCATTATATGGACGCAAGCTGCACATCTTTATGATGACCAGGGCCAGTGGTCCCTGACAGTATAGAAACTCTTTCTGTGCCTGCTGACCTAGTAATCCAGGAAGCAATGATAGAACCTTGATCAGTCTGGCTAACAAGAAGCCCATGCTGTTGGGTTTGCACCTAACTCAGTCCTTGTCACTGTGGTTACTTTGTTTATGAGCTCATTGTGCACACCACTGGTGATCGAGAGCTGAGACTAGCTAACGTTGCCTGGCTAAGTCATCCTGTTTAGTCTTTCGCAGAAGGTGATCCCTAGTGTATGTTAACATATGACACAGGGATCTTCACTCTTGTGTTCACTCCCATGAGTCCATTCCCCTGCCTCTACACCAGCCTTCCTTGTCCCTGAACTTCAATCTCATTCCTTCCAGACTCCTGGCTAACAAGCCCTGTTGTTCACTATTGCCCATCAATCTACATATGTCCTAACTTTAGGCCACTTCTTTCTTCACACAAAGTGGATGACCAGATGCCTTACCTGAAGCTTTTGTACTAGAAGGACCGCTTCTCACTATTGTCTGTTAGGGTCCCCTGAGAGGGGCTGTGGTGCAACAGTGTCCATTTTCTATTTGTATCAACATCTGTGAACCAAACTTGGGCTCCTTCTTCCTCTGTCACTTGGTCATGGGGAACCTCTCATAGGACTATAGGTGTGAGTTGAGGGAGAGACATTGATGCAAACATGTTTGGTGACATGGAGTATGGGACCCCTGTTTGTTCAGTTACTTCTATCCTTGGACCTGTTTAAACATGATCCTGGACATACCATGTCCAATTTCTGATGGATTGCTGACATTCCCAGATCACAATGGGTTGTTTTGGTCTCATGGTTACTTGCTGTTCCATGACCAAATACTCTTGTTACTGCTTACTTACTCATAAAGGTTTGATGACATTGATGACATGATATCATAAGTATAGTGAACAAGTGATGTTCTGTGGAATATCTAGATGCTTCAGGCCCCCTTGGATATATGATGACAGAATGAAGGAGAATGAACAGAGTCCTGTGAGAGTATGAAAAGAGAACTGTGGATGAATACTGCTGTTCATCCCTTGTGAATATGAACTGTTCTGGATACTTCTTTCTGCTGGTTATGGGAAAGAAAGCATTTATCAGATCAAAAGCTGCCTGTCATTTACCTGCAACTATACTAGTTCACTCTAGTTAAGATAACATATCAAGCTGAGAAGCTGCACATGGGGCTACTATTTGGTTAAGTTTGGAGTAGTTCACTGTAATCTGCCATGGCAGAGGCCAGACTAGTGTATTAAATGGGGAATATGATAGGGACCATCTCCTCTGCACTTTTAAAGTCTTTATGGATGATACTAATCTCTGCCATTCCTGCGGGAAGTGGTAATGTTTTTGATTTACCACTTTGGTCCAGGGATGGGGACAGCTTTAGAAACTTCCACTTGGTCCTTTGTACTAAAAGAGATTTTACTCTACTTGTCAAGGAACCATTGCTAAGTAGATATATTCCAATTATATACTTGGGAACTGAGAAATGACCACCAATCCTGGGCCATGATTCCATATTTTATTTGACCGCCATATGCTTCTACTATAATGAAGGAATCATGGCAGGTCTTTGGGTCTCAAGGTACCCATAGTAGCTCAGATCCTGTATCTAACATCCTTTAAAGAGTCTAGATATTCCATTTCCCCATTGTAATTCTCCTTTCCCTTGAATAAATGATAATAGTTCCAGTGGTGAATGACTTCCATGTGTTATTTACTATAAAGTTGCAAGATCTGTCTTATGGGAACTAGTTAATGGGTTCTGGGTCTAAGAACAGGCTCAAGTCTAGAAACTGGGCAAAGAACTATAAACCTCCACTGGAGTATCTAATCTTGGCATTGGATTCATCTGTTCATCTCATTCATTTCTATATTAGTATCCTTAGCTGTTGGGAACCTTATGTTATTATTAACCATCTCAATGCAACAGAAATCAGCACATTTTTTCTATAAAGGCCAGAGAGCACACGGTTTAGGCTTTAAGGGCCATACGCCCTCCACTGCTGGTCGAATAGTATCTCACTTGAGTCTTTGGATCCTTTCCCTACAGCCTGTGACAGCAGCTTCCGAGAGCCATACCAGCAGCATGTCAAACCGCCCTCTACATTTCTTTGCCAGGGAGTTAAATCCTGTGATCTAGGAGTGCCTCCATGTCAATAAACTTTTAAATCCAGCTTTATATTCTGCTGTCCTCCTTCAGCATCCGCTTCCAGATACACTCTTCAGGTTTGTGCTGGTTCACATTAGCTGGGTCTTATAGCTGCTTTGGTATTTAATCTCTCTTTCTCTGAGCAGGCTGAGCACTTGCCCAGTGAGCCATGCCGCAGTTTGGTTCTACCCGTGGCTCTGGTGGCCAGGAAAGGAGGTGGGGGCGCATCCTGAGGAGGTTTAGCATTGTCCTCTAAGCCACCAACCTCATCTGAGTCTGTAAAGACTTAAAGTGGGGGACAGGGGGATGTACAATCAAAAAGTGGGAAAAAGACCTAAAAAGATATTTCTCCAAAGAAGACATACAGATGGCTAACAAGCATGTGAAAAGGTGCTCAACATCACTCATTATTAGAGAAATGCAAATCAAAACTAAAATGAGATACCACCTCACACCAGTCAGAATAGCTATCATCAATAAGTCTATAAACAGTAAATGCTGGAAAGGGTGTGGGGAAAAGGGAACACTCTTGCATTGCTGGTGGGAATGTAAACTGATACAGCCACTATGGAAGATGGTATGGAGATTCCTTAAGAAGCTGGGAATAAAACCACCATATGACCCAGCAATGCCACTCCTAGCTATATACCCTGAGGAAGCCAAAATTGAAAAAGACACATGTACCCCAGTGTTCATTGCAGCACCATTTACAATAGCTAGAACATGGAAGCAACCTAGATGTCCATCGACAGATGAATGTATAAAGAAGCTGTGGTACATATACATGTTGGAATACTACTCAGCCATAAAAAGGAACACATTTGAGTCAGTTCTAATGAGGTGGACGAACCTAGAGCCTATTATACAGAGTGAAGTGAGTCAGAAAGAGAAATATAAGCGTCATATACTGATGCATATATATGGAATCTAAAAAGATAGTACTGATGAATTTATTTTCAGGACAGCAATGCAGAAACAGACATAGAGAACAGACTTATGGACACTGGGGGCTGGGAGGAGGGAGAAGGGGAAATATATGGAGAGAGTGACATGGAAATTTACAACACCACATGTCAGATAGATAGCCAATGGAAATTAGCTGTGTGACTCAGGGAGCTTGAACAGGGGCTCTGTGACAGGCCGAGGGCAGGATGGGGAGGGAGATGGGAGGGAGGCTCGGGAGGGAGGAGACATGGGTGTACCTATGGCTGGGTCTTGCTGATGTATGAAGGAAAACCACACAGTTCTATAAAGCAATTATCCTTCAATTAAAAAAAAAAAGCATGGAGTGTAGGCCTTTTCAGTACACTCAATGTTTAGGGGAGATGGGGAGTCAAGGGATTCAAGTGTATCTACTTACATGTGTCCACCCCCAATTTCAGGATCCCGTTTCTTCCTTTCAGGGCTCTGACTTGGTGTATGAGAACTGCTGGGCCTGAGAAGGCCACCTTCTCTAAGTTATGCTACTCTTAATGATTGTGTCCTGTATCTAGCCCCAGGTCTGTCATCTATCTGTGGGAGGTGGGGGGTCTCTAACTCTATAAATGCCATTGAAGAAGTTGTTTGCCTCTCGTAATTGCTTTAAATTAATGATTGATTGCCCCAAACTTGCTCTTTTCTCTTCAAAGTGTTGAGTGTTCTGTAGCAGCTACCAGTTTGATGGCCCTTATACTTACCCTTCGGAGAAAGCAGTGGCAGCCCACTCCAGTACTCTTGCCTGGAAAATCCCATGGACGGAGGAGCCTGGTAGGCTGCAGTCCATGAGGTCGCTAAGAGTCGGACACGTCTGAGCGAATTCACTTTCCCTTTTCACTTTCATCCGTTGGAGAAGGAAGTGGCAACCCACTCCAGTGTTCTTGCCTGGAGAATCCCAGGGACGGGGGAGCCTGGTGGGCTGCTGTCTGTGGGGTCGCACAGAGTCAGACACGACTGACGTGACTTGGCAGCAGCGTACTTACCCTTTCTCCTTTTTGTTGTTGTTGCTCAGTCGCTAAAGTCATGTCTGACTCTTTTGCGGCCCCCTAGACTGTAGCTCGCCAGGCTCCTCTGTCCATGGGATTTCCCAGGCAAGAATACTGGAGTGGGTTGCCATTTCCTTCTCCATCCTTTCTCCTGCATCACTCAGGCTCCAGAGATATTGCATGAGTCTGTGCTTCCTCCTCTACCTGTGTCCCATCCCAATCACCACAGGTGAAACTCAGCAAGTGCCACGGCCACCTCGTGCTCTGGACTCCCAGTTCTCACCTGCCTCCTGGCCCTGAGTGATGCACCCCAGGATCCCATCCTTAGATCTGCTT
This sequence comes from Muntiacus reevesi, assembly GCF_963930625.1. Lineage (NCBI taxonomy): Eukaryota > Metazoa > Chordata > Mammalia > Artiodactyla > Cervidae > Muntiacus > Muntiacus reevesi. The sequence goes on from NC_089250.1 coordinate 112,810,391, forward strand.
CCTAGGTCCACCCCTGGTACCACCTATCTTTAGCTGGTTTCCCAGAGCCTGAGAAGGGATTCAGATTTCTGTGATTCATTCAGGAGGTGCTCTTCAGTACAGTCTGGGGTGGGGTGGGGAGTAAGGCTAGGAAAGGAGAGGAAACTGAACAAGGATGTGCTTGTGAATAGTCTACCTTCAGCCTGACCCGTGGTGGTGGGGCTGTGCAGCGGGACTCATCTGCTCTTGGAGCAAGCGGGCTAGACTTTTGTATCCCTGTATCAATTAGTCATTGACTCTTGGTGTTCCTGGGATGGAGCTGTAACCTACCTGACAAGGTCACGTGGCTCAGCCAAGTCTCTGGGAGAGGGGCAGCTGTGCATTGTCATCAGTCAGTCAGCAGAGTGGCTGGGGCTGGGTGGGTGGACCTGCTGAGCAGGAACCTTGGCATCTTCTTGAGAGGATGGGATATTCTGGAAGAGGAGGAATTTCAGCAGGGCTGGGGCCTACAGCGCGAGGCATCCAGGTAGCTGTAGCCTTTGGATCAGAGTGGTTGGCAGTGGAGGCTGATATCCAAAATGGTTGAATTTTGAACATTAAAAAGAAAACCCAACCCCTAATAAAGCAACTTTATTGAGATGTAATTGATATACAATAGACCACATGTACAGGATATAATTTAACATGTCTTCAGTTCAGTTCAGTCACTCAGCCATGTCTGACTCTTTGCGACCCCATGGGCTGCAGCATGATGTATGTAAATATTCATGAAATCCTCATAATAATCAAGATAACGAACAAATTCATAATTTGAAAAACTCACATTTTGTCCTTTGTAATCTCTTCTTGCCCATTCTCATCATACCTTGCCTCGGTTCAGTTCTGTTCAGTCGCTCAGTCGTGTCCGACTCTTTGCGACCCCATGAATCGCAGCACGCCAGGCCTCCCTGTCCATCACCAACTCCTGGAATTTACTCAAACTCATGTCCAATTGAGTTGGTGATGCTATCCAACCATCTCATCCTCTGTCTACCACCCATCAAATCCTAGTCAACTCAGAGCTTTCTGTCACTATAGGTTAGTTTGCTTTTTCTAGAATTTTGCATAAATGAAATCATACAAAAAAAAGTATGTACTCATTTATTCTTGTTCTACTTCTTTCACTCAGCATTGTTATCATTATTTTATTGAAGTATGTTTGATTTTCAGCATTGTGTTAGTTTTAGGTGTACAGCAAAGTGATTCATATATATATATATATATCTGAATATACATATATATATATATAATTTTCCAGATTCTTTTCCATTATAGGTTGTTATAAGATATTGAATATAGTTCCCCGTGCTGTGCAGTAGGCCCTTGTTGTTCATCTGTTTTATATGTAGTAGTGGATATCTGTTAATCTCATGGGCTTCCCAGGTGGCTCAGTGGTAAACAATCTGTCTGCAGTGCAGGAGACAGGTTCAATGCCTGGGTCGGGAAGATCCTCTGGAAAAGGAAATAGCAACTCACTGCAGTGTTCTTGCTGGGGAAATCCCATGGACAGAGGAGTCTGGTGGGCTACCATCCATGAGGTCGCAAAGAATCAGACACAACTTAGAGACTAAACAGCAATCCGTTAATCCCATACTCCTAATTTACCTCTCCCTCTCTCTTTCTCCTTTGGTAGCCTGTTTGTTTTCTATGTCTGTGAATCTGTTTCTGTTTTGTAAATAAATTAATTTGTATTAATTCTTTTAGAGTCCACATATAAGTGATATCATGTGATCTTTGTCTTTGAGTTACTTTGCTTACTATGATAATCTCTAGATCTATCCATGTTGCTGCAAATGGCGATATTTCATTTGTTTTTATGGCTGAGTAATAGTCCGTTGTATTTATATAACCATGCCTTCTTTATCCATTTGATTTGTGTTTCTCTAATAATTAATGATGCTGTCAGCTTTATTATTTTGAGTTGCAGCCGTGTTGTTGCCCACATCAGTCCTTTTGTTGTTGTTGCATGCTCATTCCTTTTTATTGCTGAGTAATATTCCATTGTATGGATAGACCAGATTTTGTTTACCCATTCTCCTGCTGACAAACATTTGGGTGGTTTTCAGTTTCTGACTATCACAGATAAAGTTGCTGTGAACATTTGTGTACAGGTCTTTGTGTGGACATATGCTTTCTTTTCTCTTGGTTAAATAGGTGTGACCTGATTAGATTATATGGTAAGTATATGTTTAACTTTATAAGAAACTGTCAGACTGTTTTCCAAAGTGATCAAGTCATTCTACCTTCCCACTAGCAGTGTATTCAGTTCCCCATATCCCTACCAACACTTGGTGTGGTCAGCCTTTTTAATTCAGCCATTGTAATAAATGTTCTGAACATTTAAAAAATCTTTCTTTTAAAAAAACATTTAAAAATGTTTTGTAAAAATGTTTAAAAAGATGTTTTTTCTTTTATTCTTTCTGACCACATCATGCAACATGCACGATCTTAGTTCCCTGACCAGGGATCAACCCCTTGCCCCGTGAAATGGAAGCCCAGAGTCCTAACCACCGGACTGCCAGGGAAGTCCCCTGGGTGTGTTTTGGAGGCAGAGCCTAGGGGGATTTTAATGGATTGGATCTGACATGAGAAGAGGAAACAGAGTTATTTATTCAACAAATGTTGAGTGCCTTCTCTCTTTAGGCATTACTCTAGAGGCTGAGGGGATAGTAAAGAATAAAATAGATGTGATCTCTTTCCTCATGGAACTTACAGTCTATATCTCTTCTATGCCCATTTGAGGAAGACTGGGGTGGTATGGGGCTCTAGTGGGGATGGGATGAGAAAGTGAAGGGGGGGCAGGTGCAATTGATGAAGGAGGTGAAGAGAGAAGGGAGGTGAAGAGAGAAGGTGAAGACAGGCTGTGAGCTGTGAAAATCAGTGAATGTGGTTGAAGAAGATGTAGTGATGTCCTGACTCCTGTTTACTATTAGTGTGACCTTGCCCAAGCCATGTCTTCTCTATGAGAAGCCTCAGTTTCTTCATCTGCGAAGTGGGAATAACAAATCCAAACCGCTTAGTGAACTTACTAAAGTCAGTGATATTGATGCATTCACTCATTGAGCTCTTTAGACAGGACCACAGTGTTGCAAGTGTTCCTAGGAGGGTCCTAGGAACCTCAAAGTCCTACAGTCCACAGTCCTACAGTCCTACAGTCCACCACCTCATCTCCACCCTCTCTGCCAACCCCTCCGAGGCAGATGCCAACTCGTCGGCCCCAAGCAGCTGAGGGAAGTGTGAAGCTAGTTTGCAGCTTTATTTTTAGAGCCGCCCCTGGAAGATGGCTCTGGTTGCCTCTCCATGGGGAACTGGAGTCAGGCTATATTTAGGAGGCACAGCTGCAGTGCTCTATCCCTCCTGCGTCTCTGAGTTTTAGTCATCATGATGTTAGAGGGCACACATTACTCTGCCTAAGCTGTCTTTGTTGTCTACAGGTTCCCAGGAGTGGCAGGCCCTCTTGACTCAACCTGTATCTCCAGCTCTCCCAGCTGGTGGTGGCAGCAGGGGACAGTCTTCCTCCCTCTGAGTCCAACGGTTTCTGCCTCATCACCACCCACAGATGGGATGTGGCTCCCCTCGGTGCCCTGTGTGTAGCCATAGTAACTATGATGATTCATTTTTGATCAGTGTTTACATTTGCTAAGTGCTTCCACAGCCGTCACCCAGGGTGTTCTCCAGGTGGGTGTGGGGTGTGGCATCATTGTCACCATCCCTTCTGCTGAGTCACAAGCTCCTTTAGGGCAGGGCTCATGACTCATTATTTCGATATTCCTCATGTGCATATTCACCTAGTATAGGCTGCATGAACACACAGCAGGGGCCTAAGGAGTTCTGACTGAATTGAATTCCAACCAAATTCTGCAACTGGACATACTTCACAGATCAACTAGATCCTTGAATGCATAGCCGGGCTCTGCCATTTGCTAGCTGGTTCATAACAAACATCAGGCCTCAGTTTGTTCAACTTGTAATGTAGGAATAATCATAGGAATTATATCTCATAGGAGTTAAAAATCAGAGGAGTACTCATAATGTAGGTATTGTTTATCCCGTGAGGTTGTTGTGAGGATCAAAAGCACTAATGCAAATAAAGACCATGTGTGTTACACAGCCTGGTGCATAATGAATGCTAAAAAGGATTTATCCACAGGAGATTCTTGTTCTTTTCTCAGCAATCTTGTCCAATTCTGTTGGCAGGACCAGGGATCTACTGACATGTTACATCAGCCAACACTATGAAGAATAAATGAATGGATATTCATTAAGCATCTGTCATGAGACATTCTTTCATTCATTCTCTCATTCTTTTATCCATTCAGAGTTGGTATGACTCACCTGGGGGCATCAGAAAAAGGTGGAAGCTCTCCCACATCTTCCCTCTCTCATGTCAACTCTGTCCTCTGACTGTAGAAAGGGGAACTTCTCTGCTTTACTAATAGAGAGGTCAGCCATTTCCCTTCAGCCTCTTTTTATTGTGAACTTGATGAATGTGACCTCCAGATGGACTAGGAAGTCAGAGGAATAAAAGCATATGAAAAAATCCCTCAAAGGACTGATGGGCTGTGAATATGTCCCTGTCTCCACCTGTCCCATAGCCCACCAGGACTGTGGGCTGAGGACTGGGGACTAGATCAGAGGGAGGGCTTTGGTAGCCTGGAAGGAGGGTCTGCCTTGGGTGGCTGCCATCTGAGGCAGGGAGATGGCCAGTGTGTGTTGGGAGCCTTAGGTTCTTCCAGTGGGCAGACACCTGCAACTGGCAGGGGTAGTAGGAGCTGGAGGCAGGGGTCTGGCCACGGCAGCCCATTTCAGTGGCGGGTGTCATCACTAGGTGACTTGGTTGGGCTAGAGGTAGAGAATGCCCAGGTGGCATGCAGCTGGGTACCAGTCCTGTCAGCCCCATGGCAGTAGGGGTTGGGGTTGCTCTGAAGCTGGGAGTGGCTGGGTTGGTTTAGTTTGGAAGTGGCACCAACTAGACACTTTTTTGCCATAGACAAGGGCTTTGTTGACCTTTCATCAAGGCCTGGTGACATTGGCCCTGTGATTGGGGACACTGATACCCTGTTGGCTTTCTTACAGAGAATAGTTTTTTTAGGGACAATCTGGCTTTACTCTACAGAGATAAGGGAGTGACTTAGTTGACTTTGTAGATTGGAGAGCAGGAGTGGGGGGTGTCCTTGCATGTGGCAGAGACCATGATGATCACATCACTGATAGACTATTTGCTTCTCCAGAGCCATGTGACTACTCTGGCCATCGGTTGTCAACTGAAGTTGGGGGATTCCCTTCTGGGGTGAACATGGAAGATCTTACAGATGTCCCTCCTTCTGCTGCAGTGAGGGAGGAGGCTACTGGCCTCGATTCCAGAGTCACTGTGTGGAGCAGAGTTCTCCTGAGACTTAAGTTCGTTCTTTGTTGTTGTTCAGTTGCTAAGTTGTGTCGGACTGTTTGCAACCCCATTGTCATCAACATGCCAGGCTTCCTTGTCCTTTACTATCTCCCAAGTTTGCTCAGATTCACATACATAGAGTCAATTATGTGCTCTAACCATGACATCCTTTGCCGCCCCCTTGTCCTTTTGCCTTCAGTCTTTCCCAGCATTAGGGTCTTTTCTAATGAGTCTAGGAACAGCAGCAGTGAACCTTTGTTTTGTTGAGCCACAGCAACTTTGGAGTTGTTTCTGCAGCAAAATGAACACTCAGGATGATTGAATGTTGGTGGCAATGATGTGGGAGGACACTGATGTTTCCTAGACTCAACCCAATATCTTTGGTCAAGTACCATTTATATTTTATTCTAGGGATAAACTCCTGCCCTAGAGCTCAGCTGCCTTACCAATCCTCTTGACCTCCCTCAACAGACAGGGAAATTGGGGCCCAGAGAGGTGACAAGCATGAGTCCACATGACTGGTTTAGAGGCAGAGTCATACGTTACAAGTTCTGCTTAATGTGTTGTCTGTAAATTGATGTATTTTTGCAAAGAGAACTTCATTTGCCCATTGGCTTTATTCAGTCCTCTCAGAGGTGCTTCATCATCATTTTGATTAGACTTAAGTGAAGTTTACAGAACCACGGCCAATGGAAGCTTCCTTACCCTTGTAGTCAAGCAGTTAATGTCAACGAACAAAGCCTCAGATATGGTGGGAGAACCCACTCTGAAGGGGAACCTGGGATGACTCCTAAAGTGAAATAAGAACTCTTTGAGAAAGTGAATAACTGCTTTCTTACTGATGTTTGCAAACAAAAATTTTTGTATATTGGAGATAAAAAAAAATAGTGATGCCCCATCTACTTGTGTGTACATACGTATGTTTGTAAGTTTGTGTGTGCTGACTCCAAGGGAAGAGAATGAACTTGCAGAGGATACGTTCTTAATCAATACATACCCAATGCATTGCGCTTTTTAATTAGGGGTGGCTCAGTGGTAAAGAATCTGCCTGTCAATGTAGGAGATGCAACAGACTCTGTTTGATCCATGGGTCAGCTAGATCCTTTGGAGGAGGAAATGGCAACCCACTGCAGTATTCTTGCCTGGAGAATTCCATGGATAGAGGAGCCTGGTGGGCTATAGTCCATAAGGTTATGAGAGACAGACATGGCTGAGTGACTGAGCATGAACACACACACAATAGTTTTGTGAGAATGAAGAAGGTAGTGAAAAAAGCAGGAGTTTTTCTTTGAAAATGAAAAAATATTTAATATTATGGAGGTCTTGAATTTTCCTCGATCCCTGGCCCCTAAATTCAGATTGTATCAAGAATGAATGTTCAGTTTTTTAAAAAATTGAAGTATAGTTGATTTACAAATTATATTAGTTTTAGGTGTACAAAAAGGGAATGAATGGTCATCCATTTAAGGGACAGTTATTGTGCAACTACTGTATCCCAAGTCCTATGTTACTGGCACTGGGGCCTCTGAGGCAAGGCCCTGACAATGACCTATAGGAGCTTGGAGCTTCCGGGGGGAGAGAAGATCAGAATGTGTTAAGTGCTTTATAAGTGTGTTCTCCAAGGGGAGAAAAATTTCCCCACCTGAGGCTAGCAATCTGAGAGAGCCTCATGCAGGAGGAAGCATTCAAATTGACTCAGAGCAGAAAGAACAGGTAGAATTTTGATAGAAAGTGCAGGGTAAGGGAGGCCATTCTTAACAAAGACACTAGCTGGGGCTCAGCCATGAGTGTAGGGGTGAAACTAGACTAATGGACTTCCACAAGGAGAGTGAAATAAAAAAAACAATCGCAGGTTAACCTCTAATTAACCGGAAAATGCCAGTAACTGGAACCACTTATAGAAGGTTGTTCCATTAATTAAGATTTTCCTGCGTGTGTGCTTAGCGTGTGTGAGACTGCAGAGTCACAGATACACACACACACCTGTGCAGTCCCAGACTCCCCTAAGCACCTTCCTTATGCAGCCAGAGGGTGGTGATCTTTGCACCCCTTCAAGGTCAGGGCCGGTCGGGGGTGGGGGTGTTGCCTATCTGCCAGAAAGACACATTCTCGGCACGACGCGCTGCAGCCCCACGGAGGCCCCATTCCAAGAGGATTGAAAATGTAATCACAACAGTTTTTATTAGCAAAAGAACAGCAGGAGCCCTTCTGCTGTCCATATGGACAGATCCCGATGGGTATTCATGAAGCAGTTTGCTGCGGGAATAGCCGTGCTTAAAACTCCTCGTCCAATTACCTTTGAACTTGCCTTTTTTGCTGCAGTGGCTGTTGCTGCTGCATGTGAAACATCTCATACACTTGTTTCACTCCAGGAGGGATGGGTCTGTCTTACCCTGTTTGGTGTTCCTTTACCCGGAGACTGGTGGGCCAGAGAAGACCTAGGAGTCTGGGACCTGGTCACCTCTCCTGGGTGTCCTGGAGGTTGGTTTGGTCGCATCTGTCCTGTGTTATACTGTCTGGTTGATTGGAGCCAACAGTAGCTTTTGGAGAAGCCCCTCAGGCCTGTTGGAACCTGGGACAAAGAGTGATTTTGCAGAGACACCTGTAGAGGGGTAAAGAGCTGCCAACCCAAACGTTGCTTCCTGGCCTCCTCCACATGCTCCTGGGTAGAGTACAGTGGACACAGTGACCATACAGTCTAGGTGTTGGGGACATCTAGTTCCAAACGCCGTTCTCATTGTCGCTAGTCGTGCGCATCACATGACAGGTCCAGATTCTGGGAGAAGAGGACAGGCATGTATAAATCTGAAATAGGGTCATCATTAAAGCAGAAAGAAGCCCATGCTTTCTGAAAGATGTAGGTGCCAGAGCTTGAACTTCATTGTCTGGAAGAGGAAACGCAGGAGGATTCAGCAGCTGGAAGTCGACACATGCTTCTGAGTTTTCGAAGATCCGTAACAGAAGGAGAGCCCAGCAAGGCAAACACAATGTTATGGGTTGATGCCTGATGGGCTGTGTGGGGCTGCCCTGGACATTTGAGTCTGGGAGAAGTCAGAGCCAACATCTGTTGTTCTGCCCGCTGCACTAACCATCTTCTGGCAATGGTCCTCCACTTTCCTTCAGGGCTCTTTCATGCTTCTTTTCCCTGGCAAGGTAGTTTAACTGAATTGGTTCTCATCCAGTGACGCAGGAGTGACATGGAACTTCAGAACTGATCCAATAGTGTCACATGGATAGGTTCTAGAATGATCCTACTGCTAATGAGCCTATGAACTTTAGCCCACCAGGCTCCTCTGTCCATAGAATTCTCCAGGCAAGAATACTGGGGTGGGTAGCCATTTCCTTCTCCATGGGATCTTCTTGACCCAGGGATCAAGCCCAGATCTCCTGCATTGCAGGCAGAGTCTTTACCGTCTAAACCATCAGGGAAGCAGAAAGATCCTACTTGAGTCAATAAGGGTCTGACTTGAAATTTTTGCTGGAACACTTTTAGAGAGGTTTTTGAGCAGGGGAAATTAACCCTGGAGGTGTGGGTGGCCACACAGCTGCCATCCGGAAAGAACCTGCTGAGAATGACTCCCCCGGTGCATAAAGCTATGGCATCTCTGCCCGCCCAATGCCATGAATCCTCTTTTGTGCTTAAGCCAGTTCAAGAGGCCTCCAGGGTGACGACTCTGCCAGATTACCCTCTTCCCCAAGATACTGGCACCCCTGGGTCTTTCCTTTCTGTTTTCCAATCTGTCACGGAAGGCCTCCCCTCTCTGGTCAGGGTGTGGCCTCCCAAGTTGTCTAGAGGAGAGTCAGTCATCTCCTCTGCATGCATGTCACATATGGCTATATCAGATGGTCCTGAGAACAGTTCTGGCTCATAGTATCAGCTTATTAAATCATGCTAATCTGACTGTACACATCTATGAGGCTTTCCCATTCCTCATCCCTAAAGGCAGAATCATCCTGGGGTTCAATCTAGAGTGTGGGCCTTGGAATCAGATAGACCTGGATTCTTGTTTTCTGATTCTGCTACCTGCAAGCAATGACTGAGGCAAGTTATTCAACCTCTCCAGGTCTCGATTCATTTGGAAAATGGGTGCAATTATACTCCTCACTTACTGGATGCTTTAAGGACTGAATGAAAAGATTATGGGGTACAAAGTTTAGCACAGAGCATAGCTTATCCTATGTAGTAGCTATTATTATTTCTAGAGAACTCCCCAAACTGCCTTTAAAGTTACTGAAGCAATGCCCAGCAATTGTTATTCCTTTGGATTTCCCAGTGTACACGCCCATTTACTTTTCTTTCTATTGTTTCCCCTTGGTGTCTACTGAGGGCTCACTTTTTTCTGTTCTGGACTCCATGGTTACCCAGATGTAGAAGCTGACAGCCTGGGAGCTCCTCAGGGCCAGAAACTGCACCAAAACAACCAGGAAAGACCAGAGCAGAAGAGAGAGTGTTCTAATGGAGGAACAAGAAGCAATGCCCTGTGCCTAGAGGGAGGGGACAGGCTATGGAGAGTGCTTGTGTCCATGACCTTTGACCCTGGGATGCTTTGTTTGAAGCACAAAACCACCCTTGTTCTGTCTTGGAGACTGGGAGAGTATTCCTTCAATGCAGTCAGTCTTCCTGAGTTCTTGCTTTGTTCGGAGCTGTGGCACCAACTCCACCTCAGTCTCTTTCCTATTTGTTTTCTTGTCAAATGGTTCAAGGACAAGGAGGAGGTAGGCAGTAGCACAGAAATTGTAGAAACTGGCAAGCTGATTCTTCAATTCATATGGAAATGAAAAGGACTTAGAATAACCAAAACAATTTTGAAAATGAAGGAAGTTGGAGGACTAACACTGCCTGATTTTAAGGTATATTATTAAGCTGTAGTAATCACGACAGTGTGCTATTGGCATCAAGACTGACAAATAGATCAATGGAATGGAATTGGAAGTGTATAAGTAGTCCTACATATATGTGGACAACTGATTTGTGACAAAAGTGCAAAGACAATTCACTCAGAGAAAGAATAGTCTTTTTCTTTTTTAAACAAGTGGTGCTGGTACAATTGGGTGTGCTGTGCTTAATCGCTTAGTCATATCTGACTCTGCGACCCCATGGACTATAGCCCGCCAGACTGCTCTGTCCATGGGGATTCGCCAGGCAAGAATACTGGAGTGGGCTGCCATGTCCTCCTCCAGGGGATTTCCCAACCCAGGGATGGCACCCAGGTCTCCAATATTGCAGGCAAATTCTTTACTGGCTGAGCCACCAGGGAAGTCCAAGAATAATGGAGTGGGTAGCCTATCCCTTCTCCAGGGGATCTTCCCAATCCAGGAATCAAACCTGCGTCTCTTGCCTTGCAGGTTGATTCTTTACCAGTTGAGCTACCAGGAAGGCCCGGTACAACTGGATATCCATAAAAAATGAACTTTGACCCATAACTTGCACCATGTACAAAAATGGATGATAAATATAAAACCTAAAACTATAGGCTTTCCAGAAGAAAACAGAAGTTTTTGTAACCTTTGTTTAGGCAGAGTGCTTAAATATGACACTGAAAGCACAGTTCATGAAAGAAAAATAATAATAAATTGTGCTTAATCAAAATTAAAAACTTCTGCTCTTTGAGTGATACTGTCAAGAGAATTAAAAAAGCAAGTCACAGACAGAGAAAATAAGTGCAAATAATATATCTTGTGAAGGACTTGTGTCTATAACATACAAAGAACTTTCAATAGTAATAAGACAAACCAATTAGAAATAGACAACAGATTTAAGTAGACATCTCATTGAATAAGATATGCAAATGAGTAATAAGCACATGAGAAGATGCTCAACATCATTGGTCATTAGGAAATGCAAATTAAAACCACAATGAAGTATTATTGCACACCTTTTAGAGTGGCTAAAATGAAAAAGATTGACCACACCAAGTGTTGGTGATGTGAGGGACCTGAAACTCTCGTATGCTGCTAGTGGGAAGTAAAATGCTGCAACGTTTTGGAAAACAGCTTGATGGTTTCTTATAAAGTTAAATGGACACTTACTATGTGGTCCAGTCAGTCCACAGCTAGCTATTTACCCAATAGAAAAGAAGGCACATGTCTACACAAAGACTTGTATACAATTGCTTATAGCAGTTTTGTTTGTGATAGTCCCTGTCTGAAAACAACCCAATATCCTTTAGCAGATGAGCAGGTGTATCATGAGGGGTGTATCCATACAAAGGAATACTACTCAGTAATAAAAGGGAATGAACTATTTAAAAGTGTATATTTATTAATGTGACTGCTCTAAGTCTTAGTTGTGGTATGTGGGATCTAGATCCCTGACCAGGGGTCAAGCTCAGGCCCCCTGCATTGGTAGTACAGTCTTAGCCACTGGACTGCCAAGGAAGTCCCAGGAACAAACTATTGATACATGCTGTGACGTGGATGAATTTCAAAATAGTTAGGCTGAGTGGAAGAAGTCAGGAAAAAAGTGTAATACTATATGATTTCATTTAAATAAAATTCTAAAAATGCAAATGAATTGATAGAGAAAGCAGATGAGGGGGGATGAGGACAGGGGCGGGTGGAGAGAGGCAGGAGGAGATTTCTGGAGGGGATGGATATGTTCATTATCTGAATTTCAGTGATCATTTCCTGGTGTCTACACATGTCAAAGCTGATTGGAATTTAATTATGTGCAGTTTATTGTATGTCAATATATGGTCCGTAGTGTTGCAAAGAGTCGGATACGACTGAAGCAACTTAGTGCGTGCTCCCCCACACACATCTTAATAATGCTGCTTTAAAAAGAAAGGGAAGACTTCCCTGATGGTACAGTGGTTAAGAATCCACCTGCCAAAGTAGGGGACACGGGTTTGATCTCTGGTATAGGAGGATTCCACATGCATTGGGAACAACTAAGCTTGTGGGCCACAATAGTCCACGCACTAGAGCCAGCTAGGGTAGCTGCAGCTACCAAGCCCACAAGCTGCTATTCCTGAGGCCCACACACCTAGAGGCTGGGCTCTGCAACAGGAGATGTCACTGCAATGAGAAGCCCACAAATGGCAACCAGAGAGTAGCCCCTGCTCTCCACAACTAGAGAAAGTATGCATGCAGCCACAAAGACTCAGAACAATAAAAAAAAAGAAAGGGAGAATAGAACTCTACCAGCATTCCCTAGACCAGGTAAGGCAGCCTGAGAAAGCTGCTGTCCTGTCCAGGCAACGGGGGAGAGACAGACAGGGATATCTAGTTCCAATGTCTCCCTATTTTGCTTTTGCCTACTTTTCCTTCACTGTCCCCTAGGTCAGGTCATGCCTTCCCAATCCACTTCACCTATTTAGACTCTATTTGTCCTTCTACATCTAGAGGAGAAATTGTCTCCTCCATGAAGCCTTCCAAGACCACAGCAAACTTGGGTTTTTTTTTCATCTTGTATGCTCACGCAGCATCTATATTATATGTTGCCACTCAGATCATTGATTGTGTTTCTTGTGATGAGAAAACAAATGAGAAGGGTTCAGGCCAGCATCAGTACCTGCTCTCTCAGGCTCTGTTCATACTTCACAAGGCTTCTACCACTCTTCTCCTGGCAGTTCTTCTACCTCCCCTCAGATAAGAAGTGGGTGTGTACATACTAGTATCTCATTGGCTGTGCTATGCTTAGTCGCTTAGTTGTGTCCGACTCTTTGCGACCTCATGGACTGTAGTCCTCCAGTCTCCTCTGTCCATGGGATTCTCCAGGCAAGAGTACTGGAGTGCGTTGCCACGCCCTCCTTCAGGGGATCTTCCCAACCCAGGGATCGAACCCAGGTCTCCCGTATTGCAGGTGGATTCTTTACCAGGGAAGCCACCCTCCCCCACCTCTTCAGTCAACAGCAACTCCAGCTACTCAAGGGCAATGCCCACGAAAGCCTCCTCCTCTCCCTCATACACAGACAATCACAGCATACTCTTGGCTCTCTCCAAATCTTGAATCAAGCTTCTCCTCAGTAGCCAGGACCCTAGTCCCAGGCATACCATTGCTTGTCTGGATCATCGGAACAGCCTTTTCACTGGGTTTCCCATGTCAACCCTTCCCACCATCCCCAACAGGTCTATTCTGTAAAAAAATGTTTAAATAAAAATTTTTATTAAAAAAAATTTCTTTGGCTGCACGGCATGTTCCCTGACCAGGGATAGAACCCACACCCCTTGCATTGAAATCATGGAGTCTTAACTGCTGGATTACCAGGGAAATCCTCCCCAATGGTTCTATATTCAATACAGTGCCCAGACAGTCCGTCTGAAACCTACATCAGCATGTGTCACTTTTCTGCATAAAACTTTTATCTAAGTTCTAGTTGTTCTCGGATTAGAATCAAAATCCCTTGCACAGCTGATACAGTTGTAGCTGATCTGGCCTTGCTCTGTGCCACGTACTAGCCCCCTTCTCATACTCTGTGCTCCCTGGACTGGCTTTCTTTCCACACCAAGTGCACCAGACTCTCTTCATCACAGGGCATCCCTCTGCCTGGACCACCCTCTCTACTCCATCCTCCCCGACCACCTGTTACAGGGGGTCCTTGCTTTTTACAGAATCCAGAATCTGCTTCTCACAGAATCCAGTACTTTCTGAGAGTGTATTTATAAGTGCATTTTTATTTGTTTGGTTTGTTAACGTGATGACTGTCCTCCACTTGGCCGGAGGTCTTGCAGAGAGCAAGCCTGCATTTTCCGCTCTATGTTGTGTTCCCCAGTACTGGACTCTCTGGAAATATTTGTCGAATGACTGAACGACTGAACCTCAAGGAGAGCTCTGACGAGACTGGCTCTTTGCTGTATCCTTTGTCCAAGTGACCTTGGAGCATGAGGATATAATTTTCTATCTTACAATGTGCATCTCTGAAATCAGGGGGGCTCTTGTAATTGTCACATAAAGCAGAGGTTTTTCCTTCAGAAAACTGCTTATTTGGTGATTCAGTCTTACAACTGTTGTTCAGCCACTAAGTCATGTTTGATTCCTTGCGATCCCATGGACTGTAGCATACCTGGCTTCCCTGTCCTTCACTATCTCCCGGAATCTGCTCAGATTCATGCCCATTGAGTTGGTCATGCTATACATTATGTGTGAGAAGTGAAGTGATAGAAAACCTTTGTGTCGTCCAATAGATGACATGTCTAACAGCAGAGGAGGGCATCTGGAAGCTTTCCTGTTGTCTCTCAGTTGTGACATGGGCTTTGTGACCTCACATGTGCTGTGTTCATCAAATATTTAGTTTTTATAGTTTTCATATAGATGTGCACCTTCTCCTTAGTCCAGAATGTAAGCTTCCTAAGGGCAGTCATGGCGCTTTATATTCACTGTTCAAGGACTCAGATTGGGCACAAAGGGAAGGCTAGGGGAGGAGTGAAAGGGGAACGGGAGGGTAGGGAAGAAAGGGGAGGGGAGGCCACTAGAAAGTGTCTAGTGGCTCAGCTGTGAGGCCTTTTGCACCACCCTGGACTCACAGGTAAGTCTTGTCTTGAGACCTCAGGAGTTCTAGGCTAGATCTCTGAGCTCTCACCTCAAGAACATCCTTGCCAGCAGGGCCCTCTCTGGCATGCTGTGCAATTCTAATAACAAGGGTTTACCTTGTCTATGAGTCAAGTGCCGCTGTTTTATGAACTGGGTCTCTCCCTTGCCCTCTGAATCCAGGGCCCTACGCAGCTAACCTGAGCTGAGGCTTCAGCTCGCTCTATGTGTCTCCTAGCATTTGGAGCTCAGCCTGGGCCACCAGCCTTTAGACCTCCGTGCTGATGAGGAATGGTCCTGTCTTGTAGTTGGGAACTCTGGCTGGGCTCAGGCCAACTTAAGCTTCATCTTGGCTCTGCTTTGAGCTAGCTGTGTGATTCTGAGTGAGCTGGGCTTTTTCTTGGAGCTTCAGTTTCCTCATCTATAGAACAGGGGTGATAATAATACATA
The DNA here is from genome assembly GCF_963930625.1 of Muntiacus reevesi. Taxonomy (NCBI): domain Eukaryota; kingdom Metazoa; phylum Chordata; class Mammalia; order Artiodactyla; family Cervidae; genus Muntiacus; species Muntiacus reevesi. The sequence goes on from NC_089250.1 coordinate 112,825,714, forward strand.
ACTTACAGGATGGTTATAAACAAAGATTATGGTAGAAATACTACCAACTTGTAGTGCATCAACAATGGCTATCAGCTAGTGCTAGAAAAGGCTCAGGTGCTAACCTTTAGTGGCCTTGGGGGAGGGGTTGGAAGGAACTAGGCTAGGATGGAAGGAACACACCAGGGGCTCTGGGGCAGAAGTTATTATTATTTTTTCAATTTCTTTATTTTTAACTGAAGGATAATTGCTCTACGCTGTTGTGTTGGTTTCTGCCATGCACCAACATGAATCAGCCGTAGGTATGCAGATGTCCCCTCCCTCTTGAACCTCCCTCCCACCTTCCACCCTCTCCCACCCTTCTCGGGGGTCACAGAGCACTGATTTGAAGTCCCTGAGTCATTCAGCAGATTCCCACTGGCTATCCACGGGACAGCAGTTGTTTACCAACCGAAATGAAAGTGGTTCGCTATTGTAACAGCCCACACGCTTTACGGGTGTGTGCCGCCCAGGCTGTCTGTCACATGACAAACGTGAGATGTCTAGCATGATGCCAGGTAGGGAGGAATTGCTTGATTTAGGGTAGCAAATACCAGTAGTATGCTGATACATGCTAGTGCACCCAGGCTTTTCAGGGGAAAAAAAAGGAGACCCAATTTTTATTAATAATATTTGCCAAATTCCATGGTGTAATGACTACCAACATGATTCATTTCAAGAGAAGCACAGTAGCCACTATGATATAGAATTTCCATCATACAGATATAATCGATATAAACAAACTCAACAATATAGAGGATAGTAAGATGCAGCAAAGTAAGTAGGAAAGAATAAGTTTTGAGTACCTTTTATCTTTGTTCTTAATATAATTTAATTATAATTTATATAATTTGATTTTTGCTAATGGCCGTGTTTAACAACTGCTGGTAGACTTCCTGAAAATTTAATAATTGCCTCTTGACAACAGTATAAGCCATGTCGGCATTGCTTTGAAAGAGGATGGCTACCGTGCCTACCTGCCTGTCTGCCAGATCTCTGCCAGATCCCTGTCTGAGACTTCTGGTCACCCTTTTGGCCTTTACCTGTAGCTGGCCCCACCTGATGCTCATGGTTGGCCATCCTTAACTACTGCCAATGCTGGTAGCCAGGCTAAGTATGTGCCCTGGCCTATGGGGCATTTCTGGTCCCTTCTTTCTCTCTGGCCACCCACCACTTCCTTGACCCTCAGCTTCCCTCCTGGGCTGGACCCTGTTGGGCCAGTGCTAATGGGGGGTTGAGAAGACAGCATGTTCTAGGATGTGAAACCAGAGAAACGCTGCTTTTCTTCTCAGGGTTAGAGAGAACCACCTACCAAAGAGGCTTTGGCTCTCGATTACCAGGTTGTCTGCTCCCCTCAACACTTGACTGTAGTCCTTGGTGCTTGGCAAATGAATCTCCCAAATGCGTAGAAATCTCTCCTGCCAAATCCAACCCTCCAACTGGTGATAGATACTCACCACTGGTGTGCACAGGGGAAAACAAAGCACAGACCAGGAGCATGAGCTGTGGCATCAGCATGGGGAATTTACAGCTCTTTGAAACCCTGCAGGTCTGCATTGCACAATGTTATCAAATGAATTAAAGGAGAAATAGATGCTGCTAAGAAAAGATACCCTGCTTTGTTCCAGATTTTGTCAACAGGCAGATCTGTCATCAAGCCTTTATCTCAGGGAAAGCTTTTGGAAAGAGTTGTTTGAGAGGCTAGTTCAGAGAGAGGGAACATTGCCAGCAGACAGGCCTGTCCCTTGTTTTATGTCTCTGGGATGAAGAGGAAGAGGGGAGAAGAGGAAAGCTAGACCTGGAAGACAGTGGAAAAGACCAAGACTTTGGAGGCAAACTGTTCATGTTTGGGCTCCATCAGTTTCTCATTGTGTGACCTTGGCCAAGTAGGTCCATTTCCGAGCCTTGAATTCTTCACCTATGAAAATAGGAATAGTAGTATTGAAACAGGTGCTGCTGAAACTTGGTTCATGTCTCTGGGCACTACCATCCCTGTGCACTCCGACCTGGCTGCTTCTGAGGCAAGCACTTGGGGGTGTCTGGCTAAGGGTTGATCTGAGCACACACCTGGCGTGGGCTGGATGCAGTGGGGAGTTAATGCACCTGTGACTGGTGGGAGCTGAGGTTAAATCCCCTAGCTCCCTGGCCCCTCAGTGGGACGACTCTGGTGTTCTCTATAGAATGAGCCTCACTTGCCTGCAGGAATGGTGTGCTCTGTGACATGTCCTCTGTTGGCTTCTCTCCCTTTCTTATTTCTCTTTCCCTATCTCACTTGGGTGGTTCCTGGAATCACATCCCAAAGAAACTACTTGCACTTGAATCCTTGTCTCAGGGACTCCAGAGGGGAATCCAGCCTAAGGCAGAGGTTTCTATCACAGGATCATTTTGAGGATTGATAGAGCAGTCACTAAATACACTGAGTGAAAAACGGAGTGCACAGGGAGGGTTCCTAGTAGGGGCTGAACTGGGTCGACGCTGGTCTCCTATGTCTCTCTTCATCTTCCTGTCTCTGTCCCGGGAAGCATCTGCCACAGTGAGAAGCTCTTCTCTCAGGGTCTCTTGCTATGTACCTGGCAGCGGTTTGAGTTACCAGCAGGCCAGGGAATGGGCGAGTGGCTGTCTGCAAGTCTGTCTTCTCGATGCTGGGTGACCTGAGCTTCAGAGAGTGTGAAACTCCCCTCCCGTGGGGCACAAGTGGAGCCTCTGGGAGTTCTTTTGGGGGCTAAACAGACTCGAGGATTAATTAGCTAATGCCTGTGGAGTGTCTTGGAAATGTCAAGTGCTGAGTGTGAAGTGGTATCACTTGAGACGGTTTCCCCTAAGCCCCCGTGAAAGATGACGATTACTGTGTATGGAGGAGCTGCTGCTGAGTCTCCAGTTGGGGCTCTTAACCAAGCAAATGTTGACAGTTCCCACAGGTGCTCAGGTTTTGGTTTTGCAGGCCCCCAGAAACTGAAGCTCATATGGGGAGTGTTTGGTGGAATGATGGCTCCTCCATGGCACCCCTTGGGAATTCCTCTGCCCAGTACCCTCCAGCTCCATACCATTCTAGGACCCTATAACTGATGCAGCCAAGCCCTGAGGTTGCTCACTGGTCTTTGACTAATCATCCATCCAGAGCCTGGGTCTGCAGCCATCCTCTTCTCCCTCCAAACCTGTTCTTCCTCCTCCTTCTGAGGGTGCCACCATCATCCTCCCCAGCATTGCAGGCATCTTTGTTATCACCAGTGTCCAACCATTACCAAGCTGTTTGGATTATTTCCCTGTATCATTTATGACATCCATCTTCTCTTCTCCATCCCATCTTCACTGCCCTGGCTCAGGCTGCCATCCTGCTCACTGAACCTGTTGTTTCCATCTCCTGGCCATGCTCCTAGCTGCCAGTCTGCTCTCATATATCATGTGGAGACTCATTCTGAAACTCAGTGCTGATGGAATCTCTCCTTCAACAAACATTCACTGGCTCCCTATTGCTTACCGGATAAAATGCAAACCCTTCTGTTGGCTTATAGTTCATCATGATTGGGCCCTAATTGATCTCTCTCTCTCTCTCTCTCTTTTTTTTTGTTTGAACTCTCTCCTTCCATGTTCCCACCACCCCAGTCAGCATGAACGACCCTGGAGTTGGAGACTGCTCACCCAATGGACCGTCCAAACCCTTCCACTTTCTACATACACCTCCATCTTTGTTCCCACTGGTGCCTTTTTTGTGGGGAGGGGCACCCTCCTTGTACCTTCACATGTCTATTTGTAATAAGTCGCTTCAGTCGTGCCCGACTCTTTGCGACCCCATGGACTGTAGCCCACCAGGCTCCTCTGTCCATGGGATTCTCCAGGCAAGAATACTGGAGTGGGGTGCCATTCTCCAACATGTCTATTTAGAGATATCAACATCACCCCCTTCTCCTTTCAACTTTTTGTGCTACAGAGGCTTTTTGATTTCATGTTTCAGTGGTGAGTAAGAAGTCAGCCTTGTGCCTCATATTAATGCTGTGTCTGGTGAAGATGTTTTTGACAGCAAGTCTGGTGCTGTAATATAATGATCCCTCCATCAGCAGAGAAGACGGCTGCATTTAGCCCCAGACTGCCTGCTCCCTGGTTGTTTTCTAACTGAACGTGTGTATGCGTCTGTCTTTTCTCCTGGCCCTCAAGGAACTCCTTGTACCTAATATTTTTCCTCACTGCCAGCAAATATTAGTTGTTCAATACTTGTTGAAATAATATGAACTTGTGGCTTCAGAGACCACCAGGTATGTTATTAAGATGTGGCGTCTCTTCCTCAGGATGTATTTTTATACGCTGAGTTGATGGCACAGCCAGTTTGGGATCCCCTGGGCAGAGGTCTGCTTGAAACTCCTCTGTAGTCCCTTCCAGGTCCTGAGGTCCTCATGTGACTTTGCTTGGAGGTGTCCCCTGTTGGGGAGTGGCGCTTGCATCAGGAAGGCAGGATGCAGAGACTAAGAGCCCGGACTGCAGGAAGCCAGTGTCTGGGTGAGCAGGTAGGAACTCAGGTGGTGGAATCACTTCCTTGGCTACACAGAGGTGTGGGTGCCAGGAATCTAGCTTGCATCCTCTGGTCCTGCTGGGGTGAGTGGCAGGGGCAGTGATGTGGTGAAATTTAGCAGGCTCCATAGAAAGGAGCCTGGGTGTCAGCCTGGGTGTTAGATGGCAGGAGATCCGAAGGTACCGGGTTCAGTTTGATTTCTCTTCTCCACCCTTCTCTTTTTTCTTAAAACATAGAGGGTATTTTTGCCCAGTGTTATTTGTCCAGTCCCAGGAATAGCACATCCCACAACTCCAGGGCTCCATGAGATGCTGCCCCTGCTACCCAGTTGCCACGCCAGGCCCTGACTTTACAATCTGAAAGCCTATCAAGCAGATAAGTCCCTCATAGGGACTTTGTTTGACCTGCTAGTGTCGGCAAGAAATTGAACTAACATTGAAAAATTATGACATTTTGCCTAAAATATCTATGTTTCTGGTTTCTTTTTTAAAACATTGGAAGACCTCATAAGACTGGGCTTTTTTTTCCTATAAGGCAGCTCCAAGCTGGAGTCAAGCAGTGGCTGCTTCTCTGGACATGGCAGGTGGGCACCTGTGTGCCATGGGGGTCACCTGGCTTACTTCATTCATTGACTGTCCTGACTGGTGGCCTGGCCTCAAGGTCACAATCCAGGAGAATATCATTGATACAGCAGAGAATCCTTTGTTATCAATAATTGATGCCAGAACAAAGCCATTGAGATATGTGAATCTGAATCACAGTCAGGGTTGGAAAAGCTGTTCTGAAACTCTGTTCCCATTTCTCTTATTTGCAGACACAGACTTGAAACTCAGAGCTCAGAAGGGACTTGCCAAGGCCACTTGGTGAAGTTGATGGCAAAACTGAGACCAAATCCCAGGTCTCCTTCCCCACTTCCAGGAGCCTTTCCCAGTCAGAGAGCACACTTGTCTCCTGGTTCCTTTGTGCCCCTCATTTCATGGCCATCAGCTCCGTTGCAGACCTGTGCAGAAACCAAGGGAAGCTCGTGATGGGGAGGGCTGGGGAATAAAGGGTAGGGAGGCCCCAGGCTGCTGGGGATAAAGGCTGAATGCAGGGGCGTTCAAAAGCCACTGGGCACTGAGTGAGTTAAGCTATGCCTGCCTCCGTTGCCTGGGTACTCTTTATGCATTGTATAATGCCATTGTTCAGCCAGAGCCAAGGGCCAGAGTGAGCACTGTCTTTGCAGGTAGACATCTAGTGCCGGCTCGGCAGAAAGAGAGGGAACAAGAGAGGCTGGGATATTCCAGCTTAAAGACAGCAGCCGTATAATAAAGTCAGGCTGGTTTGTCTCCGGGCCCCACTGTCCCTTCTCCCCGCCTCAAAGTAGCAGCATGAATCAGTTCACTGCGGCAATGGTCCAGGCGATGTGACTTGCATCCCCATAAGCTACCTGATTGCAGTCCCTGGATGCACGAGACACCGGATGTGCCTGGAATACCAAACTGCTTGCCTCGGCGCCGCAGCTGCCAGAAGATCTCTGGCCCCGCCTGGCCTCATGGACAGAGCTGGGCATCCTTCAAGGCCACCACTGGCCTTTTATCTTGCCTGGGGCTCCAGGGCAGTCACTGCGATTCTGGGGCTGCTTTTGATGGGGGTGGGGTGCCACCAGCCTGTCTCAGAGATGCTCTGACAAGCCCCTCCAGCCCTGGGCAGACAAAGGCTTGAAAGGAGAGGAATTGCACATGGTTCAGACGCTGCTGTTTCTAATACGTTATTCTGACACACAATTAACTGCAAATTTGCTCTAAGCAAAGAGCTCAGGCCCTCGTGGGGTCTGCACGGCACAGTTCAGGCAGAATTCGATCTGGTGCAACCCTCACCCTTCCCTATGGTCCAGGGGTTGCCTGCTACCCACGATGCCACCCGTCTCAGGGCTGGTGGGTGTGGGCACTCAATCAGAAAGCATGTACCAGCTTCCCCGGGCCCCCACTCAGGGCTGGGAAACCACGGCACAGGGGAGGCGGGGGAGAGCCCACATGAACCCTTCTAGCAGAGCAGCTGAACAACAACCCTTCCTAAAATGGTGGCGCTTATCCTCCGCTGACAAAAGGCTGATTTGAGCTCTCCCCGGAGGTGGGATGAAGCCAACGCTTTGCCTTTTATCTCCCCGTCACTTTGAGGGGGGAGACAACTGGTACCCAGCATGGTGGGGAGCCCTGGAGAAGGCGCTCTCGAATGAAAGGCATAATCTCCAGCTCCCCAAACCAGGAGGCTTTTATCCCCCACCCCCCAACTCCCCCCCATCCTGGAGGCATCTGAATGGGAGCAGGAACTCGAAGGAGAGGCTCCCGCCGCTGCACAATGCCACACAATATTGCTTCTCCCTGGGAGCCCGGAGAAGGCCACGGGCAGACGGCGTCTTACTTTGAAACCAATCCTCCAATCAGCTATTTAAATAAGAAATATAATCTCATTGAACACCGAGAGCTGTCGGCCTGAGACGCTTCCATTTACAAGGCACTTGAAGAAAGTCCCCAAGCCTCCAGTTTATCAGGACAGCCAGCTTAGGGCTATTTACTGGGGGAAAGAGAGGTGCCAGAGGAGGAAAAAAAGAGAATTGAAGTTGGCTATTAGAAATCATCTACTCAAGGGGTGAACCCACACCCCCAGCGCCGGGGGCCTCCATGGAGCAGGTGGGAGGGTCTGTGGTTCTCAGAAAACCACATTAGGGCCAGGATGGTGCTCGGTCGGTTGTCGCAGGTGGGGGAGAAGGGGGTCTGTGGTGGTGACCACTGTGTCCCAGGGGGCTTCCTGACATCTGGAAGCCTTGCCTGTCACTCTTTTGGAAACATCTCTGAGCGCCTGCTAAGTTCATCGCTCCAGCAATACATTGCTCTAATCAGAGGTGGAGTGGTCGTTAAGACCCAGTGAAAGAAACTTCCCTCGTAAAAACAGGCCCAGCAAGGCGGGTGGGCATGGTTTGACTAAGTCCTGTGCTTGAGCTCACAGATCTGCTTCCTGGACCAGCTGTGTTTTTAAGCTTCCCACTGTGGTTCCTTGTGGGTCCTGAGGAGAGCCTGGGGAGCCTGGTACTGTGTTTAATGAGGTGGGCCTGGATCTGATGGCTTCAGTGAAAATCCTGGTTCTGCCACTTACTAACCTTCTAATCCACATGCAACTTACTCCCTCAGAGCCTCAGGTTTCCTCCTCTGCCCATCTGAGTGGGTTGTTAGGGCCTGGCAAGGAGTCTGTGCCCTACACAGGACAGCTATCACTCTATTGTAATGGAGTGCCCCATCTGGATGCACAGCTTGTCAGACATGACCCCCTGCTCTGGTTCTGGTGTGTCGCTTCTGGTCAACTGCTCTGGCCCACCTTGCTCACTCTCTTCTGCCCAATCCTGCCCTGCTTCACCTGTCCTGAGAGGGGCCAGGGAGAGGAGCATCAGCTTGAGCTAGAAGGCTGGCTGGAGGAGGCATGGACTGAAGGGTGGGAAGGACCTGGGGATCAGAGAAGCAAGGGGTGTAGAGAAAAGGTTTGAGGGTAAGAATGAGCAAGAGGGAAGGTCAGGCAGCCAGCCTGTAGGGAAGGGAAGGGAGAGGAGGGTGGGGGATGATGGAAGTCAGTACCTCCTTTCTTTATTCCTCTTCACCATCTGGGCACCACTGCTCATCAGAGGCTGAGTTCGCCTTAGAGGGAAGCAGAATTGAGAAGGCCCTCTGGGTGAGCCACTCTGAGCTCCAGTGCATGAGTTCCTGTTGGTCACAGGCAAGTGTGGCCCTGATTGTGTGCAAAGAGGAGCCTTAAAGCCCTGGAGGGGCCCTGGTGGACCAACACCCCAGTCTAGAGTGAAGAAACCTATGGCCAGAGGGGGCAGGGAGCTTACTCAGGGTCAGGCAGGAGGTCAGCTGTAGGGCAGACATGGCCTGGAGCATCTCACACCTGTTTCTTTCCCCTGTTACTAAAGCTGGCTCTGATTGAGCACCTACTATGTGCCAGGTGTTGTTCTAGTTCTTTGTATGTATTTCCACATTTAACCCTACTGCAGCCCTGCAAAGTAGGGGTTATTATTATTATTATCCTCCTTATTTTAGAGATGAAGAAGCCAAGGAAGAGGGGAACCCAAGCATCTGGCATCGGAGCTCCTTTCTTGCCTTTGAGGGCACCTGGTCCAGCTCCCCGCTCCTTTCCTGAAGGAACGTGTCCTTGTCGAGGTCTCAGCTTCATTTGGTATTCCCTCCCTCCTCAGCAAAGCACCTAAGTGCCTTCTGCGCTCCCAGAACGTCAGGGAACATCAGCAAGACAGGCGAGGAGGCCCCCAGACCCGCGCCCCGTGCTGCGGGAAGGGCTGGTTCACTCCGACGACTTCCATTAAACATTTGACGCATCGCAGAGCTGCCGAAAGCCATCCATCACGGCCGCCTGCCTCTGTCTGCCTTTCTGACCTGCTCCCAAAGTGGGGCCTCTGCCTTCACGGCCAACGTATGGGAAGCGGGGTGGGAGAGAGGGGACATGGCCATGGCCAGGTGCCTGTGACCACCTCTTCCCCTGTACAGGGGTCCAAGGAGGAGCTTCGGGGTTGACTGAGCCCTGATATTAACAAGAGTACTGTCTACTGCATGCTCAGTGTGCCGGGCAGACCGAAGCGCCTTCTGTAGTTCTCCCCAAAACCCCACCCCTCCCACCACCGAAAGGCACACTAATCATAGCTCTTCATTGGATGTGGAACCTGACATTGGAAGGTTTGGTTACTGTGGAGGTGCTGGAGCCATACTGGGCCCCGGAGTGCGAATCCAGTCCCTCTCCTCACCCCTTCTGTACTTGAGCAGGCTGGGAGGACAGGTGCTCAGCAGGAAGGTGGGGGATGAGCCTGAAGGTCAGAGTGCCCTGGGTGGGCACTCACTGGGTGGGCGGTCCACTCAGTGCCCAGTGGAGGCCCCCAGCATTGCATGAGCCATAGGACAGCCTCTGTGGGGGCGGGGTCCTGCCCCTCCCTCCACCCAGCTAGTCCAGCCAGAACTGGGCTCCTCCTGGCACCTCCCTCACCCCTGACCCCCGTTTAGTCAGTCGACAGGCTCTCAGCTCCTCCTGCTAAGTGTTCTTTACTCCTTAAGCCAGCCCCCTTTCGCATATCACAGCTGCTCAGGGAGGACTCCTCCAGCCCCTGCTGGTCCCTGGCCTCATCTTCAGGTTCTCTTTCTTCTCCGTACTGGAGCCAGACAGGTCCAGATGTGTTCTGGACCCCACATCTCCTCCTCACTCCTCTGCTTAAAAACTTGAACCCGCCTCGGGGTAGAGCCCACACATCTTCCTTGGCCACACTTGCAGGGCCGCTCAACTCTCCAGGCCCCTCTCCCCTTGCCTCTGCCCACACCCCGGGCTCATGCTGAGGTCTCTGCTCCTGCTTTGCTCTCAGTGGGCGCACCATCTCACGCCTCACTGCCTGGCTAATTCCTGCCTGTTATTCAAATCTCAGCTTAGATGGTATTTCTTCCAGGGAGCCTTCCCTGATTTGCCAGCCTGGGCTTAAGGGGCCCTTTCGTGATCTTCCCTCCACGCGGCACAGTCCACACTGTCCCAGTTGCTTCCCTGCATGGCTGCCAGCCTCTATTGACCGTCAGATGCGGGGAGGTTGTGAGTGACCCCCGCCAGTGTCCCTTTGGGGTTTAGCACGGGGCCTGCTCTGTGGTGGGCACTACATGAATGAACAACTCCTGTGATGAATGAATGAATGATGACCAATAAGGCTACGGTGGGGCCCTGACAGTGTGGCGCAGGTCAGGGGCTCAGACCCAGGGGCCATTCCAGCGGGAGGAGGCAATGTGGAGTTTTGGAGTTTAAACCAGACCCCAAGTGGGGAAGGAGGGTGAGATGAATTGAGAGATTGGGACTGACATGTATACACTACTATGTATAAAGTAGATAACTAGTGAGAACCTACTATATAGCTCATGGAACTCTACTCTATGCTGTGTGGTGACCTGAATGGGAAGGAAATCCAAAAAAGAGGGGATATGTGTATACATATGGCTGACTCACTTTGCTATACAGTAGTAACCAACACAACATTGTAAAGCAACTATACTTCAATGAAAGTTAATAAAACAAAATGAAAAATTACCAGCTCCCTGCTGTTTACAAGCTGTGTGTTCTTGGGTTTGGTCTTTCCCAGCCTCAGATGGTTCATATGCAACACAGAAATAATAATAATAACTCCTTTGCTAGGACCTGGGGGACAGAGGCCCTGGACACAATGGTTGTGCAGTGCCTAGCCCTGGGCTGGGCTTGGCAGAGGATGAAACAAGGCTCTTTCTGGGACTGAGCAGGGAACCCAGGCGTCCCCCTTGGGCATGAGATCAGGGCCAGGCTGGAAGCTTCTCTGAGACCTGGAGGTGGGGCTGACAGGCCTGGGCTCTGCAAACAGAAGGGCGTTGAAGCCTGGACTGACCAGGAGCGTAAAAGAGAGGGCAGCACTAGGCCTGGCAGTTTCTCCATGCTGCCTGCAGGCTGTGCCTCTCATCCTTAGCTCATCCCTCCTTTGGATCTAGCCAGAGTTAGAACTGGCAGACTGAGGTTTTACGATGTGGTGAAGCGGAGGGTCTCACTCAGAGTTTGGAATGTTGGGGTGTGGAGGTGAGGGAGGTGGGATGTAGAGAGGGGAGCAGATCACCATTCACTAATTAATAGTTGTCACTATTGCATGCAGACACTTTTAATTCTATTTTACATGATGATTAAGAGCACTGGCTTTAAAAAAATGTATTTATTTATTTATTGGCTGCAGCACGTGGGCTTCTCTCTAGTTGTGGTGCACAGGCTCTGTACTTGCCACACACAGGCTTAGTTGCCCTGCAGTATGTGGGATCCTAGTTCCCCAACCAGGGATCGAACCCATGTACCTTACACTGGAATGCAGACTCTTAACCACTGGAGCACCAAGGAAGTCCCAAGAGCACCGGCCTTAATGTCAGGAAGGCACCTCTAATTCTGGGTCTGTGACTGTGCATTCACTGTAAAGACGGGGAATAAGACAGTACCCCCCTGGTCACTGTGGTGAGCTCTGGTGACAATGTGAGAGAAACACCCAACACCGCTATGTGTGAACCCACGATGGAATCTTTGGAACGGCATGCTGGTAGACATAGTTTTCACCTCCAGACGAGGACATCAGGTCCAGGGAGATTAAGTGAGGAGCCCACTGTGACCAAACGAACAAGTGACCTGGCCTGGGCCCCACGCTAAGGAGTTTGGCCTCTGGAGCCACAGGGGGCTGTATATGGTGGGTAGTATTTTTCTCATCACCCTCATGTTGCATTTCTTAATTTAAAGTGGGAAATTCCATATTCGGTGCCTCATCAATCATTTTTGTGAGCTCAGCTCCGTGGAAAGCACAGAAAACATTTATATTTGCAGCTCAAACTGTCGAAAATGTAAAACAATTTAAATAATATTAACATTTTAACAGCCTCCACTCACGGTTCTGTGAAATTAACCATTATTTCTTGGAGTGTTTGTTAAAATTCAACAGTGGCTAAGTAGTGAGGTTCCGGGTGTTGCCTGGGTTTGGGAGGCTGGATGGGAAGGCAGCCCATGTGACTTCCCCAAGGGTCATTCCTGCCCACGCCCTTGCCAAGGGGGCAGCCTCCTACAGCAGGAAGTGTGGTTCCAAGAAGACCTCCCAAGTAGGCTAGGTTTTGGAGGCAGAGATGAACATGACACAGACTGCCCTCATGGGACTTCAGTGGTGGGGCAGGTGACTGGAAAAATATACACTAGGGTGGAATATGTGCTACATATGAGAATGGGGTACTGCTGTCCTGGGGGCACTGCAGAGGCAATCAGGAGAACTTCCTGGAGGAGGAGGCATCTGTGCTGATCTTTGTACCAGTTTGTCACTAAATTAGGGGAACAGAAGGATCATCTCTGAGGCCTGGCCCTGCAAGTGGGGTCTGCAGTTTATCCTTGGCAGTGAGGAAGAAGGGCCTCCAGAGGCAGTGTTTCTTTCTGGTCCTGTCCAGGCCCCATGCACCTACCTGGGAGAGGGTCAGAGGATGGTTGGGGTAGACACTTGCTGAGCAGTTGGGTGGCTTAGCGATGATAAGCCCAGAACAACATAGACTCAGGGGTAGAATGATGTTATTTTCAAATAATGGGAATGAGGGATGAACTTTTTTGATGACTTCAGTAGGAATAAGTGGGCTTTGTAGGTACATGTTATCATTTTTAACCTCTTATCTCCTTATCTATTCTTGCCTATCTATTCTTCCTTTAACACAGAGTCATGATAGAGTTGACAAGAATGAAAAGGTGAGTTTCCCATCTTGGCGGTGGGGGGAGTCCAGTAGATGGGTGATGTGTCAGGCATTTGTAAACAGGGACTCCTGCAGGGGACATATGTCTAGCCCTCACGTTGGCCTTCCTCACAGAGGGGCTTCCCAGGTGGCGCTAGTGGTAAAAAACCCAGCTGCCAATGCAGGAGACATAAGAGGTGTGGGTTCAATCCCTGGGTCGGGAAGATCCCCTGGAGTAGGAAATGGCAACCCACTCCAGTATTCTTGCCTGGGAAATTCCAAGGGCAGTGAAGCCTGGTGGGCTATAGTCCATGGGATTGCAAAAGAGTTGGACACGACTGAACACACGTGCACACACACATGTTGGCCAGGCCCTGGCTAGACACGATCTCCTTGAAAGAAGGGGCAGACCTGGTTGTTACAGATTGAATTAAGTGTCCCCCCCACCCCCTGCCCCCATCCCCCAGCCATGTGACTATATCTGGAGATGGGACCTTTAATATGGTAATTAAAGTGAACTGAGGTTATAAGGGTAGGACCCTAATCAGATAGGTCTGAAGTCCTTCTGAGAAAAGGAGGACAGACCTGAGATCTTTCTTCCCAAGAGCACAGAGAAGAAGCCCCATGAGAAAGGAGAAGATGTCAGCTATAAGCCGTGGAGAGAGCTCTCATCAGAAACCAGCTCCAACGGCACCTTGGACTTCCAGCCTCCGGAATGATGAGAAGATAAGTTTCTGATGTTTAAGCCACCCAGTCTGTTGTACTTTGTAATGCCAGCCTGAGTAAACTGATGAAGGGTGTTCACGGTTTGGTGATAGAGATACTGGGCTTGCTGGTGATGATACAGCATGATACAGATATGCCAGGGATGTGGCACCTGGCTCAGCCAGGTGGACGTCAGGGCAGGCTCCCTGGAGGAGGCAGTAGTGCTGGAGCTAAGTACAGAAAGACAAGGAGAAGCTGGTCATAGGGATGGGGGAGAGGAAGCAGGGAGGTTGTGTCCAGTGGAGAGAACAAAATGTGCAAAGACACAGAAGTGTCGAAAGGTTTGCAGGTTTGGAGGCACTGAGAGGAATTCTGTGTAACTTGAGTGCAGGGTAGGGAGGGAATATGAAGGAGAGAGGAGGTGGTAGGGACAAGCAGGTCCCACCAACCAGCGGAGGCCCTCTTGCATCTTCCAGGGATGGCCATGTAGGATCCAGTGCCTTCCAGAGTCCCTGGCTACGGGGACTCCACAATTAGCAACTCACTTGCTGTGTGACCTTAGGCAAGTCACTTAACCTCTCTGCACAGCAATTTTCTCATTTGTAAACCAGGGAGAAGGATCCCTGCCCTGCCTGCCTCCCGCCTGCTTTGCAGGCTCAATAAGGTAATGCCTGTGAAAGCACTCTGGCGAAAACCCCACAATAGCGCCACAGACATGGAAGGTGTTATTATTATGTACCCACGCTGACTCCCATCAGAGGAGCTCGGAGTCAATGGGAGTCTTGAGGGCTGTCAGGGAACTGGCTGCTCTCTGAAGCTTGTCACAAAGACCTGTCTTTTCATTGTACTCCTTTCATATCACTGTTGGCTCGATGAAAGAAGGGGAAAGAATCTTTGATATGTCTAAATATTCCGTTCCCACCAAGACGGGAGGAATTCCGAGGAAGAGCTATTATTAGAGGCTGAGCTGGAAGCGGGCGCCTTCGGCGGATCAGAGCTGTCAGTTTGCATCAACAGCCTCCTGTGCCGTAGAGCTGGCCAGGCGGCTGGGGCCCAGGCTCAGAGCAGCCGCGCCAGCCCGGCTGGTTGAATTCTGATGGCACTTACCTGGGAGGCAGAAGGACCTGCTTCTGGTCCTGATTCTGCATCCACTTTGCTGGGCCACCCAGGGCCAGTTGCTTACCCTCTCTGAGCCAAATAATGACAGTATATAGAATTCTTACTAAGGGAGAGGGCTTTTATGTGCAGGGAAAATAAGATGCTGCAAGTACAGAGGTATGGGCAGGCTGAGAGTTGTCCAAGCACAGGCTGCCAACACCCTCGTGTGTGGAAGACAGAAAATTTCCTCTCTGGGAAGGATACATTAGGATCGTGCAACAGAGCCACCTGAGGGTTTGAAAAATCAGATTCCCAGGCACCACTCCAGGCCCACAGAATCAGAATCTCTATGTAAGCTCCGGGTGGTGTGGATGCAAGAAGCCTGACCCAGCATTCTGTGCTCCATGCTCCTGCAAACCCTCAGACTGGCTCATTGGTCGGGCTCTCAGATGCTGTGATTCCCTGAGAACAGTGGCACGGCATGACCCAGTGAATCCAGCCTTTTCTCCGTTTGCCTCTAGCCCACACTTAGCCCTCCAGGAGCCTGTGGGTCCCAAGGACTGGATGGATGGTGGTCTAATGCTGGCTCCTGGCTAGGGACATTGCCTTCCATACTGGTCTCACTGAGATTGTCTTGTGCTGACAAGCTGTGGAGAGACCAAATGGGGAGGACTTCTGGCAACTGAAAAGAATGGACTCATTTTTAGTGACTAGTCACTTACAGAAAACCTCAGAGGGTCAGGCCCAGAAAGGGCTGAGATGTCACCTAAATCTAGTCCCTGTTTCAAAGGTAAAGACACGGACTCAGCAGGTCAAGCCAGTTACTTTAACTAGGAACCCTGATCTATTAGGTCCGGTTCATCTAGGACCAGGTTTAAGTGAGAGAAGGTGGAGAGAGCCCCATGGCTGTCCACAGCCTGAGAGTGTTCAGTGTTCTGATGTGGCTGACACCCTGGGGGCAATTTAGAGCCTGTGCCTGTCCTGACTCTCAGAGGTACATATGAGCAGCCCGTTGTAGAGACACTTGACTTGGAGACCACCTGGGTCCCTCTCACTGGGTCCTCTGAAATTTCCTGGGAGTGGCTGTGAAATGCCATGAGTCTCTCTACTTCCTCTCGAGAGAACATAGCAGAACGGAGGTGAGGGTGACATTTGTAAAAAAGGTGAATCATTACAGATGTTGGCATTTATTATGACTCGTGGCACACCTCCCACCTGAGTGGAACACCCTGAGTGATGTGTCATCAGGAGTGGTAGCACTAGATGCTGCCATGCATCGTGTTTGGTTCAGCCTCTCACTGGCGTTTTGGGGGAAGCTGAATGAAGCTGAGTGCGGACTCCAGTCCAACCATCTAAGCGAAGGTAGACCCAGCCTGCGAGGTGAAGATTCTACTTAGGAGACTTCACTGGCTTTGCTTTCAAAGCACCTTCATGCCCTGAAAACACTTGATGCCTTTACTGGAAGGAGATTTCTCAGGTTGAGGCTGTGTATGTTTTTTAGTCCCAGATATATATATTTTTTGCTCTCCCCAAATTAGGCAGTAGTGCTGGGCTTTCTGCCCTCAGGGGTAGCAGTGGCCAGGAGGAAAGAGCTGTCTGAAAGATAATTCCATCCCTGGCTTTTCTTTCTAAAGCTACCTTGAGACAGTGATGGGCTTCCCTGGTGGTTCAGATGGTAAAGAATCTGCCTGCAATGTGGGAGACCTGGGTTAGATCCCTGAGTCGGGAAGATTCCCTAGAGAAAAGCATGGCTACCCACTCCAGTATTCTTGCTTGGAGAATTCCAGGGACAGAGGAGCCTGGCGGGCTACAGTCCGTACGGGCACAAAGAGTCAGACACGACTGAACAACTAACACTGAGGCAGTGATACTGGGAGGTGGAGGATGGGAGAGACCTGAGGGAAACAGGAAGAGAGAGAAAAGAAGCTGTCCCTCCACCGCCCCTTTAACCCCAGCGTCTCCGGACCAGAGCAAAGAATGGCTTCCAGTTGTGCAAGCATCTCTCTGCAGGGACCCCAGGAGGAATGGCTGGCTGTGTGGTTTTTAGCCTTCCCGAAGAGTTCCAACTCCAGTATGGGACAGAGGCAGAGTGTGGGACACACCAAGGGACCGAGGCTGGGGACGGTGGTGTGTCTGCAGAACTGTTCAAGCCTGGAGGTGTTCCCCAAGCCCACACCTGGTATAAGACCCAGGGACCTTTGCATCATTTTTGCCTAGAAGGAAGGGCTCCTCGTCATGAGTGACTGGGGTTACATCTCTAGCCAGCACGATCAGGCCTCCAGAATTCAAAATGAAAATGATATGTAGGAAAGGTTAAATGTGATTCTTCCTGTAAGCTTGAGTTCGGGAACTGAGATTCTGGTCCTCAGAATAGATAGTAAAGCAGGTTGGTGCCAGAATCACATCACAGGTGGTCAGAGACGGCTAACATGTATCATCTAGAGAACAACTAAGATTAACTGGGAGAAGCTATCTAGGGCTCTGTGTTGACAGGATTCCGAAGAGGAGTCTTTGATTTTGCTGTTGTTTAGTCGCTAAGTCACATCTGACTCTTTGCGACTCCATGCCAGGCTTCCCTGTCCTTCATTAGCTCCCAGAGTTTGCTAAGATTCATGTCCGTTGTGTCAGTGATGCTATCTAACCATCTCTTCCTCTTCTGCCCTCTTCTCTTTTTGCCCTCAGTCTTTCCCAGCATTAGGGTCTTTTCCAATGAGTTGGTTCTTCGCATCAGGTGGCCAAAGTAGTGGAGCTTCAGCTTCAGCATCAGCCCTTCCAACGAATATTCAGGATTGTTTTCCCTTAGGATTGACTGATTTGATCTCCTTGCAGTTCAAGGGACTCTCAAGAGTCTTCTCCAGCACCACAATTTGAAAGCATAAATTCTTCAGTTCTCAGTCTTTTTTGTGATCCAACTCTCACATCCATATATGACTATTGGAAAAACCATAGTTTTGACAATACAGACCTTTGTCAGCAAAGTGATGTATGTCTCTGCTTTTTAATACGCTGTCTAGGTTTGTCATAGCTTTCCTTCCAAGGAGCAAGCATCTTTTAGTTTCATGCTGCAGTCACCATCCACAATGATTTTGGAGCCCAACAAAACAAAATCTATCCCTGCTTCCACTTTCTCCCCTTCTCTTTGCCGCGAGGAGTCTTCAGTTAAGGAGAAAGTAAGCTTTCCTTTTGGGATTACCAGGTGGGCTTCCCTGGAGTAGGAAATGGCAACCCACTCCAGTATTCCTGCCTGGAGAATCTCATGGACAGAGGAGCCTGGCAGGCTACAGTCCCTGGGATCGCAAAGATGACTGAGCGACTAACACTTACCAGGTGGCTCAGTGGTAAAGAATCTACCTGCCAATGCAGGAGACGCAAGAGATGCGGTTTTGATCCCTGGATAAGGAAGATGCTCTGGAGCAGGAAATGACAACCTACTCCAGTATTCTTGCCTGGAGAATCCCATGGACAGAGGAGCCTGATGGGCTATAGTCCATGGAATTCGCAGAGTTGGACATGACTTAGCAAGTACTGAGCACAGCTTAGGCATTCATTAACTAGTGAGCTGTAGCATATAGGCAATTTTATTTTATTCTTTATATAACATTTTAAGTTTTTTGGTTGTACTACTTGTGGGATCTCAGTTCCCCGGAGAGGGATTGAACCTGAGCTCCTGGCAGTGAAAACTCGGAGTCCTAACCACTGGACCATCAGGGAATTCTTGTATATAGGCAGTTTTAAATATTACTTGACTCTTTCATTTTATAAGCAAGGACACTGAGGCCCAGAAGGTTAAACCTTTGCCAAAGTTTGGGACAAAGCTAGAGATAAGGACTCATTATGCCAGGGCTTTTTCCCCTTAACCGTAGATCAAAAATTATTTATGAATTAAATATAAGTAAGCTTACAAAGGGCTTTCTTGGTGGCTCAGTGGTAAAGAATCCGCCTGCAGTTCAGGAGCCACAGGAGACACGGTTCAATCCCTGTGTGGGCAGTCCACATGCCCCCCGGAGGAGGGCATGGCAACCCACTCTAGTACTGGTGCCCGGAGGATCCCCATGGGCAGAGGGGCCTGGTGGGCTATAGCCCAGAGGGTTGCAGAGAGTCAGACATGACTGAAGTGACTTAGCATGCATGTACAAGCTTAGAAAAACAACAGAATCCAAATAACATCAATCTGTGATGTCAGGGCTCTTCAACTGACAGTAATTCACTGGGAAATTTTTTGTTCCCTTTCTTATTCCAGGCTCTGTGTTAGAGCAGGTAGAAAGAGTAGTAGTGATATATAAAGCCTGCTATTAACTGCTTGCCTGCCATAATATTTCTAATCCTCCCGAGCATGCTATGTTACTATTATTTCTCTTCTTGAGGATGTGGGAACTGCCTTTGTGAGCAACCTCAGCCTTTCCTGTAATAGTAAAGATAAGGCAGTATTGCACAGGTGCTGCCACTCGGCAGTCACTCAGGGGTTCTCATAGCTCTGCCACCTCCCAGGGCCTCACCATTCTCTGCTGGCAAATGGGGACGCAAGAGCAGGTGTGACGGACTCTGTGAAGCAGGTCAGCAGGGGCATTATCACTTCCACCCACCGTCCACTGGCCGACTCAGCCACCTGGCCACATCTACCTGCAAAGGATGCTGGGAATGCAAATTGGCTATATGAAGATGGGAAAAGAGAAAGGGGTTTGCATTAAATTCGTGGTTTCCATTTTAAAGTAGAAAGAGGCTGAGACTTAGAGACTTACATAGATCGCCTTAAGGTCAACCACCCAGTAAGAGGCAGAGTCAGAGTCAGAAATCTGTATTGGTTTGCTAGGGCTTGCTGAGGCCAAGTACCACAAACTGGGGGCTTAAACCACAGAGATTTATTGTCTCGCTGCATGGAGGCTGGATGTCCAACATCAAGGCCAGACTCTGAATGGTGAGACATACAGTTTTATTGTCGGCAGGACTGGCTACTCCTGAGGGCCGTGAGAGAGCATCTGATCCATGCCTCTCCCTTGGCTCCTGGTAGCCTCGGGTGTTCCTTGGCTGGTGGATAATGTTCTCCTTGGGTCTTCACATTGTCTTCCTGCTGTGCAGGTCTTTCTCTTATCCAAATTTCCTCTTTTTGTAAGGACACCAGTCATACAGGATTAGGACCTGTCCCAATGACCTCATCTTTAATTACATATATATTTGTTGGCGTGAGACATATATATATATATGTATATATATATTACATTTTTATTGAATATAGTTGATTTACAATGTTGTGGTAGTTTCAGGTGTATGGCATACTGGTTCAGTTACATGAATGTATAAATATATGTTCTTTTATAGATTCTTTTCCATTATAGGTTATTACACAATATTGAGTAGTTTCCTATGCTGTACAGTAGGCCCTTGTTGGTTATCTATTTTATATATAGTAGTGTGTGTATTTTACCATGACCTCACCTTCTCTTGATCATCTGCAAAGACCCTGCTTCTAAATAAGGTCACAGTCACAGGTACTGGGGGCTCAGACTCCAACATGTTTTGAGGGGATGCGCTTCAACCCATGTTGTTGTTGTTCAGTTGCTAAGTCGTGTCTGACTCTTCGCAACCCCATGGACCGCAGCACGCCAGGCCTCGCTGTCCCGCACTCTCTCCCAGAGTTTGCTCAAGTTCATGTACATTGAATCGGTGATGCCATCCAATCATCTCATGCTCTGTCACCCCCTTCTCCTCTTGCCCTCAATCTTTCCCATCCTCAGGGTCTTTTCAAATGAATTGACTCTTCACATCAGGTGGCCAAAATATTGGAGTTTCAGCTTCAGCATCAGTCCTTCCAATGAGTACTCAGGGTTGATTTCCTTTAGGATTGACTGGTTTGCTCTCCTTGCTTCAACCCCTAACGGAATTCAAACCCAGGGATGTCTGGAAGCCATGAGAAGGGCGTGGTGAGTCTGCCCAGAGGACTGAGGGAGGGCTTCCGGAGAGGGCAGTGTTCACACTGGGCATTGAGGACAGACCAGGTTTCTCCAGGTGGGCGAGGGGGAAGGGAATTCTAGACAGAGGCCTGATGTACAGCCGCATTCATGAGCTACCACACATCATGAACAGAAGGAATAGCCTACATTTCTTTTTAGACATCCTAGAACTCAGCTGTGGCATTCAGACGGCCTTCCTCCCTTGAATCTAAATTACCGAGGCCCAGTTAGAAGGAAACAACAAATATGTATTGAGAACTGCTTTGTGATAAGCAATCTGCTATCCCCTGGGGACTCAGTGACAAGTAAAATAGAACCTCCGCTCCCCAGAAGCTTTTAGCTCAGGTAAGCATACAGTGAGCCCTCGTGGAAAGGTAACTAATGAAAGTAGAATAAGAAACTTAGAAATGTGAAGTGAGTGGGACAGATAGGAACCCGAGCTGGTTTGGGTTGTGGAGGGAAGGGTTGTAGCAATCATGGAAAGCTTCCTGGTGGAGGAAGACTATAGGTTGGGACTTGACAGAGGGCTTGGATAGATATAGAGAGAAGGGAAGGGAATGGGATTTTATATAATGGGAACAGAGTAGCCAGGATTGGTGGAAGCCAGCCTGGGATTGGAAAATAATAGAACCTTGAGCGCCAGCCTGCAGGTTGGAGTTTGTGCTGTCTTAGGGCCTGGCTGCTGACGTTCTCCTGCCAGTGGGCAGATTGCGTGTGAGGCCCTACAGCTGGAGGTGCACGGCGGCTGACCACTACAGTGACATGTCCTAATGACGCACACCCCGGGGCCTGTGGGGACCAGCAGGGGTTGGTGCAAATGCTCCCCGGCCCTCTGAACGCTGAGACAGATGCGGCAAGATGACTGTTAGGACCTCGGTTTGATGACTAGATAAGAGCAGACAGCACAAGCAGGCAATTGTTGTTCTTGCCACAAAGGGCATTCTGGGGGGGCGGCCTGCTAAGATCTCAGCCCAGCGGTCTCCCTGCGGGGGCCCAGGCACAGTGGCAGCACCACTGAGCCCCAAATTCCCGTTATTAACTTAAACGACTGCCTTTGCAGAGCACAGCGTGGCACCGACCCTCCGCCAATTCTCAGACCGCGCCGGGCGGCTTTTGTCTCTTGGCGCCACCTCGCCTCCCTCCCTGGCCTTCGGAAGGTGGCAGGGACATCCTTCCCCATCTGCTGGGGCCAGAGAAAGTGCATCTATCAGAAAGAGAGGAGAGAGGCTGTTTAAGGTGCATGCTCACAGCAAGAGTAACCCTTCCTGGGGCCTAGGAGCGAGACCCAGAGGTGGTGGGTGGAGTCGTGGCCTGGGCTGTGGGAGCCCCAGTTCTGGTCCTGGCTCAACCCCGAATCACAGAGGGACCTTGGGCCCAGCAGGTCTCTCTGGACCTCAGTTTCCCCTGTAACAAACAGGAAAATATAGTCTATTGGGGAGGCCAAGTGTTTTGGTTTTGATATTGAAAAAGAAAGAGCTTTTTAAGACATATGTTCTGTCTGAATATTTTGGAAAATTTAGAACCAATACAATTCTAGTCTGTCATAATAAACTTAGTAAGGAGGGAGTGATGGACCAGCAGCTCTCCTTCCCACATCTGGGTGTCCCTGAAATGGACCTCTGACCCCACCCCATTTGTGCACTGATTCTAAGGTCTTTAACTACATGATGAAGAACTGGTAACAGACTGATCAAAAGTCAGCCTTTGGTAATGAAAGAAGTTGTTATAAATCAGGATTTAGGACCCATAGACTGACGTAGATGCCAGCGGGAACGCTAATCCCCATGCCTCTTTCCAGGAATACACTTACCAAGTGAAAGTTGCCCCTTGGCCAAGAGGGTGGCTGGTTTAAGGTCCAGCTTCTCTAGGAAGGCCCCTGATTTCTCCATACACCATGCCTCTGTCTACATCTCTCCTCAGGGGGGTTATTTGTGGTGTGTTTGTGTCTTTCCCAGGCTGTGAACACCCCTGGCAAGGGGAGCACATCGTTGCTGTCTGCAGAGCCTGGCGCAGGGCTTGGGAGGAGCAGATGCTCAGTGAACAAGCAGTAAGTGGAATCCTTGCTGAGCACCTAGTGTGTGCCCAGCCATGTCAGGCACTGTGTGGCATGCTGAGGACTGGTCTGATCACTGCCCTAAACCTGTGTCCAGGAGGAAAGCTGATTGGCTGACAGGGTTGAGCCGTGTAGACAGTGGGTGAAGGGCAGGAGAGGATTCTGGGGGAGGGTCACCTGGCCTGTGTCTTGTGGATGGACAGGAGTTAGGCGGGCAGCAGGGAAGAGCGGGGACATTCCAGGGGCGTGACCAACGTTCCCCATCCCAGGGAGTGCAGGATCTCTAGGAAACGTCCCATTCTATCCTCCCAACAGAGTTTACGGATGTTATGATCTCCATTTTACAGACGAGGGAACTCGGGCTGTGCCAGGTTAGGTGATTATCCAAGCTCATTCACAGAGCTGCATTTGAGCTCAGGTGTGTCTAATGCCTAAGGTTGTGCTTCTGTGCAGGTCAGAAGGACTGCAGGGCCTGGGTGGAGCAGGGATTGGGCATGGTTGGCAAGCTGTAGGGAGGGGATAGGCCAGGAACATCCTGGGGACTCACAGTTTCAGAGATTGGCTTCTAGTCCCCATCAGTCCTGGAACTTCTTGGCCAGTAGACCAGATTTTGTTTCCCCTTGGGCAGATGAGAAAATTGAGGCTCAGAAAGAGAGTGCTTTGTTGCTCTGCTAGAAATCTCTTAGGATAGGCACTGATGGAATAGGGGTGTCAGCTCAGAAAGGGCAGAGATGGATCAGCTTGCTCTCCACTTTACTGCTGGGGCCAGAACAGTGCCTCGCTCATGGCAAATGCTAAGTAAACTTTTGCAGAATGAATGAATGAGCAAATGAATGAATGTAGGAGCTGTCCAAGCATTATGTGTGTGTGTGTGTGTGTGTGTGTGTGTGTCTGTGTGTGTGTGTGTCTGTGTGTGGTTGGTGGTGTTGCCTATAGAATAAGATCTAGATGGTCTTAGGAATTCTAGGAAGGGTATTCCTTCACCCACAACAAAGAGAGCTACACAGAGGGGATTTGTAAGTCCTTGCTCTATCTTTGGACCTGTGCTAGATAGACTCTGGAGCAAACATTCACTTATCTAACAATGTGTTAGTGGGAATGGGAGCAGCAGCATCCTAGGTCTTTGGGGATAGAGCAGCGAATGAAACGGTCAAGGTCCCCCTGTTCAGCAGCTCACTTCCTAGTTGGGTGGCACAGAGAATAAGTCAGAAAGCAAAAAAAGTTCCCTGAAACCATTACTGCGAGGTGATTTTTAGTGATAATTGCTATGAACACGATAAAAGAGGGTAAGACTGTTGGGTCTGGAGGATGTACTGGAAAGGGGAAGGTTAAGGGAAGGGCTCTCCTGCTTGGTGCAAATAGGTGAGATCTGGAGGAAGAGCATTTCAGGTAGAGCAAACTGCATGTGCAGAGCCCTGAGGCAGGAGGGCTCGCTTTCCGGAGGAACAGGAGGAGGCTGCTATGGCTGGACAGAGAGGGACAGGGAGGAAGTGGGAGGAGAGGATGCAGGCAGGAGGGTGGGATCTGCCATGCAGGCCTGTGTGAGGACAAGGCGGTGTGAGTTCTTGCAAATGCTACAGGAGGGTTTGTGGGCAGGCCAGTTAGCATTCTCATATCCGGGTGTTGAAAAGATAAGCAAATCCATTCATGAATGATGTAAGTGTGATGAATATTATGAAGAAGAAATAAAGGATGTCTGGTGGCGATGGTGGGGGACTTGGCTGTGTCAGAGGAGGTGGCATTCAGGTGAGATCTTGAGGCATCCAGGCAGGGACACTGGTGTACAGGACTCCTGCTGGGTGGTAGGATGATGTGGCCCAAACTGACCCCGTAGGGGATGTGCTCTGAGAGTAAGGGTAGCAGGATGGTCAGAGGGCAGACCTGGCAGGCCCTCTTGGCCGCAATAAGGAGAGTTACCAGCTCTGGGGAGCCACTGAGGGCCCAGAGGAGGAGTGACAGGGTCAGGTGGGCTCTTTGGAGGGACTTCTGAAGCTGCTGGTAGGGGACCCACTGGAGGGGTAGGCATGACAGCAGGGAACCAGTGACGAAGCTGGCTGGGGTCCCGAGCCAGGAGGTGGTAGCCAGAGGGCACAGATGTGGACAGATCAGAGATCTTCCTGGGATCTGGCAGGATCTTGAGGTCTGGTTGTTCCCATGACCTTCCTAAGAACAGAGGAAGCTCTCTGGGAGACAAAAGAAGTGTGGTGGGTTGATTGGTGTCCCCACCACAAGAGATGTGTCTACCTAGAATCACAGGTTGTGATCTTATTTGGAATAAGCGTCTTTGCAGGTGTAGTTAAGGTCAGACTTTCAAAGTGAGATCATTTGGAACTGGTAGCTCTTATTGCTTAGTCCCTAAGTTGTGTACAGCTCTTTTGTGTCCCCATGGACTATAGCCCACCAGGCTCCTCTGTCCATGGGATTTCTCAGGCAAGAACACTGGAATGGCTTGCCATTTCCTTCTCCATGCTGAGTTGGTCTGGGCCTTAAATCCAATGACAGGTATCCTCATAAGAGAGTGAGAAGATCCAGAAACCAAGGAGGAAGGGGATGTGAAGGCAGAGGCAGAGATGGGAGTGATGCGGCCACAAGTCAAGGGACACCAGAAGCCATCAAAAGCTGGAAGAGGCAAGGGAGCAGTCAGAGCAAGTGTGGCCCTCCTGACACTCTGGCTCCAGACTTCTGGCCTCCAGAACTCTGGGATGATGGCTTTCTGCTGTTTTAAGCCATCGAGTTTGTGGCCATGTGCATAGCAGCCCTAAAACACTGCCCAAGGAGAGACCTGCCTGATGCTGCTCCGATGGTTACAACCCCCAGCGTGGGTTCCTTCGAAGAGCTGTGTTCTGTTCCTGTTTTGCTGCCCTCCCCCTTGCTCACCCCCTCTCCTATATTAAAATAAGATTGAATTTTCTAGCTTGGGTTACTAAGCTTTCAGATCTGGAAACTGTGGCCATTAATCAGCTGTCACGGGATGTCGTAAACAAGGGGCTTTAAAAACCATGTTTGCTTTTTAGGCTGATAATACTTGGAGGTGAAGCCAGAGAGTTATACATAATGCATGCATTTTAATGGGCCACGCACTACAGCCCTCTTTAGTCGGAATGATTCGTTTTAATGTTCAAAATAAATATCAGAGACAATTTGCCAACAAAGCTGATTTTCTCCGCCCGCCATTAACTTAATCTTTATACCTCAGCCTAATGACAGAGGGGCTGGGGCGGGGGCTGGTGCTTTGTGTTTCAAGTAATGGAGAGACGCAATCAGTACGGTCATGAGCCATAGGTGACAGCTTGTCCCAGTTTGCTCAGGACAGCCCTGCTTTATGCTCAGTGTCCTGGAGTAATTATTCTGAGATTGGATCAAGTGGGATTGCGGATATCCAACCATTTTTGACCTACAAGATAGCAATTCCATATGGTTTGCTCAAAACATAGAAAAGTTATAAATTAGTTTAGGATTAACATACATACCCTAATATATAATAGATCATCGACAAGGACCTACTGTATAGCACAGGGAACTCAATCATCTTTAATAGCCTAGATGAGAAAGGAATTTGAAAATGAGTGGGTGTATGTGTGTGTGACCGAGTCACTTTGCTGCACACCTTAAATTAATAGAACATTGCAAACCAACCATACTCCAATATAAGACAATTATGTTAAAAAAGGAAGCAAACAAAATGACCGTAAAGTACTGTTTTGAACCTTGTATAAAAAAAGAGAAGTTCCCTGATTTATTTGATAAATGATATCTGGCATTACAAATGCCCTTTACTCTATAGATGGGAAAAATGAGGCCCAGAGAGCTGAGAAATGTTCCCTGGGGCTACTGAGCCTCACAGAGCCTGAGTTGTAGGCTCCCTGGGTGCCCCATGCTCCTGTTCCCAAGTCAAGTGTTTTTCTCTTGTTGTTTAGTTGCTAAGTCATGTCCCACTCTTTGTGACCCCATGGACTGTAGCCTTCCAGGCTCCTCTGTCCATAGGATTTCCCAGGCAAGTATACTGGAGTGGGTAGCCATTTGCTTCTCCAGGGGATCTTCCCCACCCAGGGATCGAACCCGCATCTGCTGCATTGCCAGGCCCATTCTTTACTGCTGAGCCACGAGGGAAGACCATCCATACCTGCCTCCTCTTGAGTCTTCTGCCCTGAGGGCTTCTTTCTGTCCTTCTGAAAGGCAAACTTTGGAGTCACACACCCGTTTCACACCCCGGCTTCCTGGGGTGATGTTTTCTAGGGGATACCCTGGCTGTGGCATTGCAGTCTGCTCCCTATGAGTCCTAATCACCCAAAACACATAACCATGGGGATGAGGACCACATATGGACCATTCATTAGTTTTGAAAACTGATGCCTAATTGCAGTAAGATAGGATCCCTCCTTCTTGACGGGAGAGACAGGATGAATGTCCCTCAACGTGTAGAGGACGTTAACTCACTTAATGTCCTTGTGCAATTCTGGTGAGTGGGGGAGGAATTCAGAAGGGGAGGAGATCAAGGTATGGGATTTGCTGAACAAGGCTGATTTTAAACCCACAGTGACCTTGGAAAAAGGGGAGTGTCTTCTCCCTCTGCAGTCCCTGGAAAACTCATATCTACTTGATGGTGGTTCTGTGTGTGCTGGGGTGGGCGGTTTCTGGAGACCCCTGTTCTGGGAGAGCACTGCTGGGCACGCAGAGAGAGCGTGAAGCAGAGTGGGCCTTGCCCTGCCCACCAGTCCAGGCGAGTCCAGCGCTTTGCATCTCTTACTGCAGAGGATCCCTCTGCCAGCCTGAGCCGCAGAGGGAAGAACAAGGCGCTTCAGAGTTGTTCATTTTTTCTTTATTCATTCAGTACATAAGGAGTCCTCAAGTGCCAGCTGTTCTGCTAAGTATCAGGATAAATTCACCTAAAAACCCAGGTTTCTGTCTTTCTGTAAAAGTTGTAAGATCTGGCTTATGACCCGGCATTCCTGCCTGGCATTGCTGGAGCTGAGCTGTGGCTGCTCTCTTTAGCATCACCTTCGACCAGCTCATGTCACCCTTCTAGGCAGCCTGCCTGGCCCCTGCGAGTGTTTGATTTTGGGAACCCCAGTTTAGTCTATGCTTCCTGTATCAAAGCAAGGTGCCCAGGAAATTCTTGCTGTTTGTTACATGAAACTGACTCCAGAGGTTCTCTAAAGAGGTCCTGGACTTCTTTCGAGCCTTTTCACAGCTCAGTCTAAGTGCCCTGGGGTTCTGGAGGAGAACAAGTCCCACCCCGCTCCCCGGCCCCAGCCCCCAGGAAGTTCAGATCTGGAAGGGGCCTTGATGGACCAGCACTCTGCTCAGTATTCTAAGAGAAGTGGGTTCACAGTACTATGGGTACAACAGCCTTGGTGAGAACCCAGAGTTGCCCAAGCACTTGGAGGACAATTTGGCCACCTCTCTCAAAATTTGAAAAGCCCATGCCCTTTGGCACAGTTGTTCCAGGGCCACAGACCACAGATGTGTTTGCAAAAATGCATCAAGATATAGATGCAAGCCTGAGTATTAATGAATGTTTGTAACAGCAACTAGAAGCCACCAAAATGTCCATCAGGAGGCTGAGTATATAAGATATGATGCTTCCATGCCAAGTGACTGCAGGAGAGAATATAGCTGTTTTTGGGCTTATATGGAGAAATTCAGAGTTGCATTTTCAGCAAAATAAAGCCAGGAGCAGAAGCGGGTATATATGAACACATTTGTATTATCAAAAAAGGACTGTTGAAAGTGTGGCCTTTGGCACAGCCTACTGGGGTGTAAGTTTCTGCTTTCCCGCTTACCAGCTGTGTGACTTGGGAAAGTCACTTGACCTATCTAGGTTTAGTTGCCTCGTCTGTACAATGGAGCTAATAATAGCATCTGATCGAAGGACTATTGTGAGGTTTCAGTGTATTTCATACACATAAAACATAACTAGCGCCGAGCCTAGAGTAAGTCCTCGTTAGCTATTTTTGTTACTATATATACTTCTATAATTTTTTTCCCTAAAAGAAACACAAAATATTAGCAAAGGCTAGCAATGCAAGGTGCTTAGAGCAGCGTGTGGCGCATCAAAAGGGCTTATTGAGTATGTGCTGTGTGTGTGTGCTAAGTCGCTTCAGTCGTGTCCAACTCTTTGCGACCCCAGATACTACAGCCCGCCAGGCTCCTCTGTCCATGGGATTTTCCAGGCAAGAATGCTGGAGCAGGTTGCCATTTCTTTCTCTAGGGGATCTTCCTGACCCAGGGATCGAACCTGCATCTCTTAGGTCTCCTACATTGGCAAGCAGGTTCTTTACCACTAGTGTCACCTGGGAAGGCACTATATATACTTATATAATTTATTTTCCCCTTAAAGAAGCACAAAATGTTAGCAGGGAGCTAGCTTGGGTATTGAGGGCAGGGAGTCCATGTGGAAGGTGAGACTTCCTTTTTATTCTATACATCTTTAGGAAAAAAGTTCAACAATTTTATCAAAGGCATTTTATACTTTTATTTCTAAAGCAGTTAAATACACATATCCACACATACACATATCACGGAGGAGGGAGCTATTTCTGTCTGGAGTGAAGTGGGAACTGAGAAGGTTAATTGAAGAGGTTACAGTGAAACTGGACCTTAAAGGATCATCCAGGCAAAGAAATGGGCTAGGGGATGGTTTACTGGGTGGGAGAACTGGCATGTGCAAATGTCCTGAGGCCTGAAAGATCAGAGGGAGCATTGCAAGGTCAGGGTTCAGAGTCTCAGAGGAGCTGGAGGGGTGAGGGTTCTCAAAAGTGCTTGTGGACAGGGCTCAGGCCTCAAGTCCTCAAATTCACACATGTTCTCAGATGAGGGAGAATAGATGATATGTTTTTGAGTAGATATGAATACACAACACCCCCATTTCCCAGATTTAAAAACTGAGGCACAGAGAAGTGAAGTGATTTTCCCAAGATCACCCATCAAATTAGAGGTACAGAGT
Source organism: Muntiacus reevesi (assembly GCF_963930625.1). Taxonomy (NCBI): domain Eukaryota; kingdom Metazoa; phylum Chordata; class Mammalia; order Artiodactyla; family Cervidae; genus Muntiacus; species Muntiacus reevesi. The sequence goes on from NC_089250.1 coordinate 112,855,256, forward strand.
TCTTCCTGACTTCTGGTGTCATCTTGTCTACTATGGAGTGCATGCTTGATCAGTCCCACCAGATAGCATCTCAGTGTAAGGTTTGGGAAATGAAGGTTTGGAGGGCAGATTACTTGTTCATTTCTTGTAGTCTCTCTCCTCACTCAGCCATTAGCTCTAGTGAGGCAGGAACTGTGACTGTTTTGTGGGCTAATGCATGCCCCAGGGCTCAGGACAATGTCAAGTACATGGTAGGCACACGGTAAATGTTTGTTGAATGCATGAATAAATAAGGTCACCTAGAAAGTCAGGGACAACCACAACAGGAATCCAGGGCTCTGCACCCCCAGGCTGGGCTCTGTCCATTGCAGAAGGAAACCTAGATTCCAGAGCAAGGTTGTTGTTTAGTCACTCAGTTGTGTCCAACTCTTTGTGACCCTATGGGCTGCAAGCACGTCAGGCTTCCCTGTCCTTCACCATCTCCCGGAACTTGTTCAAACTCATGTCCATTGAGTCAGTGATGCCATCCAACCATCTCATCCTCTGTCATCCCCTACTCCTCCTGCCTTCAATCTTTCCCAACATCAGGGTCTTTTCCAATGAGCTGGCTCTTTGCATCAGGTGACCAAAGAATTGGAGCTTCAGCTTCAGCATTAGTTCTTCCAATGAATATTCAGGACTGATTTTCCTTTAGGATGGACTGGTTTTATCTCCTTGCAGTTCAAGGGACTCTCAAGAGTATTCTCTGGCACTACTGTTTCAAAGCATCAGTTCTTCTTTATGGTCCAACTCTCACATCCATACCTGACTATTGGAAAAACCATGGCTTGGACTATATGTACCTTTGTTGGCAAAGTAATGTCTCTGCTTTTTAATATGCTGTCTAGGTTTATCATCGCTTTTCTTCCTCCTTGGAAGGGTCTGTTAATTTCATGATGGCAGTCACCATCTGCAGTGATTCTGGAGACTAAGAAAATAAAATCTGTCACTGTTTCCATTGTTTGTCCCTCTATTTGCTATGAAGTGATGGAACTGGATGCCATGATCTTCATTTAGCATTGCTGTTTGTTCGATTGTTCATAGTATCATTGCTCCCATCACGGCACCAGGTGCTCCAAAGATGAAAGCATTTAGTGCTGCTGGAACACTCTGTCTCCAAGACTTTGCATGCACTGTTCCTTTTGCCTGAATGTCCTCCTTCAACCCCTGAGCATTGAGTCCCACCTGCTCACGCTTCAAGGCTCAGCTCTCCTGGCCTGCCTTGCTTCTCAGAATCTCTCTGGACTGGAGGCTTTTTCCTCTGGGTACCCCCGGAGGGCCTCGTGCCCTAGAGTACAGGCCCTCCTTCTGCTGGCTCCTATCTGCTATCTCCCACCATTCCAGGGCCTTGCCCTTGCTCGCTGTGGCCCCTGAGTATCTCTCTCCCACTTCAGTTCCCCTTAGGCCAGTGACTGCTTGGTATAGGCTGCTTACTCCTCCAGGAGGTGACCAGCCCCACTCTTCAGGAACAGAGAACTGAGCCTCAAAGAGGGTTCAATTCCCAGCTCTGCCACTCCTGACCTCTGTGGCCCGGGGCAAGTGACCTTGTGTCTCTGAGCCTCAGTGCCCTCATCTGTGCAGTGGGGATGCTAATGATACCCACCTGACAGGTTGTTGTAGAAGTCATGTGAGCTGACCTGCAGAAGCTGTCTGAAGGCGGCTTCTCCTAAGGGCTAAGTGTGAGCTGTTACTATGGATGTTATTTTTGTTGCTGTGGTTATCAATTCTCCCAAGACCCACTGCAAATATAGAAGTGGGGTTTCCTGGTTGGACGGGTCACCTGGTGCTGAAATCCCACCAGTTTGCCCTCACCAATCTCCCTCTCACTTCTGAGGCTGGCTCAGCAGCGAGATTTTAAGAATGGAGGTGTGCTAGGGTTTCTCCAGGGGAGTCGGCGATGCCCTTCTCTCCTCCGGGGGCGGCTCTGAAAGAGGGGGCCGGCGAGTGGCCAGTGATGCTGAAACAACCGTCCCCTATTTGCTGGGAGGGTTCTTGATGTTGTGGCTTGCTTCTGCGCTGCCTCCCTGGGTCTCACCCGTCAGATATGCTCCCTGGGGACCGAGCAGGACTCCCAGGCTCCCTTGAGTTCCTTTGCTCAAGGGACCTCTGCTCCCTCCAGAAGCTTTCTCTCTACTTTCCAGGTGGTATCCCTGTCTGGGGAAAGCACAGCTCAAGTCCCAGCAAGAGATGGCAGAGAGGACCTGGCCTGGGACCCTGGGGAGCCTCTGAACCTCCATCCCACCCCAGCTTGCTGCGTGACTTTGGGTGCAATGCCCTACCTCTCTGAGCTTCAATTTCCTTACCTAGGGAATAAAGAGCTTGGGCTCTCACTCTAAGAAACTATGAAAACTCTCTTTCTCTTAACCAGGAAAAGAAAACTAAGTCTTTTATCCAGAGTTGCTGCTGCTGTTATTGTGTGTGTTTTTGCCTGGAATGCCACTCTCTCCCTCCTTTGTTCAGGAAGGGCTCACTTCAGGTATGCCTTCTTCCTCCAGGAAGCCTTCCCTGACTACTCTCCCTGGATAGGTTAGGGCCCCTCCTCTGGGTACTCAAAACCTTAGACATCCTTCTATCAAGGTACCCATCTCTCTGTGGTGCAACGGTTTCTGTGCCTCCTCCATCCCTCCCCCGCACCCCCCCCCGCCCCCCCCCAATTTGGGAGCATCCAGAGGGCAGGTGTGGAGTATACTGCATCTTGGAACTTCCGTCCTTACCAGAGAGCCTTGGCTGAGAGGGCCTCAGTATTAGTTGAAGTGCCCTAACATTAGACAAGGAGGGCAGATTGCTGGACTTTCTGATTAGGGCAGTTTCCTGGGGGCAAGGGGAGGGGCAGGGCATGGAAGCCCTGCTTTCAGGGTCTGTGAGTGAGGCCCCTCCTGAAGCATCTTTGAATGGCAGAGCTGAGCAGGGGTCCAGGAGAGGAGAGGTGAGACCCTCCCCCTCTGAGGGTAGTGAGGTTTTAACTTGCTTTCCCAGGCCTGACTTTGTTCGTGGGCCTCGCCAGAGCTCTTGGTTTCCCAGAACGAAGCCTGCTCCGTCCCTCGGGGCCCACGGAGCGCGGCTGGGCCAGGCTGGGGCAGCTGGCACGTCCTCTGTGATCCTCCCTTTCATTTCGGGCCTCTCTGAACATCCAGCCCTGTGCCCTCGGTCCTCTGCGCTCAAAGCTTCACAGACGCAGCTCAGCGGGAAGCGAGAGTCGCTCTGACCCCTCTAGTCTCTTAAACTCTTGTAAAGGAGAAATACCCTGACGAGAGAGTCTTCTGTCAGATTTACATTTTTTTTTTTAATGCCAACTACCGCTCCACGGGTTTCAAAATGGGAACGCTGGGCTCCACGGTGAGGATCAAGGCACAGGCAGAGAGCCAGTGGCTGACTTCCTTCCTCACTCCCTGCTCTGGGCTCAGGGCCAGTGCCTTCCCCGGCTGCCCAGGGAGAGCAGCCACCAGGCCACCTCCGGCCAGGTTCCCTGTCCCCTGTCCCCACCCGCTCTGGCCCCTCTGTGGTCCTCCTCACCTCACACCAAGCACATTTCTGCCTCTGGATTGTGGGGCGCCCTACCTCCCACTGAGCATCTTCCTCCTCTCCTAGCTCCTCACCTGAGTCTCTGTCCTTGGAGGAGCCCTCCCTGGACCAGGAGAGAGATTATCTTTCTGCTCCACCCTTTAAGGCCACCTCTGGAACCTGGTGTCAGGAAATACAAAGGTTTGGAGCCTGAGAGTATGTTTGCATGCTCAGTCCAATTGTGTCTGACTCTTTGTGACTGCATGGACTGTAGCCTGCCAGACTTCTCTGGCCACGGGATTATTCCAGCAAGAATCCTGGAGTGGGTTGCTATTTCCTCCTTCAGGAGCTCTTTCCCACCCAGGGATTGAACTCATGTCTCCTGCATTGGCAGGCGGATTCTTTACCACTGAGCCTCCTGGGAAGCCCCAGAGTGTGAGAGATCTGGGTGTAAAGCTTCACTCTCTAGCCATTGGCTTTTGCAAACAGACAAATCACTAACCATCCCCAGGCCTCAGGTTCCTCATCTGAAAAGTAGGTATGAGAGCATTCATCTCTGGCCTGGAGGACAGGGCGGCTAATGTGTGTGACTTGCCCAGTATTGAGCCCCAGTGTAGCTCCGCTCCAAGCCTGGCCCCAGGACCAGCACCATCTCTACACTGTTTATTACAGTGGAATTTTGACGAAAACATGAGCTGCACTAATTTATGTTGCAGGATGGGGGAATCAAGGGGTACTGGGGAAATGAGAAATGAACACATTTTCAATAGGTTTCCCGTATTTTTCTACATTTGCTTCTTTTTGTCCCCCTTCTCTACAAGGATGGTGTTTAAAAAAATTAATGCACATTTAAGTTTATTACAGAAACTAAGACTAAGAATTAGACACTGGTTCAGCAACTTGGTGTTACCATGACATCTTAACTTATTTCATGAAAGTATCTTTATCAGATTAGAGGGTGAATTGATTGCAAATGAAAAGTGGTCCTTTCACACTGAGAATTTGAGAAGCATTGTCTTGGCATGGAAGTCTCAAGAGACAGTGGCTATTTTCATCCTTACATCCATCCTTCCATCCATCCATCCATTATGAGTTAGGCTCTCATCATGATGCCCCGAGGAGTTAAATTGACTCCTGGCTGTGACTCCTCATTTATTGAGTCTCTTGGGGCAGAGGAGGAAGGTGCGCACGTTCCTCTATTTCCTCCAGGGGATGGGCAGAAGTAGGTTTGCTTAACAAGGCTCAGGTAGTTAGACCCACTTTACATTATCTTTAGGGTGGAGTAGGGTAGACCGGGAGAGGCTCTGCCCCCAATTCCCACCACTTGTCCTCACTTGGCACTGCCTTCTTTTTTGATGGAATAAATTCTGGGCAGAATTTACTTTGTCCTTCATCTTTCCCAAAGTCAGAGTCAGAGTCAGAGTTTGCCCCCCACCCCCCACCATTTTCTTTTATTATGGAAACTGGGAAAATGACAAGTAATTGTTTGAAGATGTTAGAAAGATTGCATTTTGTTTTGCAACTATCAGCTTAAAAATAATGTTTAAGAGATTATGAATGGGTGATTAACTATTTTTTCCATTACTTCCCTCTCAAAATAAAAACTGTAACGATTGTGATATGCACAGTAAAATGGAGGCCTCGCTATCTAAAACCAGGGGAGAAAACGAGTAGCCAGTGTCCCTTTTGGGGTGAAATTCTACCTGTCACACCTTGGAGAAGGCTGGGGCAGGCAAGGTGGTGAATGTCCTCTAAACAAATATGGTCTCCATGTGCTAATTTCTCTCCATCGCCCCATCCCTCCCCACTCCTTATATCAACAGCAGTTATGGGGACTGTAGTCAAATTCACTATTTACTGCCTTTCCTGAGTCAGTTAGTTTTGGGTGAAAATAGTTTTTGATGCGGCTCTATTGCGCCATTTCAGCGGGTGTTTATCATTTAAAAGGAACAATTTTAATACCTACATTTGCCTTACAGTATGAGCCATAAATGTGATTTAGGCTTCCCTTTATAATAGACTCTTACAAGCGATTGCCCAGGCTCCAGAAGAACCATTCCTCCAAGTGGTGGCCATGAAAGTGAACAGGCTTTTGCTTCTTTTACAGAAGTTTTCCTTTTTAAATACCTTTTGAAATTATTGAACGAGAGCTGAATAAATGGGCTGATTTGTGCGCCTTCCTCTCAGGGAATCTGGAGCTCCTGACGATGTCTTGGGGAGGGATGGTTCTCCCACTGTAGGAGGTAAGGCCCAGGAGGTATGGTGATGATGCTGTATTGATGTCCCGGGGCTGTTCGTCCTCTCTTCTGCATCCTGCTTCTCTGGCCTCCAGCTTCCTCATCTGTAACAGAGTGAAGGTGGTAGCAATAATATGGATCCCCTATATCACTGCTACTCAGAGTGAGGTTTGCAGGCAGGCAGCCCCAGTATTACCCAGGAGCTTACTAGCCAGGCAGTTTCTCTGGCTCTGGCCATATCTGCTGTTATCAGAATCTGAGGGTGGGGTCCAGCAACCAGTTTTATCAGCCCTCTGAAAAGTGAAAGTGAAAGTGAAGTCGCTCAGTCATGTCCGACTCTTTGCAACCCTGTGGACTGTAGCCCACCAGGCTCCTCCGTCCATGGGATTCTCCAGCCAAGAATGCTGGAGTGGGTTGCCATTTCCTTCTCCAGGGGATCTTCCCAACCCAGGGATCGAACCCAGGTCTCCCACATTGTGGGCAGACGCTTTAACCTCTGAGTCACCAGCCCTCTAGTGTATGCTAAAATTTGAGACCAGAGCCTGGAGCCTGTTAAACATCAGGGCAAGCCATTGAAAGAGTTCAGGAGTTCCTTTAGCCGAAAGGTTTCCTCACCCTGGGAAGTTGTAGGCCCAATGTGTGCTTAGGACCCAAGTTGGCTTATGACAAAAATTGGCCAGTGTTGGACATCACAAAGAAAGGTTGGATATTGAAAAACTGGAGTGTCTGTCCTGAAATGACAAGGATGATGGTGAAAAATCTGGAAGATGAGACTTTGTCCTGTTTGTTCAGAAATACCCAATAAATACCACTGGTCTCTAAGGCCTTCTCCCACACTACCCTGCTGTGGGCTTGGGCATCGACATGTTTTACTCAGAGAATAAAAGAAACCATGCAGGAGAGGCAGAGACAAGGAGACTGAGTCCAGTTACTGGAGGTCTGGACCATTGATTAAAAAGTTGATGTCTATGCAGCTTCAGAGATGCTCCTGGAGAAAATAGGTGAGAAGAAGATGTGTTCTACATCCCTGGAGATGCGTAGACAGAAGCGGCTGACCGTGGTTCTGCTTACCATCAAGGGTGCTCCTACTTTTTGTTCCATCCACAGCTGACCTTCTTGTGGCCTCTCTTCTCCAGGGTGGGAAGGCCATAACCTCATGAATGAGGAAAGCCCTCCTGCATAGATATGCCACTTCCTGCTGAGAAATGCCTCCATTTGGGGGAAAAATGGGATTAATTTTTAGCGGAAGCAGCAGTGGCTGAACGTGCAGTTTTCAAATTGTTGACTATGATATTAAGTAACAAGCAGACTCCTGTCCAATGGATGTTATTAAAATTAACTGTTTTAGCACTACATTTAGAATCAAAACCAATCTGTCACTCCTAAATTGGTTTCTTTCAGCTGCTATTTGTGGTTAAAGTGAACAGTTTTAACAATTGCATCTCTAGTGCAAATCATAAACTTGATTTACAGGAAAACACTTAATTTACTGCATTTGACTGTGCACCAGAGCTGCCAATTATCTGACTGTAAATTTCCCTGCTTGGTTATTTGCTTCTTAAGCAGCAGGCTTGGTTGCATTGCCTCACTTGCAGTTGGGCCCAAGGCCCTACCTGGGGTTTTAGCCTCCAATTTAGGGTTTTGTCTGTGAAGAGTTGGGTGCTCAAAAGTAGATGGGGATCTATACGGAGCTGGAGCCCTGAGGGCCCTCTATTCTGTGCTGATTCGTGTTGTAAAATATTGAGTGGAATAGGAGTGCTATTTAACCCAATCTGGGTGAGCCATGATGGAGGGAAAAATCAGTGTGTTTGAGCAGGAAGGCCCTTGGAGAAAATAAATGATTCATTCATTCACTTGTTCATCAAACAGTTGATTAAACAGCCATTTTCCATTGCAAGGAGCTATAGGCTATGCGGTGATGGATGCATACTCCATGGTCCCTGCCCGCAGTGAGTACACAGTCTAATAGGAAAGACACATGCTGGACATCATCACTTTGTGATACAGTAAATCGTCTCTTTATTTTTTATTTTTTTTTAGTAAATCATCTCTTAAATGGTTGGCTGTTAAGGAGCTGAAGTGCTGGCCCCACTGAGAGGCAATAGCTCTGCTCACTGGTACCAGTGCCAGGGTGGGGAAGGTGAGATGCTGAAGCTTTGTACAAGTTCTGTTTGAACTGGGTCTTGATGGGTCAGTAGGAATTTTTCAGGTAGAGAAGGAGAGCAAAGGGCACTCCAGGCAGAGAGAGTGACATTAGCCAGGGAGGAGCAGGGTATATTTTTTCAGTGAGGGATGCATTGTCCAGCCTGGCAGGAGGGGAGGGACCACAGAAGTGGGTGGGAGGCGAGACTGCTTGGAGGTAGGGTGCAGCAGGATTGTCTGTTTAAAAGAGTTTAGATTCTGCCCAGTTTGCAGTTGAACTCCTCTTCCAGCTAAGCAAATGCAAGTCCACGGCTCTGAAATGGCCCTTGTCAGTCAGGAGGGACTGTGAATGCCAAGAAGTTACAGTATGGAGGAGGGTTTCCTGGTATTTTGAGAAGTCAGGAAGCATATGCAAACCACATGCAAATGAGATGCAAGCCAGCACCTGCTCTGTATTGTGTTGTCAGCCGGCTCTCTGCAGCAGAGAGGGTCCTGTGCATTTCAACAAAGGTGAACAAAAGTAGCTGAGCTACAGGACACATCCTGAGGCTCCATAAAAAAATAGAATTGCCCTAAGACTTTCCCTGCCAGGGCCCCTTCTGTAGAAGGCAGTGTCTCATGGGGAGAGCGAAGGCCCAGAGTTTAGGCCCTAAGAGTGCAAGATGAAGGCCCCACGATTGCCACCCAGAGGGAGCCCAGGACTCAGGATTTCCTGGACATGGTTTCCACTGGGGCCAGGAGATGGGCTGGGAGGCTGGCTTGGGAGCCCAGGTTCTCATCCCCACTGCACGCCCCCCTCCTTTGCACTCCGTGTCCTCCTTGGGAAGGGATCAGTGAGATCTACGGTGAGTGAGTTGGGGGTCTGTGCTTTTCTGCTGACTATCCAGCTCTGAGGCCCCCCGAGCCCCACGGAGTGGAGGTGATCACTGAGACGGTGGTGGTGTTGCAGGCTGTTTCTCTGCACAAGGGACTTGGGGAGGGGGTAGCTGTGCTGGAAAGCTGCCATGGGCTGGGATGCCCAGGACCACTGAGGAAGCCTGAGAGGAGTTTTCCATCTCCGACTCTCTCTTTCCTCAGGGATTCTATCAGGAAACAAGATGACAAGGACCCTTTGCCCACGCCCCCTCTCCACATGATAAAGGGACGGGCAGCACCTGGACTCTGGAAGCTTCCAGGGCTGACTCTTCCTAATCCGCTGTGTTGTTGTTGTTGAGTCACTCAGTTGTGTCTGACTCTTTGTGACTCCAGGGACTGCAGCACTCGAGGCTTCCCTGTCCATCACCAGCTCCTGGAGCTGGCTCAAACTCATGTCCATTGAGTCAGTGATGCCACCCAACCATCTCATCCTCTGTCGCCCCCTTCTCCTCCTGCCTTCAATCTTTCCAGCATCAGGGTCTTTTCCCATGGAATTCTGTGCACCTCGGAAGCCAAACTAGATATTTCACATAAGAAATTTCCCTGTTGAGCGTCAGCCCATCTTGATCTGAGCCCCTTTGGGGCAGGGGCTGCTGGACAAACATTTTGGAGAGCCAGGGGTGGCATGGATGTCCAGGTCTTCAGAACAGACTGCCCCCTCAGGTCCTGGCACCCCGTGGAGGGAGGTTCGCTGCATCTGTGGGTCCTGGGGCGGAGTGTGGGGCTCCCAGCTGGCTCGGGCATGTCCGCACGTCCTGCCTCATTGTCGTCCCCTCTCTCCTTTTCTCTCTCCCTGTCTCTCCTTCCTCCTCTGTGTTTACCTCCCTTGCGTGCCTGACTTGTGGGCTGGTCTGGTTCTTTCCGTGAGCTTTCTCACAGTCTCTTGGTCCAACTTCTCCTACCTGCTCTCCCTGCCTCTGTCTCCCTGGGGATCCTGCCTCCACCTCGCTCTCCTTGCCTGGCTCCTGGAAGCCAGCTGCCTCTCCCCTTCTCCGTGTTCCTCTGCCTCTGCACCTCCTCTCTTCTCCCATCTACATCCACCCCCACCTCCCCCATTCAGCTCCCAGGTCCTGAGCACTTTAGGCCAAACTGAGCGAAGGTCCCTGATGAGGGTGGGAGGGGCAAGAAAGGAGAAGACAGAGAACCACCAGCCTTCAGCAGGTGGCACTGTTGGGTGACTTTTGCTTGTGAAACCTTTCAGGACTGAAAAAAATGCACTGGAATCTATTGGCATTTGAGAGTCCTTCTCTCTCTCTCTCTCTTTTTTTAAAATAAAAATAATGACTGTCATTTCCCGGGCATCATTAAACAAGGTGCAGTGTTTGTGTGTGTGCATGTGTGTGTATGAATGCAGATGTCTGCAGATGAGCCTGTCGGGCTGGAGTGTAAGGGGTGTGTGAGCACATGGCAAGCGTGTCCCTGTCCATGTGTGCGTGTGTGGTAGAGGTGTGCATGTAGGAGTGCTTGTGTGCAGCTGCGTGAACGTGGGTTTTCAGCGGCTCAGTCTGTACCAGCGCGAGTGGTGTCTATTATGTGTAGTGTTGGGCCTGTGGATCTGTGCCTCTGTGTGTGTGTGTGTGTAGCTTTGAGTGTGTGCGTGCGTAGGTGCATGGGTGGGATGGTGTGGGGATCACGGGTGATGTATTTGTGTTCTTACACATGCCCTCCGGTGGCAGTTTAGCATAGTGGATAAGAGAGAGCCATGGACTCGGGCCTCCAGGTTCAAATTCTGGCTTCACATCGGTAGCTGTGTGATTCTGATTTAGTCACCTAACATCTCTGAGCCTCAGATTCTTCATCTGAAAAATGAGCTAATAATAATATGCCTCTCTCTGGATGACTGTGAAGATGATCCCATGAAGGATCATCCCATCGCGGGCCTGCAGGGTGCTGTCACAGGCTCAGAGCCACAGAGAGACAGTGTGAGGGTCAGCAGGCCATGGCGTCCTGCTCTGGCTCCACTGGTTGGCCAAGCTGCACGTGCGGGACCAGAGGCGTGAAATGCTGCTCTCTCCAGGAGCTTAGAGGCCCAGGGTGGGGCAGGGCCCTCCCACAGTTCCCTGAGTCTGTGGGACGGAACCAGGGCTGGAAGGACCCCCATGGTGGAGACCCAAGAACTGGAGGGGACTTCGGGGGTCACGACTTCAGCTCCTCATGTGAGGAGGGGAGAGAGCAGCCCAGCGGGGCCAGGACCTAGTCAGGGCCAGGCCACTGTCGGACGGCGCTAGTCAGGCCGATTCCCAGCCTGGGGCCTGAGGGCGGAGCGGCTCTGCTCCTTGTAACCCTAGCTCCTTCCTCTTGCCTCTTTTCCTCTTCTTCCTTGTCTCTTGTAGGACTTTCTTACAGCTGGACGTGAAGAAGGGGAGACATCTGTTCTGGGTATCTACTGAGGCATAATAGTCATCCTCAAATTTAGTGTCTGGGAAAAATTTGTTATTATTGTGCCCGATTCCGTGGGTTGACTGGGCTCAGCTGGGATTTCCTGACGTGGCCCGACTGAAGGACACCTGTGAAATGCCCGCGTGCCTCCCTCCTGTGCTCAGGCCCTCAGTGGCCCTGGCTTCTCGCTCTGGGCAGCCTTCCCTCCTCCAGACCCCTCCACACGACCTGGGCCTCTCCCAGGAGGGTGGACTCAGGGTAGTTGCACTTTTTACATGGAGGCTGGCTCCAGGGTACAGAAAACAGAGGCAACTGGGCTAGTTAAGGGGTGTGCCTTGTACCAGCCATGCCATTTTCTGTATTCTCCTGGACAAAGCGGGCTTCCTTGGTGGATAAGTGGTAAAGAATCCACCTGCCAATGCAGGAGACACAGGTTTGGTCCCTTGGTCGGGAAGATTCCCTGGAGGAGGAAATGGCAACCCACTCCAGTATTCTTGCCTGGGAAACCCCATGGAGGCCTACAGTAGATGGGATCACGAACGAAGTCGGACACAACAACTAAACAATAACAATTGAATAAAGCAGTTGTGGGCCCACCCAAATTCAAGAGGGCAGAGAAACAGAAGCCACTTCTTTACAGAAGAGAACAAAGTGGTATTTCCAGGGAGCCTGGGGGCGGGGGATGGCGGCCTGGGCATCTTCGCAAATGCAACCCCCCGCAGCATCCTCGTGATGCTGTAAAAGGACGACCTCCAGGGCATTCCTCTCTGTCACTGCGCCCAGCCCTCTGAGCGGCAGGGCTCTCCTGGCCTCTTGTGTGATCTCGGGCAGCTCGCTTCACTCCCCAGCATCTCACTTTACACATTTGTAAAGTAGGAGGATGGTACTAGAGCCCACCGCAGCCAGCTTGCAGCACACAGCCCGACACGCAGCAAGGCCTTAGGGGTGTCCTTGTTACTCTCTCATCCTTGCCCGCCCTTCAGCTGAGGAAATGGAGGCTCAGGGAAGTTAAGGGGTTGCCCAGAGCTGCACAGCTTGGAAGTGCCCGAGCCAGGCCTGGAATGCCAGCATTCTCCCTCTAAACTCCATGCTCTTCTCTGGAGGCTTTGTGCTGCTGAGAGAGAGCTCAGAGGGACTGGGGAGCAGGAAAAAAATGGAAGACTAGGAGCTGAGGGAGTCATTGTCCTGTCTCAAGTTCTAGGTCATGTCAACGTCCAGACTCACAGGCTGTCACCTGATTCATTGCTGACCCTTCTGTCCCAAGGCCCCCATTTTGATTCTGGCCCTTACTCCTGGGAGCAGTGGTGGGACCAGTTCCTGACTCCTCCCGACGGGGAGTCATTTCACAGCTTCCCCATCTCCCCTCCCACCCAGGCCCCTAGGTCCTTCCAGCTGCCCAGGGGGAAACTGAGGCCCGGAGAGGTCACGCGGCTCCCCCAGGTGCCCTAGGGCTGGCCGCACTGCAGCTCTGATTCCCCTGGGCATTTGCCCGCTGCCCTTGCTCTCTCACCTCCCTCCAACAGGCCTGCATGAGCCTCCCGACCTGCATCCCGAGATGATGGTCCCCTTATGTTCTCGGCTCTCCAAGCCCTGCCGCGTTTCCCGACTGTGCTTGCTGGAGCTCTGTTCCCATGAGAAGCTCCATGACGAAGTGTCTGTGGTCAGACAGTCTGGGAGACGTGGCTCCCTTCATCCCGGCCTTCTCAGGGATCCACGCTGTGTGTCACAGTGAAAGGCCCCCAAGGAACCTCAGAAGAGAAACAGGTTCACTTTGTTTTAAGCCGAGATTTTGCCAAATTTAATCAGAGCGCCACCCCCCTCCTACCCCCATGCACACACCTTCTTTTGTTTCACAAAGTCACTTTTTAACACCTGTTTTTGGAATACTTCTTAAGGAATGTGGCCTAAGCAATAAAGCCCAAATGTCTAGCTTTGGAGTTCAAAGGAAGAGTGGCATAGCAGTCTTCAATCCCGTTTTCAGTTTTCTGTCTCTCGGATTCCAAGGAATCCTTCTCCCCGGCACTCCCTGGCCCACACTGACAGGACCGGTGGCCTCTCCTCTGCCTGTTTTCACTCAGACCTCTCCATTCATTCCTTCAGGGACACCCCCAGTCAGGGGTCACCTCCCTGGGTGGGCTGTGATGGCCGTGTCTCCCTCTGTGGTGGGTCGCATATTACATGAGCTGCCTTTTTATGCACCAGTCTTGAGCCCTGAACTAAACATAAGCTCTTTGCAGACACAGGCCTGTGTCTCAGGCCTCCGTGTCTCCTGACACCCTCCCTGGCCCAGCACAGTTCAGTCTCGTGGTTGGGTTGGTGGGCAGTGGGCCCAGGGAAAGCTCAGGAGGAAAAGGCATTTTGATATCTTGCAACCAGCTGACATGCTGGAGTTTCGCCCTGAGGTGACGAGGGAACTGCGACCTACTCTTGGCCTTGATGTCAGAGTCTCCCAGGGACCTGTGACTCACACTTGACCTTGGTTTCCAGTCCCAGGTACTCAGGACAGTAGATGTCCCCCGTCCATATATCTGCCCCATATTCAGCTTGAGTTGAACTTGGAACCAGCACTCCCCTACTTATTTCTCCCTGGGAGAGAGAGGAGCAATAGAATGGCTTCAGCTGGAGCAGTAGAGACCTCACTAGACTCAGAGTGACTTTCCAACTAGTGACAGATTATAGAATTCGGGGACAGGTCTTAGGCTTGGGGGACCTTCTCTGTCATCCTTAAGAACTGCACCGCTTCTGGTGGAGAAACAGATGACCTCTTTGGGGGTTTTCATCCCTGAGGTTTCCAGGTTGCCAGCTCCTGGGGTCCCTGGAACCCTAGGGGAGGAAGGAACTATGCGCCCCGGGGGAATGAGGGTGGGAGAGGAGAGCATCGTGAAGAGGGGTCTGTGCAACAGGGCCCCATCCTGACCAGATGATGGGAGGCTGTCGTGCCAAGCCAGCCCCTAGCGGCTCTCAAAGCCACTCTGGGGCCGCCGCCGACTCACATGCTGCGGTTATTTTTAGTGCTGGGATGTGCAGAACATGCTACAGAGAAATAGAGTGGAAAATCTGACACTCAGAGCCCTGCTTTGAGGGAGGCACTGCTCCTCCAGCTAGGCATCGCTCACGTGTCTGATTTGCACCCATCACGTTTCTCCATGCAGCCTGACTTCGAATTCTGTGGACTCTCCAGAAGTGGCCCACAGCCTCATAGGCGGGGTCCAGGGTCCTGGGATTTGGGGGTCCTGGGACTTGGGTCAGGCTCTTCTTCCTTCTGCCCATCATTGGAGTGGTGACCTGCATACAAGTATGGGTCCTACACCAGAAGAGCCCAGCTGTCCTCTCCTGGGGCCTCCCAGCTGCAGTGTGGAGAAGGCAGGGTGGGTCTTAGGGCTCCCATTAGGTAGAGGATGAATCTGAGTCTCAGAGAGGGTGTGGGGCCCAAGGTTGCACAGAGAGGAAAGAACAGCGCTGGCCCTTAGGGGAGCCTGCACCTCGGTCCTTGGAGTTCATTGCAGCATGTGATGTCTAGGATGCCTGGAATCAAAGTTCAAAATGGTGTGGGAGGGACCCGAGCCAAGGAAAAGCAGACACAAACCTTGTTCGGGGTGGTGACAGCACTCCCTGCAGGGGGCTTGTGTGGTATGTAGATATTTAATTAAACATTACTTCAGTTTTTTTTTTCCTCTTATTACAAAAACATGCATGCTCTTTGTAGAAAATTTAAAAATACAGATAAGCAAACAGAAGAAAATTAAAAACACCCTAATCCCAACACAAAGATAAACCCTGTAAATATTTTGGTATTTTGGTGGATAGACAGCCAGGCTTTCCTTTTTTTCTTCTTTAAAACATTTTCATTTATTTTTAATTACACATAAAATATAGGAATGCATTCTTGTTGGAAACATTCACACAATACAGACCAGACTAACCCCCTCCCCTCCCTCCCTCTTCCCTTGCAGCAGAGGTAACCACAGTTACAATGCTGATTTGTATCGCTCCTGATCTTTCCCTAAGTGTACACACACATTTATATCTGTACATAGAGAGATACATGGTTTTATTTTTAGTGTGTTCAGATGTTTTTTTTTTTTCCTTCAACAAAAATGGTATCACGCTGTATATATTGTTCTGCACTTTTATTTTGTCACCTAGCTATTAGTCTTGGAGTTTTCTCCATGTCAGTGCTTATAGCTCCAACTCGTTCATTCTAACTGCTCGGTAGAAATCCTTGGCACAGATACATCAGAGTTTATTTAGCCATCCCCCTGGTGATGCGCTTTTAGATTGCTTTCACGTTTCTTTCTTTTTTTTTTTTTTTGCTATTGCAGAGCTGTTTTCCATGCTCTTGAACATGCCTCCTTGGGTAAGAATGTCTTTCTAAGATCAAAGCTGAGAAGAGAAATTGCTGGTCATTCTCTTTTCACACATATTAAGAAAATGGGAGCATCTTGGAGCAACTGCCATTAGAACTTGTCTTCTTCACTTCTCTATGTTAATAAAAAGGCAGCTGTGATAGCATTTCCCAAAGTCTGCTCTGGATGACGCTGACGTCGAGTGATACACAGCAGGGGTGCCTGGGGAGGGATCACTCATACACATTAGCATGTCAGGAGGCATCCTGAAGTCAAGAAACAAGTTTGTCTTCATTTAACCTGGATTCTCCCATTTGAGGGCTGTGGCGTAGGAAACATAGATTGTAGCAGACAGTGGCCAGGCTCTGCCCACATCCCCATGGCCCTGCCACTTCAGTGCATGGCTGGTCCTCCTTCTACCTGCTGGCACCTGAGTTTTGTGGCCTGAGGACTTTCTCTGCCCTGTGGCAGCAGGAAGTGCTGAAGAGTCAACACTCTTGTCTCCTGCCTTTGACAGCTCTCAGTCAATGACTGAAGGGAGTCAGTTTATAAAGGCCCCAGCTCCCTCACCCTCTGGGTAGACAACTCTGAGGCAAATGTTTTAAGTTGGTCCCAGATTTCACCTAGGGGAATTAGGCTCCAAGTGCCCACCGTGGTGGCTGGTTTGAAAACATCCCTGTCATTACTGTCTTCCTTCGTGTCTCACCTCCTCATTGCCTTACCTTCATCTCCCACACATTTACATGTACCTGCATTCGAGCCCTGGGTCTGCTCCAGAGAGACCCCTAGCTAAGACTCTGATCAGTTGATTACTTCTTAATGGCATCGTGTGAATGTCCCAAGTATTTTTTCAACCTACCCTGCATTGTAGAACATTAAAGGTTATTTCTAAAATTTTTTTTGCTATTATAAACAGTTGCATGATCATCATCCTTGAAGCTCACTAGCTGTGCACATTTTCTTTTTTTTAAAAGAATATTCATTTTTTTTGGCAGTACTGAGTCTTTATTGTTGTGTGGGCTTCTCTAGCTGCTTTGAGCAGGGACTACTCTCTGGTTGCAGTGCCCAGGCTTCTCACTGCAGTAGCTTCTCTTGTTGAGGAGCATGGGCTCTAGGGTGCGCAGGCTTCAGTAGTTGCCACATATGGGCTCAGTGGTTGAGGTTCCTGGGCTCTGGAGCTCAATAGTTGTGTTCCACAGGCTTAGTTGCTCTGTGGCATGTGGGATGCTCCCTGAGCAGGGATTGAACCCATGTCTCCTGAATTGGCAGGCAGATTCTTTACCACTGAGCCACTAGGAAAGCCCTTATCTTTCTTAATTATTTTTTAGGGATTGTTCCTGGACAAAAAGACACTGGTTCAAAGGTGGGCATTTTTCTAAGGTTTTGGGAGGTAGTGGCATTTGCATCCTCCCCTTCTTATCTTGCTCAAATACCACCCAGCAGCCCACAGAGGGGCCAGCGTGGGTATGCTCAGGGGCTCTGGAGGTCAGAGAAGCTCTCCTGTCAGGACTGGAAAGGCTGGCTAGAGGAGGAGCCTGGCAGGATCCAGGGAGACAAACACATATTCGCCTGGGAGTTCACAGTAAGGGATCTGGAGCTTGGCGATTAAGGTGCCACTTCCCAGGTTCTTATTCGAAGCCTTTCTTATCCCTTAAGGCCTATCTGAAATTCCACAGCCTCCAGGAAGCCTTCCTTGATGTCTTCAGTTCTTTGAACCTCTCCTGGAGGCCGCACACAATTCAGTACTAATCTTATATGATCAGGGCTCATCCTGTGGGTAGAGGTTCTGTCTGAGAGTCAGTGTCAGGCATAGGACAGATTTACATGCTTGGGGTTTAGTAAATGCTGTGGTAAGAGCCCTGGCTTGGGAATCAGGGGGCAGGGACGCGAATCCCACCGTTGCTGTTGACCCTGGGTGTGGGCATGTGGCCTCAGGGCAGAGGCCCTCAGCTGGGCTTGAGTGGGAATGAGGACAACATGGACCCACTCTCTCCCTTCCCAGCTTGTGGTTTTGTCCCCTTTCTAGGGAGTCTCTATGCCAGGAGCCCCAGGGACTGGGCTGTATGCATTCTGCATGGGCTGCGAATATCTGGGCGCCTTTCTTTTTATCCTTCCAGGTGCACGTTTCCGGAGACAAATATACCCTCCATTCCCAGCCCCTCGATCTGTCTAAACACAATTTGACATGCGTTGCTATTAGCTTAGCACCTTATCAAATAATGCGGCCTGATAGAGATAAAAGGTTTTACAACCCTTGCTGCCTTTGTTTCTGCCTGCATTCACCCGCCGAGACAGCTAATAATTACCACCAAAGACAAAGAGAAATCTATACGCTCAGCGTCGAGGTTCCCGTGTGCATGTTAAGCAGCAGCTTGAGGAAAAAGAGCAAGGAGGAGACGGCCCCAATGCAGCCTGTGCAGCCCAGATGGGGTCTGTCTCCCCGCTGGGTGCCAGGGCTGCAGGTGGAGAAAGAGGTGGATATGGGCACCATAGCCCCATTGTGGACAAGTCAAGTTCGGGTTAGGTGGGATGGGGGTGGAGCGAAGAGTGAGGAAGGGGACACAGACGTAGAGGACATGACCCCACCCACGGATGCTGGGGATCTGGGACTCTGCCTCTGCTACTGGATTATGCTATGACTGAGGGTAAATCTCTTGCCCTGTGTGGGCCTCAGCCTATGCTTCTGTAAATGGGACTCCTTAGGCAGTCTGGTGGGGAGCCTGGAGACCTTGGTTCTCAGATCAGCTTGTTGACAGGCAGTGGATGCTATTCTGGGCCTCTGTTTCTCCATCTGGAAAATGAGAGTCTGAGTGGGGTGATGGCTAGGGGCATTTCAGGACTTGGTTCCAGGCACGGGAATACACAGCTGGCGTCTCCCCGAGCATCTATTTCATGGCCAGGCCAAAGTGGCACATTGACTGTGGGGACTGGAGACGGAGGGGACATAGACTTTGAACCCAGAAGCTTTTCCAAGGAGATAGTCTTCATCCCAGAACCAATAAACACAGAAAGGGAAATGAGAGCTTGGAGTTGGGTGGCTCACTGCAAGTTAAAGTAGTCTGAGGTGACTTCACGGAAGAGGAGAGCATGTGTGTTCTCCAGGGCGATGGAGTGGACCACTGAATGGGGGAGCCTGCTGCAAGGGCAGTGCTGTGGGCTGAACGTTTATTGGGCCTTTGGGAGTTGACTAGGTTATGGAACCTGAGCCCTATGAATGGGATTAGTATCTTACAAAAGAGACCCCAGAGAGCTCTGTTACCGCTTCTACCATGCAAAGAATTAGGGAGAAGACTGCTGTCTATGAACCAGGAAGCATGCTCTCACTAGACACTGAAAGTGCTGTGTCTTGATCTTGGATTTCCCAAGTCTCCCAGAGCTGGAGAAATGAATGTCATTTACAGAGCACAAAGCCAGTGATATTTCATTACAGCAGCTCCAATGGACTGAGACAAGCAGCAACAGGATCATGAATAAGGTGAGATGCAGGGATTGCCAGTCTCGGATAGAATGGTCTGGACTTCAGTACCTGTAGGTACCAGTCACTCGCCAGTGAAAAGGGTTATCCATGGAGCTCAGGACTGAAGAGGTACCTTGATTCTCTTTTCTCCACAGTTGGCCAGGGCTGTGAGGATGAATAGAGACAGTGCTGTGCTAGTGAATGTTTAGCAACAGATCTCTGGGGGTAAAAATACCTTGATTTGTATAATTTTCCAGTTTCCATGGTGTCACTACTCCCATCACAGCAGATATCAAGCTAGCAGTGTGATATCACTGATCATGGAGTTGGGAAGAGATACACAAAGACTCTTATGATTGGGTATGAGCTTGGTCTGGCGCATCACTGGTCAGAACCCCCTTTCAGCCCAGATGAAGTCAGGCCGGAGACTCATGGTATGTCAAGGTTCAAGTGGGAAGGGATGGTAAGTAGCACACATGCCACCTCCACTCCCGCATTTGCCTACAGCAGACATCACTAATCAATCATGTCTCTGCACAAACCTCAGATCCTTGTCATCAAAGTGCTCCAGGCAGCCATGACCAGTTGATTAGGGTTGGTTGTAAAATAATAGCTCCTTGCTGTTGATGATCTAGACTGACCGCCTCAATGTACAGATGGGGAAACTGAGGCCCAGATAGGGGAGGTCACCTAACAAGTTTCGATAAGCTGAAGCTGGAAGCCCAGCGATCCTTCTCCCAAGCCTGCACCCTCCTGCTCTCCCACACTCTCGTCTCTCCCTGTAAGAGCAGCAACACGGGCCAAAGGAAACTTGTTGCTGACAGAGGTGGCTTTGGGCCTGAACTGTGCAGGTCTCTTCCCTGAAGCTCCTACCTTGAACGCAGGGATGAATCATGAAGTCTCATTACAAAAACCCCTCGGCAGCCAATTGTCCTTTTGCTCTGTGCCCTGCCTTGGTGTATGTGTGTAAAAGCGGATGAATGTGAGCGTGCCTGCAGACTTACATGACTCTGCACACACAAGTGGACACGCCTGCATCTCCTATCACTGGTGACAAACTTGGGGCCCTCCCCGGAGAGCGGCAGGCCCTCCAGAGTGCGCTTGTCTGTCTCCCAGATTTATAGGAGGAGCCAGGCACTGAGTCATGATTTATCCCGGGATTGGCTCTGGGCCATCCCGCTCATGGCTGTGGAGCGTCTGGCTGGCTCTCTCTCTTTTCTTCCCCTTTCTTCTTGGCGTCTTTACATAGGTAGCTACCCTCAGACATCATTCCTCTGTGAAGTCTTCCTGGTCCCAGATGCCGGCTGTCTCCCATACCTCCTGCTCACCTCCGGCTTCCCGCCCATAACCCTGAGCCTGGGACTCTGCTTTTGTGCCTGTCTGCCTGCTGGACTGGGAGCTCCTAGAAGGCAGGGCCGTCCACCACTGTTGCGTAAACCCAAGCACCCTGTTTCACTCTCCCTTCTCCGTGACTCTTTCCATAGTTGTTCCGATCTTCCTGTGATTTGTGTCCAGGACTGTCAGGGCTGGGAAGAGGCCTGGGGGCCTTGCAGTCCTTCTTGTTCATTGTTAGGCGGTGCATGCTCTTGTGGCCAAGTGTGTTTTTTGGGCCTTGCTCAGAAGAGTGGGCTGTGCTCAGGGTCCCTCTCACAGCACTGCCCTTCCCAATGCTGACGCAGCTCTGCCCTGGACCCTTTGTCCTTTATCTGCCCTGAGAACATGCCGCCTCCTGGTCAGCTACCCCTCTGTGCGAGTCCTGCCACTAGGGGCGGGGACATCACCTCCATTCTGGTCAGCATCAAAGCAGGCCCTGAGCTGCCCAAAGGCCAGCTGCCCTTCTCCACGGGGAGAAGGGGGAGGAGCTGTGCCCTTGCCCATGGGCAGAAAATGGGCATTTGCTGAGTACCAGCTGTGTACTTTGTTATTACTATGCTAGATCCCTTAATGCCTTGTTTCATCTTCCCAATAGTGGGGTGAGGTGATATTATATTCCCATTTCAAAGATGAGAAACCAAAGTTACCTTTGTCTTACACAGACTTACCAAAGATGATAAGGCAGGAGGGGTCAGGGCTGGGGAACCTCAGTCTGGGTCCCTTTGTCTGTGATGCCTTCATAGAGAGAGAGTGGGACTCACCCTGGAGGTCCAGTGGTTAAGACTTAGCCTTCCAATGTAGGGGGTGAAGATTCAATCCCTGGCTAGGGAGCTAACTCCCACATCTCTCGTGGCCAAAATGAAGCAAAAGCAATATGTAAGAGTTAACATTAAAAAAAAAATAGAGAGAGAGTGATGAAGTTGAAGAGTGAAACTGACCACCTTAGAACTCATTTTTTTGGGTGAGTCTGGGAGCCCATTTGTGAGTACAAAAGACTGACAAGGCCCAGGGGAACTCCACAGTTTTCTGTTTCCCAGACTGAACACTTAGAAGCCAGGGAATTACTCACTCTCTTCTAAGACCTGCGACCCATGTGGCAACCTTATACAGATATCTGGCACCTCTGCTCCAGAACCAGAAGTGACCTTAGGGACTTCTTGTTTGCACCCCCATTTTGCAGAGGAGAATACTGAGGCTGGAATAGAGAATTGCCTCAGATTCCTCCTGAGGAGTAGCCAGGGTGAAGATAGCTGCTCTCTACCCCTGAGCAGCCCTCACAGGCCCTCAGACCTAGACAAGACTGAGGGAGGTGTTCATTAGTCAGTAGATGCATTTCTCTGAAAATACTACAGGCTGGTGTTTAAATGGTAAGCCCCTTGAGATCTGAGCTCATTCTTGTACCTTGTCGCACCTGCAGAAAGCTGCACCTGGCACTCTGCCTAGCTGGGCACTCAGTGAGGCAACACGAAGGGGCCTGGAATCCCTGAGCCAGGGAGAGTCAGACTGCTGCACTCCTGGTCCTTCTACGGCCTCCCTCTGGAATAAGCAGGAAACACACAGGCTACACGGTCTCCATGACTCTGGAGAGAGCTTGGATGTGGGGCTACAGAGTTCTAGAATCCTAAAATCCCTGTCCCTTGCAGACCCTCCTGCTCCTGGTACAAATCCTTACCCGGCCTTAATTTGAATACTTTCATTGATGGGGAACTCTCTCTTCCCTGCTGCTGGTCACATCAGTTAACACCAAGTTCTCTTTCCTTCCTATGATAACCATCACTCTGGACTCAGGGCCGCTTGGGTTCCTGCTGACTGAGCTCCGAGACCATTTCTTGGCTGGTGGTGGCTGGTTCTCTGGCTGTGACTTTCCTCCCTGTTGCAGACCCCAGCCTGCCCAGCTGGGGGTCAGGGAGATCAAGTCTGACTTGTAGCCTTTCCTCTCATCTTGTGACCTTGGACATGATGCTTAGCTTCTCTGAGCCTTTGATTTCCTCCTTTGTAAAGTGATGATAGCTTTATTGGATTGTTGAGAAGATTAAGTGAGAAAAGGCCTGAAAAGTGCTTAGCCTGATAGTTGGCACAGAGTAAGAACTCAATACATGCTAGGTAGTATTATAATGACCTCCTAATTTGTGAGCCGGGGGTGGTAACACCTGCCTTGTGGAGTCATCTTGAGGATAACCACAAAAGTGCTGAGCACAGATTTTGACTCATAGTGAAGCTGGCCTCATAGTGACAGTCATACTTTGTCATTCATGTTACCATCACAGAGAGAGGGTCCTGCCAAAGACGTGTGTGAGAAACAAACTCGCAGGTACCACTTTCTTGAGGCACATATTAGAGATTGATCCAAGTCCCTTTAATTAAAAAAATTTTGGGTTTCTTTCTCCTTTTTCTTTTTTCTCCTCATCCCAGTTGGGATGCTTTCAGCTGCATCTAACAGAAGAACCAAGTAAGATGGCTTGAAGGATAGATTTATTTTTGCACATTACAAAAATAGTGGAGTGGTGGCAGACTATCGTAATCAGAGTTTAGAGCCCAAAGCTAGACTGCATAAGGAAGAAAAATTGTATGACCTTGAGCCAGTTACTTAAGCTTTCTGGGCCTCAGTTTTCATATCTGCAAATGGCAGTACCAATAACCCCTTCCTTCCTGGGCTTTTGTGAGGATTAAATGGGTTAACAAATGCAAAGTGATTAGAACAGCACCTGGCACAATGTAAGCGGTACATTAGCATTGACCATTCTTTATGGCAGAGCAAGGACAATTCTGAGGCTCATCAGGGTAGGGACTCAGTGACATGAGCAGGCTTTGGATTTTTCCATTATCTGCTCTGCTGGTGTCACTCTTTTTTTCCATTGTCACTCTGCCTCTGACTTTGTCCTCAGGCTTGTGCCTTCATGGTGCAAGATGGCTGCAGTTGCATCAAACATTACTCCTCATACAACACTGTCCAAAGCTGCCAGAAGAGAGAATATCTTTTTTGCTTTTTTTTTAAGAGAGAAGAAAGTTTTCCCAAATGACTTTCTTGACTTCTCATTGGCTGGGAATGGATCAAATGTGTAAATTCACCTCTTTAGGAAGAGGAAAATGGAGTTATTATGATTGGCTCGGCCTAACCCAGATTCTGCTTTCTAAGCCACTCATTCTTGGACCAGCTGGGGGTCTATAGGGATAAAGGGGGGAATGCAATGATGAACCAGCCAATAGTGCCTGACTCAGGGTAACAGATATGGGGACAGAGCAGAGTGCCAAGGCCCTGCCATCATGCCGGGGTCAGCTTTGCAGGCCCTGAGACAATTTTTTGACTAGTCCTGAAAGCCTGTCTGAGTTGGTGTCGGCTGCCACCGGGGCTGCCAAAGGCGGTTGTGGAGAAAGAACACACCCAGGGCCAAGCAGAGGCCTTGTCTGCGATCACTCACAGCAATAGCAACTTGCGTTTATTAAGTTTCATTTATCCAGACTTACCTTTTCTCCTCCATAACCTAAGTGGCAGGTACGATTTTGGTTTTCACTGGCAGATGAGAAAACTGAGGCAGAGAGAGAAGTGACATGCTTTACAGATACTCCCGAGGCCCACCCATAACCCTCAGGTCCGTCCTGGAGGTTACCCGCAACCTTGGTGGACAGTGGTTGTTACGTGTCAGTTGCTTCCTGCGTCAAGCTACCTACATCCTAGGCATGCCAGGAAGTTAATGGGCCTGGTGACAATGCTCAAAAGTTGGTGGGTAAAAACCCTAGCTTCCTTGGCCCTCAGGGGGCAATTCTGAGCTGCCCTCTATAGTCACTTGAGGTGTGTATGGCAGCAGTTAGCTTGCTTACCAAGGCACACGTATATGCCTTTTGTCTCTTCGTCACGTTTTCCCACTCCTTCACCTGGACTTCTCAGGATCACCTCTCACAAAACCTGAACTCAGGGGCTGCTTTATATACATAACCTGAACAAAGAGGCTTGTCTCAAGTTGCAGAGTGAGTCAGTGATGAGTTAGTTGGGAGACATACCGGGCCAGCCCTAAGTCTGAGCTCATGACCACTGGCCATCTTCCTGTCAGCAGAAGGATCAAGAGAGAAACAGGAGACCGCAACCTCAAACCCCAAGCCCCAGCTGTCTTCAACCAGGCCCGCGCCAACAGTGGAGCGATCGGCTGGCGCAGTAGCCGAACCTGGAGCTTCCTGCAGGCCTGCTGGCCTCTGATAGCCGACCTCAGGGCCTCATAAACCACCTGATGGGATGGGACCAGTGACCTGTGAACCGAATCTGAGGAACAATTCGGCCTTCCCCAGCCGGCTTCAAAGGAGCGATTACGGACCATCCAGGAAATAATACATTTCATGGAAAAGACCGTAATTATGGAGCATTGAGTAAATAATACGTGCTTTTAAAAAGTCTGCAATTATGTATTTATCCTATCTGTAATTAGGGAATTTTTAAAGGGTACATTATAGGTAATTTAAAAATAAAATAATGACACCACTCAAAACAAACAACCCCAAACAAAGACAATTCAGGCCACCCCAAACTCAGCTGACTGATGATTTCAGGGAGAGTCAGTGTCGTCAGCTTCATGGAAACCAGATGGCCCATGTTCGGCTTGGGTGTGTGAGGTGAGTTTGACCCCAACCTTGTCTAGAAGTTCACTCATGCTCAAATTCTCTCCTTGACTAGCCTTTCCTTCATAGCCTCAATCCTCAGAGATTCCTTCTTCTTGTAACACAGGTGACAAGTGACTGGTGAGCACCAGCAGCTTTTCTTGCCTTGATTCTTCTGGAAACTTCAAAACCTGGCTGTCCAATATGGTAGCCACTAGCCTCTAAGTGAAAGTGAAAGCGTTCGTCACTCAGTCGTGTTCAATTCTTTGTGACCCCATGGACTGTAGCCCACCAGGCCCCTCTGTCCATGGAATTCTCCAGGCAAGGATATTGGAGTGGGTTGCCATTTCCTTCTCTAGGGGATCTTCCCAAGCCAGGGATCGAACCTGAGTCTCCTGCATCGCAGGCAGTCTGAGCCACCAGGGAAGACAGTAGTGTGGCTGCTACTGGGAAGTAGTGTGGCTATTTAAACTTGAATAAATGAAAACTTAGGGATGTCCCTGGCAATCTGGTGGCTTAGAATCCACGCTTCCACTGCAGGGGGCATGGCTTCGATTCCTGGTTGGGGAACTGAGATCTTCCATGCTGCATGGCATGGCACCCCCGAAAATAAATAAATAATTACAATCAAGACAAAATTTTAAACAGTCAGTTCCTCAGGATACTAGGCACATTTCAAGTGCTCTAGAACCACACATATGGCTGGTGGTTACCGTGCTGGGCAGTACAGATACAGAACATCTTTACTGCAGAAATAGTGGACAGTGTTGCTTCTCTGGTGCAGACCTGGTCTTGACAATCACAGGAAAAGAAACGTGTTTCCTTTGTTTGGAAGTTTCCTCTCCACTGGTCTGCCTGGTTAATGCAACTCTATTTGTTCTTGGGCCACTCGGATGTCCCCAGTGGTCATCATTCCCTTGCTCTCCTCTTGTATTTCTGATACTCTTTAGCCTGTGTTGTTTTCACTCCAGTCTCCCCTAGCCCTGGCGAGCCCTGCTTCATTCATTTCATGACCCCCAAATGCAGGTCATGATCTAGAGTGTTGGTGCTGAACTAAGACCAAATGTTGGTGGAGTGAGAGGTTGGGTAGGCTGGCCTTGCCCTGGCTCCCCTGTGCCTGAACCACAGACCAACCTTTCTAAGCTTCAGGTCCTTTGCATGATCTCTAATTGAGCTAGGAGAAGTCCTAGCTCAAAACTGCTGTGAAAGCATTTCTCCCTTCCTCATCTGCCTTGTTCCTCAGCTCAGAGTCTGTCTTATCACTCCTGGGCACGTCAAAGACAAGCTCAAGGGGATTACCTGGTGGTCCCAGTGGGAACCCACTTACCCAGTGGGTAAGGATCGGTGCTTTCACTACTGTGGGCCCAGGTTCAATCTCTGGTTGAGGAGCTAAGATCCCGTAAGCTGTGTGATGCAACCAAAACACAACAAAAACAAGCTCAAAGTCAGTGTGTCCTGAGAGTGAGCGACCCCTGCCTGCCCATACTGCCCATGTGTAACTCTTCTTATTTAGCACTTGTCACTGCCTGGCTATAGGGAGTGGGTAAGTACGGGCCTATGAGGGGTAGGCATATCCAGGCAGGACCCCAGGGTGCAAGCCCTGATTGGTGCCTTTTTCCAGTGGAACTGAGGCTCAGAAGCCTGACCTGGGAGCAGAGTGTTGGGTAGTTCCTGGCAGATGGGGTGGGGTGGCAAGGACACCAGGTGGGCAGTCAGGACATGGCCAAGGTGGACAGATCAGCAGGTGTGTGGATGGGACACCTGGCAACAAATCCCCAGCAGCAGAGCGTCCCTCTCCTGGTCTTGAGGACCTGGATTTTCTCAGTGGAGCTTTTTGGAAAGTTATGTTGGTGTTGGTGGTTGTGGTGGTGGCAGTGGGAACTGAGGTCAGACCCCACCCCCAGGAAGTTAGGGCTCAAGGTGACTGTGTCTGTGTGCCCTGGCCCAGCCTTCCTTCCTACCGAGGGGCTCTTCTGTCCTAACTTTGCAGGCTTTGGGGTTTAGCTGGTTTTCCTTTCTTAGGGGAGCAAGATTACTTTGCCATGGCCCTCTTATCTGATGTCCTAGTGGGAAGGATGACATTTTATTTATTGAGAGCTACTCTGTGTCTGGACCCACTGGGTGCTGAACTAAGACCAAATGTTGGTGGAGTGAGAGGCTGGGTGGGCTGGCCTTGCCCTGGCTCCCCTGTGCCTGAACCACAGACCAACCTTTCTAAGCTTCAGGTCCTTTGCTGTGAACCCCTCCTCCGTTGTCCTATTGTGGACATTATGTGAAAGGATGCTTAACTTTTTAAGTTAAAGACTATTCAATAAAGTTTGAATGGCTGATATATTTGTGTATTCAAAAATAAGAATAAAATGAAAAGATGGTATAGGAAAAATCTCCAGCTACCCTGCCCCCATCTGGCCATTCCTACCCTCCAGCTGGACACCATTACCCATTTCTCATGTCCCAGAGGGTTTCTTTTTAATGTGCTTACACTAAAGCAGACACAAACATATATTCATTTCTCTGTGTGTTACACCCACAGTAGCATAGTGAGCACACGGCTCTGAGCTTTGGTTTTTAAGCTGTGTTTTAAGCTACGGGGTGCTGTGCGTGTGTGAGTTATTCGCTCTTTTGGAAGAGTGTCACCCCAGATGAACCCACAAGGTCTTTGAGCGCAGGGACTGTGCATTCTTCTTCTGCAGCCGCCCTCAGGGCCTGACCTGGAGCTGATCACAGCGTGACACAGCCCGATCTTGGTTATCAGTGGAACCGCGTGCTTAGTGAATTGTGTGACCTCTGTTGCTATATCGTAAAATGGGGACCATCAGAATCTCTCTCTGGAAGGGTTGCTGTTGCCATGATTCACTAGAGTGCCGAATGGACAGTGCCTGGCACACAGTAGGTGGTCACCAAGTGGCAGAAATGGAAGCAGTGTGGGGCATCGGTGTGGCCGTGACAGAGGTGGGCTGGGAGGTCATCTCTCCTTTAGCTGGTGGGGTAGGAAGTGTTGGGGATGACCTTACTCTCTGTCCTTGTTTACAACAGAGCTCGGAGCTCACACCTCTTCATCTGTGTCCCGTCAGAGGCCAGACAACGGGGAAATCTTGCCAGAGTGGTGGTGTGATGGTTGGAAGGAGCCTGTCAGGTCCCATCAGCGTTCAGAGAGAGGGTGTCACGGCAGAGGCTCGTGAAGGCTGTGTGTGCTGTTCAAGACGCCCTCCCCACCCCTACCTCCAGCGCTTCCAGGAGGGTTAAGGACCCCCACGTCACAGTGTACTTACACATGTCCGCCGGAGCCCCTTGGAGCCCACTGGAGCTGCTCTCAGTGCTGGTGGAGAGGCGAGGGGGGGAGGACCCAAGGCCCGAGCATCTTCTTGCCACTCTGGCAGGACAGAGTGGAGGCCCAGAGAGAGGCACCCAGACGGAGCTCATCCCCTGCCCACCGCCTCTGGCCTCTACCACCCTATCAGGCCTCATCACTCCTTCTGTCTCTGTGACCTGTCTTCCTCGTTGTCCCTGGAATCAGTGACTCACAGGTCAGCGCTGACTGCCTTTCTCCTGGACTTACTTGAGTGCATGTCTGGCCCAATTCCTCTCTGTTTGCTCCAGACAGGCTGCGTGGCTTCATCTACCCCAAAGTAGTTGATTGGGTAGCATTTGGAGCCAGGCAGGAATGACTGCCAGCCCCTCTGCTCTTTAGGCAGATGCTTCACACCCTTAACTCCCCAGCACTAGTCTCACCTCCTTCAGTTCTGCTCCCGACCACTTCTTCCTCTCCCTTCTCTACTACTGGACACTAAGTACTGGGTGGTCTGCCCTGGACTATTGCCCCAGTGTCACTTTCTGCAAAGAAAATAGGATGCTGTAGTAAAGAATATGCACTTCAGAGTCATAATGTCTGGGTTTAAATCATGTACTAGCTGTGTGTCCTTTGGCAAGGCGCCTCACCCCTCTGAGCCTCAGTGTCCTTCTCTGTAAACAGGAGTAACGTACCCTCCTTCCGGGTGCTGAGCGATTGAGCAGATGCAAGTAAATGACATGCGGTGCCTGGCACAGAGTGAACAGTTGACATGTTAGCTCTTCATGTGATACTGTGGATGTTTGATTTCTATGATTTCTATCACAGGAAGAAATACTCTGACCATCATCCTACCCACCACCATATGAGAGAGGCTGAGCTGGTGGGGGACAGAGGAGAGGACAGTGGCCATTTATTTTGGGAATACAGGAGAAATCTGATCTATTTCATTGTATTCCCCCCTCAGGCCTCCCTACTCCCCATCCAGACCCAATCACCTAATCCTCCCCACAGAGGGATTCCCAGGCTCCCAGAACCCTAATGCATAAACCTGGGGCCCTGCAGGCAGGTGTCGGCCACAGGAAGAGCGGGTTTACAAGGTAAGGACGTATAAGATGTGACAGGCCCAGAATTAGCAATGCAATTCCTCTGTCATTTTTATCATTGGCCCCTGCAGGGAGGAGCTGATTAAATGGATATTCAACTCTTTGCATTAATGTGCATCCAGCTTCAATTTGCATTTCATTAGCTGCACAAAAAGCATAATTTTATTATTTGCCGTTGGAAAGCAGATCTCTGCTAACAAGCAGCTACACGCTGTTACTGAAATATGATGTGACTGACTTGCTCTGCTGTCTTGCTGGCTCTACCATCCTCTGTCCCTCAGCAGACTTCTGGCTCTATTGAGGGGGACGGTTTTAGCCGTGTCATAGCAGACTCTGCTCTCCTTCTAGCCCTGATCTGTCAGAGGGCTTCT
Organism: Muntiacus reevesi; assembly: GCF_963930625.1. Lineage (NCBI taxonomy): Eukaryota > Metazoa > Chordata > Mammalia > Artiodactyla > Cervidae > Muntiacus > Muntiacus reevesi. Next base: position 112,884,978 of record NC_089250.1, read on the forward strand.
TGGCCTTCCTGTGGCCACAAGGTGTGGGCCCACTGGATTCATTTTCCAACGCAGCCAGGAAGGCAAGGGTTGACTGCTATCTTTTTGGACAGTTGTGTCATCAGTAATCACTACAATGACATTGTCCAAACAGTATATCCACCATTATGATATCACCACCAGTAGTGCCATTACCAACACCACCACCTCCACCATCACTGCCATCATCACTTCTATCACCACCACCCTCATCACCTCCATCATTGTCACCTCTGCTACCTCTACGATGTTATGCTTCCGTGGCCACAACCATGATTGTCATTATCACCATCATCAGCTCCACCACCGTGCCACCACCATTACTAACACTGCACCCTTACCAACACCATCTGCATCATATCACTACCACTACCCTCACCACTTCCACCAACTCTAGTACTGCTCTTCCCACGACAGTGTTGTCACCACCAGAATTATCACTATTTTCATCATTACCATTGCAATCATTTCTGCTGTCAACACTGCGCTCTCTGTTACTTCTGCTTCCATGACAACCTTGACCCTTGGTGATACTGATGGATTGTATGCAGCCTTAGAGGAGAGCAGGGCCCAGGTGACCAGTGACATTGTAACTGAAAGTGGGGTCTGGCTTCTTGCTGTTCGAAGAGCTGATAAAGAGGCTAAGTTGGTGGAAAAGAAAGTTTGCTTTATTTTGGATGCCAGCAACCTGGGGGGAGGGTGGACTGTCCAAAGACCAACTCCTCCCTAGTGACAATCAGTGAGTTAGAGCTTTTATAGGCTGAGGCAGTGGGCTCCATTCAGAAAAACAGTACAGCCAGTTCTGACAGTCATCTTGAAATTGGTCATTGGCGGTCTGACCAGCATCATCTTGATTGCTTTAGGTAGAGTTAATCTACAGTTCCAAGGTCGGTTTGTCTCCATTTCTTGAGGCCAGTTCTCAAAATTGTGCAGTTTATGTCATGGTTGCACTCTAGTCATCCTGTAGTTGACTTCTCCCCCTGGTAGGGGTTTCAGTATCTGCAAGACAGCTCATAGGATATGGCTCAGAGTATTGTCTATAGCCATTGAGAAGGAACTGAATGTCCTTGGCCATGCTTACTGGCTAAACTTATATTATTTGGTCTCCTTTGACTGTTTTCCTTTGTTTCCGCATGTTTTCACTTCTCGGATTAAATTTATTCTTTGGCTGAATTTTTCCCCCGACAAAAGGCAGGCTGAGAATGTGGGGGGCAAGGACCATAGAGTCCTGCTCCATTTCACTGTGAGGGGATCTGGAGATTGGGAACGCAGGGAAAGCAGCAGTATAGTCATGACAGTGAGAGCCTGATTTTGGAGGCAGGTAGAATCGATCTCATGAATGAGTCACTTCTCTTAGTTCCTTATCTGTACAGTGGGGCAAATAACACCCTCTTTGTTGAGTCGCGTGTTAATTAAATGAGAACGTGTATATTGAGGATCTGTATAGTGGACACTATCGGTTCTCTGTCTTGAATCCCTCTGGATTTCCTTCATGAGTTCTGTGTGTGCAGCCCGACTTCTGAAGGCTTCCTTCCTAATATATAAAGTTGCAAACTTCTGCAGAGGCCCACCTCTGGGCTACTGCAGTAACTTCACACAAGAATTGTTCTCAGAGTGGCCTGTAAGCAATGGTCAATGAGGCAGGAGTATGGATGCTTTGATTCAAGGTTGAGCAAGTTTGGTGGTGTCCTTTAGAGCTCTCTGTGGGATCAGGCCACGCTGGGACTTTACCTGTGATTGTATCAGTGCGTGGCCTCTTGCCCTTCTCTGGCTTTCCGCAGTTCCTCAGTGCGTTCTCCCAGAATAAATTTTGTGATACATCACTTGCACAGGAATCATCATCTCAGGGTCTGCTTGTGACTTGCATGGCACATAGCAGGATTTCAATGTGCACCGGTTCCCTTCCCTCCCCTCTCCATTTGTCAGGTTTATTAGTTAATAGAGGGCTCTCCCATATGTTGTTCAATGGAAATGTATGCTAACCCTGACAGTTTTTCTAGAGTGGGAATTATTATACCCATTTTACAGACAGAAACAGAGGCTAAAGTCATGGGAATTAAGTGGAAAATGTGGGACAGGAACCATATTTTCTGAGAGTCAATTCTTCCTGCTGTACAGCCTGCAGAATTTCTGAGCTCAGTGTGGGCTCAAGCCTGGGCCAACACCTGTGCATGGTGATTGTAGGCCAGTTACCAGGTAGAGAGATCTAACTCCCACCTTTTACACTCTCTCACCTTAAACACCAATAGCGTCACCAACACAATGGGACCACCGTGGAAGAATGGATGGCCTGATGGTTTAAAAGGAAAACTATGCAGAGAAAAGGTTTCCGAGGTGGCTCAATGGTAAAGAACCTTCCTGCCAATGCAGGAGACATAGGAGACACGGTTTAATCCCCGGGTTGGGAAGATTCCCTGGAGAAGGAAATGGCAACCCACTCGTGTTCTTGCCTGGATAGTCCCAAGGACAGAGGAGGCTGGTGGACTACAGAGTCGGATATGATTTAGTGACTAAAAAAAAGTGCAGTGACTGTCAATGAATGGCAAAAACCACCGCAATATTGTAAAGTAATTAGCCTCCAATTAAAACAAATAAATTAATTAATTAAAAAATGCAGTGAAAGGGCCCCTGTGGCCCTGCTCACATGCATTGTAACCTTGGGCAAATTTCTTAACCGCTCTGAGCCCTCGTTTCCCATTTAGTCCTCCCAACCCCTCCATGGGACTTCCCTGGTGGCTCAGCTGGTAAAGAATCCACCTGCCACGCGGGAAGCCTGGGTTTGATCCCTGGGTTGGGAAGATCCTCTGGAGAGGGGAAAGGCTACCCCCTCCAGTATTCTGGCCTGGAGAATTCTATGGACTGTATAGTCCATGGCGGTCACAAAGAGTCAGACAGGACTGAGTAACTTGCACTTTCACTTCACTTTCACTTTCAACCACTTGGTGAGGCAGGGGCTATTATCATCCCAGTTTTTCAGATGACTAAAAGTGGTAACAGATGTTCTGAGAACGGGAAGATAGATCAGAACAGAGAATCAGTTCCTCTGTCCCCGTCTCCCAGCTTGAGAATCTTCTGAGCTATGTTCCTGACAAACTGGGCCTGGCTTCAGCTCAAAGACTTCTCCACACCAGGGACCTTGCTCTCTTGCAAAGTGGCCCCTCCCAACTCAGCTCCATCCCCACACAGCCAACTGACTTCTCCATGGTCTGTGCACACTGGGTCAGGTTGAATTTTGGGGTCTGTTTAGAATGACCATGCCTAACAGGGATTTGAAGACAACTTCCTACATCCTCAAATCTACCCTTTCTCAGGTTTGTCCCAGCAAGGAGGGAGTAGGGCAGCCCCTTACACATTAGTGTCACCCCCAGGTCATTCTCCTTTGGACCTGTGCTCACCAGCCCTCTAACACGATCACTGTAGTGTGTTGAAACTGTTTACCTGCCTGATTCCTCTATGAGATGTGTTCTTTAATGGTAGGGACCTCATCTTCGGTTCAGATTAGTCTTTCAGTCATGTCCAACTCTTTGCAATCCCATAGACTGCAGCAAAACAGGCTTCCCTGTCCATCACCAACTCCCGGAGCTTGCTCAAACTCATGTCCATCGAGTCAATAATGTCATCCAACCATCTCGTCCTCTGTTGTCCCCTTCTCCTATCTTCAATCTTTCCCAGCATCAGGGTCTTTTCAAATGAGTCAGCTCTTCGCATCAGGTGGCCAAAGCATTGGAGCTTCAACTTTAGCATCCAATGAATATTCAGGACTGATTTCCTTTAGGATTGACTGGTTTGATCTTCTTGCAGTCCAAGGGACTCTCAAGAGTCTTCTCCAACACCACAGTTCAAAAGCATCAATTCTTTGGCATTCAACTTTCTTTACAGTCCAACTCTCACATTCATACATGACCACTGGAAAAACCACAGCTTTGACTAGATGGACATTTGTTGGCAAAGTAATGTCTCTACTTTTTAATATGCTGTCTAGGTTGGTCATAGCTTTTCTTTCAAGAAGCAAGCATCTTTTAATTTCATGGCTGCAATCACCATCTGCAGTGATTTTGGAGCCCCCCCCAAAATAAAGTTTCTCAATAATTCCATTGTTTCCCCATCTATTTGCCATGAAGTGATGGGACCAGATGCCATGATCTTAGTTTTCTGAATGTTGAATTTTAGGTCAACTTTTTCACTTTCCACTTTCACTTTCATCAAGAGGCTCTTTAGTTCTTCTTCGCTTTCTGCCATAAGGGTGGTGTTATCTGTGTATCTGAGGTTATTGATATTTCTCCTGGCAATCTTGATTCCAGCTCTGATTCGTCCAGCATAGCATTTTTATATACTCTGCATATAGTTAAATAAGCAGGGTGACAATATACAACCTTGACCTACTCCTTTCCTGATTGGGAACCAGTCCGTTATTCCAAATTAAGTTCTATCTGTTGCTTCTTGACCTGTATACAGATTTCTCAGGAGGCAGGTAAGGTTGTCTGGAATACCCATCTTTTGATGAATTTCCCACAGTTTGCTGTGATCTACACAGTCAAAGGCTTTGGAATAGTCAATAAAGCAGAAGTAGATGTTTTTCTGGAACTCTCTTGCTTTTTTGATGATCCAGTGGATGTTGGCAATTTGATCTCTGGCTCCTCTGCCTTTTCTAAATCTAGCTTGAACATCTGGAAGTTCATGGTTCATGTACTGTTGAAGCCTGGCTTGGAGAATTTTAAGCATTACTTTGCTAGCATGTGAGATGAGCACAATTGTATAGTAGTTCGAATATTCTCCAGCATTGCCCTTCTTTGAATTGGAATAAAAACTGACCCTTTTCAGTCCCGTGGGCACTGCTGAGTTTTCCAAATTTGCTAACATATTGAGTGCAGCACTTTCACAGTATCATCTTTTCAGGATTTGAAATAGCTCAACTGGAATTCCATCACCTCTACTAGTTTTGGTCATAGTGATGAACAGTATGAGAAGGCAAAAAAGATATGACCTCATCTTAATTCTCTTTAAATCTCCAAGGCCCAGAGGAAGTCCTCAACAGTAGCATAATACAGTGGCTCTTGGAGTCAGGTGGACTTGTATTCCAATCCCAGTTCTACTGTCTCTTAGCTGTATAGTCTTAGACAAAGCACAGTGCTTCTTTGAACCTCAGTTTCTTCATCTGTGAAGTGGGTCTAATAGTATCACCTACTATACAGGGCTGTAATGAGGATCAAATGGGATGACGAATGGAGAATGCCAAGTCCTGTACCCATTCTGCAGTGAGAAACACCTGGACCTGAGAAGTGTCCAGCATCTGCTCCCTGCTCCACAAGGGTAGCTGGAGCTGGACATGCTTCTAGTGGGGTAGCCGAGTAGCTTGAGAATTCTGAGCCTTTCACCTGCCTAGTGCTGGCACTGTTCTTCTGCCTGCTGACCCACAGATGGCTGTCTCCCCGCAGAGTCGCCGGGCTGGAGAGGTCTGTGGGCAGCAGATGCAGACAGAACGGAGCAGGCTTGAACCCCGACACTGATTGCCGTGGTCTGACTGGATACACATCTCCAGACTTCAAGGCAAGCGTCTCTGGCCAAACCCACTGTGGAGATCCTAAATTGGCACCCTGTGGAGTGAGCTGTCTGATTGTACAAAGGCAGTATTTCTGGTTTTCAAAAGAGCTGCATAATTTAAAATGCATAAGACAAAAAGTGGGATTAAGGCAATCTGATAGACTCTCCAGGCTGGGGTATCAATTATACACACTCAACTCGTAAAGCTTTATTTGTGAGATTCGGAATTTATTATCTGTCTGAAGCACTAATTACCAGGTTTCTCTCTTTCAGTCTTAAGGTCTCTTTTCAAATTTATCTTCTTGTTTTTTCTTTCCCCCCACTGGGGCCAAATAACTCCTGTTCCTGGAAGGGAAACTGCCTACTTGGAAAGGAACAGAGGGTGATATCTGAGTTTAGCTTGGTCCATTCCGGGCACTCTGGGGAACCTGGACAGAGGGGAGAAGGACTCAGATGTATACATTTGAACAAGAGAACTGTTGCATTTTTACATTTTGACAGGGTCATGTAAGAAGACAACTCATTTAAGAAGACAACTATTTCCATGTAGTATACTTTACTTTTCCTTTCATGCACAACTTTCTGTTTTACCTAGAGCTAATAACTATCTTGTTCTTTGCCTGCTTACCTATCTATCTGAGGATCACTAACCCAACTCCAGAGTCTTTGCTCTTTGTGCCTTCTCCCAGGCTTTCACATGCATCACACACGCTATCAATGTCATCGTCCTAGGATCGTGTAACCAAGACTCTCTGACTAGTGCCTTCAGAACTGGCAGTGCCCTGTGCCTGGCCACTGCCTCATCCTGGGGCCTTCCTTTATCATCATCCTGGAGATAGACTTCCTGTTTCTCCTGTGTTCGTCACCTACATTTTCGGTATCCCTCTATTTTAGTTTACAACTTTGTGTTGTCAGAGCACACCCTCAATAGCTTTTAAGAAAAAATCTAGAAGAGGCAAAAGTTTTGCCTTTCTGAAAATCACACTCATTGGATATTCAGTGTTGATTCATTTTTTTCTTTTTAAAAATTTTATTAATTTTTGGCTGTGCTGGCTGAGTCTTTGTCACTGTGCTGGCTTTTCTCTAATTGCGACGAGCAAGGTCTAGTCTCTAGTTGTGGTGCACCAGCTTCCCCTGGCGTGGCTTCTTTTGCTGCAGAGCATGGGTTCTGGGGCATGCAGGCTTCAGTAGTTGCTGCACATGGGCTCTAGGGCACAGGCTCAATAGCTGTGGCTCACGGGCTTAGTTGCTCTGTGGCATGTTGGAATCTTCCCGGACCAAGGACCGAACACGTGTCTCCTACACTGGCAGATGGATGCTTTACCACTGAGCAACCAGGGAAGCCTGAAGCTCCTTTTTTTCTTAAATGTGAACATTTCACCATTATGTTATGGTTTCCAGTGATGTAAAGAAGTCAGTGTCATTCTGCTCCTCAATTCTGAATATGTTACTTTCTTTTTTTTTTTCTTTCTCTTGTAAAACCTTGAGAAAGCTTGTGGGCCCTTCTTAATGCCAGAAGTCTAAAAGTCGACCTTCAGACTGTGCTGAAGGTCTATTTTTATCCATCGTGTTGAGCAGTTAATGGAACTTTTAGTTTACAAACTCATGCCCTCTATTTCTGGGAAATTTTCCCAAATTATTTCTTGGATGACTTCCTTACCTCTGTTTCTTTGGTTCTGTCTTTCTGGGAACTCTTATAATTATATATATTCGACTTCCTGGGTTGGTCCTCTAGCTTTGTCTTTTTTTCCTTCTTTTCCTTTTGTATTTTTGATCTCCTTTCGGAAATTCTCCTTCAGCTTTAACTTCTAATCATTGTATTGAGTTTTATCACTTTCTTATACATTTAATTTATAAATTTATTGAAGTATAATTTATTTACAATGTTGTGTTAATTTCTGCTGTATAGCAAAGTGATTTGGTTATACATATATATATATATATTTTTGTTCATATTATTTTCCATTATAGTTTATCATAGGGTATTACATAAAGTTTCCTGTGCTATACAGTAGGATCTTGTTGTTTATTCATGCATTTAACTTTCAAATTATTCTCCATGGTTCCCCTGAATGATTGTGCTAAAACATAGATTCATTGTATTGATGATTTCCATGGCTTTCTATTGCCTCAAAAAGTCCCTTGCTTTTGGTGACCTGCAGGCCCAGCCTGTTTCTCCAGCCTTATCACATTATGCTTCTCCCTGTAGTCAAAGCTGCAGCTGCTCCAGCCAACTCATCACACTGCACACATAAAGCACCCTCTTGCCTCCGTGCCATTCCTCTGTTTCTACCTAGGATCCTCTTGCTTTGGTTGCTCTCATAGTTGACCATGTCCTCCCTTCCCCACGGGATTATGAGGTCCCTGAGGTCAGAGCCAAAGCGTGGTCACATCTATTTGCTCGGTACCTACCAAGCCCCTGGACCATAAGTAGGTGTTCAAGCAATACTTGAAGATTCTGTTTTTTATTTTTTAAAGATATTTATTTATGTATTTGACTACATCAGGTTTTCGTTGCCTCATCCAGGGTCTTTTGTTCTGGCACACAAAATCTCTAGTTGTGGCGTACAGGCTCTGGAGTGTGCAGACTCAGTAGTTTTGGCACAAGGGCTGAGTTGCTCCTCCACACGTGGGCTCTAAGTTCCCCAATCAGGGATTGAACTTGCTTCCCTGCATTGCAAGGTGGATTCTTAACTCTTGGACCACCAGGGAAGTCCCAATACTTGAAGATTTTTGATAGACACATGTGTTTGTTGAGTGTGCTTGCGTGCGTGCTCAGTTGTGTCTGACTCTTTGCGACTCCATGAACCGTAGCCCGCCAGGTTCCTCTGTCTATGGGATTTCCCAGGCAAGAATACTGGAGGGGGTTGCCACTTCCTCCTCCAGAGTATCTTCCTGACCCAGGGGTCAAATCTCTGTCTCCCGGGGCTCCTGCAATCTCAGGTGGCTTCTTTATCCCTTGGGCCACCTGGAAAGTCTGCTTATTGATTGTGCTCATGTGTAAGCCTCTGGACTAGTCTCATGGAAATCCAGGGATGATTTCAGCTCAGTCCTTGCACAGGGTGATTCCATTAGTGGGGTGAGGGCCCACCAGGGGTGCCCATATCTGTGCATGCAGACTGTGGTCAGTGTACAAGGAGGGGGACATACAGTGTGCAAGGAGGATTTCGGAGGAAAAAACCCTTCCATCAAATCTAGTTAAATAGAACACCAAAGCCTTCATGAGAGGCACCAGAGTATAGCCTCTTTGGACATGCAAGTGGGCGTGGATGCTCTGCCTGAGCCTCTGCCTCCCTAGGTGGGCCTCACCCCTTGGTCCTTACCACTGCCTCTCCAGGCCTACGTGTCCTCCTGTCAAGGACAGGCTGAGATCATTTTCCATTTGCTTGAGTGCTGAGCAGCAGGCTGAGTTTTCCCAAAAGCTCTTCGCTGTAAACAGGAACAAATTGGGAGGAGCTAAATTCTCCCAGCTCAGGCTAACCTTGCAGTGATGGGGTCCACGCTGTCCACAGGGAGCCCTGGTTTAATAGTATTTATCTTTATTGACTGGGCGTGTCCTGTAAGCCAGGCACTATGCTAAGTGCTGCAGGTATGTGATCTCATCTGTGAGATCATGACCTCACAGTAGATCTGTGGGCTAGGTGTTGTAGCCATCATTTTATACACGAGGAAACTGAAGCTCAGAGTTTAAGTGATCGTGTCAAGGTCACACAGGCCCAAAAGACAGCCAGGACTCAGGTCTGATGACTCTATTCGTTAACACAGTAAGGAAGAAAATTAAGAGAGAAAGAGGGCACAAAGATTCTCACTTGGAACTCCCATGGAAGCGCTCCTGGCAGGAGGCACCTCAGGGAACCAGGGTAGAGAGATGAGGCTATGGGGGTCCCACGCATCTTTCATCCCTGGACCAAGGCAAGACACAGAGGTGACCCTGGGAAATCACCGTCTCTTCCTACTGCACAACCTGCATCATGTACTGGGCTGAGGGCTCTGGTCAGGAGCCAGGATGTGGCCCCCAAAAGTTACCCCATTTGTGGCTGACGTTGTCAGCCAGGTGCAAAGGCAGAAGAAGATTTAGTTATGCAGCTTGAGGACGGAAGGAGCCTCAGAGACTGTCCAGCCGGATCCCCTTGCCTCACTCCCCAGGGGGAAGTGACCTGCCCAGGGCCACCTGGTGAGAGGGGCAGGGACTGGCTCACCCCGGGGATCCTGCTAGGGCACTTCAGAGATGCTTCTCTGATCCAGAGCCACCAAGAACACAGCTCAGATTGCCCAGAGAGGACCAAGAACAACTGAAGACGAGATGGGGGTTAATGCCACTTGTGTTTTTAAGTAAGGGGTGCCATTTGACCACTTTTTGTTCCTAAGAACAACTCTAGCAGCCAAGGAAGATGTGCCCAAGGAGGCCACTGTGGCAGAGACAGTCCTCATTTTGAACCTTCTAAACAGATCCCGGTCTTGTTACTTACACACTGCTGGGGGCAGGGGGTGGTGGGAGGGCAAATTGGCCCATGGTTATGGAAAGCAATTATATGGAGAAGTCAAGAGATGCTCACACCTTGTGACTCACAAGTCTATTCCTCAGAGTAGAAGTTGGAAAATCTCATGGCCTCTCTCACCCCCGGAAGTTATCTATGCAGAAGGGGATTGACTTTTCTGAAGCTGTGTGGAGGAGAATTTTTTTTTTTTTTGAAAGGTGGCACTTGGGTGGAACAAGAAGGGAGACCCCTGTCTGGTCTGAAGAATCGGAGTTTGGCCCCGATGGGAGAGGGGATGGGGCAGAAGCTGACTGAGACGCATTGGTAAAAGTTGTGGAGAGACTGAGAATTCAGGGAGGCTGACTTTGGGGTTAGGTCCGGCAGAGTCACTGTGGTGCTAGAACTGAATGGCCGAGTGGCATGGAGTCAGGGAGCAGTTCCCGAAGCAGGCAGTCCCCATCAAGCCAGGTAGAGGGCCTGTCTGCACGAAGCCTCTTTGATTTGCCCACGGTCCTCCCAGGGGAGTGGATCAGGCTTGCTTCCGAGGGCACATGAGGCACCTGCAGCGTCTCCCAGCAACAATGGGGGGAGGTTTGTGGAAGGAGGTGATAACACTTTGAAGTTAAGCAGGTGGGAACTCAGAGCCACCAGAATTTGAATATTAATGCTAATACAGCTACATTTATATGCACAGCTGTCATTAAATAATATTTGATTGAATAATTTTTAATGGTTGTCATAGTATTCTATTGTTTGGATATATTGTGGTAAATCTATCTGATTCTTTAATTAAGTTGTTTCTCTTTACAAGCAACTCTGTAATAAATATTTGCGAACATTTGTGACTATCTCCTAAGGAGACTTTACCAGAAATAGATTACTGGGGCAATGGCTTTGCAAAATTTTAAGGTGTTTGATACAAATTGCTAAACTGTCCTCTGCAATTGTGTGAATTTATACTCCCACCAACTGTAAATCAAAGTACCTGTTTTCTCACACTCTTGCCAAGATGAGATACTATTATTTAAAAATGTATTTTGCAAATTGAAGGGCCCAAAATTATAGTGTCTCATTTTCATTTTCATTTCTTTTCCAGAGAAGGTAAACTTATTCATGTTTACTGAACATTTATTTCTTGGCATTATTTGTTCATCTTTTCTCATTTTTTTTTCCCATCTGGGCATTCATGTTTTTTTCTAATACAATTTGAAGCATTATTTATATGTTGAGGATGTAACTATTTTTCTATCATGTGATTTGCATTTTTCCAGTTTGTCTCTTACATTTTTATGTAGGTTTTTGCTTTTTACTTTTATTTTGAAGTAATCTCAAGCATATAAAAAAAATGCAAGTATAGTACAAAGACTTTTTGATCCAGACTCACTTGAGGGTAAGTTGTTGACCTGATGCCCATCATCCTTGGGGACTTTAGTGTGTATTTCCTACCAACAAGGACCTTCTCGTACATGACCACAAAACAACCATCAAAATCAGGAAGCTGAACTTGTACTGAAATATGGGTACCAGCTATTCTTCAGACACCACTCAACTTTTGCTAATTGTTCCAGTAATGTCATTTGCAGCAGAAGGACCTGGTTCAGAAGCATGCACTGCACTTAGTTGTGTTTCTTTACTGTCCCCAGCCTGGAATGGTTCCTCAGGCTTTCATGACCTTGACACTGTCAAAGAAAGAACACAGACCAGTTGTTTTGTTGAATGCCCATCCAAGTGTGTTTTTTCATGCTTCTTCTTGTTTGCTTCATCTTATCCATATTGGGCAGGCTACCCTAGCAGCTCTGTGTTAAAGAATTTGCCTGCAGTGCTGGAGATGCAGTAGATTGGGGTTCCATCCCTGAGTCAGAAAGGTCCCCTGGAGGAGAAAATGCAACCCATTCCAGTATTCTTGCTGGGAAAATCCCATGGATAGAGGGGCCAGACGGGCTACAGTCCGTAGGTCGAAAGGAATCAGACATGACTGGGTAACTGAACACACACACACACACACACACACACACACACACACATACATACATGTCCATAATGGGCAGGACATCAGAAATGATGCTGAGTTCTCCTCATTGCATCCCATCAGCTCACACATGATCTGGATTGGTCTCATCACAGAATGAAGCTTTGATCACTTGATTAGGGTGGTGTCTGCCAGCTCTCCCCACTGAAAAATTACCTCTCCCGTTGGAAATTAATACATATTTTACGGGGAGATACTTTGAGACTATGTAAATATCTTATTGAGGTTCAAACTTTCAATTTATTCATTTGTATATTTTTATCATATAAACTCATAGATTTATATTATGCAATGTACTATAATCCATTAATGTCATTATTTATTCTGGTACTTCAGTTGTCCTCAGTTTCGCCAGTAGGTGTCCCTTCAACTGAGCTTCCATGTCTTTTTGATTTTGTCACCATCATTCTTTGAGTGCTTCCTTATTTTTTGGTGAACCAAGATGTTCCTCTTTGGCCCTGGAATCAGCCAGTTCCCTAAGGAACCGTGGCCCCTTTTAGTAGAGAATAGTTTTTAGAAGTCAAAATCTGGATCCTAGGTGTTCATTAACTTTGTGGTGTCACTTCTTCCAGTTTTCCTTCATGCACGTGCAATATAAGCATGCATTCACACATTTACATCTGCATTTATTATATCTATATGTTAAAAACATATATGTTCATAAAACCATGACTTTAATGTCTCCAATTCCAACCATGCTCCATGGGTACATTCTAGCTATCTCTCTTTCCACTGTTGTAACTGTCTTCTATGTCTTGAGAAAATTGGTTCCCATTCCATCATCTTAATATATTTCACTATTTGATCCATACTTTGTATGTAATTAATTTCCCATCACTGTCACTACCTAGCATACCCTTCCCCCTGCCTCTCAGTGCAGATTCCTTTCTTAACTAGTTGAAGCTCCAACACTATGTGCTGGCCCACCTCTATGCATGGCTGTTTCCTTACTCTACACAGGCTGTGATATCCCCTTCTGGGCTGTCCCCGACTGCTCAGATGTTCTCCTTATCCCTTTTGGGCTCCAACACCCCCACTGGGGCACATTCCATTCTCATGTGTGTCCCTTTTGCTCTGTTCAGACTTTGAGGCCCCTTATTGCCCCCTGACACCCTATCCTTGACCATCTATGGCATTCTGTCTTAAAAGTATATTAAAATTTCAAATCTACTGAGTCTATTTCATTGCTCTGTCTGCCAGTTTCTTTGCTGAAACCACACTGTTTTAATTATTGTAGCTTTAGAACTTAATTTAATATCTGCAGTGCAGATATCCCTTTACTGATGTTCTTTTTCAGAAATTTTTTATAAATGACTTGTAGTAGTTAATTTTTCTTAGAGGAACTTCTAAATTATTGCATTTTCAATTCCCTTTCACCTTTCCCTGGAGGGGGGGGGGAATCCCCTACTTGTACATTCTTCAGCTAAGTAGCAAACCCTTGTTTCACAGATGGCCAGAAGACATACAAGCAGGAGGTATAAAGACACAAATGGTATATTTGCACTCGCAACACTGCCTACCTGGTATTTGTAACTTCAGAGCAGTCCTGTGACTTTAGGAAGAGGTGGTCATTCCATATACTTCAAGTACAGGCTTATAAAGGTTTTGCCCAAGGTCACACAGTATGTATCAGAATGCAGATTTTTATTCAGAAAGCTCTCTAGAAAGAGCATCAATCTAGGAATCAGGACCGAACTCTGTGCTTCTAATGGGAAATCTTTGGTCCTGATATGTAAGTTTAAATGGAAGCATGATTTTAACTGAGGCTCCAGAAAGACCTTCCTAGCAATAAGGGGTATGAGATATTAGAGCAGAAAATAATCTTCTGTGAAGGTCTTGAAGGAGAGAGCCTGGTTCTAAGGCTTGCATCCCTGACACACAGAGCCAGTCCTCCTTTGTTCTTTTAGCCCCCCCTGCACCCCCACCCGGGGCCCTGCTGATGCCTGATGCTTTGGCTGGCAGCCACCACGGGCCTCTGCAGTGTCCCCCTGGATCACTGCATCCAGTGATGGGCCTGCCTGGACCTTAGCATCTTGTAGTGCCTTTGGCCCATTCTCTTCCTCTCAGGCTTGTAGCTGGTTCTCTAGTTAGGCTCGAGTTGGTCCTTCTGTCCTGTTTATCCAGATCCTTCCAGTCTTGGGCCATTTCAGCTCTGCAAAAGCACCCTAGGAACAAAGATATACAAATAGAAAAGAAGCAGTTTTCCTTTGGTGCAGTTATTCCTAGACTCTAAGACACTGTTCTCTCTCTCTCTCTCTCTCTCTCTCTCTCTCTCTCTCTCTCTCTCTTTCTCTCTCTCTCTCTCTCTCTTTTGGTAAATTTCTCTATCGTAAAGAAACAAGAGGCTACTTGTTTCTCCGTGATGAGAAGAAACATGACTGAATGCCTCTTCTGTGCCAGGCATTTGATAGGTCACCACATATAATCTTCCCAGAAATTCTATCCCCACTTTACAGATGAGGAGACTGAGGCCACAGGGCTTATGGAATTTGTACAAAGTCATGTGGAATATGGATGGTGAAACCAGGAGGAAAAAACCAGCTCTACCTGACTCCAAGTCCACAAATGTGGATGTTGGCATCCTACTCTGTGTCAGGCACCATGCTTTTGATCCATAGTTGCCTCTCTATTGCCAAAGATTTGAGCAGATCAGTTGAGGACATTTTTGGGTAGGTCTCTGTTTTTCTTAGAGCCACTCTCATTTTAAGCACATTGTGTGAGGACTTTCAGAGCCTGATATCTTGAGCTGGGCACGTTTGGAAAGCAGTACAATAGTGGACTCACAAAGACGATGCATGATGGAGTCCTGTGTGTTGGGCCAGTTGAGCCTCATGCGTTTGCTGCTTTCATTTCCTTTGGCTCTGGAAAGGATGGTTTGGTTTCACAAACGAAGGCTGAGGACATTTGCCAGCTTGCTAACTGCCTTGCCCCCATCAAATGTGTCAGACTCACAGAACATGGCTCCCCAGCTGCAGGCCAACGGTTCTGAGAGTGCCTGAATAGAAAACCACTCATTTCCCTTCGCAGGAGAGGCGCCCAAAGCAGATATTTCAATATATTCCAATTTAGCCAAGGGAAGCCAGAACATGGATGCTGTTGCCAAGGAAACCACCTCCTTCCTCCCCGTGTGCTGTGCATACGTGTATCACTTCATCTCTCTGCTCTCCAAGGTAATATCATAGCCCTGTGCTTGGGGAAGGGTTTTTAAAAAGGCATATAAAACCTCTTAGCATCGAGAAGATTCATTAAATGAGCTCACTCCAGAGGAGCTTAAATTATTCTTTTTAGACCCTTTTATGCTGAGGATGGGGAAATGGCTGAGTCAGTGCTATCTCTCATAGCCCAGCTTGGTGTCTTGCTGGAAACAGTTTTCAGAAATAAACAAATCAGGGTGCAGAAGCTTAGACAGGGAGAGTGTGTGTGTAATAATAACGAGGCCATCATGTAGCTGTAATGTCACCGGCTAATCCCTCCGAGGAGGTCTGCCGAGACCACCTCGATCCACAGGCCTCCTGGGTGTGAGGCCATGTCTCATAGGGCAGACTTCAAAGTGCAGACAAGAGAGGGTCTCTGTAGCAAGGCCCCCTGTCAAAAGTCCCTGTGTCAGGAACCGCACAGGGCCTTCTTGCGTCCGATTTGTACTCAGGCCCAAGCCAGGGACTGTTTCTGTCCTCACTCCAGTGTCTGGCTTCAGTCTGTCTCTCTCTTCCTGACTACCCTTCTTATCCCCACCTGCCCCAATGCTGTGTGTTCAAATAGGTGCACCTCGCCCCCCTCCCAGGTCTCACAACTGAAAAGGCAAGCTGTGCTCCACTCTTGATAATCATCTGGGTGTTCTGTGTGTGGCCCTGACTTCTTGCCTTCTCCTCTCAGCCCCTTTCTGGCTCCTGGTGCTCAGCTCCCCTCCCGCCCATTGAATGAGTAGATTCAATTCGACTTCCTTTGTTCAATTAATGACACTCGCCAGGGATATTGGCTTATACTAGTGGTTCTCAACTGGGGGCCATCTGTTTCCTCAGGAGACATTGGCAGTGTCTGAAGGCATTTTCAGTTGTTACGTCTGGAGCAGGTACTACCGGCATGCAGTGGTTTGAGGCCGTGGACACTGCTAAACATTCTAGAATGCAGAGGAAAGGCCCCGAGTATGTTAGTTGCCCAGTCATGTCCGACTCTTTTCGATCCCACGAACTGCAGCCTGCCAGGTTCCTCTGTCTAAGGAATTCTCCAGGCAAGAATACTGGAGTGGTTAACCAGTCCCTTCTCCAGGGGTTCTTAGCCCAGGGATCAAAGCCCGTCTCCTGCATTGCAGTGGAGTCTTTACTGTCTGAGCCACCAGGGCAGTCCGGACAGCTACCATATCCAACCCCAAATGTCAGTAGTGTTAGGCTGAGAAACACTGGCTTATACTTATTCGCTTTGCTCATTCATTTAATAAATATTTATTGAGTATCTACTATGCATCAGGCTCTGAAACAAGGACCAGGAGACATGAGTTTAACAAGATGGACATACATTTGCTCACTTTCTCACTTAGAGCCAACTGGATGACATTAAACCAATAATTATACAAAAAAATTATTTAAGTACAGTTGGGATCCTGATGAGAGAACAGGCTTGGTTCTCCTGCCCCTTTTCTGAGGCCTGCCTGGTGCCCCAGCCCACCCCGCCCTGGCTCCTGTGGGCTATGGACGCCCGTTTCATCCCCCACAGCTGCTCCACCATGCCTGGCCACGCAGCTTCCTTCCTCAACAAGACATAGGCTTTTGTAGTTTAACTGCATGGTTGCTGATCACTACAGGCGAACAGTTAGTGAAAGAACAACCCTGAGAAGTCACAGAAGGTCCAAGACTCTGTCATCTTCTGCAGCCCCAGTCCCTGACCTGCCTCTTCTGAGTGACATCTAGGACAGCAAACAGAATAATCCTCCAACTTCACCCTCTGCTTCCTTTCAGGTGGGACTTACTGATCCCTACCTCCCAGCCTTCCTCTCACCAGCCGCCTTCTCTGATGGGCTTATTTAATACCATGAAGTCCTCTGGGGTTAGGAACATGGACTTGAGAACTAGATGACCTGGCTTTGAACCCCACCTTCACCACTTACTGTGTGACCACGGACAAGTTGCTTAACCTCCCTGTTGCTCAGTTTGTTTTTTATTTGGTTGCTCAGTCGTGTCCCATTCTTTGTGACCCCATGGACTGTAGCCCACGAGGCTCCTCTGTCCATGGGATTTCCCAGGCAAGAATACTGGAGTGGGTTGCCATTTCCTTCTCCTGGGGATCTTCCTTAACCAGGCATCGAACCTGAGTCTCCTGCATTGGCAGACAGATTCTTTATTTTGTGGTTAGCAGCACAGACTTTAGAACTAGGTGACCTGGGTTTGAATCCTACCTTCACCACTTACTTATGTGACCACAGACGAGTTGCTTAGCCTCTCTGTGCCTCAGATTATTTTTATGTAAAGTGGAGATAATAGTAATGTCTATCTTATAAAATTTTCCGGCAGTTAAATGAGTTAGCATAGTGGAGTTCCTGATTCACAGGAAGTGCCATTTATGCCTTGCTATCACTATTGCTATTTCCCCAGCATGTTGGCCTGATGATGCAAACACAGCAGAAGTTTCTGGCTCTGCCTCTTGTGGCCATTTGCTTGTCCCCATGGAGCTAAGCCATGCCTGAAGAGCCACAGATCTTCCTTTTGCACCACCTGGGGGAGCTGGCTTCTGGAGGGCAATGAGTGCTCGGCCTGGGCATTTTGAGGGCTTCCACAAGTGGGAGGAAGATGACAATGACTGTGGAAGGACAGGGTTGTCATGGAAATGCACCTAGTTCAGGTTGTTGTAACCTGAGCTCTGGGCTGGCTCCACCTGGATGTGCCTTACACTGGGTCTTGCCTTACCATTTGTTCAGGGAGGCGATGGACAGAGATAGATGTCTTTCTTCCCCACCAGTCTGCTGCTGCATCTTTTTCTGTCCAATGTGATGAGCAGCTCAGGCTTCTCCTATCTTCCAGCTTCTGTGAACGTCACATGAGATGAGGGGCACCAAAGGACACGGGTGGCAAAGGACTGGGTGGCGCCCTGTCTGTCTGCAGGGTGGGTGGGGGGAAGGGCACTGATGATTGGTGAACATCTTCCTTGTGGCTGGACTGAGAGGCTTATGTGTGCTGTCTCGTTGAACCTCCCAGTGATGCTGAAGACGCTGGAGCATATTGTCACCTACTCAGAGTCCCACACCAGAGGATGATGGCCTGAACTGGTAGGCATGTCCCATCTGCCTTTAAAGCCCATGCCATGTCTCCCTCTGCATAATTGCTCCTGGCCAGCTGGGGGACCTCAGCAATGCTCAGGAAATGCCAACACGAGCTCCCACTTCAGTGACCACAGCCAGCAGAGGGACTTGGCCAACTGGAAGGCACCTACATTGCCTCTGTCCAAGTGGGCTGGGGTGGGCCCGGGTCATCAACTACAGGGTGGTAGGACTCCAGTGCTCTGGGGTCTGCCGGCTGCCTCCATGACCACCAGGCACCTCCTGGGAGGCCAGTGACGGCTGTGGGGCCCACAGCCCTGCATGGACAGTTCTTTCTGCTCTCGTCTTTTCCTCCTCCACCCACCTGCTAATCTCGCTTGCACATGAAAGTCTCCCCCCGCAGTCTCCACTCCCCTCCCCAATCCCTTCCCTGCGTTTGTACTTTATGACGCGGGACTTTGGAGAGGAGACTCGTTAGAGTCATTATTACATGCACAGAAATATGTCTTTCATCTCACTCACATTTCATGTTCCTCCCACTTGATCTCTTGACGCTTTTTAATTCCTGATATTACACGACACACACTCACACAGTTCTTGTTGGGGTTCATTCTTTCTACAGAGTTGTCATCATTGTTTGCTGTCTGAGGAGCGCTCCTTGTTGTGTATTTATTCATTTCTGAAAAAGATTTTGGGATTGACATTTTCTGATGCTCCTGACTTTGATTGTAGGGGTAGGTAGCATTGTGATAAGAGGAGATGTGAGGACAGAGGACCAAAGTCTAGAGCCTTGTCCCATGTCCCCTTCCTCCCTAGAGGCCGGATGTCCATCTGTGAAACAGGTAGATCCCATCGCCTAGTCCAACCCCCACATCTGGCATCAAGTGGGCTTTTTGGGGTGTAAGCACGTGACTTAAACACTGTTTAATTTATGGTAAAAGGGATATTGGGAGGAGTCAGGGTCATCCATAGAACCACAGAAAAAGTTGAAAAATCAACTCTGATGGGCAGAGCAGGGTAGCCCTGGGGACCTAGGAACCAGATCTCCTGCTGCCTCTTTAGGCTCCATGATGAAGATGAAAGGAGATCTAAAGGCTGTCAGTGCCTCCCTTCTCAGCTCGAGGTTCCAGTTGCAGGGAGAGAGCATGGGATTGGCTCAGCTACCAAGATGAAAAGGAAGTGTGTTTTGACTGACAATTGCATTAAGATTCCATCTAATCAGGGCAAGGGGTTCCCCCAAACAAGAGGTTGTTTCCAGAAAGAGGCAGTGGATTCTGAGTATGTAGAACAACAGACACCTGTGACACAGTCCCCAACAGTGGAGGTGGTATGACCGCTGCACGAAGAGAGGAAGAAGCAGGTCTTTCTGGCTCTAAATCTGTGACCAAGAGATATATTTTTGGAACTCAGAGATTGCCTTCTAATTCGGAATTCGGGGGCTGGCATACTTTCCCCGGAAAGGGCTAGATAGTAACTATTTTTGGGTTTCTGGGCCATATGGTTTCTGCCACAAGGACTCAACTCTGCCAAGACCTGAAAGCAGCCGTAGGCACTATGTAAATGAGGTGGTTTTGGCCCTGTTTCAATAAAGTTTTATTGAAAAAAAAAACGAAGTAGCATGTCCTGGACATTCAGGTCAAAGTTGTTCTAGTAGGTTGCTTTCATGTCATGGAGGAGAAGCTCCCTCTCTGCTTTAGCAACCCTTGTCTTTCTGACTGTGGTTCTTCAACTTGGCTCTACTTCAGGACACTCCAGGGAGCCTGTCGTGATCTTGTGAGCACAGATGCCCGGGACCTGCTCAGACTTCCAGGTTAGAATCTTCAAGGACGGGCCCAGGGCCTGCATGTTTAACCCATGCCCTAGGTGATTCTGACCTATGTATGCATTGTCATGAACTGGTCTAAGATGTAGTCAGGGAGACAAGATCATCCTTCATGAACCACAGGAGTGACAAATGAGATGGGGCGTGCTTAGGAGCTGAGAGGAGGGAGGCTGCTGAGGGCTGGGGGAGAGCATGTGTGTGCAGGATGGGCTCAAACTGGCCCTGAACGAAGTCTGAACTGTCAGAGCACTAACCTGACTTTTTCTAGCTGGCAGTCTCTTTCCCCAACCTGTACTCTGCTATTAATTAGGAAGGAAGTTTATTAAAAGCCAGGTGCTAAACCTGAGACAGGTGGTGTTCTGCTCTGCAGCAGTGAGGTCGCTGAACAGCTTTGAGTCCTCATCCTTCTGAAGGGGCCACACCTGTAGCCCAGCCTCACTTCTCTTGTCTTCTTCTAAGTCTCCTCTTCCCCTTTCACTTGTGCTCTGCTCCCCAAGACCTGGTTTCTCACAACACCATTTCTCCTTTGCCCTGGAAAATAGCCACCCATGGCTCTGTCTGATCGTGACCATGTTCTGTCAAATTCAGCTCCTTCTTGCCATAATCATTAATAGGATTAGGAACCTAATCCTAGAAGCCTGTGGGGAGTCGTTCTCTCCCATCTTGCTCCTCTTTCCATGTTTTCTTCCCCACCAAATACCATCCCCTAAAACCTTTGGGGTCTCTTCTGTTGAGGGGGAGAGTGCCCTCTGTAGGTGCTAGCAAAACTGCTTCAGTCATGAGGAGAATGGCTTATTGCTCCTTGGGTATGGCCTGGACCTAGACAGCCTCTGATCCTCACCTCCTTCCCTTGGATCCAGACAGGGAGTTCAGTTCATTAGAGTAGAAAATATTTATTGCTGGCTCAATAATCATCTCCTTCTGACAACAGAGCACCCTTTTCCCTGGGAATCTACTCCATCTTCAGTCTGAGTCCATGTGGATGGGGTGTGATAACTCTAGAGTGTGCCTGTGACTCAGGCCTGGCACATCCGTGCATCTGACTCCCCCAGATACTTTTAGTGGTCCAGGGCAAAGTTAGTTCAGTGCTGGTACTCTTGAGGGGTTTTGGAGAGAAGAGCTCTCTCTTTCAGAATTTGGGATTGTGATACTGTCAACCCAGAGCTTTTGGACTCCCACATGTGGAGAGAGTATGCCGGAGAGTGAATCTAGCACAGAGGAAAGCAAAGTCCAGAGACAGACCAGATAGCAAACCAAAGAGCAAACACAGGTCCAGAGGGTGTGGTTTAGGCTTCTGGATCCAGCTAGACCTGAAGCCAGAACACTGCTTGTGGACTCTTCTGCTATCTGAGCCTCATATTCGCCTTTTGGATTTAGCTGATTTATGTTGAAACTCAGAGTCTTGACTGATAGTTTACTTGACAGTGGCAGGGTGGGTCACTCAACCAGGATGTCTGAGCTGTAGGCTGACTATCTAGTCAGTTGAGGCCACCCAGGGTAGGTATCAGATCCAAGGCCACACGGCTTCCTGCTGGGAAAGGCTGAGTTTGGTGGGAGTGAAGATGGCCAGTGGGGAGAGGTTGGAGTCATACTGAGGAGAGTGAGGAGGCCAGGCTTCTGGCTTGAAGACCTGGTGGATGGAGAGATACTAAGGAGTTGGCGGGTGGGAGGGTGTTCAGGTCACTGGGTGGTGGTGAGGAGGGCTGCACTGCGCCCAAGCCAGCCTCTCCCCACTTGACCATCTCTGCTAACACGGACCTCAGGCTTTCCCAGGAGAAAGCCAGGTAGGCTTGGGTCTTACACCTGCCCTGGGTGGCCTTGGTTCCCTTATCTGTGAGTGGGGATGAGGCAGTACCCTAATAATGTGAAGTGTATCCAAGAATCTGAATGTGAGGGGGATGCAGTGGCCCTCTGACCACTCAACCCAGACATTAAGTCATAAAATGGAGCAAAGCAAGGACACAAAGTCCCTTCAAGAGGCAGTGGGTCAGGGAAGCTTGGAAATCACTGACCAACTGGCCAAATGCACGCGAAGGCAGTGCTTCCCATGGAGTCTCATTGGCCCATTGGAACAGAGGAATTAGGTGGCCCAGGGGCACGTGTTGGAGGGCCCTGAATGGCTGCACCTGGCCTCTGCTGTGAGAAGGATCGTCACAGCCTGGTGCCACGGGCTCCCCTAGGAACACTCTAGTGCTCTGGCTTCCTGTGTCGCTGGTCCTCGGGGAGAGGGTGTGCTGGTCAGACAGCAGAACCAGCTGCAAATGAAGATATTGGCACTTGAGCTCTGGTCATTGTCTGTGAGAGCTGTGAGTCAGCATCCCAGAGCCTGTCAAGCCTGGACACTGATGTCTCTGTGTTTGTGGTTTGCATGACTGTGTCAGGCACTGGCCCAGGGCTCCTAAGGTTAGGAGGTTATTGGTGGAACCAATGGGTTGTACCTCAGAGATTGTGATGAATGAGGTTGGAGTGGAGCCAGACCTTTCCATTAAACAGTCCCTCAGGACGCTCTGGGAGAAGGAAACGGCAACCCACTCCAGTGTTCTTGCCTGGAGAATCCCAGGGACGGGGGAGCCTGGT
Source organism: Muntiacus reevesi (assembly GCF_963930625.1). Lineage (NCBI taxonomy): Eukaryota > Metazoa > Chordata > Mammalia > Artiodactyla > Cervidae > Muntiacus > Muntiacus reevesi. The sequence continues at coordinate 112,907,690 of NC_089250.1, forward strand.
GGGTTTCTGTGTATGGGGTTGCACAGAGTCGGACACGACTGTAGTGACTTAGCAGCAGCAGCAGCAGGATGCTCTGAGCATGAGCTTGGAGAGAACAACTGCTGCACAGAGTGAAGGCCCTGCTCCAGCCACATGGCACCCACTGGAACCTCTGACCTTCATGGAAACCCTACATGGATACTGCTGATTGGCTTCTATGTTCACTTGAGCGATTTTAATTCCCTCAAGATCCCCTGCAGGCTTCCTAGGTAAAGAACCAGCCTGCCAATGCAGGAGACATTAGAGGCATGGGTTCAACCCTGCATCAGGAAGATCACCTGGAGGGAGGCATGGCAACCCACTCCAGTATTCTTTCCTGGAGAAGCACATGAACAGAGGAGTCTGGCAGGCTACAGTTCATGGGGTCACAGAGAGTCGGACGCGACTGAAGTGACTTAGCATACACACAAGATCCCTTGTGGACTTTGATGAAATTAACCATGCAGTACTAGACACTCAAGAAGAAAAAATGGGCTCTCTATCTGGAAGTTGTGAACAGAGAGGGAAAGGATGTGCCAGCAGTTGCCCCTCCTCTGAACTGTCCACGTCTGGACCCGCAGTTGGGTGTTGTACCATCTGAGTTTTTCAGCCTACAAAGGTGTGACTTAGGGTAGAGGTAATTTCCGTGATCCTCTGTGCCTCAGGATTTGGCTGGTATGACCCCTATTTGCAGTGATGTGGTTTTCTGGAACTGCAGAGGTTGTGAGTTGTCGCTCAGAAGCATTTCTGAGTGACAGGGGCTCGGCACAGAAGCAGCACCCCTACTCCTGTGCTCCAGAGCAGCAAGTCCTCTGCAGGTCCCTCTCCTGAGACTGGGGGTTCGGGGTGGTGTTGCTCATCCCGTCCCTCCTAGGAGCTAAGTGGAGAGGCAAAAGTCTGTTCACTATGGGCTCTGATATTTTATGTGACTTAGAAGCTCTCAAGTATGGAGACTATAGAAAGAAGAACTTTCTCAGGCTAGGCTCTGTTGACCTGGACAAAATCATCTCAACTGGCTCACATTTTGAGCTAACATATACTCACCATAGAACTAGGGACATCTTTAGTATTGCTTCACTTCTATTGCTTGTTTCCCTCCACAAACCTCTGCTATCACCTCCATCTCGCTCTCTCTTTGCAGTTAACCCCAGGTCTTGCTCTGCAGAGAAAATAGAAGATGTCAAGTGGCAATGCCAATTAAATTTTAAGACATTGTTCACCATCCGGTCTTTATTCTCCAGACGTCTTTTTAACCAGTGTCGCCACTTGCTGCTGTCTTAAGGGCCCCTTGTTGCTCTGTCTTCGTGCTCTCCCTCTATTGAACTATTTATTCTATCAGCATTTAGGCATGTTTGTGTCTAGGCATGTTTCCTTTATCCTCCCCTTTCAGCTCTTCTTCTCCTGGTCTTCATTCACAGACACAATTTATTGAGAGAATAGTCTACCCTCCATACATTGTGTGCCTTTCATGCAGGCTCAGGAATCTGCATTTTACACACCCTCCTGGTCATCTGATGCATGAGGTCTTTGGACTCCATTTTGCAAATTCTTGCCTTAATCGTTGGTGTTCCTTGGCTTGAGCCTTTTCGTTCTTCACCATCCACATTTCTTTTGAAATCTCATCTGGCTCAAGGCATCATCCACCACCTGGAATCCACTTTCTATCTCCAGCCCAGTCATGGCTCTTGAGTTTCAGAACTGCATTATCCAACTAACTCTGTGAGGATTTTCCAAAGACATTGGAATGTTCAGAGCAGGACCTCTCATCTTCTCCAAGCCTCCTTGTCCCCATGCTCCCCAGCCCTATCTCCAGCACCACTAACCACCTACTTACCCAAGTGAGAAACCTCAGCTCCCCCTTTCTCACTGGCCCTTGCCAAATTTCCAGTTCCCATGTCCCGTCCACGCTAACTCCCAAACAAGTCTTAAATTCACCAGCTGATCTTCATTCCCACTGCCAGGACCTATCCAGGGCCCTGTGCTTTTTCTCCTGGATGAACCCCCACCTGGGTCTCTGCTCCCAAACTTGCCTTCTCCCAGGCAGGTTCTACACTGACCTAGGGGCCTCTCCAGAGTTTGAGTCTGACCTTGTCACTTCCCTACATTCAGGCCTTCAGTAGCATCTTGCTGCCTCTGTTTGGACAAAATATCACCTTAACCTGGCATAGAAAGCCTTTCATGGCTCCTCTCCTGTCTTAAGATGCTCATTCATTAGCAAGATCAAGGAGTCACTTCTCAAGTCTGGCACAGTCCTGGGGCTGGGTGGAAAATTCAGAAGATTATGGCCAAGTTTAGCAAGTTTCTATCCTTGAGACAAAATACAGTGGCTCAGACTGAAAAGTCAGCTTCCTAAGAATCAGAGCCCTTATTCAGTATTAAGTTTTACTAATAATTACAAGGGTTTCCCAGGTTGTGCTAGTGGTAAAGATAGCCTGCTAAATCAGGAGATGTAAGACACACAGGTTCAGTCCCTGGGTTGGGAAGATGCCCTGGAGGAGGACATGGCAACTCTCTCCAGTATTCTTGCCTGGAGAATCCCATGGACAGAGAAGCCTTGTGGGCTACAGTCTATAGGGTCGCAAAAAGTCTGACATGACTGAAGGGACTTAGCACGCACGCCAATAATTGCAAGGATCAAAATAATTGTCAGGCACAGGTAAAGCATGAGCTCTAAGACCACCAGTACTGCTTCGTAAGACCATTTTTTTCTTTTTTTGCCTCATTCAGATTATCAGAAGAGGTCTCTATGTGACCCATGCAAGCCATCCCTTACTATAAAGGGAGCTATCTTGGTCATGCAATATCTCCACTTTATTCTCTGATAGTTACACAGTTTGCACATTTCCCAGGGAGCCCTACCCCATAAATCCATAGGGTCCAGGTTTGTTTACCATAAGCAGTGCTAGACAGATATGGTACATCTTGCTAAAAGCATTCCATAGATAAGAACACTTCTGCTAGCCAATATCATTAGTGTGTTTGCCAGGGGCTCTGACACTAGTGATTATGAGGTGATTTGACCGGGTCATCTTTCTTTTTTCCCCAGTCAAGGTAGAGAGTGGCCTGCAGCTAACCCTTTCCTCCCCAGACCTGCTCTGCCTACCGCTCCCATGTCTGTGTTACCAGAGCTCTGTCCTTGACCTCCTTCTGTGACCACAGGCCATGGAAATCCCCCTCCATGCTTGTGGCTTCCTTTCTCTAAACATAGGCTCCCAAATCCATACATATCTTGCACCTTTGACCCTCAGACCTGCACATTCCACTGCCCACCAGACCCCAACACCTTGGTGTCCTCCAGACCCCCAAACTACATGCTCCTCACTGACCCCTTGCTGCCTCTCCAAGTCCATTCCTCTCCCACTGGCACCTCTCAGGGCAATAATGCTCACATTCACCTGGTTGCCCCCCAAACCTTGAGTCATCCTGGGCCTCCTACTTTTTGCCCCTTTGACTTAAGTTAAGTCAGAGAAGATAACCTCACTGAGCCTCAGTTTCCACAGATGTAAAATGGGCATAATAGCAATATCTGCTTCACAAAGCTGTTGCAAGATTCAATGAGATGGTGATGAATAGACGATATGGGCTTATCACAGCGGCTGGCAAGTGCTCAGAGACTGGCAGCAAGGGCCTCTGACTCCTCTTCTCCACCATTCCCCAAGGCTGCTCAAGACCACACACTCAAGGTGCTGCTTTCTCAGGGTCCCTACTCTGTTCACCATCCTTTCCTCTGTGCTCCCATCTCTGCCTCCGCCTGTGTAATAGTCTTGGGCCTGAACTGGCCTTATCTGTGTGGCCCCTCTAATATCTCTATTCCACCGCCAGAAGAACTCTCCCCAGTTACACATCTGACCTGCCACTGCCTTGGAAGGCTCTTTGCTGCCCCTTGGGATAAATTCTAGTCTTCTAAGAGTGGCTTAGGAGACTGGATCAGATGTGGCTGCCACCCATCTCCTGTGACTCCCCTCCTCCAATGCTAACCACTGGACACACCAAACTTTCAATTTCTCTGACCTTCAGGATTTGGCCAATGCCTCCCTCTGCCTGGAAGACTTCTCCCTTCTCCGTCTCCCCCTGAAGACCCTCTGACCATCTCCTGCACACTTGCAGTGCTGTCTTTCCCCCGTCAGAGCACTTTCCAGCTGCATGGTCACTGCCAGCTCCCATATTGGGACCTCTTGTGGGCCGGTGAGCATCAGGAAGGCAGGGAGTGTGGCTGGTTCATGTAATCTCTCCAGCACTGAGAGTATTGCTCAGCAGGGTAGGTTCCCGATATTAAATGAAGGCAGTTGTTAAATGGAGGGGTGGGTGAGGGGTGAGAAGGCGAGAGGAGCCCCTGAGTCAGGGGTTTCTGGTCTGCATGGAGTTGAGATGAGTGATATTAAGGGAGGTCAAATTGTGCTGGAGTTGTTATATTTGTATTAATGGACCAGGAATGCCCAGGTGAGTTTGGCAGTTGATCACTGGAGACCTGGCCACTGGAGGTCAGGCCTTGGAAGTAGACCTAGCCTCCCTGCCCCCTCCTCTGCAGGGTTGGGGCACAGCATGGGCTGTCCCTATGGGGGTGCCGAAGAGTAGGTACATTTTCCTAAGGTTTCTTCCCTCCAACATTGTTTTGCCATCAATCTGCTAATCCTTCAGAGGACTAGAGCTGGAACCCACGAGGCCAGTCCCTTTTGCTCCGGTTTCATGTGGCTCGTCTCTAAGGGGCTCTGGGGAGGGACAGTTTGGTGTGGGAGTGGGGGTGTCATTCCCAGTGGTCTGCGGAAGCACCCACCAACACCCGGGAACTCCCTCTGAGTGGCTTCAGGGTGAGGAGGGGCAGCAAAAAGTCACTCCTGTGTGCATATGTGTGTGTGCTAAGTCGCTTCAGTTGTGTCCAACTCTTTGGGTTGCTAATGGACCGTAGCCCACCAGGCCCCTTGATCGGCTCTGGACTAAAGGGTGTGGGCAATGAAGGTGCAGGATAGAGTGGAACTTTATTCCCTTGACCTCACCTTGACATGTGGATTTTCCCAAGTCTTTGTAGGAGCGTCCCCGTCACGCCTCCCTCCTCTCCTCCTACTCCTGTATTTTGCTGATTCTGCTGTCTCTTCTGTCTCCCAACTGTGGTGGCTTCCTCCCTACCCATTTTCTGCTTTTCTCTGTGGAGGGAGGGCTGAGCTCTGCTCTGAGGAGGGGTGAGGGGGAGAGGAGCAGAGAGAGAAGGGTGTGGAGAAACGGAGGCTCTCACCCCAGGCTGGGGCTGGTTTCCACTAAACCAACAGCAATCAAACATGCCTCACCACTGTGAGAATTAATTCCCTTCTCAAGCTCCCCTTCAGATAGGTGAGAAATGTGTATGCCTCCTATTAACATGAGCGTGACCCCATTTCTTGTGAAATGACAACCCTGGTCTGATTATGCTCAGGAAGCATCCCCACCTGCCTGCCCCAGGCTGCGTGACAAAAGCTCCCTCGTCCTAACTGACAAATGAACGTCGTGCATCCAAACCTCCCGTGTGATCTGCAGACAATGCCCACTTTGTCTCAGTCACAGGATGGGATCAGGAAGACGGTCTGGTTTCCCTCTCCAGTGCCCAGCAGCCCTGGAAGTGAGAGAGGGAGCTGCTCATAGGCGTGGCTGGAGGAAAGTGAGGCTGGGAGCAGTGTGACCTGGTCCAGTCTGTTTGCTGACTGTGTTTGGGATTGAGTCCCTGGTGCCTCAGACAGTAAAGAATCCACCTGCAGTGCGGGATACCCAGGTTCGATCCCTGGGTTGGGAAGATTCCCTGGAGAAGGAAATGGCAAACCACTCCAGTATTCTTGCCTGGAGAATCCCATGGACAGAGGAGCCTGGCAGGCTACAGTCCATAGGGTTGCAAAGAGTTGGAGATGACTGAGCAACTAACTCCTCTCTTCTCTGAGAGCAGAGGGCTGGCCCATTAGACCTGGAAGGGCTTTTGAATCTGATACTTGCTGATTCCAGGCTATCACTGAGTACAGCTTTAGAACCTCATAAAAACTGGGCTCCCATTTGCAGTGTTGGAGGAAGGGTCTAGAAAGTTGTCAAGAAACCAGCTCAGTGTTTGGATAAAGGCCCTCCCTCATGATATGACACTGCTCAAGGCACCAGAAGAGCTTCTCTCCCTGGCAACTCAAAGCCCAGCATGGCCTGTGTGTTTAGCGGGAGGCAGCACACGGGTGAGAGGATAGGGTGTTCATTCCTTTGTTCGGCACTCTCTCATCCATCAGATATTTGTTGAGCGTCACCCGAGATCAGGCAGCGTGGGAGAGTGGAAGGAGGTCTGCCGTCAGTCGGAGCTCTGTCTGCCCCCAGCTCATCCTCTTACTTGAGTGTCACGCCGACACCCGGCTGCTGGCCTCTGGGCTGTGGCCGTGCACCTGCCCGCGTGAGGATAAGTGGAGATGATGCTCCTGGCAGGGAGTGGGCCTTCCCACACACCATCCCCTTCTCTGTCCTCTGTATGCCCTGTCCTAAGTGCCCTTGGCCCGTGGGCAGGGCAGCCAGGTACATGTCCACAAATAGCCTTGCTACAGAGGAGGGACCGGTGCGCTGCAGTTGGAGGCGTGAAAGCCCTGACCAGAAGCTGTTTTATGGGATGGTGCTGAGTTGAGCCTGGTGTGAGTCGGCATTTGGAAGACAAGGGATGAAGGTCATTGCAAGGGCAGGGAACAGCTTGAGTGAATGCATGGATGCGCAGAGCTTGGGAGGGATGAGGAGGAGGAGAAGGAAGCCTGAGTGGGGGGCGAGTGAGGGCGAGCATGCTGGGCATGGTGGTGCTTCTGTGCAGGCTCTGGGGAAAGGCTGTTTGGACCACTGTCTTGTGAGAGCTGGGGGTGCCCTATTCTAGGGTCTCCATGTACAGAACAGCAGTCTGGGGGTGATATTTCCTTCTCCTTTACTTTCCAGGACTGGCTACTGTTAACACAGTTCTCTGTTTCCTATTATTTTATTTTTTCTGAACTCTTCAGTAGGGGGAAAGCTGCCAGTTGCTTGGTCTTGGAATAATTTGCCCTATCTTTCTTCTTGCAAAATAAGAGGAAATTCGTCTGTTTGGCTTCTCTGCCCTCTTGTTCTCCGGAGCAAACCCTCCGCCTGGCCCACACTGATGGGTCCTTTGTGTTTGGCTCCCTGCACTAGATTCCTAGCTCTGTGAGGGCAAGAACCCACTGTTTGGTTTGCTCCTGTACCCCCAGCCTTGTGAGAACTGCTGTAACCGTTAGGCTTTCAGTACGTATTTGAAGAATCAGTAAATGAATGGCAGTTGGGTTGATGATTCTTGGATCTCTTGACATGGGGCAGGTTGATGTGGTAAGATGTTGAATGAGTCAGCCAAGCCCAGATTCATTTGAGACCTCACGATGCTCTTGGGTGAGTGGCAAATATTATAGGATGCTTAAAACTTCCAGGAAGATGAAAGAACGATCCTGAAGTTGTGCTGTGGGCTACACTGGCAGGCTGGCTTCTCTCATCTCTCCCAATGGCCGTGGCTTATTGTGGGGTGCTGATTGCTATGGTGATGGCGTGACTGAAGTGAATGGGCATGATAAAATGCCGCCAAGGGAGAAGGGGTTTTTGACTAATCTGTAGCCTTAGTTCAAATGAACTCCTTTGAAATAGCATTGAGAAGGGGTTACATCCTTTCCCCAAGGTGCTGGCAGATGTCATGATGTCAGTAGCATTTCCTGATCTTCAGTGAGCAGACAGACTCGTTTCTGTCTACTCTCTGTTACTCAGCTCCCCGTGGGCCCAGGGATACTAAAGGGAGGAGGGTCCTGATCGAACATGTAGCAGAACATCAGTGGTTATGAATGGACCCAATTCCTGCCCCGTCATGCCTGTGGGCACTCTCAGGGGACTGCCCTGCCCATGTCCCCACAAACGCCAGGCCTGGAGTGGGTGCTAGTTAGGAAGGCACCCACGGTGATGCAGCTGATACGGATGGGGCCAGGTAGAGGCCACACGGGGAAACAGGAAGGGAGCAGCAGGAGGGCCGGGGGTCGGGGTGGGGACAGCACAGGGCTGTCAGGTGTGAGGTCACTCCCGAATGCGATTCCAAAGACTCAGTTTAGAACAGGATTGAAAAGGTCCCTAAGTTGTGAGATTATTCCTAGAGTGGGGGAAGGAGAGAATTTTAGGCACAGAGAGTAGCAAGTGTAAAGATGTGTGTGTGTGTGTGTGTGTGTGTGTGTGTGTGTGTGTGACAGGGAGAGATATATCCTACAGGTAGTTTCCTGGAGGGTGATCTGAGACAGAAGGGAAGGGGGTGACGGGGGGAGAGGGCTGGGGAGGGAGGTGAGGACCAGACTGTGAAGTCCTTGAATCCCTTGGACAAGGTGGGAGGGGTAAGGGAGTGACATGACCAACTCTATTTCAGAAAAACCAGTCTGGGTAGCACATACAGACTAGATTAGGGAGTGGGGCAGGAGGCAGGAACGCTGTTAGAAGGCTGTTGGGGGAACCCAGGAGAGGGAATGGCAGGAGCCTAATCAAGGCTGTGGGACTGAGGACGGGACGGGGGACAGGTAGACTGGCCGGAGCCTGGATCATGACTAGTGAGAGAAGTGAGTCTCAGAGCCCCCGCCACCTCCCCCATCAGGGGTGTGGTCTGCTAGACGGTGGGGGTGCTACTGAGTGATGTCATTCACCAGGACAGAGGTCCCTGGAGTAAAACATCATCCTCTGGCCAGGGAGTGGGATGCTTATGCCCCTGGATAGATTTGAGGTGAATTTATGCATTGTAGAGTATGTGTCCCACTCTGACCCTGACCTAGGCTCACCTGGGAAAGTCTGGTTCCTGACTCCTGCCCCTCCCTTTCTTCCTTCCTCCTTGGTATATTCTTTCAATCTCCTCCCTTCCCTTATCTCAGACATCTTAGGTTAGCATGGGGAAGAGGAGCCATGGAATAACATCCAGTGAGGTAAAGGTTATTCGCCCAGGATTATAATCATGATACCTCCTTGGGTCTCTTACAGGGGAAGACAGCAGACTCGATGGCTTCGCTAAAGCAAGCCTGGTACTTCCCTCAAGCAGCCTGTGGATTGCAGATTCCTGCCAGGCCCTCCAGAACCAGCCCAAGGTCTTTTCCCCCAGATCTGTCTGCTGTCAGCCTTTTCTCCAAAAAGGTTGCCTGAGCCTGTGATTGGGAGTAAAGTGCACTCAACACTGAGTCCCTGGTTTCGGGGGCTGACAGTCAGCTGTTGAGTCACTGCATCCTATCTGCCTGCCTTCTCACCTACACCATGACCTCTTCTGTCGGTCCTGGGCTGTGGCTGTGCCCTCACTGATGATATGGAAGGAGGAGGCCCTGGTTTAGGTGACCTTTCTCTGAGTGCCTCTTCTGTGCAAGCCTCTGGACTCAGTACTTGCAACATGCCACAGACCACCCAGAGGCTTAGGGACCTCAGTCATTTCTTTGGCACTTTGGTCACTGGAGTTTGGAGGCAGGGACCACTGACCTTAACTGTGTGTGTCCGTATCAGTGGAGTGGGGATGGTCACAAAAAGCTACTTGCTAATTTCTTGGTTGCTTCAACAGCCGCTGTTTGGCTTCGCAGCTCTTCTATCACATGTGGAACTAATTCTCTATGCTAAATTCCTTCTGTTTGAAATACCAAGAATCCTCTGGTCTTTCCAACTGGATGCTGACTGATATAGGTGTTTGAGGAGGGTGAAGAGGTAGACGGTGAGATGGTATGTCATAGAGATTGGGGGTTATGGTTTAGTTGCTAAGTTGTGTCTGACTGTTACAGCTCCATGAACTGTAGCCTGACAGGCTCCTCTGTCCATGGGATTTCCCAGACCAGAGTACTGGCTATTTCCTTCTCCAGGGGATCTTCCTGACCCTGGGATCGAACCCACGTCTTCTGCACTGCAGGTGGATTCTTTACCACTAAGCCACCAGGGAAGCCCATATTATACAGATTAAATATGCCCCAAAGATGTCTTATGTCATATAGAGTAAATATCCCCCAAAGAGCTATCAGGCTTCACTGATAGCTCAGTTGGTAAAGAATCTGCCTGCAATGCGTGAGACCTGGATTCGATCCCTGGGTTGGGAAGATCCCCTGAAGAAGGGAACAGCTACCCACTCCAGTATTCTGGCCAGGATAATTCCATGGACTGTATAGCCCATGGGGTTGCCAAGAGTCGGACATGACTGAGCGACTTTCATTTTCAAGGATGTCCACATCCTAATCTCTGAAACCTATGACTGTGTTACCTCACTTAGCAAAAGTGACTCGATTATTCAGGAAATTACCTTGGTTTATATGAGTGGGTCCCATGGAAACACAAAGGTCTTTGTAAGGGAGGGGCAGAAGAAGAGAGACAGATAGGAAGATGTGGTGATGGAAGCAGAGGTTGTAGTAACTGGACTGCTGGCTTCAACAGGAAGGAAAAGCCATGAACCGAGGGATGCAGGCGCCTCTAGATGCTGAACAGGCAAGAGGACAGATTCTCCCCTAGAGCCTCCAGAAGGAATATAGCCCCATCAACACCTTGTCTTTAACCCAGTGAAAACCATTTTAGACTTTTGACCTCTAGAACTGTAAGATAGTAGATTTATGTTGCGTTAAGCCAGTAAGTACGTGGTACTTTGTTATAGCGGCAATAGGAAACTAGTGTAGAGGGCCAAAGTTCAAGATGCTATGAATTATGCAAGGGAGTTGGATCTTGTTCTATAGGGCTGAAAGCTTATTGCTCTTTGGGAGCCCACGTGTGCTAAGTATACGAACTCTGAAGTCAGATTGCCTGGGTTTGAGCACCCTCCGTGCCAAAGACCAGCTTTGTTAGGCAGGTGTTTTAAATTCTCAAACCTTCAGTACATCCATCTCCAAAGTGGTGCAATAGTGTTTCTTGTCTCATAGACACATAAGGCTTAAATGAAAAGATGTGTGTAGGGTGTTTGGCACAGCATTGGTCAGAAAAGTGATTGTTACTCTCATTTGCTTTGCAACTTTGGACAAGACCATGTTTCATTTGGAGCCTTGATCCCTACCTCTGCCAAGAGGAGGTGACAGTAGGACTCTTAGCCTCCTAGCCTCCCCAACCTGCAGGAATAAGAGGATTTTGTGAGATAACAATTTGAAGAGGGATGTTACCTCTGGGTGCTCCTGCTGGCCTGGCTGGAGCTCTCCACCTGTGGAGCGGGTGCCAGCTGACCTGCCCACTCAGTCCCCTCTGCCACTGTTCTACATGCATGCCTGGATTCCTGTGCCCCTAAAGGGCTGTCCTGCTTTCTGCTCCCCCGCACTATGCTCCAGGCATAAGCTATTTTAGTTACAAGTTCCTTACAATGCTGCACCTTCCCTACCCATGCGAGCGACCTCCCCAGGCCCAGCTGCCAAGTATTGATTTCCCCTTTAAATATTACAGCAGCCCAGGAGCATGTATGGATTAATTGATGAGGCTAGGCTTGTACCTGCACACTTCATTAACAGCTGCTACTAATTAGTGGAGTAGTCATTAAGAGACCTGCTGGGGTTTTGAGGATAATAGTTTTACTTCTTTTCCATGATTCCTAAGCACACAATAAATTGGGGAGTGAAAGTCCATGGTGCCACGTTGGAATGGAAGTCATGGGGTGGCCTGTGCTCAGGGCTGGCCTCTAAGAACACAACAGGAACTAGAGAATCACCATAGTGGGACCAGAGTCAGGAGGGCCTTAGAGTCATCTGGTCACATATATGACTACCGTGGCTGGGAGAGGGGTGTCACCATCAAGGTCACACAGAGACAGGGAGGCAGAGCTGGGACAGGCAACCAGGGCTGGGGCTTTGCTCCCGGCCAGGTCTCTGTCTACTAAACGGGGATTCTGCTGCATGCATTTGAATAACTTTATGGGGGAGGTTGGACCATGAACATAATCATGTCCCCTGTCGACCCCTACCCCCAAACCTGATGCACTCTCCCCAGGTTGGTGCTGCGTTTCCTTTCCCAATTCTGGGCCTCCTCATATTTTGTCCGCATCATTCCACCTTCCATCTCCTTGCTCCTGGAACCCCTGTCCCTGCCTCTGGCAGGCTTATGTCGAAACGGGCAAGACTCAGCAATTGGCCTGCAGTGTCCCCTTTGGGTCATCCATGCTGGTGGAAATACACAGAGTGGAATTCAGCCTGAAGTACGTGCATGTAGACAACTTCTTGACCCTCTCGGAATGTCCTCCTCGCTGGATGAAGTGGGCTAATGCGTGTACAGGGCCGGGTGCAGGCTGGGCATAGAGCGAGCGAGCGAGTCCTTAGCAGATGGCAGCCGTGTGCTCTGGGCTCCTTAGGAAAGTGCACCTGGGGCCCAGTGTGCTTGCCTCAAGCTGACTTGAATCACTCACGGAGAACACATTGAGAAGGGTTACAGCAAGGAACAGAGTTCTGACTTACTATTTTCTTCTTGTTTAAGAGATGATGTTAATGATAATCCCAATCACTCACCTTCCCTCTAAGCTTACGACGTGTCAGGGGTACTGTTCTAAGTGCTTTACATGGATTAATTTATTTTTATCATCTTGACAACCCTATGAGGCAGGCGATTGAATTATGGTTCCTATCTCATAGAGGTGAAAATGAATGTACCACACTTGCCTCTGGTCACACAAGAAGGAGGTGGGGCCGACCCCTGCACTCTAGCCCTGAGCCCAAGTTCTTAGCTGTGGAACTTCTCAGCTCCTTAGAGGGGCTGATTTCCTGGCTAAGAGAAACCCCTGTCTCCCAGTGCATGCTGCGTGGGAGGCAGCTGTGTTTATGTCATGTGTCTGCCTCCTCCAGACTTCAGCTGATCGATCCAAGGTGGGCACTTGAAGCAGAGGCTTCCCCACACTCTATGCTTTGGGTATTCTGACTCAAAAGCCTAAGATGGGCCAATCTGACTTCTAACTGGGGGAGGCATCATGAAGAGGCTGAGCCTGGGAGGGGGAAGAGCTGAAGAGCTAGACTTAGGCCACTAAGCTGACCAGTCATGGTCACCAGCTGTGAGTGGCTGGAGGGAGCTGGCTGGCCAAGGAGAACAAAGAGGTGCATGGATACCCCTGGTCTTGGAGGCGTGCATCACAATTGCTGGTTCCGATGGGGCCTAGCTGCTCTTGCCCTTCTGTTTGGGGATCCTGGTGAGAATCTGCTTTATATTGAACTAACTTCTCTCCCTGAGTTGCTCTAACTAGTGCCCCTCTTTTCCTTGTAAACAAGAGAACTCTAATAGGAATAATACTCTTATCAGGTTTATAGGGCTCTGCTGATTCAAGCAAGGGCACAACCCCATCTGTGGTGTGCATCTCCTCTGTATAAGAACAATATCCTAAAATGACATGACTGGGACTTGTAAGTGGAGGTCTCTGGAGTCAGTGCCCAGCTGCAGATAAATATCCGTCCTAGTCAGGGTGAGGACGCGCTGCTCTATCATAATAATGCAATGGCATGGAGAAGATTGAAGTTCCTGCTTTTTTCACCTTATAATTTAAGGTGAATAGCCAGGTTGGCAGGGCACTTCTGACTTTCAGTCATTCAGGAACTGGGGTCCTCTGAGTCACTTTCCCTCCATCCCTGTGAGCCCTCTGGAAGTCTCAGCGATGGGGGCTGCCATGTCTGGCTCCAGCCAGAGGTGGAAGTTAGCATGGAGTGGCACCCTTGATATCTTCCAGTACTTCTAGTCCACTTCTACTAGTGAGAACTTAGCACGTGCTCCACCTACCTGCAAAGGAGGCTGGAAAAGGAAATCTTGATCTGGAGTCATCAAAAGTTTTCTGTAAGGGCCATATAGGAAATATTTTCAGCTTTATGGGCTGTTTGTCTGTAGTGCAGGTACCTGACTCTGCCCTTATATCTTGAAAACAGCCATAGGCAATATGCAAATAATGGGCATGGCTATATACCAATAAAACTTTATTCATGGACACTGAAATGCGAATTTCAAAGAAATTGCATGGCATGAATATTTTTCATTTTCTTTTTTCAACCATTTAGAAATGTAAAAACCAATCTTAGTCCATGGGTCATTCAAAAATAGGCACTGGCCAGGTGGAGTAGAGTGTGTAGACTCCTGGTCTGGATGGTGACCTTGGCCTGACTATGTTTTTTTTTTTTTTGTCAGGGGAGATTGAATTTTGGTGGAGAGTGAGCAGTCCTCACCATAATATCCACTCCAGGCTTTGCTAAGAGAGGGGCATTTTAGCAGAAGCAAGGTGTCCTCTACCCGCTTCTCTGTATAAAGAGAGGAGCGGAATTTGCTGAGTGGAAACAGCCATGCTCCTCTCCCCAGACTTGCCAGGAACAAGGAGCAGGGGCAGCCACGCCCTGGGAGGTCCCTGATGTCAGAGGTTGTGGATAGGGTTACAGTGTCACTGTAACTGTAAGGACCTGGCAGCTGGCCTCGCCTTGTGCCAGAGGCCAGCTGGAGTGAGGACACCAATGGTTAGAGGCCAGAGTTAGATAGGATACTGCAGAGTAGGCTGCAGTCCCCTACCAAGGGGCAGCCAGTCACTCACAAGCAGGACAGCTCCATCCCCGCTGGTGGGGCTGATGGAAGCTATGCAGGAGGTAGCTTTGAACTAGATAACAACGCTCCTTAATCATTAGAAAGTGACTGCTGCAAATATTAAAGGGGACCAGGAAAATCATCAGAAGGATGAAGATACTATTATTTGGCAAGTTTGTTTTCTTCCATCCCTCCCTTGCCTCACTCAATTACCAGCTTGTGGGGTTGGGCCTTGCAGGGCAAAGCTGACAGCAGTTACTGAGAAAAATAGAATCATTCTGTGTTTGTCCATCACTGAGCTTACACTGTCAATCAAAATAGCTACATATATTTTTGATATCAACTGCCAATTATCCTTTCTGTGCCTTGGAAAAATTAGAACCAAAGACAGAAACATTCACCCAAGGGTGTTAGGTGTGGACTCAGACCAGCCTGGGTTTGAGTTCTGGTTCTATCAGATCCCATGTGACATCTACTAGCCTTGTGACCCCTCAGGGCCTCAGCCTTCTCATCTGTTAAATGAAGAGAATAATGCCTGTTGTGCAGGTGTGTTGCAAGAAGTCTGTTTCCACCACAAAGGATACATTTGTTCAAATGCAAAGGATGATTTTTGCTTTTCTCTCTGGGCCTCAGGTTCCCTATTTCCATTCCCATCTTGACAATCAGTAATTGTGTTGCCAGTGGACTTAAGAGGAGAAAGCTAGCCTTCAGAGGTGCTTCCTCCCAGTGAAAGGTTCTGAAGATGAAGGAAGCAGCAACTTGATTAAGAACCTCCTGATCTCAGACCCTCCCTGTCCTTCCTGGTGCAGCTCGAGCCTACCTCCTCCAAGAAGCCCTCCTGGGTTCCTCCAGGCACAGACCATCTCACACTTTCTGAAGGACCCAAGTGTTTGACCTTGACCTCCACCCCAGTCTTTCCCCCACTTGCTGATTTGATGGTGGCAGATTCCCTATAACCACTTCTGTAACCCTGATCCTAACCCTGAAACCCT
The DNA here is from genome assembly GCF_963930625.1 of Muntiacus reevesi. Classification (NCBI taxonomy): domain Eukaryota; kingdom Metazoa; phylum Chordata; class Mammalia; order Artiodactyla; family Cervidae; genus Muntiacus; species Muntiacus reevesi. The sequence continues at coordinate 112,923,163 of NC_089250.1, forward strand.
GACACTACACCTGAACCCTGTAAATGGGTCCAGCATGGAATTGTGAGCTGAAGGTGCTAGGTTATGGGGCCAGTCTGGAAGGACTCATCTATTCCTACCAGGCAGAGGGGAGCTAAACACCTAAATCCTTCAGCCAGGTGCCCATGTTGATAGCCACGTCCTCTTGGGGCCTGGGACAGTATGGAAATGGCAGAAACCAGGTGGTTCATAGACCATGTGGACATACTGTTGGCTTCATGACCCCCACTGGCTTCACGGAAGCAGGCGATGCGACATCTCAAGTGGAGGTCCACCCTCTCCTCTCATCACACTACCAATGCCTATCCTGGGGGAGCAACCTCATCTGGGCATATGTGAGGATGCAAACTGACCAATGAGATGTATGCTGATAAGCTGAAGATGCTGGTTCTTGTTGGTCTAAACGCACATTTAAACTTCTAGTATGGATAAGGCACACTGTATTCTGTGACATCATTTGGTTCATCTGTTAATTCTTTCGGCAATGTGATCTGTCTACAAGGTGCTGGGGAAACAGGGGCCAACAAGGCAAAAATAGTTCCTGGTCTTGTGGAGTTTACAAATTGGGGGGAATCTACTCAATTCAGCAAACAATTGTAAAAGTATTTGATTAGCTTGCAGCCTGAGAGATGGAGTTGAAGGTGGTCAGACCATGGAAAGATGAGTTATGCAACACAGAACACCTTGACTGTTCCAGGCAGAGGAACCATGGGTATGAAAGGACACAGATGAGAAGAGCAACGTTAGTCTAGAGCCTGAAGGGAGACCTCTGTGTTTGGACCCAAAAGCAAGGAGGAAGAGGGGATTAGCATGGTGCTACAGTGGGTAGGCAGGAACTAGATTCTCAAAGTCCTTGATGAGCATTATAACAGTGTTTGGACTTTGGTCTGAGGGCATGGGAAAGCCTGGAAACTCTTTGGACAGTAGTATATGTGATGGGCTTTCATTTTAGAAGGATTTCTCTGGCTTTTGGGTGCAGGATCTTCTGTTCTCAATCTTTCCCAGTATCAGGGTCTTTTCCAATGAGTTGGCTCTTTGCATCAAGTGGCCAAGTACTGGAGCTTCAGCTTCAGCATCAGTCCTTCCAGTGAATATTCAGGACTGATTTCCTTTAGGACTGACTGGTATGATTTCCTTGCAGTCCAAGGAACTCTCAAGAGTTATGGTGTACAATATAGTGATTCATAGTTTTTAAAGGTTATACTCCATTTACAGTTATTATAAAATCCTGACTACGTTCCTTGTGGTGTAAAATAGATTATTGTTGTTCAGTCACTCAGTCGTGTCTGACTCTTTGGATCCCATGGACTGCAGCACCCCAGGCTTCCCTCTCCCTTGCCATCTCCCAGAGCTTGCTCAAACTCATGTCCATAGAGTCAGTGATGCCATCCAACCATCTCGTCCTCTGTCGTCGCCTTCTCCTCCTGCCTTCAGTCTTTCCCAGCATCAGGGTCTTTTCTAAAGAGTTGGCTCTTAGCATCAGGCGGCCAAAATACAAAAGATCCTGTAGCTTATTTTGTACCTAACAGTTTGTACTCCTCATTCCCCAAGGCCTATAATGCCCCTCCATGCTTCCCCCTCCACACTGATAACTCTCATTTTCCTCTCTTTCTGTGGGTCTGCTTCTTCTTTGTTATGTTCACTAGTTTGCTGTATGTTGTAGATTCCACATGTAAGTGATATCATACAGTGTTTGTCTTTTTCTGTGTGACTTATTTTGGGTGACTTGGTTTTCCTCCCTCCACCCTTCGAGTGCAGTATTCACTGGCATCTACCAAGATGGAAATATTAACCTGTGTCTCTTATACCCGAAACTCTTCAAAGGGCATCTGAAAACAAATCCAAATGTAATTGATATTTTCCAGAGGCCTCTATACTATTGCCTCTGCCTATCTTTCCAGTTTGCTCAACTGCTGTGCCCTGGACTTTGGATCAGACCCACGGGCTCTGAGCATCTCCAAGGAGACACTAGCGCTGTCTCACCTTGGTGTCTTTGCCTGGGCTCATCACTCAGCCTGGAACAGGTAATAGGGGCTCTATAAATACTTACTGAAGGAGTAGATGATAAATCCAGGAGAACAAAGGGGAAAGAATGCTCAGGAGGAGTATTTCTCTCCCCTTAAGGGGAAACCTGGCAGCATCTTTCATTCTCTGTGTGTCTCTCTCTTAAGCCTCAAACCTTTCCCCTCTTCCTAGCATCTGATGCCTGCGCCTCAACCCAGTACCTCCAAGTTCCTCCTGGGCTCCAGCTATCCCAGGCAGCCTTAATTAATTGTAAAATTGATTAAGCAGCCCTCTTTGTTAGGTTGGGCTGGTGTTTATTTGTATTTTCATATTATTATCCTTTTATACTTCTCTGGGCGCCCTCAGCTCTCTACTGACACCTTTTATTGGGGAAATGTTAATTTAAAAATCATCTATAATGCAGGTGTCACAAATCAAAGCTGTTCGGTAATGAGTTGCTCTTATGTCGTATAAAAACAATTAATTAAAACCTTTTCTGAGAGAGCCGTGCCGGCAGATTTATGTTTCCCAGTGTCTCCCCTCGACCTTCCTTTTTAAGGACCCTCCTGCACTCTGCTGGCTTCTCTAGCAGGATGCTTTCCTCCCCCCTGTGTCCAGGAAATCGCGTCCCAGCCTGATGGAGAGGGGAAGGCTCCAGGAGGGCGTGTGGTCCTTCCTTCTCATAATTAGAGCTCTAAGAACGACTTCACTGTGGTCACAGAGCAGTTGAGTGGCAGAGCTGGGTTCAGAGCAGCCTCGGCCGCCCAGGTCCTGTCCTGGTCATCCTCACTGGCATCTCTCCTGCTGTCCTCTTGACAAAGCTCACTGGCTAGGGGACCATGAACACCTATGCCACTGTTTTACTGGTCCAGTAAAGGGCCACTTGTTTCCCCACTGACATACATGGTTGCTTCACAAACGCTTTCCACTCCTTGCTCATCAATCCAGCACTTAGGAAATGCTATCCAGGGCATCTAAGTTCTGGTTTTACCTCTGCTCTTGATCCGCTTTGTAACCATGGGTAAGTCACTTCTCTGGTTGGGCCTCAATTTCTCTCTCTGTGAAATGGGAACACTGATTTAGTATAGGAGCTGCGAAGGGAAGAACTTCCAGGTACCATGAACAAATAAGGCAGGCCTGGTGGGAATGGTGAAAAACTGGAGAAGAGGATGCTCCTTCGGAAGGGGACAGCCTCTATTGCCCCCGGATGTTTGCTGCATCTGGGAGTGCAGATCCGAAATTGTTCTTTCTCATGAGAAGCTGGAAATCCAGCTCAAGATTTAAAAATGTTGGCCAGGGTACTGACCCTTGGCTCATTTGCTCTCATATCCCTCCTTGCCTTTCTTCTGTTTTGCTCTGTATCCTGGGGGTCTGGCCCCTCCAGGCTCCTGGGTGGGTTGTGTTGAGTCAACAAGAGGCTCTGGTTGGTGATGGGATGGGGAGAGGGCAGGGGATAGGGAGCAGCAAGGGTGTCTCACTCCCCATCTCTGCCTTGGGCATCATCTCTGGCAGAGCGCCTGTCTCTGTGACCCATCAGGGTTCCAGTTTGGCCAGGTCATTACAGCCCCTGGGCTGTAGTTACCCAACTCCTGCCTTCTTTCCTTCAGTCCTGCTGTCCTGTTGCTCCTTCATCTCCTGTGTAACCAGTCTTGAGTTAAATTCCCTCTGCTTTAAGTACTTAGAGTGGTTGATAGGTTCTTGGCTGGACCCTGACTGATACATTTAAAAATTGTATTATTATTATTTGTTGTTGTGGTTGTTCAGTCGCTCAGTCATGTCCGACTCTTTGCGACCCCATGGACTACAGCATGTGAGGCTTCCCTGTCCTTCACTATCTCCCGGAGCTTGCTCAAACTCATGTCCGCTGAGAAAGTGATGCCATCGAACCATCTCGTCCTCTGTTCTCCCCTTCCCCTCATGCCGTCTATCTTTCCCAGCATCAGGGTCTTTGCCTATCATTATTACTTAACACAGTGATGACTTGTCTGTGGGCCGGATGAAGTATGGAGAACCCTAGTTTGGAGAAGCTGAATGCCAAGGTCGTGACTTGGTTTAGGATTGAGGGAGAAAATCACACAACATTGGTCCCTGTACTTTAGAAGCGTCCAGTCTTAAGTGCGGGCATCTGGATACTGGCCCTTGCGCCTCCGCTGGAGCCTCCCTCTCCATCCTGGGGCCTCTGGGCTCTGCCCGGCCCAGCCTTTCGCCCTAGCTGGCGCCCCCTCCTGGCGATGAGCTGGCACTGCTCTTGGGAGACCTGTGAGGGCCTCGGGTGGGCTCTAAGCAGGCAGATGACTTTCCCACACCCTTGCTTCTCCTGCCTTCTCCAGAGCCACGGGGAGGGTATGCAAATCAGGACTAGAACCCGGGGGTCCTTCCATTGGGAGGTGCATGTCCCTTGCCTGCCATGTTCCACACTCAGTGCCAGAGCTGGAGACACCCTCCCTTCGATGACCCCAGCCCCACCTTCATGAGCTGGGCGTCCAGGCCGGGAGGCGAGGCGCATCCTGCCAGGCAACGCTACCCTGGGCTTTGCCCCCGACTTCTGGATTGTTGCACCTCCGTGTTGAATACGCTCCCTTCCCACCTGACATGGTGCGATTTGGGTACCGTCCAACTCAAAACGAAAAGAAGCCAGCCACGCGGCAAGCCGCCCCGCCCCCTCTGCTGGGAGGCCCCTCCTGCAGGCCCTCCCCACGCCCGTGATCTACTCTCCCTTCTGAGTGGGGCTGTGAAGTGTCTAATCCAGGCTTTTATCTGGCATCCACAATTATAATGTCAAGATTGAATAATCTGCCTTTATCTTCTGGGTGACAGCCATGTAGAAACTTCAAAAGAAACAGTTATGCTGGCATCTAACGGCTTTTGTTAATTACTATATCCCAAAGAAAATGAAATAAAGGAGGAAGAAAAATGATATTTCTCTGTGACAACTTTGTAAAAATATCAATGATGAAGCGGCACAGTTTAAGGGCTTTAACTATTCATGCAGGCGCGACGGGCCTCCACCCACCCGTGTGGGCTCTGGAGGACGTCTGCGGATGGCTGGGGCATCCTTCCCAGGCCGTCCGCGCTGTCCCCGCTGCTCTCACGGCCCCTCACACAGCCCCTTCTCTCTTTCACACACACACACACGCACCCCATCCCCTCCACCCTCATACACACTAGCACACAGCATTTTACACACACGCACACGCACCCGATCCCCTCCGCCCTCATACACACTAGCACACAGCATTTTACACACACGCACACGCACCCGATCCCCTCCACCCTCATACACACTAGCACACAGCATTTTACACACACACACACACACACGCACACGCACCCGATCCCCTCCACCCTCATACACACTAACACACAGCATTTTACACACACACACACACACACACACATGCACCCCATCCCCTCCACCCTCATACACACTAACACACAGCATTTTACACACACACACACACACACGCACACGCACCCGATCCCCTCCACCCTCATACACACTAACACACAGCATTTTACACACACACACACGCACCCCATCACTTCCACCCTCATACGCACTAGCACACAGCATTTTACACACACACACACACACACGCACACGCACCCGATCCCCTCCACCCTCATACGCACTAACACAGAGCATTTTACACACACACACACACACACACACGCACCCCATCCCCTCCACCCTCATACACACTAGCACACAGCATTTTACACACACACACACGCACCCCATCCCCTCCACCCTCATACACACTAACACACAGCATTTTACACACACACACACGCACCCCATCCCCTCCACCCTCATACACACTAACACACAGCATTTTACACACACACACACACGCGCACACGCACCCCATCCCCTCCACCCTCATACACACTAACACACAGCATTTTACACACACACACACGCACCCCATCCCCTCCACCCTCATACACACTAACACACAGCATTTTACACACACACACACACGCACCCCATCCCCTCCACCCTCATACACATTAACACACAGCACACACTCCACACATCACCCTACAGCACCAACACAAATATTCACACTCAATCCCCATGACACACCCCTCAAACTCACCCCCATCCATAGCCTCACATCCACACTCTTTCACAGCCTCCTGTCCACGCACACCCTGTTGTACACGTCACACACACACACACAGGCAAGCATTCCTTTCTTCATCTGATTGTTCAGAACCCTTGCACTCTCCACCCTGTGCCAGGGGGGTGGGCTCTGTGCCAGGTGCTGGGAAACAGGTGTGCAAGAGCTCTGATCTGGGCAGCAAGGAGGACGGGCCAGTGGACCATATCCTGTCCTCTCTCTGCTCACGTCACACAGTGCTGATGTCCCGAGTGAGGTGGCTGTGTGGTGAGGGGACAGGGTGGTGGAGGGTGTAGAGCTCAGGCTCCGGGGCTGGACCGGCTGGTTTGAATCCTGGTGCTCTCGTGTTGAAGCTGTGTGACCCCAGGCAAGTCATTCAACCTCTCTGTGCTGCAGAGTCCTCACCTGTAAGCTGGGGATAAGAACAGGACATCCTGTTCAGGGCCCGGTGAGAACTCTATGCAGTAATACAGGTAAAGTGTCCCCCAAGTGCTGTTTAGGGTCATTTAGGGTCATGCAGAGCGGCTGACTCTGCCTGTGGGGGAGTGGCCTGGCATTTAGGGGAGGCTTCTTGGAGGAGGTGATATTTGAGTGTGGGGCCTTGAAGCTTGGAAGGAAAGGGAGGACACAGCCCAGGCACAGAAGACAACATGGGGAGAGGTTTGGAGGCATGGTGGGGCACGTATGTCCCTTGAATGCTGCATGTTTGGTGTGATTGGAGAGTAGTGTGAGGCTTGGGTGGGAGAAGATTCTGGAAAGGTAGACAGGTCCTGATGGTGACAGACTCTGGGTTTCATTCTCGAGGGGTGGGTTTCCCTGTAGAAGCTGAGGCTGCAGCTGAGTTATGTCATAACAACAGACGAAGGCCGGGGACAAGTAGGGTGCAGGTGGGGCCTGCCAGGGTGGGCTTGAGGGTAGGGGGACCAGAGAGGAGGCTGTGGCAGAGCTAACAATTCAGCCTCCCACCACACACACACATGCACTTCCACACACTCACACACAAACCCTCACTCACAGTCACGCGTGAACACACCTGCTCACATGCTTAGACACACACACACACACACACACACACAGTCTTTTACCTTTGTCTTTCAAATCAGATATGTAAATGGACATGTTAGGTCCAATTCCAGATCTCTGCAGTGGCTCTTGACTCCTTAATTACCTGACAGTGGGTTGCAGAGATGTGACTATGGCAGAAGCTGCCCAAACAGACCTCCAAGCGCCCTGCTCTGTGATGTGTGCTCCTGCGTGGTCTGGAGGGGGCACCCTGGGGGTGGAGGGATGGGCTGATCATGGCCCTGGAGGGGGTGGGGTCGGGTGACCTGGCATGTGGTTTGGCCTTAGCCTCTGCAGCTGGGAGATGGGAGAGTTGAACATGTTCTCCAAGGGCCCATCTAGGGATATTATCCTAGCATCTTCTCGAGGGTAAACCAACACTTCGGTGCACTAGAGAGGTGTACCCTAGGAGCAGCAGACTTATTTCAAGGCAAAACGAGGAAACATTTTTGCAGGAAAGTCTAGTGAGTTTTAAGCCCAACGCCGGAAGCCTCAGGGGATTAAACCCGAGTCAGAAAGACAAGGGCTTCCCAAGTGGTTCTAGCGGTAAAGAATCTGCCGCCAGTGCTGGAGATGAAATAGACGCGGGTTTGATTCCTGGGTTGGGAAGATCCCCTGGAGAAGATAATAGTAACATACTCTGGTATTCTTGCCTGGAGAATCCCATGGACAGAGGAGCCTGGCGGGCTACAGTCCACAGGGTCACGTAGGCTCAGACATGACTGAAGCCACTCAGCATGCACACACAGACAGACAGACTAGGAAGCTGGCATCCAGCTTGCTCCTGACCCCAGCCCTCCTGGGAGAGTAGGCGGCCCTGGAGGAGAGACATTGTCTCAGAAGAGATGCTGGCATCTCCAGGCACAGGGCAGGGAGGAGGCAGCCTTCTGCTTGGGGAGGTGGCAGTGAGGACTAACTAGTCCTTTGGTGGGAAGGGGGCATAACCCGAGCCCAAAAGGAGGCTTAGGGTGGGCAGAGTGTGGGTCTCACAGTCACAGAGAAACAAGGGCCTGGGAGTGGATATTTGGAAGCCTCTCTCTCGGTTTTCTTGAGCTTCTAGAAACAGAGACCCATCCCAAGTGGCCTCAGCGGGAGCAGGGAGGCCCAGGAAGGCACCACGGTTGTCTCCAGGGCCCAGGGAGGTACAGGCAGTGGGCCACCAGGAGCAGCTAGACCAGCGTTGGCTGCTCTCAAGCCAAGGCTCACCTCTGGATGGTTCCAGAGGCGTCATCTCCGGTTTTCTCTTCACAGCTCTCTGCTCTCCTTCCTTCCCAATGCTGGAAGTGGTGCCTGCCTCAACTTGCTACCCCCTACACCGAGTGGGGCTCAGAGGAGGGGGTGCCCTTGTTTCTCTCCGGAAGCCACCTCTCCGTTGCTCTGGGCTTGAGGGCTGGCAGAAGGCAGCACTCCCGTCGGGAGGCCATGGGGGCCAGGGCAGGTGGAATCTGTGGTGTTTTAGGAAGGCTGGTCTGCTCTAGACCATAAGCAGGCTGGCCAGGAGTGGGAATGCAAGGAGGATTTCCCAGACCTGTGAGATGGAGAAAAGACCCTGTTCCCTGGGGCCTGATGTGGTCCCTGGGGAAGTCCTGTTGTGAAGAGTTTCTCACCTGTGAGGTCCAGCAGGGGTGCTTGCGTGGGGGCAGGTCTTGGCTCACAGAGACAGGTGGGTGGCCAGAGATGGTGACTTTCCATGCCTGGAGGGTGGGAGCTTGGGACTGGAAGGTTGGGGGTGAGATTAGGAGGTGACCCTGTTGGCATGGGGAGGGGGCTGAGCAGGTATGTGGAAACCCATCAGCTCTGTCTTCCTGCGTGCCCAGGAACTGGGACTTGGCCTCGTTGGGGGTGTTTTGGAAGCATGGAGCCCAGAACGGTAGGAGCCAGAGGGGAGAGGTGCCTGTCTAATGACAGAGGTGACTTGAGCTCTGCTGGCTCTCAAACACCCCTAAGCAGCAGGTGCCTTCAGTCCAGTAAGCTGTGAGTGGAGATCTGACATGCAGAGCAGAAAGCCCTAGGACTGCTCAGGATGGGGTCCCAGAGGCCTGCTCAGGACCCCTGCAGAGGCTGGGAAAGGCGCCCCCAGGAGTTGTGCAGGGCATAATTTTCATTGCCACACATTCTGGCCTGGGTCCCACCGCTGGTCCCCCACCTTGTCCCCCAGCACATCCTGGCAGTCACCTTATGGAAACTCCTCTCCAGGAGGAAGCCAAGAGAAGGACACCAGCTTGGTCATGGGCACCCCATATTAGTAGGCAAATAGAGGTTCCCCACAAGACTGAGTTAGACTGAAGTGACTGACTGTGACGTCCAGACAGAGACATGGGCTTTGATTGTGTTGCACTGACGTATAGAAGAGGTGTGGTGTGACTCTGATGGGTCTGGGACAAGGCATCACAGCGAGGGGCTCCCCCAGCCCTCTCTGGACCCCCTGGACATTCCCAGTGTGGACAGCCCCCCAATAGGGTGCTGATCCCAGGCTTTAGGAGTCCTCAAAGCCCTGAGTCTCCCGGACGCTCTAGCCATCATCTTTCTCCTGCCTTAGCTAAGCCCCCTTCTTCTCAGGGCCCTGTGCAGGAGGGAGATGGGGCTCCTCATCCCTCACCCCCCGCCCCACCCCGGAGTGAACCCTGCCAGACCTGAAGGGGAGCACGGGCCCTGGATCCAATCTCAGCCAGGTCTGAGCGCCCGTCGGCCGCCCCTCCCTCCCTCTAGTCATTAGTCTCCCCCCGCTGCAGGTAGAGTGACAGGCCAGCTTGGAGCTCCTGAAAAGGCCTTTGTTTTATCGCCTTCAGTTCAGATGCTTCAGAGCACTAGCAGGCCATATTTTAATCTCAGGTCTTTGCAAACAAAATCGTTAAAAGCAGATGGCTGTGAAGACTGCCATGAATATTAATAGATATTGAAAAAAAAGGCCCCTTAATCTTTCCATAAATCTTCTCGGAGGAGGTGGGGGAAGACACGGAAAAGATGAGGGCTGCAGCGTAGCTGTAGGTGCCCTGGCCCTTCCTATAAAGCAGAAAGCCCCGGCTTGATCCTAATGGCTGAGCAATTAGCATGGGGGCTGGTGAGTCCAGCCCAGCAGGCACAGAGATGGGCTGGGGCAGCAGCTCTGGGATCCCCATCTCCTATCTTCCCCACCCCTTCCCTGTGGAGCTGGGGGGTGAGGGCCAGCTCCATCCAGCACCCTGATTCCTGTGGAGGCCAACTGTGTTGGGCCCCACTCCTCTGATCCTGCATGTAAGGCTGCTGATCTTTGTGGATCTCCCACTGTGTGCCAACGTCTCTGCATGCCAGCCTCATGTCACCCTTTTGAGGTGGATTATCATCCCCACTTCACAAATTAGGAAAGAGACTGAAAATGGAAACCACTGACACCAGCCCACTGGGTTAGCGGATGTAATAGAAGAGATTTAAACGCAGATCTGTTTGATCCAGATAGCTTGTGTGTCAAACATCTTCTAGGACCACCTCTTCCCTCTGGCCCCAGGGCTAGTCTTTCCTGTATGGGACATTTTGCTATGCGCAATTCATTCATTTGGATTATACATTTTCCTCTCTTTTTAATTCCCCTTTAAAATACAAACACCTTGGGAAAGGTAACCTATTAAGCTTCTGAGAAACATTAAAAGCTACTCAACCACATAACCCAGGACCTGAGTTGAAGTCTTCTTAGCTCAACCATTTCCTGACTCTGTGACCTTGAGCCAGCATTGAATTCCACGGAGACCATTTTCTCTGGAAAAAAAAAAAAAAGCTGGGGTGGGGGGTGGGGTGGTAATAATGAAACAGCCTTGTGAGATAGACTGGACTGGCAAGAATTTGAGATCAAAGATAGGAAGACACTTTGAAAACCACATACCATGGTACACCTGCAGAAGAGTATTGTTTTCATTGCTGTCCAAACACCTTATTCATTTCCGGGACCACTTTCATGAGAGGAGGGAATAAATACTCGTGGGGAGCAAAGCTGATGAGACCTGGTGCACGGTGCCTGAGCCCTGCCAGGGAGGGGTGGTGGGTGGCAGGAAGAGAAACAGCGGCTCACACAGCCCATGGCATTGATCTCAACATGTCTTTTTTTTTTGGCCAGTGGCTTACTTTGCTTTATGCTCCTAATCTAATTCAATTAGTCTTTCTCCCTCTCTGCCTCCTTCCTTCCTTCCTCTTTTACTCTCTTCTTCTCTGCCCCCCGCCCCTCACCAAGAAATATTTTCTGATGACTTGTTAATGTTCTAGGAGTGGGGAGTCAATAGTGAACTCAGCGGCATGGTCCCTGTCCTAAACAAATAAACAGATTAATAATATACTTACAAATTGGATCAGCACTCTGTGGAAACAGACATGAGACTAAGCCAAGGAATTATCAAGGGTACCCATTTAAAATAGGACGGGGCCTCTCTGTTCTCCCAAACTGGCTTCAACAAAGCTCAAGGAGGTATGCAGGCATACCCTTATGGCATCCCTTATAACCAACGATGCAAAGTTCTAGAGGAAGCACGCGAGAGCCAGTCAGCTCTGACCTGCGGTCTTTGCCGCACCAGGCAATAGCCCAGACTCCACTCCACCAGACCACGCCCCTCTCCCGACCACGCCCCTCTCAGTGCCGCCCCTGGCCTGGCACTGCCCCTAGCAGGGTTCTGCCCACAGATGCTCTGTTTTTATGGGATAATCTGGCTGGGTATCTGCTCCAAGGGGCGGTATTAAGCAAATTCTACAGGCTGAGGTGAGGACAGTGGGACTGTGGGGCTCTGAAGGGCTCACTGCCTTCTCTGGCTCCAACTTTTCATGTACAGGTTTTTTTTTTTTTTTTTTTTTTAGGGCGGAAGCCCAGCGTCTGGTATTGAGAAAAACCTCAGATATGGAAGAAGAGACCCATCACTCCAGTTCTGTTAAACTGTTGCTATTCCAAATGCAACGGATTCTTGGAGCCTGAGTACAAAGAGGCAGAAGCTTGTCATGTTTCAACAAACATACTTTATTATACTGTATAATTTAAGGTATCATTTTATTCAAGTGACATTCAAACGTGTGAAAAAACGGTTGCATATGCCATAGCCGTTAATGAAATCATTACGTACAAATGGTTACGCTTTACCAAGTCATTCATTAAAAGTAAATTAATGAGGGGGACAGCATTAAAAAATTTTGCAATCATTACCAGGTCCAGCCTAACCCACTTTTATAAATATTCATCAACAAAAACGTGCCTCAAGAACTCACCCAGTAAATTAAATTCTCGGTCTTGAAGTGTTTTGCTTCTATTAATGGCATTGACCGTGGTACTTTCTTTGATTTGTTTTCCGGAACTTTGGGATATATTGTAGGGAAATAATGACAAATTCTGAGTAATCGCTGATAATTAGGCCAAATCTATTATTCCCATGGTATTTACATTTTGATTACTATTTTCCCCCCAAAGGCAACATCTTGAATCTATTCTAATACAAGGCAAAATAGTATCTGAGATTGTCAGGGCTGGAAGAAAATTCAGAAATTAAATAGTCCGGCTCTTACCTGATTTTGAATCTCCAGTCAACATTTCTGCCAGATGGCCCTTTGGCTTCTGCTTAAATACCTCCAGTGCTGGGGAACTCATTACCACTTTATTGTCCCATTCCATTCTTGGACATCTTTGCTTGTCATCTTTATTTCTAAACTGTATTGGTCACTTTCTAGTTTCCACAAGTGTCCTAAATCCTGCACACTGGGGTGGAAATTAAAGACTTCACAAACATGGGAAGACTGTCTGGCAGATGTTATTACATTCTTGCCTACTCCCAAGTCTTCCCTCTTTACGCTAAACATCTTCAGGGTACTTGAACCTTCTTCCAAGGAAGTGAACTCCAGACTCTTCACTTTCTTTCCATTTCCTGCAGAGAAGGCCTTTTTATCTAAGGTCCTGCTCAATCTTCCCTCCCACCAACAATTTTCTCTGTACTTTAATACAGGTAACCCTGAACCATGCATGGTGTCTGTGTACAGACTGTTTACTAATTCTGAGCCTTTTCAGGGTCATTTCCTTGGTCTGAAATGCTCTTCACCCCTTTAGCTGCTTGACAAACTCCTATTCATCCTGCAGAGCCCCTGCTCAGTGGTCATCTCCTCTGAGAAGCCATCCTTGATTGGTTCCCAATCCCTCTCCTTGAGAGAATTGATCACACCTTTTCCCTACATGGCTTCTATTCCTTGTAGTTATTTCATCATACCTTCCAAGGGAGTGGGAGAGAAGGGGCAGGAGGATCTCAGGTTCATGAAGTGTCTACCAATTAGCCTCTTCCCTCCTCCCTTTAAAACAACACATTCATTGTCTGACAGTTCTGTAGAGCAGAAATCCATTCCTTCACTCACGGCCTCTTTCCTCCATCTTCAAAGCTAGCAAAATTGGGCTGATTCTTCCCAGATTAGACTTATAATGTTTTCCCTTAAAGTCATCAGACTAGTAGCCTCAAAACAACACTCAAGGGGAAGTGATCATTCAAAACGTACATCTTCTGCCAAATGACCAGCCCACATTGCTTATACTGCACTATAAAATCACATTATTTTGTAAATAATGTGACTATTTTGAAAAGAGTCTAATTTTTATCACATTGTACTTTGCGGGCTAAAAGTGTTAATTTGTGAAATGTAAATGTTTAAAACTATCCACAGTTTTGGTCACCCTGCTTTGACATTTTAAGAAATTGTATTAGTAGAACCGAAATGTGAGGACAGCAGGGTCCTTCCTTTATCCCCTGCAGGTGCATGCACTCCATACAGTGAATTTCCTGGCTCACTTTTCTGTTGTACCTTCCAGTCTAAATACACTACGGAGTAGGTGAGAGCACAGACTTGTAACTAGGCTACCTGGGTTCAAGTCCAGCTGGTTGACTGGGTGGCTCTGGGCCAGTTTCTTACCCTTGCTGTGCCTCCTTTCCCCGTCTATAAAACAGGGACTAATACAAGCACTCACTCATCAGAGGTGTGAGCACTAATTAAGTATCATGTCAAGTGTCTGGTATCAGGCTGTGCTCTAAAGTAGGGGTTCCCAACCTCCAGAATCTAATGCCTGATAATCCGAGGTGGAGTAGAAATAAAGTGCACAATAAATGTAACATGCTTGAATTCTCCCCAAACCATCCCTCCCTTCCTGGTCCATGTAAAAAATGTCTTTCACAGAACTAGTCCCTCCCTGGTACCAAAAAGACTGGGTGTTCTAAAGCTTTCCCTGTCATAGGTGGGGGCCGGGTGTCTGTCTATGACTTCAGTGCAGACCCCGGTCCAGACCATGGAGTCTGCAAAGGCTCGCTGCGTCTCTGCTGCCTGAATAGCCCAGGCTCCCTCGTGCAGAAAGCCTGCCCACACAGACCATGTGCATCGCCACCCACAGCCTCTCCTGTGGGGATGCCTGTAAACAAGCAGAGGTCTATTACCAACTGGCTTGTTCCTCCTTCTGCAGATGCAAACCATCAGATAAGGCTGCTCCCGTTTTGCTCCTGCCCTCGGAAAGGCATGGCATCGGGGTGATCAAATAAGATTTCCCCACTGTCAGTGTGCTATCTGTGGCTGCATTTAGTCTTATTTTTCATGGAGTAGCAGCTTCTTAAAGAACAGGGCTCTTTCTCTCTTGTTTAGCAAAGAGCTAAAAGACAGCCTGGCTCTTCTCCAGGTAAAGTGGTTGATCCCACTCCTGATACAGAGGGTGTGGTTACTGTCCCAGTGCAGAGATTCCTCTTGGAGGCAAATTTAGGTTTTCTTCCTTTCATGAGGAGGGCTTCCAAGGGTAATTAGTCTTAATTATCCTCTACAGGAGAGGTCAGTTGGGAGGGCAGCATGATGCTGTGTAGGGAACCTCTGGGGGGTGTGACACAGAGAGGTTAAGTAACTCATCCGAGGTCACACAGCTGAGTTGTAACAGGAGCAGCATCTGAGGGCTGGTTGAGAGCAGTAGAATTAGCATGTTGACTATGAGAAGTGTGGAGCGGGGAGACTTGCCTAGCAGAGTCAGGGTCTCCCAGGCATTTTGCTGGTACAAACATTAGGGAAACAGGTCTGTCTAGGTGGGTGTCAGCAGGGGTTGGAGGACCAGGTGGGCAGGTAAGGAAATTACTTTTACAGTCTGGTTGGCTCATCCCAAAGATAGCCCTTGACTTCAAGGCAGGTGCTTTGAGGCCCAGAGAGAGGCACCTCCCACTCCCCTGCCCCAGCTGGGTGACAGAGAGACTCACTCAGCCACACAGAGAAAGAGATAAACACACAGACGAGAAAGCATGAAAAAGAAAGCTGAGGTCAATCCCAGATGCAACGAGAGCCACTAGGGAAAGCCGAGAGCAATGTTCCGCAACATTCACAAAGATGCAAGCCCGAGACAGGGGCAAACATCCTGAGACAGCCAGAGTCTCAGAGACCTGCCCAGACTTAGAGAGACAGGCCAGAGACCAAGGAAGCACAGACCAGAAGGGACATTCACTCGTGGATATGGAAGAGTGAAGACAGTGCTACTGGGAAAGAGAACCAGCCACACACATTTGAAAGTCTCTCTCTTGGTCCCAGGCAGTGGGCCAAAGAGCAGGGGAGGTCGGATACAGACCTAGCAGGCTCTCGGACAGAGAGACCCCTGATGGGCAGCAGGCACATGGCTCAGAAATCAGGGCCAGTGAGTCTTGGCTACAGAGAGGTGCTGTGGTGAAGACGTTCCTTCTCTCTGCATGCCTGGGAGGTGCTCAGAGCCCTGCCCAAGGTGGGCAGTGCAGACCTGTACCCACCTGCCCAGGCCCATTAATTGGAGGTATCAGGGAAGATGGTGATGCTCACGAGCAAGGAGTTCCCAGCCACCTCCCCATCTGCTTGCTTGAGTTTGGCTTGCAGGGAACAGACAGCCTGGCCGGTTGTACCAGCTCCTTGCTGTGTAGCCTGCTGTTGCTCTGGCCTGTCTATAAATCTGCCCCTCTGAGGGAGAGAGAATGAGTGGGGAGCGGTATATTTAAGAGATGCCACCATAGGTATACCAGATAGACCAGGTCAGGCAAAAGTCCTGCAGAGTCAACTGGGCTTAGGTAACAGGCGCCAGATAAATGTTTGTCTAAAGGTATAACCTGAAGGTATACCTGTTTATAAACGAACCTTCACGGACCTGGGCCTCAGTTTGCTCATTGTAAGTGAGACAGCTTGACCAGGTAAGCTTGGCCACTCGGTCTCAGGCTCAAAACCAGTTTCAACTCTGATAAATGTTATGGTTCTAGAAATTCCTCTTGGACCAAGAGTTCCCACAGGACACAGGCTGTATGATTTTATTCCCTACCGTGTTCCCTCTGCCTGGCACTGAATGGGGACGGAATCCATATTGATGAATAAGTTCAAGATTTCTTTTCATATTTATAACTGACTGAGTTCTTGCTACAGGTTAGCCATTTGACTGAGAATATACACCACTATGGAGAAGGAAGTGGCAACCCACTCCAGTATTCCTGCCTGGAAAATCTCAAGGACAGAGGAGCCTGGTGGGCTATAGTCTGTGGGGTCGCACAGACACAACTCTCAATTTGTTTCACCAATTTAAAAAAACTGATGTATGCAGGTAACATACATGTGTGCACACATGTGTGTTCTGTGGTCCCCTCACAACGCGAAATGTTTTCCTAATAGCATTGTCAACCTCTCGGGAAGCCCCTGGTTAGGAGCTCCTGGTCTATCCTCATCTTGCTCACAACACTTGCTCTTTTCCTCTAGCCACAGCGGTCAGCTGTAAGTGCGTTCAGCTTTTAGTCAAAGACACAGGGCTTTTTCCTGGAATGTTCCTCCTACCTCTCCATTGAGATCACCCTACTTCATCCTTCAAATCTCAAGTGCTGCTTCCTCAGAGAGCGCCGCCCCCCGCCCCCCGCCACTTATCTGCCTCCAAGACACCACAGACCTCCTCTTCCAACATTTATTCTACTGTTGCAAGTTGACATTGGTTCACGTGATATTTGACCAACATCAGTTGCCTCCCACTAGTCTATGTGCTCTACGGGGGGAGTCACCCGAGGGAAGTCTGCCTGTCTGGAGCACCCTACAAGGGCCAGAACGGGTTCATTTTGGCTTGTCCTCCTTCCTTACACCCAGCACGTGCCTGGGATATGGAGGATTCCACAAGAACCTACTGAATGAATAAATCTTGAAGGGCAGAGCTTTGCTGTGATCTGCACAGACGAGGAAACTGAGGCTCAGAGTGGCTTTCCTGAAGCTTTGGTTGATGACTCACTAGGAGCCCTTCCACTCTGCACTCCCACCATGGCCACTGTGAGTGCTGTGCGGCCCATGAGGCCTGGCTCGGGGTGTCATTCTTGACCCTCCCCACTGCCCCACCCTTCTCACCTTCCCATGCGCCAGCTCCCTTCCATGGGGCCTCCTAGTTGTTTTCTTCGTGTTTCCTCTGCCTCTCCAGCTGCCTGAGCACGATGCATGGGGTGGCTGAAGGAGGCACAGCTCAGAAAGTGACAGCGACAATATTAGGAGTGAAAAAGATCAATTAAGCCCATCGAGCTGATTTGTGAAGCTGATTAAATTAGGAGCCTCCCCGGGGGCAGATTCTCGCTCAGGTTGACAGGCCAGCTGCCAGCAGTGCTGTGGGGGTACTTGCTAGCCCCCAGGGTGGAGTGGGGCTGCTTTGAAGGGCTCTGTGCCTGGAGAGGGGGACAAGGAAAGTGACACTTAGGAAGCACAGTCCCTGGTCTCTTTTCCTTGTGGTTTCTCCAGGAATCACTCCAGCAAACCTGGGTCACCGGATGTGTTGGCCTGACTTTAGAATAAGACACTAGGCCTTAGCGAGGTTAGGTGAACTGAATGCAGTCATCCAGTTGGCAGGTGGAGGTAAGTGGTGGAGCTGGGACTGGAACCCGGGACTGTTTATTCCCTCTGCGTTTTGTTCTATCCTCTTGTTGATCTGCTCCTACTTCTGGCTTCAGCATCCTGGTTTGTCTCTTTCTCCACATTTCTAGGTTCAAGGCTCTCCTCCCACCCCCATCCCCCTCCTCCCTTGACTAGATATAATCAGATTATCTCTCCAGTAACCTGACCCCTCTGCCTTGGCCTCAGGACGCTCTTTCATGGCCTGTCCCCAGGGCAGCTCTGGCCAGAATATCCTGTATTTCAGAATCCACCCCATTCTCCTGGTCCCTGGGTGGGGGCTGGTGGAGCACAGTTTGGACAAAGGCTCTTGTGTGTGCTGGGAAAATGGGGCCCGGGGAGGCTACCAAAATGAGGTCAGCATTTGCAGAGTGCAGGAGTAGAGAGGGCCTTGAATGCCAGTCTGAAGAATTTGGTCTTCCTCAAACACCACTTTTAATGGCAACAGTGAAGGGAGAACCCCAAGGACCAAGTAACCGTGGTCTGTGTTTCCGGGTGGAAAGGAGGGCCATGAAGGTGGGAACACTTGGAGCCGCAGAGGCCCAGGATGGAGCACGGATACACAGGCAAAAGGAATGGGAATAGGAGGGCTTCTTAGCAGATGGGGCCTTGGTGGTGGGTCAGGAAAGGGTCAGAGAAGCCTGGAGGGAGAAAGTATTTCCCTAAACCCTGGGCCAGAGATGGGGTGCAGAGTTGGGGAGAGGAACTGACCCTCAGACAGTGCCTGGTATCTTATACTCAGGCCTGCTTCTTCCTTAGAGCAAATCTGTGCCAAATCTATAATCAATTTAAAAACACACACAAGCAAAACAGGCTCAGAGTCATGCAGTCACCAGTGGTATTTAGGATTCACACCCCAAGTCTGTGGGACTTCAGGGTCTGGGATCCTTTTATGGGCTAACTGCAAAAATGCCTTTGGTTTTGGAAGTCTGGGGCAGAGTCAAGGAGACTTGCAAGCCTTGAAAGACAGGATGCTATGGTGATTCGGGGCCCAGTGTTGACTTAAAACATAAAAGTTGAGAGTTATATTTTATTTGGTGGAAATTTTTAGGACTTAAGCCTGGAAGACAGCATCTCAACAAACCCTGAGAGAAATGCTCCAAGGAGATGGAGAGGGGAGGAGCCAGGTTATATACAAGTTTTGCAACAAAGGGCAGGTAGTCTGAATATCAAAAGATTATAGAAAACCAGATATCTCAAATTAAATAATTTAGCACTTGTCTATGTATGGGAAGATGCAAGTGTCTGGGCCCACAGATCAGTCCCTTCATACATATTTCAGCTATCTGGGGACAGGATCCTGCATTTTTCACATGCTGGGTTCCTCAGTGCTCACAGTAGGGAGTGGCTGCAGTCCTGATGGCCGCCAGATATTCTCCTTCCTGAGTGCCCTTAGGACTCAGGAGTTCACTTTTGAAGGGCCAGAATTGCTGGTGACTGTGAAGCCCTTGTTTACTGATACAGCAGGGAATAAATACTCCATTTCTCACCTGGTTTGAAATCAGACTGGGCACACCATCCTGGCTCTGCAGCATGCTTGCTCTGTGGCCTTGGCCACGTCAGTTGATCTCTTTGTGCCTTACTTCTGTAAAATGGAGATAATAATAATAATAATAATAAATATATATATATATATAATATATACATATATAATAATAATAATAACCTATCTCCCAGGCTTGTTATGGACACAGATAGAAAATTCAGAACAGTGCCCGTCACTCAATAAGAGTTGGCCTTTGTTACTTGGGATGGAGGCAGGATGCAGGAGTCAGGCCAGGTTGGGGAAGGCCCAGTGATGTTTAGATCTCTAAGCTGGTGCTCTTAGCTCTCTCTGCACCTCTTTACCATCCAGCTCTGTGAGACTGAACTGGTGGGCCCAGCATCTCACAGGGAGGAAAAATGACTCATCCAGCTCCAGAGTTGAGTTCTGCAGCTTCTTTCCATTTAATAGACTGAGAAACTGAGGCTCAGACATGTTGTGGCAAATCTGCCCTGTGACATGGGGCGAGTCGACCTTAGAGCCTTATCTAGGCCCAGATTCCTGAATTCTGGTCCAGGGTCTCCACTTGGCCCCTACAGTGAGTTTAATTTTTTCCAGGCAAACACCACCCTCATGACAGAAACACTTTCCCTGTAATCTTATTTGCAATTCCTAATGAGAAGCAGGGCTGTTCTCCATTGCTGAACCTGTGTTCATCTCTAATTTGTTTCACCAGAGGCTGGGACTGAGGCTTCTGCCATCTCTGTGAAATATTAGCAATTATTTCTCAATTACTTCCTAACTGGAAAACAACTCTTGGAGATGGGGCTCTGGAAGCTGGAAGAAGCCATAAGGATGATTTTTTTTTTTTTTTTTTATTTGACATGAACCTTCAAAGGCACACATGCCCTGTCATTCCCACTCCAACCTTGAGGGCTACAGTGGATGGCATATGACCCTGTTCTCTTCTTCCACACATGGCCTCCAGCCCAGCTCGGCTTCTGAGTACATTCTGAGCTCTCAGATACGGCAGAAGAGTGGAGAAGGCGGGCAGGAGAAGAAGCTTTGTTGTAACTGCAGTAAATGGCAACTCCATCCCTATAGCTTGGATGGCAGGCCTTAGGGACACCCTTGACTCTTTCTCCCACACTGCAAAACCAATCCATTAACAAATCCCTTTGGCTCTGCCTTCAGAACACATTCACAATCTTGACATTTCCCACCATTTCCAGTGCATTCATCCCAGTCCAAGCCAACATTAGCTCTCTCTTGGATTATATCAATCACATCCTAACTAGTCTTCCTGACCTCACCCTTCTCCCCTGCAGTCCACCCAGGAGGCAGAGTGACTGTTTCAAAATTCCATTTTAATATGATCATTTGACCTTCTAGCTATAGTGCTTCATATTTTTATTTTTACTTATTAAAAGATTGGATGGAATATCATTTAACTATTGCCATTTTTTAAAAAACTGAAGTATAGTTGATTTACATGTCATGTAGTTTCTTGTGCACAGAAAAGTGATTCAAGTACACACACAGACACACATACACACACACACATACACATAAGTTCAGTCACTAAGTTGTGTCTGACTCCTTGCGATCCCATGGACTGTAGCCTGTCAGACTCCTCTGCTCATGGAATATTCCAGGTAAGAATACTAGAGTGGGTTACCATTTCCTGCTCCAGGGTATCTTCCCAACCCAGGGATAGAATCTATGTCTCTTGTGTCTCCTGCATTGGTAGACAGGTTCTTTACCACTAGCTATTCTTTTTCAGACTCATTTTCATTATAGGTTATCACAAGGCATTGAATATAGTTCCCTGTGCTAGACAATAGGACCTCGTTGGTTATCTGTCTTATGTATAGCAGTGTGTATCTTAATCCCAAACTCCTAATTTCTCTCTCCCCTCTTTCCTCTTTGGTAACCATAAGTTTGTTTTATATGTTTGTGAGTCTGTTTCTGTTTTGTAAATAAGCTTATTGGTATCATATTTTTTAGATCCACATATGTGATATCATGTAATATTTGTTTTTCTCTGAGTTACCTCATTTAGTATGATTATCTCTAGATCATCCATGTTGCTGCAAATGGCATTATTTCATTCTTTGTATGACTGAGAAATTTTCCATTATCTGTATCAATATATATCTCACATATTCTTTATCTATTCATCTGCTGATGGGCATAGGTGGCTTCCATGTCCTGGCTACTGTAAATAGTGCTGCCATGAACACTGGGGTATGTGTACCTTTCCAATTACAGTTTTCATTTTTCTGGATATATGCACAGGAGTGGGATTGCTGGATCATATGGTACTTCTATTTTTAGTTTTATAAGGAGCCTCCATACTGTTCTCCATAGTGGTTGCATCAATTTACATTCCTACCGACAGTGTAGGAGGGTTTCCTTTTCTCCACACCCTGTCCAGCATTTATTATTTGATTTTTTGATAATGGTCATTCTGACCAAAATGAGGTAGTACCTCATTAGTTCTGCTTTGCATTCTCTAATAATTAGTGATGTTGAACATCTTTTTATGTGCCTGTTGGCCATCTGAATGTCTTTTTTTAGAAAAATGTGCATTTAGATCTTTCCATTTCTTGATTGAATTGTTTGTTTGTTTTGATATTGAGCTATATAAGCTGCCTATATATTTGGAAAATTAAGCCATTGTCAGTCACATCATTTGCAAATACTTTCTCCCATTCCATAGGTTGTCTTTTCATTTTGTTTATGGTTTCCTTTGCTGTGCAAAAGCTTTTAAGTTTAATTAGGTCACAGTTGTTTATTTTTCCTTTTGCTTTCATTACTCTAAGAGATGGATCCAAAATGATCTTGCTGCGACTTATTTCAAAGGTTGTTCTGCCTATGTTTTCTAGGGATTTTATAGTATCTGGTCTTATATTTTAGGGCTTTAATCCATTCTGGGTTTATCTTTGTATATGGTATTAGAGAGTATTCTAGTTTCATTCTGTTATATATAGCTGTTCAGTTTTCCCAAAGCCATCTACTGAAGAGATTGTCTTTCCTCCATTGTATATTCTTGCCTCCTTTGTTATAGATTAATTGACCATAAGCATGTGAATTTACCTCTGGGCTACCTGTCTGTTTCCCTTGATTTAGTGTCTGTTTCTGTGCCAGTATCATACTATTTTGATTACTGTGGCTTTCTAGTATAGTCTGAATTCAGAGACTGTGATTCCTCCAGCTCTGTCCTTTTTTCTTAGGATTGTTTTGGCTATTTGGGGTCTTTTGTGTTTCCATATAAATTAAAAATTTTTTGTTTCAGTTCTGTGAAAAATGCTATTGGTAATTTGATAGGGATTGCACTGAATTTGTAGATTGCCTTGGATAGTATGGTCATTTTAACAATACTGATTCTTCCAATCCAAGAACATGGTATATCTTTCCTATTTTTCCATCTATTTGTGTGGTCTTCAATTTCTTTTACCAGTGGCTTATAGTTTTCAGAGAACATGTCTTTTGCCTCCTTACATAGGTTTATTCCTAGGTATTTTATTCTTTCTAATGAGATGATAAATGAGATTGCTTCCTTAACTTCTCTTTTTGATATTTCATTGTTAGTGTATCTCCAGAGATCATGGGTTGGCTTCTTCTTGCTAGTAGGCTGTGTATGTATGTCCATGCTTGCACACAAATGCACACGAGGTGAGTGCAGTAAGGGAGGGGAAGGGCAGTGGTTAGCAGGTGCCCACGTGACAGACACCATGCTAGAACCCATGCTGTCCTCTAGCGTACCTGCAAGGTCGGTTCTAATGATACCCTCATTTACCCCTAAGGCTTGGCCAGTCTAGGGATTCACTCAAGGAGCAAAAACTGGGATTCTCGTGTGCATTGCTCTGGCCCTGATCCTGACCCCAGTGTTCTGCCATGCCACTCCACTTCCACGGCTACTGCAGGACAGCTGTGGTAAACTATTGCAAACCAGGACCAACTCCAGCCTGCAGCCTGTGTTGGTAGGGCCTTGGAACGCAGAATGATTTTTACGTTTCTAACATGCTGTAAAAATGAGCAATAAGTGACAGAGAAAGAATGACTGGCAAAGTCTACCATTCTTACCTTCTGGCCTTTTACAGAAGAAGTTTGAGGATCCCTGGCTTACGATCCTGAGGACCAAGGAGGATTCTTTGGGCCTGCATCCTCATCCTCCCCGCTTGGCTGTTCCACTGTCTCCTGTGAGCCGGAGCTCTGTGCCAAAATCCCTGGCCGTGGCAGTGACAGACATTTAAAAATGATCCTCCCAAATCTGCCATTACTTAGGACCACCGCTGCAAAGGAGATAGCCAAAATTCACCACCACCACTTTAATTTTGGGGCTATCTGTGCCCAGGGAAAAGCTCAGTGATTCCCTGGTTGGTTTTCTAGGAGGAAGGGCTTTTTCTTCTGGGTGGAGTCTAGTTCACCACTGTGTGGAAGGCAATGATCTTCAGCATCTTGCACGATTCCCCTGCAAACCAGAAGACACCAAATGTCACTCCAGCCACTCAGCCCTGTGTGCCAGGCGTTGTGCCAGACACGGTGGAAGAGAGGATAGTCTGTGCTGACCTTCAGAGTTGGTCTGGGAGAACAGGGCTGGCCGCAAGACAGGTGTCCACGTTGGGTGTGGGGGAGACAGTGCCGTGAGAACTAGAGAGGGGCAGGCTAGGAAATGCTTCCTGGAGGAGGTGACACCTGTCCTGCCATCGTGAAAAATGAGGCGTAAAGCCGACAACGGGAGGGGAATGGAGAAGGTGGCGGCGGTAAGGCAAAATGCCAAGGAGATCGCAGCGGCAGCCTGGCGTCGCAGAGAGCAGAGGGGCCGGCCGAGGGAGGGCTCAAGACTGTAGGTGTCAGCAGAGGCGCGGCTTTGGGGTCGGGGGCCGTCCCGGCCCGCCCCTCGGTCTGCGAGGCCATTGTCTGCGCCCGGCGCCGCCTTGGCAGCAGAACGTGACATCTGGTGACTAATGGTCGCGATTGCGCGCCGCGCTCCTCCCTCCTGCAGCGCCCGGGGCGCAGCTGCGGTGCTGCCCCTCCTTTCCTCTCGGCGGGCGGCGGACCTAGGCCGCCCAGGACACAGGCCCGGCTCTCCGCCGGCCAAGGCCGCCGCCCCCGCCGCCGGAGCGCGCCGGCGCGTCTCCGAGGGCGCGCCTGTGGCTGCCGGTGCGCGCGCAGCTCCGCTCTGGGGCAATGGGTCATTTCTGCGTGCAAACACGGGCCACCCTGGAGCGCACGTGCACATGCATTAACACACATGTGCGCACTCACACACGAGCTCACGGCCATACACGTGCTGTCACACATTTTAAGCCTGTCGCTTGTTCCTGCGATTCACAGATGCGCGTGTGAGAACTGAGCACACGGTGCTCACTCCCAGGCTCACCTACAGTGCATCCCTGCTTGGGCTCACGGAGGGACAGGCGGCAGTGTGGACTCTGCGGCCATGCCCTGCTCACACGCTCCTGTGTAGGAACACATATGAACACACACACGGTCGTGTCCGTGCACACTCAGAGGCAGGGCCAGGTGCCGTCCTTGCCCTTGCCCAAGGCTGAGGTGACATGAGACCTAATTCAAATCCTAGACAAGATGTAAACTAGACTAGCCACCCCAATGTTTACACTATTTATAAATTAGCTGTCTATGTTTAAAAACCTAGTGATTTCACATAAAGATTTATATTTCTGTATTTCCTTGCAAAACCAGAAGCTCTGGCAGTTTGAGGTCTGTGGCCAGTTCAGGTGACCATGGGGTTTCCCTGGTGGCTCAAGTGGTAAAGAATTCTCCTGCAATGCAGGAGACCCAGGTTCAATCCCTGGGTCAGGAAGATCCCCTGGAGAAGGGAATGGCAGCCCACTCCAGTATTCTTTCCTGGAGAATTCCCTGGAGAGAGGAGCCTGGCAGGCTGATGTTCATAGATAGGGGTGCAAAGATTCGGACACGACCGAGCGACAACCACTTCTGCCGATCATAATGGTTTGCGGCTGAACCACAGGGATCCTCAGGCTGTACTTCCCCCCTCAGGTTTCCCTCCACCCTCAGTGGGTATTTAAGGTTGCCAGCCGAGGTGAGAGGCTGGGGAGCCCTGGGGGGCCCTTGTCAGCTATTCAGCAGTTCCAACCTGGACACCCAGCCCTGCTTTTGGGGCCTGAGCTAGGAGCAGGAGGTCCTTGGTTCTCCTGACCAGCTTTGACCCTGATACCCACAATGAAGAGACCCTCCTCACTGTGGGGTGTTGGGGGTACTGCCAGTGACGTGGAAAGTCCCTGCAGTATGTGCAGTACCTTCTTTGTGGAAGGACTATTTGGTCCCACTGCGAGTTGGGGCTCACTGCCTTTGTCTTACAATTAAAAATGGTGACCTGAATCTGGTACTACTACCTAGTCAGAAAGGACAGAAGAGTTTGCTGTCCACAAAGCTCGAGTGGGGTGGGTGGGGGTGGCACTACTGAGGAATCCCTGGGGTCAGAGCGGGAGGGCCTGTGAAGTAGGATGTCTGCTTTCTGAACCCTGAAGCCCATCTCCTGCCTGGCTCTGGCTGGTCTGTCTCCCTTCTTCAGTGAGGATCTCCCCTTTTCTCTAGCTTCTGCCCTGGGTCCCAGAAGGAGAGGCCAGTTCCTAAGTTTCATGGGTTATCTGCCTAATATTGAGCTCTGGTTAATCCAGCAAATGCAGCCCAAGGGGCACTGGAAAGCCATGTAATTGTGGAGCCCCACACACTGCCACCAACCCTAGCAAACCCCATCCACCTCCTGCATCATCTCATCCATCCACCCAAGGGTGCTCGCAACCTCTATGGGTTAATACCCCACCTGATGGCTCACCTGAGCCCCAGTCCCTCTTGTACTTTTCCCACTGCAAGTCTGCAGGCCCTTAACTCCCAGCATGTCAGCAGCCAGTCCATCAAGTGGGGTGACAAAGTGGTCATGGCCCGAGCTCAAATCCCGGTTCATTTACTTCTTGCTGTGTGATTCTGGATGAGTAATTTAACTTCTCTGTGCCTGTTTCCTCCTTAGTAAACTGAAGACCATAATAGTTTCTGCTGAGAAGATTGTCAGGTACAGATTAATGGAGGAAATCGATTTTGGTGCCCAACACAGAATGAGTAAACACAGCACTTATGAACTCTGCTCCTATACTGGCTCTTTCTCTTATCGCCCCTGCCTTGGTAGGTTTTTACTTTCACAGACACAAACCTGGTCTTCCCAGGTGGCTCAGTGGCAAAGAATCTGCCTGCCAATGCAGGAGATAGAGGAGATGCAGGAGACAGAGGAGACACAGGAGAGGTGGGTTCAATCCCTGGGTCAGGAAGATCCCCTGGAATAGGAAACGGCAACCTGCTTCAGTATTCTTGCCTGAAAAATTCCATAGACAGAGGAGCCTGGTGGGCTACAGTCCATGGGGTCACAAAGAGTCAGACGCGACTGAGCACACACGCAAAACAAACCTGAGGCTCACAAACCTGCATCCTGAGGATTATACTTGCTCATTTCTTGGCATCGTTCCCACTTCCATCCCTACCGCTTGACCTCCAAACTTTTCTGGAATCTGTGCTCTCCTCTCCACCCAAGTTACCTCTGCTGTAGTTTGGTTTAATGTCACCCTTGGCCTGCACAATTGTGATCCCTAATCAGGTTCTGCTGCTGCAAGCACCTCACATGTGATTCCAGCAAACTGTGCCTTTGAAATGCAAACTGCATTACTTGGCAGGGACCTGACAGCTCCTTGACTTGGCCTGGCAGTTGAGTAAGTGGTTACCCCTGCCCTGGCACCCCTGCCTCCACCTCACCCCTGGCCCCACCATGGGTGGTTGAAGGCATGAGATATGGGTCTAGGGTGGAGTGTTAGGAAGTGAAGCTGGAATGTGCTTTTTCTCTCAGCAGTCTGTGTTAGGACCTTGCCCTCAGCAGCCAGTGTTTCCTGCACCCCCAGTCCAGCAGACATACTTTCCCCACCCCATGCTTTTGCTCAAGCTATGACTCCTGCCTGGAAGACCCCTCTCCTCAACCCCAACTTGCTTTTCCATCCTGAGCCCATCTCTCCAGCCCCTTTCTTGGTCCCTCCCTCCCTGTTTAGTTAGTTATCTCTCTCCATGTTCTCAGAACACTCTCTGCATTGCTCTAAGGTTACACTTAACCTCATTTATTGTATTTATTATATTTCTCTGTTTACATGTCACCTGGGTCAGTGCTTCTCAACGTTTTGTGCACAAGAATCACTTGGGATCTTGTCCAAATGCAGATTGCATTCAGTAGATCTAGGATGGAGTCCGAGTCTCTGTGTTACTAACAAGCCCCCTGGTATGCTGATGTTGCTAGTTCCAGACCATATTCGGAATGACAATAACCGAGAGAGTGAGTCCTGAGAGGGCAGTGACTTGTTCTCAGTTCATCTTGTTATCTGTGGTATGAAGCTGGCGAGTGCAGAAACAAATAAATGCTTGATGAAATGAGGAAATGAGTGAGTGAATGAATGAATGAAAGCATCTCACACAGCTGTGAGTGTCAGGAAGTTTTCAGGAGGAGCTGATGTCTGAATTGGATCCTTGGGGAGGGGTAGGAGGTATCCAGGCAAAGAGGGCCATGGTGGGTTGAGATCTTCCAGGTTAGAGTCAGGGCCAGGGCACAGAGATGTGAAAGGCATGAGTGCAGGATAGTGTGGGAATGGAAGACTTGAAGTTCAAAAAGCTGGGAAGGGCCAGGTCACTAATGGCCAGAGGATACCAAGCTAGCATGGAGGGCTGGTGTTCTTTATATTATCCTGGAACCTCTGGGGGATGGTGTGGTTGAAACTTTGGGCCACTCTAGCAGTTTAGTTTATCCTCTGCAGCAGGCTAGGAATTGATAACAGAGAGGAACCCAGGTGGCTCAATGGTAGAGAATCCACCTGCCAGTGTAGGAGATGCAGGAGACTCCGGTCTGATCCCTGGATCAAGAAGATCCCCTGGAGAAGGGAATGGCAACTCACTCCAGTATTCTTGCCTGGGGAATCCCATGGATAGAGGAGCCTGGTGGGCTACTGTCCAGGGGGTCATAAAAGAGTCAGACATGATTGAGCACAAGCATGCAGAAGGAGACGCAAGACCAAGCACTCACTTAGAGGGTTCTCCATTCATTGGCAAAGAGCTCAGGTCGTGGCAGTGAGGATGAAGATGAAATGAGTGAGTGAATGAATGAATGAAAACATCTCACACAGCTGTGTCAGGAAGTTTTCAGGAGGAGCTGATGTCTGAATTGGATCCTTGGGGAGGGGTAGGAGGTATCCAGGCAAAGAGGGCCATGGTGGGTTGAGATCTTCTAAGTTAGGGTCAGGGCCTAGTGTGGGATTCGAGTGGAACTGAAGCACAGATTCAAGTGGAATTGAGGAGGAAGAACAGAAAAGACTGGGCGACTGATTGGAAAAGAGGGTGAAGGAAAGCCTCCCCCTTTTGCTGGGAGGAACCTGGGTGAGCGCTGGTGCCATTGACTGAGGCTGGAGTAAAAGAGGAGGAGGTGGTTTGGGGAGAAGGATGAGGAGTTTAATTTCACTGTTGGCTGGGTGTGAAGTACCCAAGGGCGTCCACAGCATATGTGTCAGGAACTCCTGAGAGCGACCAGGGCTGGAGATGACAGGACGAGAGGCATTGGCTGACAGATGCTCATTGAAGTTTTGGGAGAGAATGAGACTGTCGGGGGAAATCTAGTAAGAAGAGAAAAAGTTCGAGAGGGGCCCTGGAGGAAAATCATTCATTTAAAGAGCAGGAATTAATGACAACCTGTTAGAGATAAAATGAGAATTGAAAACATTTACAATAGCAACAAAAAAAGGTTTAAAAATCCTAGGAATAAACGTAACAAGAAATGTGCAAAATCTAAGTGGAGAAAGCATTAAAATGCTTCCAAGGGACAGAAAAGCATTTGAATAATGGCTTTGGATAGGAAAATTCACATCATAAAATTGTCCATTCTCCCTCAGATAATTTAGAATTTAATAGGATTCTCCATTAAAAACAAAGAATTTGTTGTTTTTAGACTGATTCTCAAGTTCATATGGAAGAATAAACAAGTATTGAAAAGACAGTTCTCCACGGGCTTCTCATGTTTGCGGTGAGCAGAAGCAGTAACTACCTTTTTTCCAGACTGTCTCTTTAGGGATGTTCGTGTAGTGAACTCCCTTGGAAAATAGAGGTAATGGCTCCCTCTGGAGAACTTTGCTTATTGGTCACTATAATAAATATGAAGTCTTCTTCTGGAGCAAAACCCGGGCTTACTGTCCATTATAAAAGATTTGGGTTCCCTAAACTCAAGATGGAATTCCAACCGAGCTATTTAAAACCCCCAAATATGATGCTGTTAAAGTGTTGCACTCAATATGTTAGCAAGTTTGGAAAACTCAGCACTGGCCTCAGGACTGGAAAAGGTCAATTTTCATTCCAATCCCAAAGAAGGGCAATGCTGGAGAATGTTCAAACTACTATACAATTGTGCTCATCTCACTTGCTAGCAAAGTAATGCTCAAAATCCTTCAAGCTAGGCTTCAGCAATACATGAACTGAGAACTTCCAGGTGTATCAGCTGGATTTAGAAAAGGCAGAGGAACCAGAGATCAAATTGCCAACATTTGTTGGATCATGGAGAAAAAGTAAATTGCAGAAAAATATCTACTTTTGCTTCCTTGACTGTGCTAAAACCTTTGACTGTGTGGAGCCCAACAAACTGTGGAAAATTCTTAAAAAGATAGGAATACCAGACCAACTTGCCTGTCTCCTGAGAGATCTGGATGTGGGTCAAGAAGCAATAGTTAGAACCAGACATGGAACAAAAGACTGGTTGAAAATTGGGAAAGAAGTACATCAAGGTTGTTTATTGTCACCCTGCTTATTTAACTTATATGCAGAGTACATCACGATAATGCCACTCTGGATGAATCACAAGCTGGAATCAAGATTGTTGGGCAAAATATCAACAACCTCAGATATGCAGATGATACCACTCTAATGGAAGAAAGTGAAGAAGAACTAAAGAGCTTCTTGATGAAAGTGAAAGAGGAGAGTGAAAAAGCTGTCTTAAAACTCAATATTCAAAAAACCAAAATCATGGCATTCACTCACATTACTTCATGGCAAATAGAAGGGGGAAAAGTGGAAGCAGTGACAGATTTTCTTTTCTTAAGCTCCAAAATAACTGTGGACAGTGACTACAGCCATAAATTAAAGACGCTTGCTCCTTTGAAGGAAAGCTATGACAAACCTAGACAGTGTATTAAAAAGCAAAGGCATCACTTTGCTGACAAAGGTCCGTATAGTCAAAGCTATGGTTTTTTCCAGTAGTCATGTACAGATGTGAGAGTTGGCCCATAAAGAAAGCTGAGCACTTTTGAATTGTGGTGCTGAAGAAGACACTTGAGAGTCCCTTGGACAGCAAAGAGATCAAACCAGTCAATCCTAAAGGAAATGAACCCTGAATATTCATTGGAAGAACTGATGCTGAAGCTCCAATACTTTGGCCACATGATGTAAAGGGCCAACTCACTGGAAAAGACTCTGATGCTGGGAAGGACTGAGGGCAGAAGGAGAAGGGGGTGACAGAGGATGAGATGGTTGGATGGCATCACCTACTCAATGGACATGAATTTGAGCAAGATCTGGGGACAGTTAAGGACAGGGAAGCCTGGTGTGCTGCAGTCCAAGGGATCACAAAGAGTTGGACATGACTGAGCAACTGAAAATCTACAACAAAACTTAAAATTCTTTTCCTGTAACACAACCCACTGCATGTGAGGCATCACCTGGACTTTGTCTTGTCACCCTGTGAGAACTGGGGCTCATGGGACTATCACAAATGCTGATATTCTGGCCGTTGCTATAGTTGTGAGTAATAAAGTCCTTTGTCTTTAACCCAGAAGTCTCATGTCCTCTGCCAGCAACCAAGAAAAAGGGCAGTCTAACTGATTGGCTTGCAAGCAGAGTAAAAGCTCCCTTAGACTGTTCATATTTCTTGATGGCATTAATACTCACAAAATATCTGGAAAAAAAAATGGATGACTAGCCCCATCAGAAATTAAATCATATTATAAAGCTATATTGCATAAACCATAGTACTAGACAACTCAGTGGAACAAAATGTAGTTCCAGAAATTATACATGAGAATATTGTCTAAGGTAAATATGGCATTCCAAATTGAGTGGGAAAATGCATTATTTAATAAATGGAGTTGAGGCAACTGGAGGACCATCTGGAAAAAAAAAGTTGGATCCATACCTCATACTTTATAGTAGAATAAATCCCATATGAGACAAAGATGTAAATGTAACAAAATGAAACCTTAAATATACCAGAAACATGAGAGAATTTTGAAACTTTCTAAGTGCAACACAACTCAGAAGCCACGAAAGAAATGACTGGTAATTTTAATCATTAACACAAAACTTCTGTACAGCAAAACCCAACATACATAAAGTCAAAAGAAAAACTTGGGAAAGTATTTGCAACTCCACTTACAGAGTTTATTTCCCTATTATATAAAGAATTTCCACACATCAATATAAAGCAGATCAACAACACAGAAGCAAGATGGACAAGGTGTACAGAGTTAACGACACCTAAGAAAAGATGCCCCATTATTCATGATAGGAGAAATATAATTAAAGTTTCACAATTTCATCTCTCAGTTTGGCCAAGATCAAAACGTTTGATAACACACTGTATGGGGAAACAGACGCTCATGCATTGCTGATGCAAGTTGAAGTGGTACAACTCAAAGGAGGGAAATTTGGCAATATCTCCTGACATTAAAAATGCTTTTGACCTAACCACTTCTAAGAATTTAAACGATGGAAAGATTCCCACATCTGAAAAATGATGCATTGATGCATATGAGATTAGTTATTACAACATTGTTTGCCATAGCAAAAGATGGAAAGCAACCCAAACAGACACAAGAGAGAGATGATGAGATAAATCAGGTACACACATCCAAGAGTATACTATGTAGGTATAATGGACAGGATGAAGGCGTTTGTGATGCTCTGATTTGGAAAGATCTCTAAGATACACTGTTGTGAAGACAGTAAGGTATATCTTATTGATATAGAATGCCAATCTTGTGGGAAAAAAAATGTATATGTGTGTGGAGAGGCAGAATCTATAGATATATGCCTGTTTATACCTATTATGTCTGTGGAGAAATACATGAAAAAGTGGTAACATTGATTGCCTCTCGGGAAAAGAATCTTGTGATTGAGAGAGAGGGGTGAGAAAGAAAAATTTCACTGTACACATTTTTACATCTTTTGAATGTTCAAAACATATTACATTTATATGCTCCCCCACAAAAATAACAAAAAAAGTGGCAGAAAATAAGGAGATCATGGTGGAGACAAGAGCAAGCAGCCAGATTCTTAGAAAGCTAGAAGGAAATGACACTGGAAGAGCCAAGCGAGGAGAGCATTTCAAGAAAGAAAGAGTGGCTCACAGCATGGAATGCCACAAATAGATAAAGGGCTTAGATAAAGGTTTGGAGGTGTGCAATTGGAGATGGCTGGGACTGTGTGGTGTTTTGCCCAATGTTCGAATCCCCAGGCGGGAAGAGAAAAGGCCTCCAAGACAATGCAATTCACAAAAAGGGAAGTTTATTACTGACTCGAGCCAGGGCTTTCTGCTGCAACCAATGCAGTGATGCAGGGTCAGAAAAGCGCTGAGCCCAAGCTGTTACCCAAATTTATAGGGTGTGCATAAGCATTTGGTAGCTGGTTTAAGCGGATTGGTTACATGTTTGCAAAGCAATTTTATTGGTCCACACTTTTGCAGGCTTTTTTTCAAACTTGGGTGTTAGCGGGCTTTTTAGTTTTCCCCTGATAGGTTCCCTCTTTCTTACTAGGTGCATGTTGATTGGCTGGCTTCAGGTGGCCTGATAATCATGTTACCCCAGACAACCAGTCCTACTCCTAATCTAGGCTGCCTGTCATGGCGTTAGCCCTGGCAGCCTCACATTCCCCCCTGTCTTATTTCTGTAGAGGAATCTTTCTCTTTATCCTGGGCTACCATCTGATATTGTTGCCTCAATACCATAATCTGAATGGTATTTAGACGTTCTTTAATGAAAGACATTAGCTGGTTTAAAATACAAGGGCCAAACGTTAGGGTCAATAACGGTACTATAAGTGGACCCAGGAGGGTGGAAACTAAGGTGGTCAGCCAGGGGGAGCGTTGAAACCAAGACTCAAACCATGATTGTTCATTTTCTCTTTCTTGTTTTCGCCTGCTTATGCCTTCTCTAACTTTTTGAAGAGATTTCTGTACTACTCCTGAATGGTAAATATAAAAACAGCATTCTTCTCCTAGGGCTGCACATAGTCCCCCTTGTTGTAAGAACAGCAGATCTAAACCCCTTCTGTTTTGTAACACTACCTCAGCCAGAGAACTTAAGGATTCTTGGAAGTGGGAAATGGATTTTTCGAGTTGTTCAATATCTTCATCTATTGCAGCCCTTAGCTGGTTATACTGTTTATCTTGGAGCGTTAAGGCTGCAATTCCACTTCTAGTTCCTATAGCCCCCAATCCCAACAGGACAGTTAAAGTTAGGGCAGTGACGGGTTCTCTTTACCCTATACTGACCTGGTGTCTCTAACTTTGGCTGCAGGCCTTCTTTTGAGTAATAGTTCAGCCAGGGGATTAGATGGACTAGGACACAGAAATCTTGGGAGGTTTTGGGGTTGTCCTCTGGGAAGAAGGTTTTGGGGCTGTCACCTGGTTTGGTCCCAAAGCTACCTTTGGGGCCAAATAGAGTGGTCCCAGCTGTAATTTGAGCTCAAACTGGAATCCATTATCGAATCCAGTCTGATGAAGACGTAGGCCCCAGGCTCTGCCTACGTCCCACCTGGTAAACTTTTTTCCCTCATCAGTGAACTTAATCTGTAATGGAAAACATTGTCCAGGTTTAGATGATGGCATCCTACATGATGGGAAATCTTGGGGTAATTTTACCTGAATGAGGACTTTGACGGGATTGGTGAGCCAATGGACCGTTCCTGTAGTTTCACATCCCCAAGCGGCGCAATAAAAAGAATCAACTCCCCCACATTTTGCAATTTGTTCCGATCCCTTCTTCCCCTGGGACAGACGTATACGGGTGTTGGTTTTGTGCATGGTGTGTCTCCCTGGAAGGCCCAGTCAAAAAGGCCGAGGGTTTTAAACTGAGGGCTCCCGATGAAGTAACTCAGTTGACTGGGACCGTGGAAGCCGTTAATGTCGGCTGCCAGGACGCATAAATCAAAGGTCAATTCAGGCCACCAAGTCCCTTTGGGGGCTACGTTGGAACTCGAATTAAGTAGTCCTCCAGTCTCAGGGTTGTAGATCACCCAAGTCATGTTAACCGGATGATGGGGGTTGTGACTGGTCGCTCCTGGGTTGATGAGAGCTGCCATCAGCAGGAGAATTAGGAGGCCTTCTGTCGGACGAGTTTCAGTTTCAAAGGATTTGATGGGTGAGGATTCGCCTTCCATCCTGCTCGCTCTTTTTCCTGTTCTTCCGGAGTGGCTTGCCGCACGTGATTGCAGTGAACCCAGGGTCCAACCCCGTCGACCTTCCACTCGCTCAAAATCCCAGTTAGGCCGCAACAGAGGAAACCCCTCGTCCATGAGATGAGGCTGGGCGGTTGGTCTCCCATCGACAACCGGGACCCGTTTCCGCGCCTCTGCCAGAATTCGCTCCTGTTCTTCTGTGGTGAAGAGCACCTGCAACAACTGCTGACAGTTGTCCCAGGTGGGGTTGTGAGTGAACAAAATGGAATCTAAGAGGTCAATGAGGCCTTGGGGTTTCTCTGAGAAAGGAGGGTTCTGGGTTTTCCAATTATACAGGTCACTCATGGAAAAGGGCCAGTACTGATAGGTTCGCTCTCCATCCGGGTTAGCTGGTCCCACTCGGACGGGGTGCGCCTGAACAGTGGATGAAGGTAACTCTGGGTCCCCAGGGTCTTGCCCACCCCTATCTCCCCTAGTTCTCCACTGGGTCCCCAATGCTGATCCCCCCTCATGGTCGGTTCCCGTTGACCCTCTTAATCCTCTCAGTTCGCCCGTGGGAGCTTCTCTCCTCGGAGGGAATTGCAAGGGGGGCACATATGGCGGAGGCCTTATCTCCGTTTCTAGATCTGTCAGGTTTGGATAAGATGATTCCTGAAGGACTGGTTTTGGGTCCTCTTTCTTTTTGGTTTCTTCCGGGGGAGTCTCCATCACCAGGACCTGTGAATTGGAAGAACTAGGAGGTTTGTGAATGAAAGGTTTTAACCATTTAGGTGGATTTTCCACTAGATCCTGCCAAACCATGACATAGGGGACCTGACCCGGATGGCCCCAGGGATCAGGAGTCATAATCTTCTCCTTCACAGCCTGTATGATGGACGGTTGAAAGGTGCTTTCCGGAGGCCATCCAACCCGGAAGGCGGGCCACTCTGCAGAGCAAAAGGTTATTAATTTACTTTTCTTGACTAGTAAAGACAAGTTATGGGCCCTGGCCCTGACATCCGAAAAATGGTCAGTCATGAGAGAAAGTGGGGTAGATTCCCCCTGACCCATGGTCAAAGAATAAATGGTAGGGGAGAGAGAGAGAGAAAGAATTCACTGAGAACAACCACCAAAAAATCCTACCGGGAGTGGTGGCGGCCAAGAGGTTGGGCTTATGGTATGCTTTTGGAACTGTTTATGTGCCTGCGTCATTGGACGGAAGTTTTCTTGCTGGGGGCGGGCACCCTAGAGGTTTCTAGCCCATTCCGTGGCCCCCTTATCCTCTCACTGGAGTCTTCAAGTGGCAGGCGCCCTAATGGCCTTTAAGTGCCTGACCCGTGCCCACACAAAGAATTTTAGGCCACATCCTCAGTTAGGGATGTTGAAGGAGAGTTTCACCTGATCGGGCTCCCTTTACTGAGGCTCGCTTATTGTAGGGCCTTCAGAGTCCGCCAGAGTGTAGCCCTGGCCGGGACTCATCAATTGCCCCCACAACCGTTCGCCTGTTCACTGAAACTCCTGAAAAGAAAAGGAGTTGAGGGCAGATCAGAGAAGAGGAGGAAAGGAGAGTAAGTCAGACGAGAGAGAAGAGAACGATACACCAGAAGAGAACGAGACCAGAGACAATGCCGGCACACACACAAACACGGAGGGTCGTAGACAAACACACGGATAGACAAATGTTGGCCCACAACACAGCACTGGGTTTTCGGGCCCCCTGAGTCCTCTTGCCTCCCGGTACAAGGTTTATCTTACCGAATGGCGTCCACTGTTCACCAGACTCGGGATCAGGAGAGGAACTCTCCTTCCTGCAGAGCCGGTAGCCTTCCAGCGCGCTCGCTGGCCTCGGTCTTGCGCTGGCTGGAACGTCCAACCCGTTCCTCCTTTATAGAAAGCTTTCTCTTGTGCCAGATACTTTCCTGCTTCTCAGCAGGGCCTCGGATTTACACTGGACTTTCCTGTCCTGCCTGAGCACCGGTGCTATTATTTATTCTTCCCCTCTGTCCTGGAAGTTTTCTCTCTCCCCAGTCAAGGGATCCCGGACAAGCCCCCTAATGTTTTGCCCGATGTCCGAATCCCTGGGCGGAAAGAGAAAAGGCCTCCAAGACAATGCAATTCACAAAAAGGCAAGTTTATTACTGACTCGAGCCAGGGCTTTCTGCTGCAACCAACGCAGTGGTGCAGGGTCAGAAAAGTGCTGAGCCCAAGCTGTTACCCAAATTTATAGGGTGTGCATAAGCAGTTGGTAGCTGGCTTAGCGGATTGGTTACATGTTTGCAAAGCAATTTTATTGGTCCACACTTTCGCGGGCTTTTTTTCAAACTTGGGCGTTAGCGGGCTTTTTAGTTTTCCCCTGATAGGTTCCCTCTTTCTTACTAGGCGCATGTTGATTGGCTGGCTTCAGGTGGCCTGATAATGTTACCCCAGACAACCAGTCCTACTCCTAATCTAGGCTGCCTGTCATGGCATTAGCCCTGGCATCCTCACATGTGGGACCTCAGTCCTCTATGTGTAAGATAGCACCTTCACTTACATGCTGGCATCTCAGCTAGAGTGGCTGGAACAGCTGGGAATCTGGCCAGCATCATCCATTGTCCATGTGGCCTCTTCAAGTAGCTAACTTGGGTTGCCTAGTAGCATGGTGGTCTCAGTGTAATAGAATTCTTACAAAGTAGCTCAGGGTTCCCAAGATCAAGTGTTCCAATAGCTCAGGGCTGAGGTCACAAGGTTCTTATGACCCAGCCTTGGAAGTCATGCAGAGTTACTTTCTTTGCATTCTCCTAGTTCTATGTGGACAGGACAAATTTAGTGTGACAGGGGATGCATAAGGGTCTGAATACCAAAAGGAATAGTTCACTGGAAGTGGGAGGCAACTTTGAAGTCTAGCTGCTACAGGGATTATCAAGAAAGTGGGATTTTTTGGTGAAGGCCAACTAGGTTGGAATCCAGGGAGTCCATGGGAGTGGGAATAGTTTTGGGTAGGAAGGGACACCCTCTTATTGGAAGAAGAAAGCAAGCAAGGGTGGGTTTAGGTGGGGATGAAGGGGGCCTGAAAGGGAATGTCTGATGGTTCTGATTTATAGAGTAAAAAGGCAACACACAGAATGGGAGAACATATTTGCAAATCATATATCTGGTAAGGGATTAATATCCAAACATATAGAGAACTCCTAAAACCCAATAGCAACCAAAAGCCAAGCAACCTTTTTGACAAATGGGCAAAGGACTTGAATAAACATTTCCTCAAAAGAGATCTGCAAATGCATAATAAACAAATTAAATGATATACAATATTACTAATCATTCAGTTCAGTTCAGTTCAGTCACTCCGTCATGTATGACTCTTTGCGACCCCATGAATCGCAGCACTCCAGGCCTCCCTGTCCATCACCAACTCCCGGAGTTTACTCAAACTCATGTCCATCGAGTTGGTGGTGCCATCCAGCCATCTCATCCTCTGTCGTCCCCTTCTCCACCTGCCCCCAATCCCTCCCAGCATCAGGGTCTTTTCCAATGAAACTCCAAAGTATTGGAGTTTCAGTTTCAACATCAGTGCTTCCAATGAACACCCAGGACTGATCTCCTTTAGGATGGACTGGTTGGATCTCCTTGCTGTCCAAGGGACTCTCAAGAGTCTTCTCCAGCACCACAGTTCAAAAGCATCAATTCTTTGGCGCTCAGCTTTCTCCACAGTCCAACTCTCACATCCATACATGATCACTGGAAAAACCATATCCTTGACTAGACAGACCTTTGTTGGCAAAGTAATGTCTCTGCTTTTTAATATGCTATCTAGGTTGGTCATAACTTTCCTTCCAAGGAGTAGGCATCTTTTAATTTCATGGCTGCAATCACCATCTGCAGTGATTTTGGAGCCCCCCAAAATTAAGTCAAGCACTGTTTCCTCTGTTTCCCCATCTATTTCCCATGAAGTGATGAGACCAGATGCCATGATCTTAGTTTTCTGAATGTTGAGCTCTAAGCCAACTTTTTCACTCTCCTCTTCCACTTTCATCAAGAGGCTCTTTAGTTCCTCTTCACTTTCTGCCGTAAGGGTGGTGTCATCTGCATATCTGAGGTTATTTATATTTCTCCCAGCAATCTTGATTCCAGCTTGTGCTTCTTCCAGCCCATCAGTCAGTCAGTCAGTTCAGTTGCTCAGTCGTGTCTGACTCTTTGTGACCCCATGAATCACAGCACGCCAGGCCTCCCTGTCCATCACCAACTCCCGGAGTTTACTCAAACTCATGCCCATTGAGTCAGTGATGCCATCCAGCCATCTCATCCTCTGTCGCCCCCTTCTCCTCCTGCCCCAATCCCTCCCAGCATCAGGGTCTTTTCCAGCCCATAGGGAAATGCAAATCAAAATCACAATAAAATACCACCTATACCCATATTATGACTATTATCTTAAAAAAAGAACCAAAAAAACCTCCAGAAAATAGCAATATATATTCTTATGGTGAATATATATATATATATGTAATACCACTGAGCTATATATTCAACAATTATTAAGGTGGTATAGTTTATGTTATGTGTATTTTAGGACAATAAAAAAGTGGCAAGACAGAAAGAATGAGCGGGGTTGAATTTATGATTTCAGAGTAGTAGAAATATGCCAGTTCGAGGTGATGACAAAGCCTAGAACATGGCCCAATATGTGGGTGGCTGGCTGGAGTGGAGAGAGGGAGAATGTCTTCATGGAGGAGATTAAGGAACTGAGTACCCAAGGTATTGGATGGGACATTCATGTGGAAACTGAAGTCACCAGGGTAAGGTCTGAGTGGAGATGAGGGCTGCATCTTAATGCCAAAGTCGTCAATGATCTTGGGACAGGACTGGAAGAATGGTGAATGACTCAGCATGTGTGGGGGGTGGTACTGTAGCCAGGAGGCATGAGCCTCAAGGAGCAAAGGTCTTTCACATGTAGTGGTGAATCATGGTGTGGAGTGAGAGGCAGGAGGGACCCATTCCCGGCCTGCAGTTTGGGGAGCATGAGAATGAGTGGTCTTTGCTGCCCAGGGCTCTGGGGAACAGCCTCCTTCTCCGTGGGGTGACCAGGTCCAGTTCTATCTCCAAGCCACTCTCCTGTCCCTTAACGTGGCTATGCAGTGTGGCTCAGGCAGTGCAGATGGATTGCAGGAGAAACCTAGTTCAATTCT
This sequence comes from Muntiacus reevesi, assembly GCF_963930625.1. NCBI lineage: Eukaryota > Metazoa > Chordata > Mammalia > Artiodactyla > Cervidae > Muntiacus > Muntiacus reevesi. The sequence goes on from NC_089250.1 coordinate 112,963,368, forward strand.
GTCCACCCTTGCCTCCATTTTGGTGGCAACCAACCCACCTCCACTCTCATTGTAAACGGGTTCTGTCAGCTAAGAGAAGAGAAATTCAGCTCACGTAGAGTGCAGCCATGATGAGGAGAAGGGGGATATTCTGGAAGTCAGGGCTTCTGTCTATCCTAGAAACCAATATGGAGCATGTGCTCATCAAGGATGGGCATTATATCTACCCATAAAACCTTCCTCAACCCAGATAGTAGACTTGGGAGAAACTAAATAGAAGTAGGGTGTTTGTATGTGTATGTGTCAGAGTTGGGATGAATGGAGATGGGAAGAGACTTGTGACCCCCTCCTTCAACATCTTGGAGGAAGGGAAACTTCTGTAACAGCCAGAAACATGATAGAAATATTACAAGGACATAAACTCAGCCATGGGAATCCAAAAGCATAAATCACAGTTCTCTTTATCTAAAAATGGCAAATTTCTCATCAGGAAGGGAAACTGAAAATAAAAAAGATCCAGGAATCCTTTAGCATGCATTTCTGAGCATGATCCCTCAGTGGAAGGGATCAGTTGCAGTCTGCCATGACCACATCTGACTGGTTGGGTCTCCCCAAATCTTTCTCTTATATTCCACCTCTGAGTGTAAATCCCAGAAGTTGCCAAAGATATGGCCTTTCTGAGGGCAAGTGAGGGTGTGTCTCAGTCAAGATCTGTCATTTCAATTGATGGAAACTGACCTGAGTTAACTTCAGCAGGGAAGAAAATTTATTGGAAAGAATCTGGTATATCTCATGAAGACCAAGTGTAGCCAGGCCTCTGGAGGGATGTGCCCTAGGAATCAATTTTTGCCAAATTATGTTCCATGGGTTCCTAGTCCTGGCAAATGTCTGAGGAAATGAAGTGCACTGTGGTCCAGTGAGTGCAGGGAATGCTACATATCTTTTGTTCAAAACAACACTGGCATATTAAAGGCTCTGATAATTGCTGCAGCAAGAAAGTTTATTTAATTGTCTAAGCACTTCCCTTGGATATTTGTGGAGTAAGGTATAAGATTGACCCTGCATATCCACATATTCCTCAGACTGTTATTTGGCCTGCCGTTGGTTGAATTGGCAGATGTGAAACCCAGGGATATGGAGGCTGACTGTCATTGTTAGCAATCTGACCAAGGAAGATGGGACTCCATGCCACCCCATCCCTCACCATACCACCCCATCCCTCACCATGAAGTGGTGGAGATGATTGTACTATGAAGGGGGAACACTAGAGAGGCCATATGTCTAGTGGTCAAGTGTGTGGACCACCTGACTTCCAATCCTTTCAGCCATTCCGTCCTTCACTGCTGTGAGCAGGAGCCTCACCTGGAATGGGAGGGTGTTGCATAGCATCAAGGTAACACATCCAGGTCCTCTGTCCCTTAGTTTTATTCGTAAGCCTGAAGTGCAGGCATGTAGGTGAAATCTTATCTCTATAGGGATCACCCAGGGTTGGAGCCCACAGATGGGTGTAAATGAGGATTAAATAAGTTAGTAATGCCTGTGTGATCTCAAAGAGAGGATGAGCATCTGATTTCAGTGCACACTAGCTGAATGATTTGGGCATAAAGAGGTTATTTAACCTCTTTAAATCTCAGTTTTTTTATCTACAAATCAGGATAATAGCAGTAATATCTCTTGAGGTTGCAAGGAGGATTAAATGAGCTAATAATGCCTGTAAACCTCCTGGTCCAAAGTAAGCACTAAAAATATTTAGCTATTACTGCTATTATATTATGATGGATTGATCACACTCTCTACCATGAACTTCACAGCATCTGGGGAAGCTCATGATTTGGTTTAACAATCATTTACTGCTGTCCACTCCCAATGGGGACTGAGATATAAAGAGGAACCTGGGGGCATGGCCTCAGCTTTCATGGAGCTTCCAAACTTGAGTAGATAGAGTTTAAAGGTAATTACAATGGTACTGTGACAGTCCACAGGAAGAGTACTGAGCCAGACAAGAGGGGCTTATGTGTGTACTAAGTCAATTCAGGGGTGTCTGACTCTTTGCAACCCTATGGACTGTAGCCCATCAGGCTCCTCTGTCCATGGGATTCTCCAGGTAAGAATACTGAGAGTGGGTTGCCACTTCCTTCTCCAGGGGATCTTCCCAACCCAGGGATGGAACCTGTGTCTCTTATGTCTCCTGCATTGGCAGGCAGGTTATTTACCACCAGTGTCACCTGGGAAGCCCCCAGATGCAGGTAGAGTGGTGCTGACTAAAGGCATAAAGGTTTTGACAGCTTTGGGCATCCCAGGCAGTTCAGTGTGGCTGAGGGACAATGTGAAATTGGATAGTGTTTAAGATGTTGGAGGGACCAGCACGGAGAAGGCCTTGAATGCCAGACCAAGGAGTTGAGGTGTTATCCTATAGGTCACAGATTGATGATAAAGTGCCTCAATCTAGAAAGTGTCATGGCAGGTGTGTGATTGGGAAGCTTCCTCTGGCAGCTGTGGGACTCAGTGATTGGCGGCACAAGACTGGAGGCCAAGAAACCCGACAGGGAGCTGGTTATGGAAATAAACCTGGGAGATGGGGAACTTCTTGGCTTGGATGACTTGGAGATGCCACCAGGTGAACTGGTGGTGGTTGGTGCTGGTTTAGAGGGAGGGACCTCCATAGGGTGGAAGACCCTGTGGGCAATCCCAGTAGCAATATTGAACAGTCAGTTGGATGTATGGGCTTGGATATCTGGGAGCCATCAGCATGTCAATGGAAATTGAAACCATTGGAGTGAATGAGCTTGTTCAAAGAGGGTCAAGACCAAGGCAACCTGGGGAGCTTGACCTGAGGGGAGACATGGAAGAGAATCCTTCTGCTGGAGCAGAGATTCTGCAGGCACATAGAATTTCAAATTGTCCTAAATTCAGATTCTCAGAGGAATTGTTTCCTCTGGAGAAAACCCTCAATCTTCTCTATCTATCTGTCTCAAACAGGGGCTATTATAATCAGACCCCAGCAGAACTTAACGATTTAGTGGTAGAGAGAGAAGACTCAGGGTCCCAAGCTTCTTGCTCTTAGCTTGTCATGTCTATGCTTTGTCAGTGCTCCCAGATGAGTTTTCCTCTCTTGACAATGCAGAGAACTGGATTTTGCCACCTCCTTCCATCTAAAACTTGATGTAGACACTAGAAGAATGGAGTCATCAGAGTGGTAGTTGGAGAAGTTGTATAGATTATCCTTTATTTCTGGGGACTTATCCCCATGGAATTTCAGGTACCTGAACATTCAGACATTCCTTTATTGCAGATCTTAAATGAGAATGAAATAAGCTAGTAAGGCCCATGTGAATCCAAAAGGAGAACTAGTGCTAATGGGGAGCAGTGGAAACTGAAGTCCTTCCTGATATTTTAAGTATCTTTAGAAGGCACGTATGAAGCAGAGTAGATCCCAGTGCCTTTGGCAGCCCAGCCTCACTTTCTGCTTCTGTGCTGTCTTTTCTGTACCAGGGGATGGAAGCCTGAGAACTACATTTCTGAGAACACTTGCCATCCAGGTTCCAGGTAGGATTCTTTCACTGAGTGGTCATTACATGAGATTCAGAAGGAAAGAAGCCAAAGCCACCTCATTGTCCTCTAACTGGTGGGTAGATTGGTGGGCAATTGCAGATATGAGGTTTTAAAACAACCTCAGAATTTTCCTGTTTGAGTCAATAATGTCGGGTGCATCTGTGAGCCCTGTAGCACTTCCTGCAGATCCTGCAATTTCTTTATTTCTGAAAGTTTGCAGAGAAACTTCACTCTTTTTTTCTTTTAGTATTTCAATTTTTAAATTTTTATTTTACATTGGAGCATAGTCAATTAACACTATTGTGATAGTTTCAAGTGGATAGCAAAGGGACTCAGCTATATGTATAGATGTATCCATTCTCCCTCAAACTCCCTCCCACCCAGGCTGCCATATAACACTGAACAGAATTCCCTGTGCTTTACATACAGTAGGACCTTGTTGGTTATCCATTTTAAATATAGCAATAGGTAAATGTTGATCCCAAACTCCCTGACTATCCCTCCCCTCCTTTTTACAAATGTATTTCTTTTTTAAAAAATTATTTATTGATTGGTTGATTGATTTGGCTGTGCTGGGTCTTAGTTTTGGCATGAGGGATCTAGTTCCCTGACCAGGGATTGAACCTGGGGTCCCTGCGTAGGGAGCAGAGTCTTAGCCACTGGGCCACCAGGGAAGTCCCAAAACTTCACTCCTTAAATTTATACAGTATCCTTCAGTTTTTAGCTGCCCCAAAGGTTTTGTAGGTACTGTGTCAGTTAGCTTTTGCTGAATAATGAGTAGCTCACAGTTATTCATTTAAAGCAAAAATGATATATTTAGCTCACAACATTGTGGATCAGGATTTAGGCTGGGCTCAGTTGGGCTTGTCCTTCTGTTCTTAGTTGGGATCACTCATGTATCTGAACTCAGGTGCAAGGTGGTCTACAGGTTGATTGGTCCAGAGTGGCCTTAACTGTGATGAGTAGCCTGTACTCACATGGTCTCTCATTTTTGTATGCGTGTTGACTGTGCAGGGTTCTAAGAAAGCATGTAGAACAATGCAAGATGTCTTGAGGGTTAGGCTTGAAAGTGGAGCAGCATCACTTTGGTCATATTCTATTGACCAAACTAAGCTACAAGACCAGCCCAAATTCAAAGTCACATCACTTGGATATAGGGAGGAGAATAATCATGGCCAATTTTGCAAATACTCTATATCTACCATGACATCTATTTCTTGCGTTAAATCTCCTTCTGCTTGAAAGATCTGGAGAGTTTCTATTTCCCCAAGTAAACCCTGACAGTTGTACCATCATTCTGCATTTCAGAAGGCAGTCAGGATGCAGAGGCAGGTATTGAGATTTGGATTAGTGTGGATGTGGAGTTAAGAATTTGACTTTAAGTCCTGGACTGCACCACTTATTATAGTCTGTTTTGGGCCAGACTCTTCACCTTTCAGAGCTTTGAACCCCTTTCTCTCAAATGGAGATGGTTAAATTTATGTACAGTGATCAAATAAAATACTGGTTGTAAGAGAAGTTTGAATAAGTTAATGGTCATCACTTGCATTTGAATAACTAGAGCTAGAGTATTGATATAAAATCTTCCACTCTAGTGGCTGGTGGAGCAGGGGCATTCCTGCTGGGATAGAAGTCAGAAACATGTTGGTTGCTGCTTCTCTACTCTCTCAAGTGCCCTGGTACGTTTTGGGACTTAGAAGTTAAGGATGACTGCAAGCCAGATCTTCCATCTGGGGCCTCTGTGTTGGAATTAAGCCAGAGTTTGGAGAAGTCCTACAATTGTTAGAGCCAGACCAAACCCCAGGGCTGGCACGAGCCATCTCCCATGCCCTGGTCCCATCTGCCCTCTTGGCTCTTGGCGCAGTGAGGCCCTACTTGTCCTGGCCCATCCCCTCCCCAAGCTTCATGGGCACAGCTGTTTGAAGAACCTCCCCTCAGCTCCATGTTAAGCCCTAACTCAAGCTGGACATGATTCACAGGGATAATGAACTTGTAAATAAATTCCTGCTGCATCAGCTCATGGAGCTGAAGGTTGGGCTGGGGATGTAGACAAGGGCAGGCAGATGGAGCCTGGCCCAGAGATTCAAATGTCCCCTCTGCTCTCTCTAGGGGATGTGGGAGGGGCGCGATGAGAACATAACAGATTGTGTGAGCCCCTCCTGGCATATCCTTCTCTCTCCTTCACTCATACTCTCAGTGCAGAGATCCTGGATCCCTAAGCCTATACCCTAACCCTGCTTTCAGCATCCAGTTCTGCTGGAGACAGATTTTGGGAGGCCAGTGTTCAGAGGCTGTGTGTTCAGCAGAATATCAACATGGCAGAAAGTTCTGTGCAGGGCCTCTGAGGAAAAGCAAGTGTGTTCAGACTTGCTGGGGTTTACCAGTAGAGAGAGGCTATAGGAAAATGAAAAAGTTCAGAGAAATCCCTCAGTAAAATTAGGAGTACTAGAAAGAAGTGGGTTTCCTGTCAATGAAAACATGCAAGAAAAGGCCAGGTAACTCCTTAGGAGCTTCCAAGTGGGAAGTATGTAACAGTAGTGGAGGGTTGGTTAGATGTCTTTTGAGACCCCACCCCCACCACACACACACACGCCCACACCGACACACACGTGTCTCAAGCTCCTCATTCCTATAAGCTGTGGGAAAGGCATTCTGCTTTGGTGTTTGGCTGTATCTGTTTCTGCCTAAAACCTTCTGGGGCCTTTTAATCACACTTAGAATAAAATAAAAAAGAACCCATGTTATTAATAACTTCAGTGTTATTTCAGACCATTCTCCCTATCTATTCTCCTCTTTTCAAATATTCATCATGCTTCATGCCACCTGCCTTTTAAAAAAAATATGATCCTGAAACTTTATGTAATAGTTAGGATAGACCAGGCAGTGCTGCAGTGACAAATAAACCCCACCATCTCAGTGGCTCAGATTCTGTGTGTTTGTTTCTTCTTTATGGAATATTTGATGTGGGCTGGCAGGTCTCTTCTCCATTTGGTGACCCAGGATCCCAGGCTTCCTTCATTTCATGATGCCACTGTCTCAATAGGTAGCTTCCCAACCATGGAGGTAACTGTATTAGACCCCAAAGTGACACCTGTCACTTGTGCTCACAGTCTCAGCTAGAACTAGTCACATGGTCCCAGCATAAGCAAAAAGGAGGCTGGGCGAGGGAAGGAGCTCGTGGTAATTTGGTGGGTGCTACTGAAGAGAAACTAAAAAGCCTCTTGATGAAAGTGAAAAAGGAGAGTGAAAAAGTTGGCTTAAAGCTCAACATTCAGAAAACTAAGATCATGGCATCTGGTCCCATCACTTCATGGCAAATAGATGGGGAAATAGGGGAAACAGTGTCAGACTTTATTTTTTTGGGCTCCAAAATAACCGCAGATGGTGATTAAAGCCGTGAAATTAAAAGACGCTTACTCCTTGGAAGGAAAGTTATGACCAACCTAGATAGCATATTAAAAAGCAGAGACAATACTTTGCCAACAAAGGTCCATCTAGTCAAGGCTATGGTTTTTCCAGTGGTCATGTATGGATGTGAGAGTTGGAGTGTGGAGAAAGCTGAGCGCCGAAGAATTAATGCTTTTGAACTGTGGTGTTGGAGCAGACTCTTGAGAGTCCCTTGGACAGCAAGGAGATTCAACCAGTCCATCCTAAAGGAGATCAGTCCTGGGTGTTCATTGGAAGGACTGATGCTGAAGCTGAAACTCCAGTACTTTGGCCACCTCATTCGAAGAGTTGACTCATTGGAAAAGACCTTGATGCTAGGAGGGATTGGGGGCAGGAGGAGAAACGGACGACAGAGGGTGAGATGGCTGGATGGCATCACCGACTCGATGGACATGAGTTTGAGTAAACTCTGGGAGTTGGTGGTGGACAGGGAGGTGCTGCGATTCATGGGGTCACAAAGAGTCAGACACGACAGAGCGACTGAACTGAACTGAACTGAACTGTCTCTGCCATACTTGCCTGTATTGGTCAGAGTTCTGGGTAGCAAGCAACAGAAAGTGACTTTCAGTGTTGTAAGCAGAAAAGAACTTTAATAAAACAATGTTGTGGAGCTCAGTGAATTTCCTGGAGGGCAAGAAAACTAAAACTGGAGGTTATGCAACTAGAAATCACACCCCAAATCATGCTTCAGAGCACCTCTTAGGGTGCTGCACCTCCTGGGTGCAGACACCATGGCCATCCAACCAAGTCCACTAGATATGGACTCTGCCACTAGAGCCATGGCCACAGCCACCTCCCTAGAGACAGTACGACTACTGCATTGGAGACACCCTTGCTAGTCTGTGGTCTGCCCAGCCCTCACTTCTTTGTTTCTTTTTCTTTTTTTAAACTATTTATTTATTTGGCTGTGCTGGGTCTTAGGTGCAGCATGCAGGATCTTTATTTGCAGCATGTGAACTCTTAGCTGCCACATGTGGGATCTAGTTCCCTGACCAGGGATCGAACCCATGTCCCCTGCACTGGGAGCACGGAGTCTTAGCCACTGATCACCAGGGAAGTTCCCAGCCTCCATTTCTTTGTGTCAGTCACGTCTGACTCAAAATTCTGGGTTCAGTACATCTGACTGAGAAGCCTATATGAGCCATGTGGTGGCTTCAAGGGAGGCTGATGAGCAAACTTCTGATACTTTATGTCCTGCAGAAAGAAGTGGGCCCTGGCTTGTAAGGGGAGTCCCAGATAAAGTGAAGAGTGTTCACCACATTGTCTTAGGGCCTTTGCACCCTCTGCCTGCAGGTATTTCTCCAGATATGCTCAAAGCCGTTTCCTTCTCTGCTCAAAGGCCATCTCTGATGATCAAATCTAATGTTGTATCTGCCGCACAAGCACATCCACCTGTCTTTATTTCCTTCACAGAATTCATCCTTACCTGAGTACTGCCTTGCCCATTCATGAGTCTGTTTCTCTGATTTCTTTCTACTCTGTAGGTGCTAAAACACAACACTTTGTCCGGGGATGCTGCCAGCGCTTTTCGTGGTTTCATGCACCAGCCCCCTTCCCACCCTGGGCTGATGTGTTTTGGGATGTAGGGATCTGTTTCTTTACTGAATGAGGTTATAAAATAACCCCCTCTGGAGTATTCCTGATATAATGGGTTGGGAAGCCCTTGCTAACCTCTTTGTCTTTCCAGCTGCAGTTTTATCCCTGAGAGGACGCGTGTGGCACTTGGGACTAAGGCCGAGAGTGCTTTCGGGTGACAGGGGGACAGCTGAGTTATCAGGTATGGGCGGACCTTATGATTTAAGGCACGAAGGAAGGGCAGGGCACCTGCAGCAGGAGGGCAGGTGTCTGGGTTCCAGGGACACATTTTGGAGCAAAATGATACCCCCACTGCCTCCTTGTCCCCTGGTTATGCTGCCATCAGGTCCCCACGTCCACATAGAAGCCTTAAGGCCATGTAGAGGTGGCCGCCGAGGACTTAGAAGGAGCTGTGTTTTCTTTGAAGATGTAGGTCTTGTTAACATTTCTCTATGCTGTAATGCTTCAACGTGAAAGCTTTAATGGGGGTTAAAAACAGGAGAGCAGGAGACTGGCGCATGGGAGTGTAGGTTGTGGTGGGACAAACGGGCTGATGCTCAGCATATAATCTGGGGCTCGGCTTTAGGACTGGACCGTCTCCTGGGGCCCTGGCAGCCCAGCACATCGGCAGCTAGGCCTCTTGAAGGAGGAGCATTGACACCTGAGCGTTTCTAGGGAGGAGGAATCACGAAGCCACCTTGGCTCGCTGGGAGAGGACCGTGGTCCCCCTGTTCAGGGCCTGTCTGTGCACGCGACCCCTCCCCCAGGCCGAAACCTTTGGTCCTCCTGGATGAGCTGGTGCTCTGGGAGGAGGCAGAGTTGGATGAATCATACAACACCAGACCAGAGCAGGGTCAGCAGACTTTTTCTTTAAAGAAAATGATTTTGGCTTGGTGGGCTATACTATTTCTCCTGCAAGGCCTCGGTTCTGCTGTGGCAGCGAGGCAGGCAGCCACAGACGATAGGTAAATGAATGAGCGTGGCTGTGGGCCAATAAAGCTTTATTTATGGGCACCGGAATTTGAATTTCATAGAATTTTCATGTGTCATGAAACATTCCTCTTTTCCCTCAACCATTTAAAAATGTGAAAACCATATTTAGCTCCCAGTCTGTACAAAAACAGATGGAGGGCTAGGTTTGGCTAGAGGACTATATTTTGCTGACCCTGGAATTAGATCATCTCTAAAGACTGTTCCAGCCCTAATTCTTCACCTTGGTGGAAGAAGAGACCAAAAGTCTGAGAGGTTAGGTGGGATTCAGGTCAGCAAACTTGCCTGGAAGGGAGTAAGGATAGACTTAACTCATTTCTTTTTAGAAAAATTTTAAGATCTTTTAAATTAAAAAAAATTGATTATTGGAATATGATTGCTTTACAATATTGTGTTAGTTTCTTGTTGTACAACAAAATGAATCAGGTATATGTATACACATATCTCCTTCCTCCTGAGTCTCCCTCCCTCCCTCCCATCCCACCCTCTAGGTCATCACAGGGCACCAACTACACAGCAACTTCCCACTAGCTATCTGTTTTACACAAGGTAGAGTATATCTGACCTCTTAGGTAGCGGCCCTAGGGCCTGGCACAGAACAGGTGCTCACAGGTGCTCATTTGTTGAATGAGCAAATGAATGCAGCACGCATAAGTGAATGGGTAAATTGTGACTCTAGCACTCAAATGACCCAAGATGGCAGAGATTATGTACTTTGGTTCCTTGATGAGGTGTCAGAAAACCTGTCAGAACAGCAGAGTCTGACTGTGAGGGGCAACAGGAAACTCAGCACCCTGGGGGTTGTTCAGTGTAGGGTAAACAGCAATTACCTGTCTCAAAGGCCATTCCTGTCTTCATGAGAGAAACAGAAAAGGATGATGACATGTGAGCTCAGAAGGAGATGCAAGGGTGTGGAGTATATCAGACTGTAAGATGAATTACCTATGTCCTGCGTACTGAAGCTTACTCCTCAAAGCACAATTTTTATTTTAAAATGTGGGTATCATTAATGTTGTGGGGCAATTCACACCCCTTCGGGCATTGTTCTCGTAAGTGAGGCTAGCTCCAAGAAGTATCAAATCTGATGAAGGTGGCGTGTGACTTCCTCCTCGTGCTGTTTCCAGACAGGACAAGAACGGCTGCTCCCAGGGTCTTGCATTCATCAGGTACCCAGTCAAAGTCTGACAAATGAATGGTTTCCTCCCTCCACCTAGTGTATCATCCTGAATGATAGTAGGGTATTTCAGGAACACATGACTCCCATTTGCCTCCTGGTTGCTGTGAAATTTTGTTTGAGCGTAACATTAAATGGTGAGAAATGAAGCTTCAAGAGTGGGTCTAGGCGGTGGACATGGACTCCTGGTGGCTGGGTGCACAGTGTGTGTGTGTGTGTGTGTGTGTGTGTGTGTGTGTGTGTGTGTGTGTGACTATTGTGCTGTGGTTTTCAAAGATGGGCCGGGAAGACAGAGCGGGGCTGTGGGCCAGGGGGGAACAGTGCTATGTCCCAGGAAGAGACTGGAGAGTGGAAAACAAGTTTCTTTACTCACAGTTTCTCACAAAGAAAATCTAAGGGGTACTTGATTTGCTCCTCTAGCCCTGAAAGGGCCAGTGGCAGAATCAACCTGATGTTCTAACAAACCTGGACTGGCTGTGACTAATGCAGCCAGAAACCAAGGGCAGAAGTAGGTCATTGTGATGGACCAAGACTGTCCTCTCATGGCGGTCATTGGTGGACTCTTGAGTGAAGACGTAACCCCTCCACCAGCCTGATGGTGCCAAAGGCAGCCCACATGCACACTCTATTGACCTGGTGGGCTCCTTACTTCCTGCCGCTGCTGCATGGACCCTGAAATGTGAGCCTAGTGGTGACCTGAGTAGGTCTGCTTTTAGACAGCTACCCTGCAACCAGCTGTGGGCAGAACCAAATCTGCAGGAGATGGTCTCAGAGGTGGGGACACCTGTTAGACGGTGGGAGCAAGTCAAGAGAAGTGATAAAGCCTGAATCTGGGCAGTAGTGGGAGGTGGTGGGGGCAGGACGGGGTGGATGTGTGTGGCCACAGGGGGAGGAGTCTCTGAATGTACCAGGCTCACAAGGAGAGGTGCCTGCTGCCTGATACCCAGAGTGCAGGGGAGAGTTAATGGGTGCATGTGGGCGAGCTAATTGGGCCTCTGGCTAGGCTGACTCATGCAGGCATCTGATCCAGTTATTACTAATGCTGGAGAGAGAGAAAGAAAAAATTAAGCAACACTGGAGCAGTGGGAATTCTCTGTGATTGAGAAGTTCCAGGGCTGGTCTCCCATTGCAGACAGGCAGCACTGGGAAGAAGGGACCTGCCACACGAGGGTGAACGGGAGGGGCACAGCTAGTGGGAGGGGTGTTTCCATGAGGCCTGCTATGACTGGCTCACATCTGCCCTAGGGGGTGCAGCTGCGGAGGGCTGGGTCTTTTCCAAAACAGCCCAGGTTTTCCAGTGCCACCCATGGCACGCTCAGGGCAAGCAAGCTGGGCTGGAGAGGCCGTCACCATGGAGGAGGGAAGTGGTGCAGGCCAGGATGCAAGGTCTGGTTCTGTTTCTTTACACACTGGCCAAAGTTTGGATCTCTTTGTTGTTTGCTTGGATCTTTAGATTCTTAACATGCAGCAGTCACCTTTGTTGGCTAGGAGAGAGACGCACTGGGGCCAGCCTTCAGAGTCTGGGAAAGTGCGGCTGTTGGGTTAGAGGAGGTGGGGACCCTTCCCAGAGCGGGCTGCAGAGGTGTGAGCAAGGTCTTACCCACTGCTCCACCTCCTCGCTGCTCTGGGATCACTGTGCCTTTTCCTGTAGGAGTGGTGGAATCCACCAGCCCAGGGCTTCTGAGACCTGGTTGTCAGACTGACTTGCTGGGAAACCTGGCCAAGAAGATTCCCCATTTGGGGTGTCAGGAGTCTCAGGAGGGTCCCTCACTTACCTGCAGGCAGGTGACTCCATCTGATGTTGCTGTTACTGTTTTCCAGCTCATAGTTCCTAGCAGGCATTTTCCTTTCATGTCTTGAGTCTGGGTGATCATACCCCTAGTTTCTTCCTGGACACCAGAGTGCAGGCCTCACCCCCAGGAATGTAGATCTCAGCCCAGGCCAGGCCCTGCAGGTCTAATCTGGATCATAAAGGACAGAGTCTGTTCTCAGGGATAGGTGCTTCCTTGTCCTCTGTCTTTCTCTTTGGGGTTCTAGCTGGCAGTTTCCATGAGCCCTTATGTTGTGTGGTGGCCAAATCAGCTGCATCAATAGGATGTGATAGTGGGTGTGCGGGAGGTGAGGCTGTCCGATACTGGGTGCAGGTAGGTCCCATTTTGACGCAGCCCCCACAACTTGGCTGCATGGGCCAAGGGGACCTCTCACTCATCTTTATGCTGAGGGCCAGCCCTGTGGCTAACTTCATGTTTTGGATCCAGGGCTTTTAGCCATGAATCTAATCTGTCAGCAATGGGAGGCCAACTTTAGATAAGGGCTGGGACAGCCAGGAGTGATGGCTCAGGTTGAGGCATCCCCTCATCCTTGGAGGGCTGGAATGCTTCCCCTTGAGGTCTTGGACCTGGAGGTAGAACCTGAGAAGGGGCTTGGATGAGATGAAGCAGTGGAGAGAGTGTTGAGGCCTGAACCCTGATGCATGGGGCCATCCTGCAGTGGAAAGGAGACCCACGTGGAAGATGATGAGAACCAGCGTAGGAAGGAAGGGAGATGAGCAGGCTTCGTGTGATTCAGAGTGGTGTGGAGGCCACAGGGAGGTGGAGCTTTCTTACTTTCTTTTTTTTTTTTTTTTTTGAGGTGGAGCTTTCTAACAAGGGAGTGTCAGTGTTCTTTGGATGGAGGATTTATCTTGTCAAGAGGAGAAGAAGCCCCTCTTTTTTTTTAAAAAGTTTTTTCTTAATTATTGACTGCGCTGGGTCTTCTTTGTGGCTTTCAGGCTTTCTCTGTGGCAGACAGAGGCTACTCTTCACTGTGGTGCACAGGCTTCTCAATGCAGTGGTTTCTCCTGTTGCAGAGCATGGCCTGTAGGTACACAAGCTTCAATAGTTGTGGCTCACAGGCTTAGATGTCTGGTGGCATATGGAATCTTCTCGGACCAGGGATTGAACCTGTGTCCCCTGCATTGGCACGCAGAGTCTTAGCCAATGGACCATCAGGAAAGTCCATCTCTCAGTCTTTGATGTGAACTCTGTCCTTGCACAACTGGTGCAAGGGTGGTTCTGAAGAGGTAAACTCATCATTGGTTGTCAACACATGGTTTTTGAGTGCCTGCTATTTGTAACCATTGCACTGAGTCCTGGGGATGCAGAGGCAGATTAAACACATCTGTTCAGTGGCCAAGTAGGGCTTGCAGTGGGGAGCAAGTCAACATACAAGTAATCAAACAATGAAATAAGTATCTATTGTTCTCAGTACTTTGGAGGGAAAGAGCAAGGCGCTGCAAGAGAAACTAGCACAGGGGGTCAGGAAGGCTTCAGGATGGGGGGCTGATGGTGAAACAGACCAAAGTGTGATTGATATTACCCAGGCAAGGCGTCGCAGAAACAGAGAGCATGAGTGAGGGTGCAGAGGCAGACGGCATTGGTCCATGCGGCTATCAGTCACTGACTGAGGAAGGTTGAGGGCGGGTGGCAGGGAGCAAAAGGGCAGGTTAGGGAGTGGGCAAGCAGGGCCAAGGAACAGGGTTTTGTTCTGGGGGCAGCAGGAAGCAGGCGGCAGGTGGAAATCCTTCAGGATGGGTTTCCTTCTTCAAAGGACCAGGGCTCAGGGCTTGCTCTCTGAGTGACTAGGAAGGATGGTAGGTGTAGGGCAAATGGTATCAGGAAGAATCTTCTTTCCTTCCCCTTCTTTTCTTCAGCCTCAGATGAGCAGCGGGGGACGTTCCCAGACCTGCCCTGGGCAGCCTCACCCAGCCCTGAGCAGCAGGCAGCAGCGCCATGGTCTTGAGCTCAATTGTGTCCCTGCCACCCCCACTCAGGGCCACCCAGAAACTGTGGATATAACCTTATTTGCACACGCAGTCTTCGCTGATGTGCTCAAGTTAAGATGAGTTCACCCTGGAGTAGGGTGGATCCTAGTCCAATAGCCAGTATCCTTAAAAAAAAAAAGGGAAATCTGAACACAGGTGTGCGCACACACACACACACACACACACACACACACACACACACATACACACACGGGAAGGCCATGTGAAGAGGGACACAGAGACCAAGAATGCTGCTGCTACAAGTCAAGGAATGCCAAGGGTTGCCAGGAACCACCAGAGGATAAGGGAGAGGCTTGTAATAAATTTTCCTCTAGAGCCTTCAGTGAGAGTATGACCCTGCCAATACCTCAGTTTTGGACTTCTAGCCTCTAAATCACAACAGAATAAATTTCTCTTGTTTACAGGCATCCAGTTTGCAGTACTTTGTTATGGCACTCTTAGGAAACTGATACATTGGCCAAGGAAGGGGAACCCAGTGTGTTGAACCCATCCCCTGTACTGGGCCATCAGCAGCTATTATATCACTTAGACAGCAAGTCAGTGAGGTTCTAATTACGATCTCCTTTTTACAGAAGAGCTGGACGGTCAGAGAGTTCCACAGAGACACAGTGACAAGGCTTCGGGTTCGAACCCAGGTTGGACTTGCCCCTGACCTGTCTACTCTGCCTCTTAACAAAGAGCCCAGCCTTTTGGATTGTTCATGGTCCTTGATGAAGGATCGTTAAACTGGTCAAGTGATGATGAGGAATGCGGGTTCTACAGATATTCATTCAACTATTTACTGATGAAATCCCATGACTGGCATTTGTTTTAAAATTCTCCAATGGAAAAAAAAAATGTTGTAGAGATAGGGATAGATAAAACAAAAATAGCAGGATGTTGGTAATTGTTGAAACAGTATCATGGGTGATGGGGCTTCACTGTATTACTTTCTTCACTTTTGTGTATGTTTGAAATTTCCATGTTAAAAATTAAAAAGTAAAGCCGTGGGGACCCAAAATTTAAAAAAATAATAAATGAAAAAATAAATCATGAGAGTTCTAGGATCGGAGAGTCCAGGGTTTGAATCTCAGCTTTATTCTTTTTAGCTGTGTGACCTTGGAGAAGTTACTTAACCATACTGAGCCTTGATTTCCTTTGCCCAATGGAGGTATCACTATATCAAATCTCATAGGATAGTAGAATGTTTACATGGGAGAATCAAAGTGTTTAGTCCATGGCTGGGCACATGGGAGGTGTCCTGGAAATGTTTGCATTATTATGGTTATTGCACATGCACCATATACCAGCTTCAGAGTCAAGAATTCCTTCCTTATCATTGACACACAGATGAGGACAAGGCTTGGAAGTGGAGGACTTTGCTCTGGGCCCTGTAACTGACGGTGACAGAGACCTGCCTGACCCAGAAATCTCTTCCCAAAGTAACTGTTTCTTTTACTCTCAGAGTTGCTCAGAGACCTGCTCTCCTGGCAGTGTTTCTTGGCCTTTCTCACAAGGAGGCCTCGGTTTAGGGATCAGTCGTGGAGGGGGAGGAAGATGAAGCCACCCCTGGCTGACCCTGGCCAGTTCCGGTCACTCTGTGTTTGCTCAGCTGCAGGGTGCAGGTGGAAGGGGCGGATGCTGCCGGCCTGGTGGTTTTCAAAGGTGACAGGCCTGTGGTAATTGATGGTCACTGGGGCCACTGCTCCATGAACATTGTTGGTTTAAGGATGACAAAGATCTGACACACTTGCCACAGCAGAAACCGGAATGAAACAAACGAAGCCCACACTGGAAAAGGGCTGGGCACCCCCGGCTGGGGGCTCTCTTGTCTCTGAGGGTTCCCAAAAAACTGCCATGGGTCCTATTCAGCCTGCCACCACTGGACAGGGATCCTAGCACCCTGGAGGAGCACCCAGGTCAGTCCGGGTAGAGGGAGCACCCCACAGCCCCTCGTCAGAGTAGGTGTGGGCCAGGGAAGGAGCCAGAAGGAACAGCTGAGCAGGGGTTCATGGTGTCGAGGCTGCTGCAGGGCCTCTCCCTCCCAAGCTGACATGCCTGGGGTGCAGGGTGGAGGTGAGGGGCCTCCAGACTGTCACATGCAGAAGGGGGGTGCAGGGAGGTGTCAGTGAGAAGGGGAGGCACAGGGGCTCTAAGAGGTGAGGTGGGGTCAGAGGAGAGTCAGGGCCTGCCATCAGAGGCCTCGGTGTGAATTCAGGACTCTGGGAAGAAACAGAATTCACCCCAGATGTTTCCAGGGACGAGACAACTGCCCTGGGGCAGTGTTAGGGGAACAGAGTAGAGATGATGGTCTTGGAGATAGTGACAGCGGGCATCCTGACTGTCCCCAAGGCTGTAGGGACCAGGGGCTGGGGGACAGTGCCCCCAGAGCCCCTGTGAGGGCTGGGATCCCAGAGGAGGGGGCCTTGGAGTCCCTGCCAAGAGGCGACCTGAACAAGAGGAAGTGCCCTAACCCTCCAGACTCCTGCCAGTGGGCAAGGGACGGTGGTGCAGTCAGTAGGGGCTACCTCTCAGGCCAGAGCAGGGCAGCGGGGATGGCGAATGGATGGGGCAGGGGGCGCAGACCATCACGAGTGCACGGCTCTACTTGTCCTGTAGTAGGACAAGCACGTGCCCGGAAGGAGGGTCGTTGACGAGGAGCGTAAGGGTCCCAGCACAGGCTTTGGCATGGGATAGGCTGACAGACGGTGGCTTCAACTCTGAGTCTCTCTCTCTGTGTGTCTCGGTCTGTCTCTCTCTGTCTCTCTCACACACAAACACACCCCACATTTCTCAGTTCGCTGAGTGGCTGTCATAAGGAGACAGCTAGCGTGTCTTGAGAGGGCCGAGGGGAAGCCCGAGGACAAATTATGTAGCTGTCAGAGTTCCGCAGATCCTGGAGTCGGCATGCTCCGGAGGCATTGAGTCCTGTCATGGGAGACACTGGGCTCTTTTAATGCACACCCATTGTGCACGAGGACCTGCTACATGCATCTCCGTGCTCCCCCTCCTCCAGTCCTCCCCAGTGGCCCAGGGCGATTGGTGGTTACTTCCCAGTTTTGCAGGTGAGGATGCTGGCCTCAGAGCCGAGAGGCCACTTGTCCAGGGTTGCCTGGAGCCAAAATCTAGCCAGGATAGGCTGGGTTTTGCTGCTGTAACACCCCCAGTAGCTCCAGACAACAAAGGTTTAGTTCATGCTCATGTTACAAAGCCATCAGGGCTGACTGGGGCTCTGCTTCTCGTCATCCTCGCTCTGGGACCCAGACTGTCAAAGCAGCCACCGTCTGACACATCCCTGGTTCCCATGGTAGAAGGGAGACCTTCCGAGGGGGCCCGTACCGGAGAAGTGCTTGGTCTGGCAATTGCACATCTCATTTCTGCTCACAACTCATTGGCTCGATTGGTCTCATGACACCAGCCAAGCACAGGGTGTGTCTGGAAGGTGGAGAACTGGAAGGGTTTGATGAATAGCTTCTGGCTACTACATGAGCTGTGGGTTTATTTCAGGTCTAGGAAACTCCAGGTGTAGAGTTTTTCCCACTGCTCCTGGGTGCCCTGTTCCCGCAGAGGCCAGAGGAGCATCACGGCAGAGTGGGAGGAGCCTGGAGCAGCAGCTGTCTCCAATTTCTTGAAGATCTTCAGAGATCACCTAAGCAGGATGCCAGGAAAGGCAGTGGTTCTCGAGAAATGCCCCTGGGTGGTGGGAGCCAGTTTAGAAAGATGAGGCGGAGAGTGCTGAGGGCAGGAGAGAGGGGTTTGTGCCCCACTGGCCTTTAGAACCCTGGGTTTCTGTCCTTTACTTTCCCCGGCCCGCTTCCCACACATGGAAAACCCTCCAGTGTTCTGAAGGAGGAATCTTTCCGAGGCTGTCTTCCCAGCTGTGAGGGCTTCTGGACAGACTGGGCAGCGTGTGCTGAAGGGCCAGATGAGTCACTTAGTCAGGCTGCTGGAAACTGGCAGCGCGGCGCCTTTTCCTTCCATGACCTCTGACTGCATCCCAGTGGAGTTGCAGCCCCATCATCCTGATTCATTGGCACAATTTCAGGAAACAGCAGAGTGTGCTCTTAGGTGGAAACTCAGCCGAAGGAGAAAGCTGGTCCCTTTTCATGGAGCTCAGTTCTGTGCCTGGCCCCAGGAGGCGCACAGCCCTTGCTGGTTGCTTCCACTTGCATGATCTCCTGTTACCCACACCTGCCTGAGTACCCCTCCTCACACACTTTGCGTCTTCTTTAGAGAGTTGTCTTACCCTCCCACGGGCTCCACTTCCTCCCCCAAGTCACTGGTGGCTTCCTCTTATGTGACCTTGCAGAAGCATTCGATGCTGTGCCCTGTTCCTACAGTGATCTTTCCCTGGGGCCTCCAAGCTTCCACCTTCTCCACTGGCCTGTGAGTCCTCCTTCTTGGAATCCTCTCCCTCTTTATCCAGCTGGCCCTTCTGTGCCTGTGATTTCCAGGGCTCTGAACACAGCTCACTTGTCTCTCTTCTTGGGCTGTATCATCCCTCACGTTTACAGCAACCAATCTTTGGATGAATCCCAAAGCTAGACTTTTCCTGAATTTCAGATGCTTTCATCCATTAGGCTAGTTGGCGCATCCACTTGGATGTTTCATGAACTCCTACAACTGAACGTGGGCCGTTTCCCCAAATCTGCATTTTCTCCAGGAAGTCCTGTGCTGGGGTGAATGGCATACCCATCCACTAGCCTTCGAGGCCAGAAGCCTGGCCGTCATCTTAGCATCATCCCTCCTCTGCCTCCCCAGCACAGTGGGTCCTAGAGTCTGACCTCTCCATTGCCACTGCTACTGTTTCCAATCTGGACTATTATACCAGGCTCTTTGATGCCTGTTTTTTCCAATCCGTCTTCCTGCTGTCACGGGGATTTCTATAAACCTGGCTATATCAATTCCTTCACTCTTAAAACCTTTAGGGCTCCCTTCACTCAAGTTTAAAATATAAGCTCCTAAGCGCAATACCTTTACGATCAGCCCCTATCTCTTCTCCCCTATCTCAGCACCCCACTCTCACCTCTACTTTTGTATGCACTTTTTCTTTGACTCGGAAAGGCTTTTGGTGTTTCCTTATCTGAATGGTTAATTCCTACTCATTTTTCATGACTCAGCTCAAGTATCATTTCTTTGGGGAAATCTTCTGTCTAGTCTTTAAAGTAGGTGTCCCTCCTCTGTGCTTATATAGTACCCTGTGAATAAAGTCAGTGAAGTAAGGTACAGGTGAGTGATACTTATACTTGAATTGCTGTGTCCCTAAAGACCCTTGACTGTGGCCTCAAATTGTAGAGGGACCTTAGAAATGATGTAGTTTGATCATTCATTACACAGATAAGGACTATAAGGTTCAGGCAGTGAAAGCCCTCACTGGTCCACACAGAGTCATCAAAAGAGTGAAGATGGGGATATAAACGGGTGAACTTCCAAAGGTCAGTGTTTTTTACATTATACCATGTCATATGGAGTTTATCGCTTTTATTGATTTTGTATAGAAGCACTGAATGTCGATTTAAAATCATTTTCAAGCTATAGACAAGCAAATAGAAAAAGATGGAATTCGCTAGCAATTATACCACCCACCCAGAGATAACCATTGCTGATTATATGGTCTATCACCTTCCAGCCTTTTCCCTGAGCAGATTATGTCCTTTTAAAGAAACAACATTATGATTATATTATAAATATATTTCATCCATGCTTTTTAAAGTTGCTTTTGAATGCCTATTCATAATTGTCAAAGACTGCATTTTTGTGATGTTCTTAAGTACATCATAATGCAATTCAATAATCATATATGAGTGTTGGACCTTAAGGTTGGTTCCTTTTGTCTTTTAGCAACAACATTGCCATTATAAAGAGTATTATGAAGAACATGACTATAGTTGAATTTTTGGCCAATTCTTTTTTCTTAAATTGATGTATAGTTGATTTATAATGTTGTGCATTTCTGGTATACAGCAAAGTGGTTCAGTTATACGTATATATATATATTATTTTTCATATTTTTTCCATTATAGTTTATTGCAAGATATTGACTAGAATTCCCTGTGCTATTCAGTAGGACCTTGTTGTTTAACCAACTCTTTTTTTAAAAAAATTATTTATTCATTTATTTCTGGTTGCACTGAGTCTTTGTTGCTATGTGGGGGGTTTCTCTAGTTCCGGTGAGCAGGGACTACTCCTTATTACAGGTAGACAGGCTTCTCATTGTGGGGCTTCTCTTGTTGCTGAGCACAGACTCCAGTAGTTGCAACACACAGACTCATTAGCTGTGGCTTGAGGGCGCTAGAATGTGCAAGTTTCAGTAGTTGTGATTGAAGGCTCTAGAGCACAGACTCAGTAGTTGTGGCCCAGGGTATGTGGGATCTTCCCGGACCAGGGATCGAAGCCCTGTCCCCTGCACTGGCAGTCAGATTCCTATCAGCTGTACCACCAGGGAAGTCCTGACCAGTTTTTAATTATTTCTTTGGGATGAATTCTTAGAAGTAGAACTGGTAGGTTGAAGGATTTACTCTCTTCCACATCTTGCCAAATTGCCCTCCCCAAAGCCTAACTAATATTCCCTATTCACAGTTCACCATCTGGGTCTCCCTGGTGACTCAGCAGTAGAGAATCTGCCTGCAAAGCAGGAGATGCAGGAGACAGAGTTGTGATCCTTGGGAAGATCTATTGGAGGAGGAAATGGCAAGCCATTCCAGTATTCTGGCCTGGAAAATCCCAGGGACAGAGGCGCCTGGTGGGCTACAGTCCATGGGGTTTCACAGAGTCAAACATGACTGAGCATAAAGCACCGGAGCTGTTTACCATCTAGACAAGGTGAGAGCCGACTGTCTGCACTGTACTTGAAGGACTGGGATTTGGTGGCAACTTTCCCTCAAGCCACCTGTCTCAGTCTGGAGGTGGCAATTTGGCAGCAATTAGGTCATCTTCTTTTGAATCTATGATGTTTAAAAATATTTGAATTGGGAACCAACTTTATATAGCAGTATGTTTCACATAAAAATCTGAACTTGCAGCTTCTGTTTCTGGAGGGCAGTTGTGGCTCTTCCCCAAGATGTGGTCTGGGCTCTCAGAGTTTGCAGCAATCCCCACCTCTCCCTACTGACACCTAGCCGACCTCATTCACCTACTTGCTAGGCCCCTGTAAGCACTAGGATTTGCAACCTCTATCTCAGTTCCTTTTCCCCATTAAAATAGGCCCACCCGCAATGAACTCCATGCTTTTCATCCTGATTAACTACAGAATTAATTTTTTAAAAAACAAATCCTATTTGTAATAATAATATTCAGGTTAATCATTTAGGAAGCTGCTTTAGAGAAACCTTGAACGTCTTTAACCAATATAAAATACCATGAATCACTTTGGACTCCACAGTGCATTATGTATTTAAAAACAGAAAATTAGACACAGGAGAATTCATCTTAACTTCATTATATATGAAATATTAATTCTCTTCTGGCTTTCATATTATTTACATATTTAATAACATGTTAGCTACAGTCTTTGACTGAGAGCAATTAGAGGCCAGGGGCTGTCTCCTGCCTTCATCTTAAAGATGCCAAAATGTTTTGATGTTGTGGGGAGAAAGGATGGCTAAGGAGAGTTGGATGCTGTTGTTTCCATTGCCTTTCTCATATGTCATGATTTGTTAACTGTATTTCCCTCTTAAACAGGATATTGATGACTTTGGCTGCCCCAGTGAGAATTCCATTCTTCCATTTCCACCCCTTTCCCTACACAAGTGGAGAAGAGGAGATTCTGACCACTTTGTTTTTCCAAAAAAATAGAGGCAGATTTTGATCCAAACCACAATCCCCTTTGCTTTTCATTAGGTCTTCTTAGGATCTCAGTCTTCTCATGAGTAAAATGTGAGTCATGGGACAGATGTTGTTGGATTGTGGTGAACAAAAAGGGGGCTCATGTTGATGATCACACAGGCCTGAGTCTCCCTCGGGGCAGCTGCCTGATGGCAGCCTGGTCCCCTTTGGACTCCACAGTGTGTTGGGCACTGTGATGGGCAGCAGTGCCGTCTTGGTGCATGCCCTAGCATGTAGCCCCTGCTGGCACATCTCTGGCAGTCCACACAAGTGACTCAGAAGGCTTCAGTGATGAACTTGCTTCTGAAGGGCACACTTGCGGGGTACAGCTACACAGAACAGATGAAGGGAAGGACACTGTGGCCTTGGGAGGTCAGTGGGACGAGGTCTGCCTTGACCAGGGCCTGGAGGGATGGGAGGGTTTGGAGCGAGATACTAGAGAGAAGGGGTGTGGACAACGTGTGCAAAACACAAAGTTGGTAGCAAGCATGGCACCGAGGGTCACTGTGAACAAGTCAGCCTGTGGCAAGGGAGTGAGGGAGGTAGAGGGAGGGAGGTGGCAGCATCAAAGTTCTAAGGGACTTCGGGAAAAGTCTAGAGTATGGGGTCAACAACTAGCTGGTGGTCCCAGGCCAGATAATGTACATTGCAGATATCTTATTTGATCCATTGAGTGTTAATTATTATTATTTTGTTAATTGGCCACCTGATGAGAAGAACTGACTCATTTGAAAAGACCCTGATCCTGGGAAGGATTGAAGACAGGCGGAGAAGGGGATGACAGAGGATGAGATGGTTGGGTGGCATCACCGACTCAATGGACATGAGTTTGAGTAAACTCCGGCTATTGGTGATGGACAGGGAGGCCTGGCGTGCTGCAGTCCATGGGGTAGCATAGAGTCGGACACGACCAAGCGACTGAAATGAACTGAATTTTCAAAATCTTGGATATAGCCTCCTTTTTTTTCAGTTTCCCCAGTCCTTTCCTCTTCACTCATTAACATTGCTTATCTGGTCCCTGCTCTATTTCAGTTTTAAGAATACGGGAACTGGAGCCCCGAGAGTGGAAATCATTTGCTGCAACTGCAAATGGGGTTAGAGAAGCAGCGTGATTCCATCCTGAGCTGCTGTCACCTGTCCAGGGCTCTTGGAGCAGCTTGGACAGGAGTGTGTGGATCATGGGGAGCCCCTGCAAACCCCAGAGCAAGGCAAGGAGGTCTTGGGGGCCTAGGCATCATACAGCGGGAAGTTGTGGACCATGCAACTAGCACTGTGGCTAAAGTGGCAGCTGGTGCCAGGTCACCAGAGCCCTGCAGCACAGTAGGCACAGGCTTCCCAGGCTGTGACTGGCTCACTGCAGCCAACATCAGCCCCCTACCTGCATCCAGGGCTCCCCTAAGCCTCTCTCCTGCCCTCTGTCCCTAGTGGGACATTGAGACACTAGCATCTTTCCATTCATACCCCTACCTCCTGACTAAGAGTTCTGGGAGACTTTTAGAACAGGGTATGTAGGTAGTCCGGAAAGAGACTGAACAGCCTGAGATGTTCAGGGGAGCTGGGCATGCATGATGCTGCCACCTCATACCCCAAACAAGTCCATCAGGATTAATGTCACACTAATGAACGCTAGAGGAATTAAGCATGATTTGTCGCTGATTGTAAAATGCTTCCGGTTATCATCACTTCATCACAATCATTCACCAGAAGCAGCAATGTAGAGAGCCTGTGAGATGCTGATGCAAAGAGCCAGGCTCCCTACTAGCTAGATCTAGGCTTTCATCCCAGCGGGCAGCAGAACTGGGACAGAGGCCCAGGCTGATGGGGGCCATCAGACTCATCAGAGAAAAGAATGACATCCCAAAGCAAGCTACAGAGAGCAATGTTCCTTGTCCCCTGGAACTCCTGATTCTTTATACACATCCTCTCCCCTTTATGGAGAAGGAAATGGCAACCCACTCCAGTATTCTCACCTAGAGAATCCTATGAACAGAGGAGCCTGGTGGGCAATAGCCCATAGGGTCCCAGAGAGTCAGACACGCCGAAGCAACTTAAGATTGCATTTCTCCTCTTTAAGCACTAGGGCTGGGGTTTGGGGAATAAGGGTTGAAGGGGAGCCATCAGGTTGAGAATGGAAAAATTGAGTCAGAGACTCAATGCTGCCTCAACTCTGTGGCAGTTGGAGCACTGTTCTAGTTTTGGCGCTCTCACTTATGTGCTGTGTGACCTGGGTACGGTTAACACCCCTTTCTGGGCCAGAGTGTCTGCATTTGTAAAATGAGAGTTAAGATAGAGAATGTTTTTTCTGTCTTTTTTTTTGTTTTACTTTGTTGAAAAATAATTTCATTTTGCACTGTAGTTGATTTACAATGTTGTGTTAGTTTCAGGTGTATGGCAGAGTGATTCATTATACACATATATGTATGTATACTTTTTCAAATTCTTTTCCTGTTTAGGCTATTACAGGTTATCAAGAAGAATTCCCTGTACTATACAGTAGGTCCTTGTTGGCTATCTATTTTAAATATAGTAGTGTGTACACGTCAATCCTAAACTCCCAGTTTATTTCTCTCCCTTTTCCTCTTTAGTAACCATAAGCATGTTTTCTATATCTGTGAGTCTGTTTCTGTTTTGTGAATAAGTTCATTAGCATCATTTTTTTTTTTAAAGATTCCACATATAAGCGCTGTCATATGATATTTGTCTTTCTCTGTCTGGCTTATTTCACTTAGCATGATACTCTCCAGGTCCTAGAGGATATTCTTTCTAAAATTCTAACCAATCCAAATGTTTAAGAGGATGTATAGGGGTTTTTTTAAGATTTTTTTTTTTTTAAAGATTTACGTTTATTTATTTGCTTTTATTTTTGGTTGTGCTGGGTCTTCATTGCTGGGCAGACTTTTCTCTAGTTGTGGTGGGCAGGGGCTACTCTCCAGTTGCAGTGCACAGGCTTCTCTTTGCAGTGGCTTTTCTTGTCGCAGAGCACAGGCTCTAGGGCGCATGGGCTTCAGTGATCGCAGCTTGCGGGCTCTAGAGCACAACCTCAATAGTTGTGGTGCTCTGGTTTAGTTGCTCCACAGCCTGTGGTGTCTTCCTGGATCAGGGAAGGAACCCATGTCTCCTGAGTTGGCAGACAGATTCTTTAGCACTGAGCCACCATGGACGTCCTCTGGAAGATTTCCTAAAAACCTACTTTGAGATGTAATTCACATACCAAACAATCTATCTGTCTAGAGCGCAGACCTCAGTGGTTTTGGTTTATTCACAAATACACGCAACCATGTGTACTTGTGCTTGGTTGCTCAGATGTGTCCGACTCTGCGACCCCATGGACTATATCCTCCCAGGCCTGTAGGTCCATGGGGGTTCTCCAGGCAAGAATACTGTAATGGGTTGCTATGCCTTCCTCCAGGGAATCTTCCCAACCCAGGGATTGAACCTGGGTTTCCTGCATTGCAGGAGGATTATTTACCAGCTGAACTACCAGGGAAGCCCCATGTACAATCATCATGGTCAATTTTAGAAAATCTTCATCACATCAAAAGGAAACCACCTACTCTTTAGCTATCATCCTGCTAGCCACCCATCCTTCACCCCCAGCCCTAAGAAACCACTCATCTACTTTCTCGCTCTATAGATTTGCCTATTCTGGACTTGCATATGAATGAAACCATATAGGATGTGGTCTTCTGTGACTATCTTCTTTCATTTAGCATAATGATTCCAAGGTTCAACCTTGTTATAGCTTGTATCAGTACATCTTCATTCCATTTTATGGCTGAACAGCATTCCACTGTATATATATATATATATATATATATATATATATATATACCACATTTTGTTTAGTTATTTGGCTGTCGATGGACATTTGAATTGTTTCCACCTTTTGGCTATTATGAATAATGCTATTTTATCCATATCTATTCATGTTCTGAGTGGATGTATGTTTTCATTTCTTTTGCATATATATGTAGAAGTGGAACTTCTGGGTCATATAGTAACTCTATGTTTAAACTTTTGAGAAATGGCCAGTCTGTTTCCCAAAGTGGCTCTACCATTTTTTACTCCTACCAGCAGAGTATAAAGCCTTCTATTATGCCACATCCTTGTCAAATTTGTTATCTGACTTTGATTTTAGCCATCCTGGTGGGTATGAAGTTGTATCTCATTGTGGTTTTGATTTGCATTTCCCTGATGACTAATAATACTCTGCATCTTTTCATGTGCCAGTAGGCCAATAGGTCATTTGCATATCTCTTTGGAGATATGTCTATTCACATCCTTCACCCATTTTTCAACTGAGCTACTAGGTTTTTTAAAATTAGTATTATAATTGTTGAGTAGCAAGACTTCTTTGAAAGTTCCAGATAAAAACCATTGTCATATATATGATTTGTAAATATTCCCTCCCATGGCGTGGGTTGTACTTTCACTTTCTTAACGGTGCCCTTTGAAGCAAAAGTTTTTAATTTTGATAAAGTCTAATTTTTCTATACTTCTTTTGTTACCGTGCTTTCGATGTCATGTCTAAGAATTCTTTGCTAAATCCAATGTTATGAAGATTTACCCCTAAGTTTTCTTCTAAGAGTTTTCCAGTTTTTGCTCTTACATTTAGGTATTTGGTTAATTTTGAGTTAGTTTTTGTATATGATTTGAGGTAGGGGTACAACTACATTCTTTTGCATATAGTTAACCACTTGTCTGCACATAATTTTTGAAAAAGACTATTCTTTTCCCCACTGGATGGTTTTGACATCTTTGTTTAAAATCAGTGACCATAGACATATGAGTTTCTTTCTGGATTCTCCATTTCATTGATCTATCAGTTCAGTTCAGTGGCTCAGTCGTGTCCAACTCTTTGTGACCCCATGGACTGCAGCACACCAGGCCTCCCTGTCCATCACCAACTGCCGGAGTCTACCCAAACCCATGTCGATTAAGTCGGTGATGCCATCCAACCATCTCATCCTCTGTCGTTCCCTTCTCCACCTGCCTTCAATCTTTCCCAGCATCAGGGTCTTTTCCAATGAGTCAGCACTTCGCATCAGGTGGCCAACGTATTGGAGCTTCAGCTTCAACATTAGTCCTTCCAATGAACACCCAGGACTGATCTCCTTTAGGATGGACTGGTTGGATCTCCTTGCTGTCCAAGGGACTCTCAAGAATCTTCTCCAGCACCACAGTTCAAAAGCATCAATTCTTCGGCGCTCAGCTTTCTTTATAGTCCAACTCTCATATCCATACATGACCACTGGAAAAACCATAGCCTTGACTAGACAGGCCTTTGTTGGCAAAGTAATGTCTCTGCTTTTTAATATGCTATCTAGGTTGGTCATAAGTTTCATTCCAAGGAGTAAGCGTCTTTTAATTTCATGTCTGCAGTCACTATCTGCAGTGATTTTGGAGCCTCCAAAAAGAAAGTCAGCCACTGTTTCCACTGTTTCCCCATCTATTTGCCATGAAGTGATGGGACCAGATGCCATGATCTTAGTTTTCTGAATGTTGAGGTTTAAGCCAACTTTTTCACTTTCCTCTTTGATTTTCATCAAGAGACTCTTTAGTTCTTCTTCACATTCTGCCATAAGGGTGTTGTCATCTACATATCTGAGGTTATTGATATTTTGCCTGGCAATCTTGATTCCAGCTTGTGCTTCCTCCAGCTCAGCATTTCTCATGATGTACTCTGCATATAAGTTAAAAAGCAGAGTGACAATATACAGCCTTGATGTACTCCTTTTCCTATTTTATCTCTGTCTTTGCGTCAATACCACACTACCTTGATTACTTTCATTTTGTAGTAAGCTTTGAAATTGAGAAATACGAGTCCTCCAACTTAGTTTTTCTTTTTCAAGATTATTCTAACTGTTCTCTGTGTGTGTGTGTGCTCACTTCTATCCAACTCTTTGTGACTTCATGGACTGTGGCCCACCAGGCTCTCCTGTCCATAGGATTTCCTCAGGCAAGAATACTGGAGTGGGTTGCCATTTCCTACTCTACGGGATCTTCCCGACTGAGACTGCACCTACATCTCCTGCATTGCAGGTGAATTCTTTACCACTGCACAACATGGGAAGCTAAAAATCTCCTGCAATTCTACTGCAAGAATTTTAGAATCAACTTGTCAACCTCTACAAAGAAGTCAGCTGCAACCCTGCTTGAGATTACACAATATCTGTAGATCAGTTTGAAGGAAATTGCCATCTTAAAAAAATCAAGAACATAGAATTTTCCCACCATTTAATTTTTTTCAACAATATTTTATAGCTTTTACAGTGTAAGTTTTGTACTTCTTCTGTTAAATTTATTTCAAAGTATTTTATACTTTTTGATACTACTGCAAATGGAATT
The DNA here is from genome assembly GCF_963930625.1 of Muntiacus reevesi. Taxonomy (NCBI): domain Eukaryota; kingdom Metazoa; phylum Chordata; class Mammalia; order Artiodactyla; family Cervidae; genus Muntiacus; species Muntiacus reevesi. The sequence continues at coordinate 112,992,059 of NC_089250.1, forward strand.
ATTTTCGTTTTTTTTGAATTATTTTCTTAATTTCATTTTTGGATTGTTCATTGTGAGGATAGGCAGAATTGATTTTTATGTATTGATCTGGTATCCTGCAACCTTGCAGAACTTGTTTATTAGTTTTAATAGCTTTTTAGTAAACTCATTAGGATTTTTTAAGATACAAGACTATTTCATCTGCAAATATAAATAGTTTTACTCTTTTCTTTCCAATCCAGATGGTGAGAATGGAATCTTTGTCTTATTCCTGATATTATGCAGAAGGCATCCAGTCTTTCACTATTAAGTATGATGTTAGCTGTGGGTTTTTCATGGGCTGAGCCCTTTATCAGGTTGAGGAAGTTTCCTTTTATTTCTAGTTTGTTGACTGTTTTAATCATGAAAAGCTGCTGGATTTTATCAAATGCTTTCTCTGCATCTACTGAGATAATCGTGTGATTTTCATTTTTATTCTATTGATGTGATGATCAATTTATTTTGAATGTTAAACCAACCTTGCCTCTCTGGGATAAAACTTACTTGGTCAAAACTTACTTTTTATATGTTTCAGGATATATGTTTTTATATGCTCCTGGATTCAGTTTGCTAGTATTTTGTTGAGGATTATTGTGTCTATATTCATAAGAGATGTTAACCTGTAATTTTCTTTTCTTGTAATACGTTTGTCTGGTATCAGGGTAATACCAACTTTAAAAAAATGAGTTGTGAAGTATTCTCCTCTCTTATATTTTGGGAAGAATTTACAAAGAGTTGGTATTAATTATTCAAATGTTTGCTAGAATACAGCAGTGAAAGTATCAGAGCCTGAGGTTTTCTTTGTAAAATAGTCTCAGATTACTGATTCAAACTCTTCATGTGTTATAGATTTATTCAGATTGTCCATAGAGGGAGTATAGTTTTGGGTGTGGGCCCTTCTTCAGCTATAAGTATCTCAGGGACCCACTTCTCCATGGGTCATTGTAGTAACTGGTGAATCCCTGGTGGTGTAGCAGGGGATTTCTGGTTTGGTATACACATGGTTAGGCTGAGGGCAATCTGTGCTGGGAGCAGCTCAGTCCACCAGAGGCTGGAGAAGACTGCAGGTGGGTCTCCATGGTGAGCATAACTGGCAGGGTTGGAAGAAATTCAGGGCTTTTAGGGAACCTAAGTGAGAGAGATGAGCATATATAACAATTCTGTGCATAAGGATTGCTACTAAATAGCCAGGTTGATACCTTTCTGGCCCTTCTTCTAACCATCCTCTCTCCCAAATAGTGGCTGTATTCCTAGGGCTCTGGGTCTTATTTAGCTCCATAAGAGAAAGAAATCCCTCTGTCTTATTATCATTGATCCTCAGTGCTCTGTAGAGCATGGATATTTATGGCCAGGTTTGAGGTGGCCTGGAAGTTCTCAGGATTATTTATTGAATGGAAGAATGGTCAGAGCTGCCTCTTGGTCCTTGTCTCCCAGCAACCCATATGCACATCTGGTCTAAAGCCAGAGAACTAAATGGGCCAAACTGTTTTATTTGAAAGCCCACTTTTCTAAGTCAATGTACGTCAGGTATGTTAACCAATTTCTATTGCAGTCTGTGCCATATGCAAGGCATTGTGGAGGATGATGGAACCGAATGCACTTGTTCCTGTCCTTGAAACACTAATAATGTAGTCAGTGGAAAAAACTCAGCAGATTCAGTTGAATGAGTCCTCAAATGTCCTTTCTGCCTCAGCCCCATGATGGTGACCGTTGTTGTCCTTATAGTCTTGGTCCAGTAAAAATGCCCAGCATGCTGATGCCAGTTGGTACAGGGACTGTGTATGAAAGCCCCTTAACCTTCTAGACTTGTTCTCCACTTTCCTTGGTGGGTGGCCCCATCTCCAAAATGTGCCCACTTCATTCCACCTGTATATCTGCAGATGTCTGTCTTAGCCAAGTCATAACAGTTTCCCTGCACCCACCTCCTGCTAAGACAAGGGCCATTGTCCTGGCTGTCTCACCAGCTTCTGGTCTCAATCCTATAAGGTAGGTGGGACACAAACACACACAATCACAATCCTCCCACTAGTGGCAGGTCTCTAGGTCGTCCTTAACACCCATTGTGGCATAGGGGTTGGAGAAACCTCTTCAGGAGGTTTTACAATTTTTTTTGGTCTCAGAAGGATGCCATTGTGGAAAAAGGCCAAGAGATTTGGCCTGGCTTAACTGAGCTCATGCAGGAACTGGGATTTACCTCCAGCACTGTTGCATAAACAGGCTCCATGGAGAGGTCACAAGGGATAGTTTATTTAGGGGCTGGAACCCAATTTCTGTTAGGCCCTGGGTGCTGAGCAGTTTCGGCAGGAAGCGACATCCGTAACATCCCAGGCCTGGGATGGGAGGATGTCAAAGGTGGCTCCTCCCTGCAGGGAGAAAGCAGCAAGCCTGGAGTGCACAGCCTATTGTGTTGCAGCGCGGCGCACTGATCCTGCAGGTCGGGGACTGGAGTCCTGTCCTCACACTCTTCACGCATTCCAGCCCTGACCCTGGAGCCAGTGTGCCAGGGAGGGCAGTCTCCTAGGCAAGCCAGAGGTAGCTGCAAGGCTGACAAAGGCCAGCTGGTCAGTCAGCAATACTGGTTAGTGCTGACTCTGTGCTGAGCATCCTTCTAGGCCCATGCTTCCCAACTGGGGGCTCCTTTGCCATCCAGGGGGCATTTTGATTGTCACAACTGGGAGGTAAGGCCTGCTATTGGCAACTAGTGTGTAGAGGCCAGAGATGCCGCTACACATTCTACAGGGCACAGGATGGCCCCTGCAACAAAGAACCATCTGCCCCAAGTGGCAGCAGTGCTGAGGCCGAGAAACCTTGCTCTGGACTCTGGGCTCCCAGTGGTGCACACACCAGACCAAGTCCCTACCCTCCAGGAGGCTGAATCCCAGGGGGGTAGACAGTCAGCCAGGCAGGTCTCACCCTCCAAGTTGTGTCCGAAAGACTACTCATTTGTTAGTTGATTTATTCAGTTAATTCATTCACTCATTCAGCATTCATGTGTTGAGATTTTACTGTATACATATACACACACACGGGCTTCCTTGTGGCTCAGCTGGTAAAGAATTCGCTTGCAATGTGGAAGACCTGGGTTTGATCCCTGGGTTGGGAAGATCCCCTGGAGAAAGGAATGGCTACCCACTCCAGTATTCTGGCCTGGAGAATCCCATGGATTGTATAGTCCATGGGGTCGCAAAAAGTTGGACACGACTGAGTGAATTGAACTTTCACTATACACATACAAACAAACATATACACAATAACACAGACACACAACATATACACACACACAAACACATGTATGTCTATGTGTGTCAACATACGCACATGTAGAAACATACCACACACACACACACACACACACACAATCCTGGTACCAAACCCTAAGTGTTGAAATAGAGGGATTATATGGGATGATAGATAGAAGTGGTTTATAGCTTAGTCACAAGGGAGGTCAGGGTTTCCCTGGTAGCTCAGACAGTAAAGAATCTGCCTGCAAAGCAGGAGAGCCAGGTTTGATCCCTGGGTTGGGAAGATTTCCTGGAGAAGGAAGTGGCAACACACTCCAGTATTCTTGCCTGGAGAATCCCATGGACAGAGGAGCCAGGCCGGCTATAGCCCATGGGGTTTCAGAGTTGGACATGACTGAGTGACTAACACACATAAGGGAGATCAAGGAGGCTTCCTGGGGGAGGTGAGCTGAGTCTTAAAGGGCAAGAAAACTTAGAGGGGGGAAAAGCTGGTCTTCTAAGAAGGAACTCTCTCTAGAAACCAATAGAGAGTGTTCACATCCCCTTGGGCTCCTGGGTCCCCATGCTTGGCTGTGGAAGCCTGCCAGCAGCCCTCAACAGCTCTGCACACAAACCCCTCCCTCCTTCTGCAACCATGAAGTGTCCTCTTCTCTCTTCCCCATGTCCCCTCCCCCATCGCATCTTCAACTCCTCTGTGAAATTGCATTTCGAACCTCAGCTGCCTCCAGCCCTTCCATCACTGCCAGGAGAGGCCATCAATTCCCTGACCCAGCCTCAGCCCCTCAGCTGGGAGTCAGATGGTGGCCTCAATTATTTTCCTAACAATCAGAGGAGTTTGGTGGAGAGGTAGAGAGGGGAGTGAAGGGCACTGTGGTCCCCAGGCCTTTCAGAGTGACCGGGTGCCTTTTCCTACCTTCTGACCGCCTGTGTATCTTGTCTCTCTCTCATATGTAAACAGCATTAAAAATAATGAAAGGCCAGGTCCTGGAAGGCCTTGCCATAGAGTCCACTGGGGAGAGCATCAAAGATGTTCACAGCTGGCTGCCCTGAGAAGGGTCTAGTGGAAGATGCCAGGGGTCTGGGGTCAGCAAAAAATGGATCCTTCTTATGGCTATTTCATTATCTTGCTGGGTGACCTCAGGTAAATTGCTTCACCTTTCTGGGCCATGTGAGCCTCATCTGTGAAATTCAGAGAAAGTCCCATCCTTAGGAAATCTTATCATGTAGCAATAACATCTGGTGACATCATTGACCTTTAATTGATAGGAACAAAGCAGGAAATTTGAAAGGAAATATATCTGCGTTTCCTCCCTCTCCCCTACCACCCAATTCCCCCAGAGGTATTAGTGGCCACGCTGATAGTTGATGAAACCAGCTAAGGTCAATAAGAAATATCAGTACCCTCCAAATGAGTGAGGTGCATTCATGGTCCTGTGCCCTTACCTGTCATTTCTGTCACCTGGAATGACCTTCCCATCTTCTCCTCATCATTCCTCCAAGTGGATATCCCATCAAATTCCAGCTCCGTGGCATCCCCTCTGGGAAGTCACCTTGACTCTCCCCTACCTGGGTACCTCTTCTGGTCCCCAGTGAACTCTGCTTGCCCCTCTGTTCCACCTTCAACATTGTTTACCCTTGCATCCCTGGCCTGTGACAAAAATTCAATAGCACACAATATGTCCACCATCACACAACAGGTAGCATCTCACCATCAGGGGAATTTTTTGTTTGTTTTTTTAAGGTAGGAGTTCCTTTTTCTTTTTTTTCTTTTTAGAAATGTGGCCCATTCTTAAAGTCTTTATTGAATTTACTACAATATTGCTTCTGTTTTATGTTTTTTTGGCCCTGAGACATGTGCGATCTTAGCTCCCCAACCAGGATTGAACCCATACTCCTTGCACTGGAAGGTGACATCTCCAGCACTGGACCACCAGGGAAGTCCCATTAGGGAAGTTTGACTGGAGTTAGTTGTTACTGTCAAAAAAGCCTTGCAGCAAAGGACTTTAGGACTGGGTCTGGACATAGGCACTGGAGGAGAGGGCTATCCATTGGAGGGTTGATGCTCCTGCGCATCTGAGCAGAAGACAGGATGAAAATTGTGCCTTGATCAGGGCTGATTGGGGAGATGGTCATTGATCGATGCTATCAGATGGGTCCACTGAATTGCCAAGAAGAGAGGACTGCTTGAGCAACTCTTAAAAAGGGTGTGTTGAAGGATACAAGCTTTCATGGGGCTCCAGAAGCGGGATGTGTGTCCCAGTGCGGCCTCATGGGAACTGAGCCCAAAGGGTAATTGTATCTAATATGGTGCCACAGGGAGCAGCATCTTTCTGTGAAGATGTTTCTGTTTCTCCCCTGACGGTGGCTCTGCCCTTCTCTTTCTTTCTTTCCTGATAATCTCTTTCATCCATATCCTCTCCTCTTCCTTTTACTAAATCTTAGGTACTAAAATGATGTAATCAAACCATATGTTTCCCCTTGAATGTTTACTTATGGTCATGAAATATCTAAGACACGACTTCCAGATGTGGCCGCGTGACTTCTCTCCTTCAGAGCTGGGTGCACATTCCGGCTCAGTGGAGCCTGGTGGAGGACGAGGCTGCTCCTGGGGTGTATGCATGAGAGACGGTCTGGAGTCTGAATATCTGGTTCTACACTGACTGATCAGGACCCAGAGTCCTGGGCCTCACCTCTGCTGGCTTTTATTTGCTCTGACATAGGATGGTGATCGTGTCCTGCTGACTCCACTGGACAGGCCCTGTGCTTGAATCATTCCATTTAGCCTCAAAAATCATCTAATCCCAAATCTATTAATTCTAAGCTCTTTCCTTCTTCAGCCCCTGGGGCCCCCAGTTCCCTCCTCTGTAAGAGAGGTTTCTTTCTGCTCACTGGGTCTGTGGGCTCTGGGAACTGGGGCCAGGTGTCGATTACCTGGGCTCTTTTTCCAGTAAGTGTCTTTACAAAGCAGTTATCTCAGTCCCTCAATGGTACCATCTTGGCCATGACCTCTGGATATGAAACTGGTGCCAAACACCTGGAGGTTTGGGAACATCTTTTTGAGAGCTTGCCCAAACTGGGGTCACCATCACCCCACCCTCAAACCAGAGGTTTCTGCTCATCTACCAAGATATAGTGAAATTGTCACCCAATGACTAGTTCACTGTCAGCCAGGGTCACCTGAAGGTTTTCAGAGGAACATTTGGCAGTAATTTTGGAAGCATCCACTCCTTTCTCTTTGCTTTACAAGTGGTAAAACCAGAGGGGAGAAGCCTGAGAACCATCCTTCCCACATGGCTATGAGGGTAAAGCAGGACCCCATTGACCCCAGCCTACTCCTGGCAGAATTTACCGCCTGCCGCTTGTAAATGACTGGAGGGAATACAGAAATGTGGGTAATAATGGGGGAGAACATTTCCTGCACTGACTTGGGTTTCCCTGCTTCAGAGAACCAGAGATTGGGTAATTGAAGCTCATGCTCTGAACAGTTATAGTAGAAGTAATCTCCATGACGGTATTTGAAATATCCCCACTGTGATGTTACCATACAGGGGTTCAGAAGCCAGACACAGATGAAGGACAGAACCAGGGACCCCTTGACTTGAACTCATACAAGGCCCCTTGGTCTCAAGGAACTCAGAACTGAGCCAGGGCTTTCCCCCAGGGGGTCTTTTCCCACACAGCAGAGTACTGGCTGGGTGGGTAGGAGTTGGGTGCAAGCAAGTCTGAAAACTCCTTGAGAGTAGTGGCTCTGTCTTTTCACCACCTTACCCTTAGCTCCAAGTATGGGCCCTCATGCTTAGGAGATCCTTAAAATTTTTTGTTCTGTGACTGAATGTACACTTGCATGAATGAAAGGGAGTGAATACTTGAATGGTTCTGGAATAAGTGACGTGACAGCTCCACTCTATTGCACTCCTGTTCATATAATGGCTTATGCCTTGGTTTGCCCAAAAGACAGCTACCAGAATAGTGAGGTCATGAACAACTCTGTCATATAAGAAAGAGTAGAAAGAATGAGGGGTCTCTATCTATGAGTGTAAAATACCCTTTCAGGTTTCTGAAAGTAGGAAGGGGAAAAGGCTGTTCTCTCTGGCTCTGGAGGGTAAGAACCAGAGTGGTATCTTAAGATCCGTAATTTAATTATATCCAGAAAGACCTTTAGTCCAAATAAGGTTGCATTCACATTTTCTGGGTGTACATACCATTTGAGGGGTATTATGGACCAAATGGCACTAGTGGTCAAGAACCTGCCTGCCAACGTAGGAGACATAAGAGACTCGGGTTCAATCCCTGGGTCGGGAAGATCCCGTGGAGGAGGGAATGGCAACCCACTCCAATATTCTTGCCTGGAGAATCCTGTGAACAGAGGAGCCTGGTGGGCTACAGTCCATGGGGTTGTAAAGAGTCAGACATGACCTTATCGACTTAGCATGCACACACTTGTGGATCAGATATTTGTGTCTCCCCAAATCCTGATGTTAAAGTCCTAACCCCTAAAGTGATGATATTTGGAAATGGAGCCTCTGGAGGGGAATTAGGGCCAAATGAGGTCTGAGAGTGGGATCCTCATAAGAGAATTCATGCCCTTATAAGAAGACACACCAGCGCTCCCTCCTTCTCTTACCTAAACAAAGAAGAAGTCATGTGCACAGACAGTGAGATGGTTGATATCTACAAGCCATAGGAAGAGGCATCAGAATGAAACCTGTCTTCTTGGCACCTTGATCCTTGACTTCCCAGCCTTCTATCTGTGAGGGATCAACTTCTGTTGTTTAAGTCACCCAGTTTGTGTTATTTTGTGAATTCAGCCTGAGCTGATTGATATAGGAGCCACCATTCAACCCATTACTAGGAGGATTTGGAGTTGTAGAGGTCACTGGATGCCTCTGCTTTTTGCCATTTCCCTAGGAAAGCCTTTGAAAGGTTTTGTCACTATTAGCATGGAAGGTACTTCCCTAAGAGGTAGTGAGTTCTTACCGCAAGGGTTGAACTGGCTCTGTTGATCTCAGGTATTGTCCTTTGAGTCCTGAGGTTTCCCTGATGGTGCCTGCACTGTGCCCCTTGCCATCTGTCCACTGGCAGTGACCTCAGGAGTATCAGGCAAAGTCACCACCGTGACTGGAACTTAAAATGTTTGCCCAGTATTTACAGAGGACGATATCATCAACAGGAGCCTGTCTCGTGACCTTCGGGGATGGGCAGCTATTTTCACCTGTAGAAAGGGCCGGTCTGCCATGTACTCAGGTTATATCCTTCCATAATTAGAGGGTCAAGACAGAGGTGGTTATAATCACCCACTGGCTAACTCACACCTAGGATGGGCTGCTGGGGAGTTACAGGGACTTCCAGATAGATCTCTCTGGATCTTTTGCAAGACTGAGCCCTGGGGAAGATCTATTTCACGCTGGAGGTGGGTGGTGAGGTTTCATACAGCCTCAGGCCTGGCCAAAAGTGAAATCAGCAGCCCCCTTCTGCCTTCCCTGCATGAGGTCTCCCCACCACCCTACCCCGCCTCCCCCAACATCTGTAATTCCGTTTGTTGTGCTCACAAACACCGTGTTGGAAGATTTCATGCTAATGAAAGGGTTTCTTGATTAGGTTACGCTGTTACTGTAAATGTTCCCTCATTATCTATGTTATGGTAGGAATTTGAAAAAGTATAAATTGAGCATCTTGCATAATTTATAAAACCTGAATGTTTCCTAATTAGTTCGGTTAGGTTAATGATGGTGCCGCGTCCCTTCTTCCTGGTCCCTGCTAATGACCTTTCCCCTCTTGATTTTGAGCCTTTTCTGTTATTTACAAAAAACCTCCACCAAATCTAACTACCAGCTTCCAGAGGGGCCCCCTCTAGCCCCAGATAGGAGGATGAAGGGTTTCTTGCAGCATGTGAATAGCTCCTTTTTCCTAAACGTGTCCCTCACCCTCCTTGGAGGCCAAGAAGTAGTCTGCTTCAGGCTGGCCAGCACCAAATTTGGCTCTGACAGATCCCCTGAAGAATGCCGGTGAAGTGCATTCCTCCGGCATTTGCACAGGGACTGGTCCTGACCTCCATTAGCAGCCAGAGAAGTGAAAATTCTGGAGGAGGTGGGGGAGGGAAAAAAGCCCTCTCAAAAGGATTCTAAAATAACATTTTGCATCCTCAAGTAATTCCCAGTTCTCCCTGGCAACCATTCATTTCTTCCGAACAGCAGAAATTTGCAATATGAAAGTGGATTGGCTTCTCCCTCCCTCGGGGCCCCTGTATCTCTTCATCCAGCGCCTTGGGTAAAAAGCAATGCATACGTTTACAATATAAATGTGATTTAATCGACCTCCCTGTCAGGGAGAAATGGCAAGCATATCAAACAAGACCAAGATGTTAGAAAGAAAAATCATAAATTATTCCAGTGACGAGTTTCTGAGCCGCCTCCCGGACTACTAGATGATGCTATATAAGGCTGTTCCTTGAAACAATAATTAAGATAATTCTGTATGACAAGGAGAAAAATGTCCAGCTTTGTATGAAATGTGCTTCATGTTAGCAAGCTGAATGCTTGGTATTGATTACACTCCCCTACGACCCCCCTCCTATCCCCACCCAGCCACTGCAATTCAAGGCTGAAATTAATTGAATGATGCAACATTTCTTTTCTTGAATCCTTATTTACTGTACATGCCTTCTAGAAGCCATGCAAAATGAGCTGGCCTCTAATTCTCTAAATTGATCTCTTCCTTTGACAGTGTCTGGGAGAATGCTCACATGTACACACACACACACCCGCGGCTGGGTGTCCATTGTTCTCTGCTTTGGAAGGCATGATGTCTCCCCCAGGGGCAGACTTGATGGACATATCAGCACAGCAGAACCCTAACTTTTCCATTACGAGGCCACCATGGGGCTCTCCTACAGAAATACGGCCAATGTCACGGGGAAAATACGGTCCCCATGTAGGCTGGACTGCGCCACACCCCCCGCCCCCAATAGAACAGCACCTGGCCTCTTTCTAGCAGAATGTCCTTTTTCCCCTTCGGGCTTGGCCTCCAACCTCCCTGGGTGCCTGCTGTGTGGACCTAGAAATGACCCCTCACCCTCCCCTCTTCCATTCTAGCTGCCGTATCTGGAGACCATTGTCCCCCCTCCTTTGAGAGGCACCGGGCCGTTCCTGGCAGAGAGAGATAGTTTATGGCTGCGGCTCTGCTGGTTTTTCTGTGGCTCTATTTCATCCTGACTGCAGCTGCCGCAGTGGCGGCTGGTAGAGAGCGAGGCACAGCCTCAGGTAGTTAATCCACCTAGAGGTCCCCGGGGGGGAAGGCTTCAGGGCTGATGCCTTTCCCTGCCTGGAGGAGCTGGGAGCAGCAGTAGAGGCAGCTTGTGGCAGGCAGGGTGCCCAGGACCCTGGACCTGGAACGAGGAGGCTGGATTCCAGCATGTCCCAACTTGCTGGGTGCCCTGAACAAGTCCCTTCCCTTCTCTGAGCCTAGTTTCCTTCCTATAGAGGGTAGTGGTGGGGGATTTGAGGCAGAAGCAAGGGGTTGGCATGTTGCACACAATTGATGATGAGAAAACAACAACAACAACAACAACAGTGGCACTTAGGAGATTGTGGGATGAATAAATGGCTCTCAGTTTGACAATCCTGTTTGTGACAACCCAGAACCTTGCCCAAAGGGGGCCTTTCTTTCCAGAATGATGACAAAGGAGGGCTCTTCTTTTCTGTGCTGAACTCCAGAGAGAGGTTGTGATGCTGCTGAGCCCCTCAGAACTGTCCTTTGGGGACCAGCATCACAGGTGCCCACAGACCCCCAGCTTTAGTTGTTCTCAGGAGATGTGGGAACATCACTCGGCCGTAGCTATAGCTCATGGAGCCAGAAGGTGACAACCAACTCTGGTGGGAGGAAAGGCAACTCTGGCACCCAGAGCAGAGAACTGTGAGCAGAGAGCCCCGTGGGTGGGCTTGCAGGGAGGATAGGTCAAAAACCTACACAGGGAGGTGTCCGATAGACCCTGTTGATGGGGCAGGGCAGGAATGAGAGTCAGGACTGGTTATTTGGCTACCACTAGAGGATAAAGTCTACCTGGTCAAGGACCATGTGCATGATGTCCACGATTCCCGTGCAGAGCATGCACCCAGGACACAATAAATTCTCAGAATCCCTGACTATGGGAGTGGTGCCCAGGCTTCAGCCTGGAGCACTCCCAGGCCTTGCTGTCTTGAGATCAGGTAGTGGAAAAGCAGCTAGGGGAGGCTGTTTGCAGCCGGGTGTCTCTCCTTGCCCTTCCTCTCTGGGGAGCTGGTGGAGCTCGCGGATGACTCGCCTCTCCCTTTTGTTGGAGCCCGAACATCTGGTGTGAGGCCCAGCCCAGGCAGCTGTCCTCCTCTGACCCCGGATGATCCATCAAATCCTCAGCCATCTCTGGTCTCTGAATCCCCTGCACGGCCTGGTACCCGGCAGGAGCTCGACAAGGACTCGCTGAGTGGTTGGCTGCTTGTCGAAGAAGCAGTCCTTCTCCGTTGATGAAAGAGCAATTAAGACTTTTGGAGTCTGCCGTCTAGACAGGGAGCTGTCAAGTCTCACATAAGTGGGTCTGGGAGCTGGTAATAGGAGATTAGGGGGCTCCTAGAGAGGAGAAGGGCTTGAGACAGGGCAGGAGGGAGCTGGGGGCGGTCCAGATGGGGAGGGCTGGGCCTGTTTACTGCTGGCGGGAGAGAGCCTGTGGAAAGAGCCAACCCCTCAGTCTGCCTGTGTTCTATGACTTACAGGCTTGTTTTTACACTGTTTTCTTTAATGACTTTTCACCACAGTCAAAACAGCTCTCCTGTCAACTTATTACCTTAAAAATAGTTGGAAAGATGACATTTGGGGAGAAAGTGCTTAGAAAGATCAGCTGCTTTTCCTGCCTGCTTCTCTGGCTCTGCTGTTGGAGAAGGAAATGGCAACCCACTCCAGTATTCTTCCCTGGAGAATTCCACGCACAGAGGAGCCTGGCAGGCTACAGTCCAGAGGGTCTCAAAGAGTCAGACACAACTGAATGACTATCACTTTCTCTGCATCTGGGAAGAACCTTGTGTTTGCAAACCCGGGCTTTAATCGGTTTACTGTGCGACCTTGACCGAGTCACTGCACCTCTCTGAGCCCCAGATTCCTCACCTGTAGAATGGAGTTCAGGCTCACTGGTCACGGGAACAGATTATTCCCAACGTGTAGCTCCACACCTACGTGCTCAAACGCATCTCCTCACACAGAAACCTGGGAAGTCTTCTTGGAGGGGGCGGTACAGAAGGGGGTTGCTTGATAAAAGATGAAAATGGGACTTGAACCACTACAGCCAGAGCTTCTGTGTGACTCCCAGCAGCAGCAGCAAGGTGGGATGAAGCCGGGTGAGGTAGGGGACGTTCTGAGGGTGTCGGTGAGTCCATTCTCAGCCTTGGTTCCCAGGGTTCTCTTGTCACTGCCCACTTCTCACCTCCCAGGATGCACCCTTCCTTGTAGACATCCCTCTGCTCTGCATCCTGGGTCCTTCGCACAAAGCCCCTGCCACCTGCACCTTCCTCCTGCAGCCTGTCTAGCTGGGGGAGGGGCACAGCCTCAGTTCCTGGAATTGGGGAGACTTTTAACCATTCTCTTTTGTCTATGGATGATTAGAGTGACTCCAGCTTGGAGACAATTAGTAAATTATGATTATTAGTTTCCATTCGCATGGCACTGCCCTTTGAGGAGCCCAGCTGATTTAATCAGGGCTGGTTAATGGGAGCAAAAGCAGCTCCCCTCACTCCCCACATGCCTGGGGAACCGAGAGTGAGTAAATAGATTGTGCTCTGGGGAGCTCAGCATTTTGTGCTATAGTGAGTCCCTCTGGGTGCACAGCGCCTACTGGGAGCTGGAGACCTGGGGGGAGGGCCATGGCCTGGAGGGGATGTCAGGGTCCTGGGTGCTGGCTGGACAGGGTCTTACCGCTCCCACCCCCATGTTCTCCTTGCCCCTTAGCCCCTCCACCGCCTCCTCCTCCCTCCCCCTCTCTCCCTCTCTCTCTCCACATACACTCTATTCCAGTGGGTCTCAAGATTTGCCTGGCTCAGAATCACTTGGAATGCTTGTCAGCACATCACTGGGTCCCCTTTCTGGAGTGTCTGATTCCATGGGAAAGGGGTAGGGCCTGAAAATCTGCATTCCTACCAATTCCCAGGTGATGCTGCTAAAGGTCCAAAGATCACCTGTTGAGAACTGCCTTATTCACTGGTTCTCATTCCTGGCTGCACATGAAAATCACCTGGGGAGCTTTAAAAGCCATCAGTTTTCAGTCCACTCCCCGAGTCAGGGGTGGCTGATCTGGAGAGGGTTTCAGGGGTAGATATTTTAAAAAGACTCTCTTGATGATTCTCATGTGGAGCTAGGGGGTAAGGACACCAGCCTGGCCCTTTCCTGGCACATAAGGACCCACTTTCTAGGGATCAGAGGAGCCCTTGTCCAGTCTCTGAGAGGTTTAGCTTCAGCAGTGGTAAGAAGGCTGGCAGGATGAAGATGCCTAGGTACCAGCTTCCTGGTCTTGGCTTGCAATGTCAAGTCTGCCTTTCCTTCTTTCTTTCCTTTTCTGTGACTCCCCTCTCCCCTCCCTCTCTCCCTGCCTCCTACAACCAGTTCAGTGAAGGACCCTGGCTCTGTGGAGTAGAGTCATTCCATGGCTTTCTTTTGCTCCCACCCCCTTCTCTGCTCTATCTCACTTTCCGCGCCTTACGGTGTCATGGGCAGTAACATGACCTCTGGCCACTTCCAGTTGTTAGAACCTCCTCTAGCCTGGTCTGAAACATCAGTCTCAGAGCTGTGTCAAACCTCTCTCCTTGAGTGGAAGGGAGGAATGATCTTTTCATCTGCAACCCTTCCTGCTCCCGTGTCTCCCATCTCTCGGAAGGGAGGTATGAGACCTCCCTGCTTCGTTCATCTCAATGGACAGGTTTGCTTCAGATCCATAAACTCCGCCTCCTTGCTGTATGTCAGCACCTCCCATGGTGGTCTCCTGTTCTAGAGGTGGTCTCAGGGTAGGTGGTCTGAATTCCTCAGGGGCCGTGTCCAGATTACCCTAGACCCCACCATCCCTGATATGCTCCCAGGAAGGGCCAGCGGAGGTCCTTCCCTCTATAGATAGAAGAGGCCCACTCTTCTGTCTCCTTGCCTGGGCAGGTGTGGCCTCATCTGGGTGGCAGCCATCCAGGCAGCCTGTGACCCTGCCCTGTCTTTGAACCTCTGTGCTCATGTGTGTGGTGCCCAGAGGCCCTCTTCTGTGCTCTTCAGTATTTGGGAAACCCAGGATGGGGTCAGCGATCCCCCATCTTACTCCTAGCCCTCTAAGCCCTGGTCCCTTGGCAAGTACAGGCTCTGCTGCCCATGCCGGACAAGTAAGTCATCACTTTCCATGTTCACGCTGGTCTTGAATTCCACCGGGCATATTTTAAGCCCTCCAAGGACTGCCCCCAATCCCATGGTTCATACTTCTGCATTCAGCCAGCATCTAGCAGAGGGTAGGATGGCAGTCCCCTCTTCTGGCAGGCGCTCCTGTCCCCAAGAATGAAATCCTGGAGGTCTTTCTCCCCTTGGGCTTGGAGGAGAAGATTCTGCTCCTTCACACACCAAGGGCCTCAGCAGTTTCCATCCCCCTCTCTGAGGCTCCTGGATGTAGGACAGGGTGGGAAGAAGGGGAGGGTGACTGGTGGTGGTCCAGTGGGGAGCTGGCGAGCTCTGCCTGTCGATAGCTTTCTGTGTATGGTGTTGTTGGTCCTCCTTTACTGCCTTCATGGGCCCAAGCAGTGAAGCCCAGACCCATGGGCAAGTCCCAGTCAGCATCCCATTATTAACTCACCCATTATCCTTCTCTAATTTATGTCCTCTCTCCCTTCCTACCCTGGACATTCAGGGAGCCTTACTCTCCCAGTCTCAATCCTGGATTCTGGGAGATATGGATCTGTCTTTAAGGAATTGGGACTGGAGAGCTTCCTGCACCCACTGAGAGGTGGCAGAACGGTCCTACCATCACCAACACCATCCCCTGCCCCCGAGGTGCTCCTGCTCTGACAAGTGACCAGGCTGTGGCCATGAGATGCAGGCAAGCATGAGAATGAGGGCACACAGGACATGGCCACCTCTCCAACTTTGGGAGCTTATGGGATGCTTCCTGGCTTGGAAGAGATGCTGCCTGAATGGCATCTTAGAAGATGAACAGGAGAAGAACCCTTTATGTTGAGGGAATAAACATGAAAGGGAGGCTGATTGTTTGGGAACTTGTTCGGATGTCTGGTGTGACTGGAGCACCGAGGAGATGACAGGAAGCAGCGAGGGACAGGCAGGGAACAAGTCATGAAAGGCCTTGTATGTTACCACGCTAGGGGCCAGGACCACTTCTAAGAAGCATCTTCAGGGGATCTGGTTAAGCATCCCCTCCCTCTACCCCAAGGCCTCTGTTTTGAAGAATCTGGTTAGCCACTTTCTTCACACAGTGGCAGCTCTAAAGCCCCAATCCTGAGAGCTTGGGCCACTTTGAATGGCCACCGTTCCTGAGAGGAGGAGACCTCTGTCTTGACTGCAGCAGGGCCGAGGGATGGTGGTCAGTGGAGGCCAGGCAGGGCTGAGGAAGAAGTAGCCTTCTTTCCATCCTAATTCACATGGAAGGACGCCTGAGTGTCAGGACGGTCCCTGGCTCAGTTTGGGGAGTCTTTGGCTGCAATCTGAGCGGCAGAAAACTTGGCTGGGAGGTGAGGAATTCATAAGACTCAAATGATTTACCTAAAAGAAAAAGCAGAACAGCAATTATTTTTTTCGGAGGTGGGACTTAGGCGTGACATTTTTAAATCGCGTTTCCATTTCTCATGTGTTCTATGAGCATATGCTGCTTTTCCGTGGAGGAGAAAGCCCACATTCGTTCCACAGCTACTTATTCAGTGCCAGGTCTTTCAAGACGCAGTGGATCCGGTGGTACATGTGACAAACTGGCCTTTACCCCCCGGAGGGTGATACGGTCTCCCTGTTAGTGGGCACGTTTATTGTCTGGCTGCACTTTGCACACAGTCTCATTAGTCTTGATAGTGACTCTTGGAGACAGACACAATGAACACCAATTTGTGGATGAAGAATTGGAGGCTCAGAGCAGTTAAGTCACTCAGCTAAGGTCACACAGTTAAGAAAGCAGTCGTACTGGATTCGAGTCCACATGTGTTTGGCTCCAAAGACTGGACCGTTCGATGCTGATTCTTTGGGTCTGTTGGGCAGCTCTGCTAATGATGTGCCAGGCCTGAACCCTTCCTTCTTGGGTGACCCTGGAGAAGTCACACTGTTTGTCAGAGCCTCAGTATCCCTGTCTGTAAAAAGTGGGTAATTACATATCCCTTGCGGGCTTATAGGGAGGAATGGAGAGGATGAACGCAGATTACTCAGGCCTGGCACTAGTGGGTCCTTGACCAGTAAGAGCTTCTAACCGTAGTAGGTGGTGATGTGAGTTGGTGCTAGGTTTCTGCTTCCTGTTCTTACAAAGAATCCATCTCTCTTACCTGCTTCTAATGACAAGCTTTAGAAGGTACAGGTCATGGCTTATGCTTTGGTACTCAGACCCAGGGATGGAATCCACATGGGCAACACAGCACCAGCCCGGTCCTCATTTCCCCACCCCATCCCCCAGATCCCCATGGCCTTTCCCCCAGGGGTTCAGCTCAGCTCAATTCTGGGCCGACCCAGACATGGGCTCACAGTAGAGCAGAGCCTCCACCCCATTCACGGTGGTCTTAGCATTAGTGACAGAGACCAAGTCCTGGGTGAGCCAGGCTTGTGGATACCTCTGCTGTTAATAATGATTGCTGTTCTGGCCCCATCTTATGTGTCAGGTGCTTTGTACAGGTGATTCACACTCTCTGCTTGGGGATGTCAGAGGGTGGGTCTCCATCCTTCACTGGCACAGGATATTCGCATGTTGGCTCCTCTCAGAGATGACAGTTATCAACCATCTGCAGTCTGGAGAAGATGCTATTTTTGAAGGGTTGTGGAGGGTTGTACTGTCCACTCATCCCCAGGGGTGTCTGTGCTCTTCCTGTGTTGCAGACTGTTCCCTACCCTGCTGTCCATTCCACCCCCAGTAGAATGGCCTGGTTGAGCTCCACCTTTGTGTTCAGCCATTGGCTTATGCTGAAGGCATGGTGTTAGGAGAATCATCCCTAGTTATTGTGCTTCATTAGGAGGCATGTCTCTCATTCTTAGAACCTGGAAAAGGAGTTTCTTTTTATTTAGAGGAATTGAGTCTGGACTTAAGTGTTTCTTCCTTCTTCCTTTGTCTGCAGGGAAGCCGAGCCTTGCAGCCCTCTCTAGGAGGTGACCAGGACTACAGCATCAACATTTGTGTGTGTCGACCTCACCCTTACCTAGGGCTTGATTGGAGTGTGCTGGTTCCTTCAGGTATCTCTTTGGGCTGTCCTTTGGGGGCCTGCCGCTGCATCTGGCTTCATTCTCCCCATCCCTGCCAAGCAAGTTTGGGAGCAGGTCTTCCTTGGGTCCCGGCTACCTCTCCTTCCCTGCAGACCTGTGCCTTCCTGGTGTCCCAACAGACGTAGCTGACATTTCATGTATCCATGGGAACAGAGTCTGGCTGTAGCCAGACGACTAACTAGAGAGGTTGGAGTGAGAGTGAGTGTGTGTGAGTGTGAGTGTGTGATACTCAAGAGCCCAGGGTTGCTACGCAGGTTCCTGCTGTCTCACACCAGTGGTGGCAGCCTCCTCTCAGCGGTAATCGTGCCCCATCTGCAGTGCCTACATCTCCACCGCTGGCATGATATTGCAGCAGGGTCCATCTATCTGCATAATCATCTTAACCTGCTCCCTCAAGAGAGTTTAAAACGGCTGGGCTGTTGGAAAATGACCATAAAGCCTGCATGCAGATACCTTTAGCAGCAACACCAACATGTATCACAGGGTAATTACAAGCAAGGGGTGAGGGCACCCGCCCGCATCTGGGAACTGTTTAGAGCTGATCCTGGGGTCTATCAACTGCCTGGTCCGACAGGGGAGTCTGCCTGCAGCCTCTCCACTGCTGACCTCTTGATCTTGGCACTTGAACACTCTTGCCCATTTGTCTTTCTCTGATACCGCTGCTGTCTCCTTGCCTTCCTCTGGAGTGGAGATGGGACTCAGGCTCTCATGATAAGACTCACCATCTCTTCCACCTAAACTGCTGGGCAAGGGAGCCAGCTCTGAGGATGAGGCAGAGTCCCACCTATTCCTATTGGCCACCTGGCTGCCACAGGTATGAAGTGACAGAAAGGAAGGAGCTCAGCTCCTATTCTCTGAGAGTGCTCAGAAACTTCCATGAGCCAGATACTTCTGCACAACGATGAACGAAATAAACAAAGTGTCTTCACAGGTAGTTGGGGGGGAGGATAAAAATTAACCAACATATAAACATATTTACCAGGTAGTGAAACAGGCTCAGAAGAAAAATTCAGCAGAGTAAGGAGACTGAGAGTGAGCTGGTGCTCCCACCAAACCAGGCACTCTCTGAGGACACCATGGTTTAGATCTTTGTCCACCACCTGGCTGGCTGAGCAGATCATCTGTCCCTGTTCCCTACAGCTCACAGCTGCCTCCATGGCTCATCCTGTGGGCCTGGCAGAAACGTTTCACCTTGACTCTCCCAGATTTTCTCCTGCCTCCCACGTGGGGCACAGTCCAGTGTGCCCAGACACCAGGGGGAAGGCCCTCTGGTGATCATCCCCCAACCCCCCAGGACCTGCCCTGTCTACATGGTCCCTTCAAACTGCTTTCTGTCACCTTCCAGCAGAAGTTGTGTCAAGGCCTTTTATTCTGGGGCTGCCAGTGGTCCTGAGTCCCATGTAGCCAGTGCTCTGGGCTCTTTCTGGTTCTCTGGGGGCAGCGCCAGGAAGCAACAGGCAGGGTCCCTCTGCTGGAGCAACAGTTCTCACTGCCTTCCTCCCTCCAAGAGATTGGGGAAATCCTCGGGTTTGGGAAGAAATCCTTCCCCAGTCATGAATCTTCTGAGATCTCTTTCTTCTTGCTGAGAATGTGGTTCCTCCTCTTTCTCTGCAAACTCCCCACATTCTTCTCATGGATTTATGCTTTGGGAAGCAAAGGCCTGCTTTCTGCCGTGCAGCAATCCTCTTGTGAAGCAAGGATGTACAGAGACCAGGGACAGGGAAGGGAAAGCAGAAAATTCAGGAAGGAAAGGACTCCATGAGCCGGTGTTTTAAAATAGCAGCCAGGCACACCATTTGGTGGAAACATATGTGAACATGAATGCCTGTGACTGGGCTCGTGACTAAGGTCCCTGTGAAACAAGAGGAGCTCAGACATGGGCTGGATTCTGCTGCACTGGCCCAGACCCTGGAGTGGGGACGGGATAGCACAGGTCCTTGCTTGCATAACTGGGAGCCATCTATGACAGCAAAGCAACATGAAGCCACTCGAACCAAGTGGGATGTCCATCACAAGCCTCAGTCTCAAGGTGCCCTGCAGAGAGGGAGCAGCAAAGTCCTGGGCAGTAGCCTGAGATTCAGAAAAGAAGGGAGGAGGTGGGGCTTGGGAAGTGGTCCCAAGTTGGGATATGGCTTTGGAGTACAGATGGAGGAGTTCATACCGGGTCTGAGGTCATAAGGAGCCATGAAAGGTTTCTGAGCAGAGGAGTGGGTGCTGAGAGAACTGGAAAGGTCCTGAGTCCTCTTGAAGAATAGATAATCACTGAGCTGGAAGGTTATCTGGAAGGCTTCTTGAAGGACTCATTCATTCATTCATTCACTCAACAAATACTTATCGCAAACCTTTCATGAGCCAGACACTACTGCACAACGATGAACAAAATAAACAAAGTGTCTTCACAGGTGTTGGGGGAGAGCATAAAAAATTAACCAACATGTAAGCATATCTACCAGGTTCACCAACAGACTCAGAAGAAAATTCAGCAGATTAAGGAGAATGAGAGAGAGAGAGATGCTCTTTCTGTTTGGGGGTCTAGCGTTAAAGAAACATACCAGTTTAAGAAGGTGACTTTATTCAGAGATGTGGCTGCTACAAAGGGGTTTTGTAGTAGGGGAGAGAGATTGGGCTCAATGCCAAATGCAACAAGGAAAAGTGAGGATTTATGAGCAGGGTGAGGGTCAGTGGATGGAAAATTGCTGAGAGGAAACGTCAGGGGTGAGGAGGATCTGGTTAAACTAACCTACTGGGGGATTCTTGTTGCAGGCAGGCCAGGGTGGTCAGACATCACTGCAGGGTGGGGGTGGGGGGATGATGGAAGATGAGGAATCTGATCAGAAAAGAAGGGTGATCAGATATCGAGCATGGGGGGTTCTGGTTAAACTGACTTTGCAGGATTCTTGCTAAAACTGGATAATGCCGAGATGAACACGGAAATCCAGAAGTTGAGGTCTAATGGGGAGGATAGTTCAGAAAAGCCTGCGTAGAATCTGGTTAAAGAGAGAATCTTGTCCGTTCCCCCTCTTGCTCAGGTATGGGTGGTCCTGGAGTAAAGAATGAAGAGAATGTGGGGTTGTGTTATGCAGAAGAAAGCATCGGCTTCAGACAGCTAAAATGGATAAGGGGCTCATTCCAGGCTGGAGAAATGGCTTGAGCCAAGCTTCTGGGGTGGAGGTGGGGGGTGGGGAGGTTCACAAGAGCTGCAATCTGCCAGTCTGGCTGACACTGTGGGTCTGTGGGGTGAGTTTTGAGTACTGAGGCTGGGAGGGAGGTAGTGTCATTTGGGACACGACAGTTAAAGGCCAGGCTGGGGGCTTCAGTTTTGCATTCTGAGCCACAGAGGTTACTGAGTAGGAGGAATGCAATGGAATGAAAGGTCCTTCGGTCCCTGTAGAATGCTACCTTTCAAAACTATGGCGGGGGTGGTCAGGGCGGGAGCCTGGAGCCGACTAAACACACTCAGAGGCCCCCTCCTCTGCAATTACAAGCCCAGTCTCAGGGCAGGGCCAGATCAGAAGAGGATCTTCTCCATATCAAAGGGGAGATTAGCCCAGAGCCCTAACAATGTTACACGTGCTGCCCTCGCTCAGTGGTGACGCCTCTGAGACTGTCAGCTTTATATCTGCTTCTTTTTATCAATACGGGCAAATAATTCTCTAGACATTTATCATTTTAAACTGTCACAGTCCAGTGCCTTTCCCGAGGACCAAAATCAATACTGATCTTGGTTTGAATACTTTTCTGACAAGGTTCCTATTTGTAGATTCACAAGTAGAACTAATGTGTGTTAAAGCTATTCAGTTTGGCATTTTGCAGCTCCATTGACACATTAAATATAGGCGTTCACCACGACGATTAACCTTACAACTATTAAGTAATAAAAATCCTGCATACATATTTATTAGCTGAACATCCGACTCCCTGTGTGATGCCTTCCCCAACGAGAGGGAAACCAGAGGAGGTGGAGGCAGCTGCCAAGAGGTGAGATTCCTCTTTGGGAAGGCTGTCAGGAGGGACTCAGGGATCTCCAGGCCTTGGTGAAAGAAGAGGAGCTGCTTTGCCAATGAAGGCCAGAAGGATTCGGATCGGACAAGGAGCTAGGATTGGCAGGAGTGAAGTTGAGGTGCTCTGGGAGAATGGATCCAGTGGTGGCCCTGGGATAAGAACCCAGACTTCCTAATGTCTGATGCCACTGAGGAAATGCCATTTCTCTTCTTGGGCCTTAGTTTTCTCATCTGTAAATTGGGGTTGGACTAGAACTGATGCCTTCTGAACTTCTGGTAGTTAATATCATTGTGCCCATAGAGAAGAGCTAACTTTGTACAGCATACTAGGGTCAATAGGCAAGGCTGTTTACAGCTAGGAGATGTCAGTGTGGGGGCTAAGGCTGCCCCAGGGATGCTCTGGCCATCAAGAGGGTTAGGAGATAGGTGTTCTCAGCCAGCTGGTAACCTGCTCACCCTTGGCACCAGCAGGTATTGTCACGTAGATAAGCCAGGTGTTCCTGTTACTGTGATGGCTGGTTACTCGGCCTCCCAGCTCATGGATGGGTATGCCAGCTTCCTGGATGCTGTCTCCTGAGCCGGCATTAAGAAAGGTCCATAGTACCTGCCTGGCACACTAGTGCATGGACCCCAGCATCCTGGATTTGGGTTCAGGCATAGGGAGGGTGGATATCTATGATGTCTATTGCCATGCTGGCTGTTGGCACCTTCATTCTTCCTGGTACTAGGAATTTGCTTATCCCCCTGAGCAGGGGGCTTTGCCTGGTGCAGGTAGGGGTTCCAGAATCGGCACTTACAAATTCAAATACCTTTGCTAGCCACTGGGTCACTTTTGTGTCCTCACCATTCAGCAATATTCACAAGTTTTGGCCCAGGGGGAAGGGGCAGAGATCCAAGGAGGCTGCCTGGAAGAAGGGACCTCTGCTGAGACTCACTTGGCAAGCCGAGATTGGTCAGCCTATGAGGAAAGGACAGTGCTGAGGCAGAGGGACGGCTTGTGGGACACCAGCCCCTCTTCTCCAGCAGAAAGAGCATCCCTCTCTGACTCCACAGCTGTGTCTGTGGCTGAGTAGAGCAGGGAGCCCCAGGAGGCAACCTTCTCCGCCAGCATGGTGCCCTCCTTCTAGTCTTGGCTCACAGTCAGACCTGCTCTGTGATCTGAGGTCTGGCTCAGCTTTCCTGGCTCCTTCTGCATTTTTCTCTCACGAGGAGGGGGTCTCCCTAATAAATACCCGGCACGTTGAACCCCACCACCCACTGCCATTCGTATTCCGTTCCACAAGGTCCGGGTGAATACAAGCAGGAAGTAAGCCGGAAATGGTTCGGAAATGGAGGGTTCTTTTCAGTTTCAGGGAAAAGTGTGAGCGTGGAGCTGCCATCTCCATTTTACAGAAGAGGGAAGAATGCTCAGCGAAGTTTTCTAGACGTACAACGCTTTTCCATCTGCAACTTGGCGTGTGGACACAGAGCGCGTCGACTGCTGTTGAAGGGGTCAGGTGGGGAACAAGCCCTTGCTGGGAACCCGAGTGCGCATTGGCTTCCTCGAAATCCTCGGCATGGATCAAAAGGTAAGTGCTCTCCTCTCCGTGAACGTTCCAGGAGATCCGGCTGGGAGACATTAAGCGTTTTGGCTGAGGGCACTCGGGGTCTGGGTCTGATATTCGAACCCAGGTCTCTCTGACCACAAAGCGTATCTCAGTTTTCTCTGAGCTGTGTCTACCGAGTTCACACGCTGATGGACCACCAACCTCTCTCACCTCCTGCGCTCTCTGGGGAGGATGCTTCCACCCAGACTCTGGCTGCAACCCCAGTAGACACCGGCCTGGGATATGGAGGTTTTTAGAGAAAAGAGGATCCCAAAGACTCCGCATGAGGACACAGCTAGGAGGCTGAGGGACCTGCGGGCCAGTTTCATAACACCATGGTTTCCCTCTAGATCCTGCCTCACTGTCCTGCCCACTCTTGGCAGTCCACTGGCTTTCTCTGGACCCCCAAAGGGAAAAGTAAGGAAGCCTGAGTTCATGGCGTGCTTTTACCACTGCCGGCAGCCAGGCTGATATGTGACCTGGATACTGTCTGGGATTCTCCGAATCTGAGAGACCTGTCATTGGAGGAAGGCCCCTAGCTGGAGGTGGGGCCATGGGAGAAGGGCTGTCAGGACCGCAGGAGGAACCGGTTCTATTTCTCAGAAGGAAGGGACGGGGAACAGAAAGAAGACTGTGTGGCTTTTCCCAGGGCAGGGGGCTGGGGGAGCTGGGATTACTCCTTTCTGCGCTTGGGGGTCTCTGGCCACGAAGGATGGGTCGTACTTGCTGCTGTCAGCTGCTGTATGCTAAAGTGTTCTTGGTTTTTCTCTGTTTCTATTTTCTATCTTGACAGAAAAATTGTGATTTTCACACTGTCATGAAACCAATAGGTCCCTGACATATGTTTTTGTAATCTGTGTAGCTGATTTCCCCGTGCTTCTGACAGTTCTATTACATCTCTGACAGTTTTATAAAATTTCTCCTCTGGGAAGTTGAGGGGGGTTTGTGCCTCCCCCAACTTTCAACTCCCCGATCCCCCATGCTAACTTGTATTTGGAGATGAAAGAACAGGAAGGAAGCTTTTCTTATTCCTGCCCCATCATGCGAACCGCCAGCTGGGTGGGAGGAGGGTGGTGTACACAGTCTACAGACACAGTGAGGGAGCCCTGAATGCTGGAGGGTGGAGAGAACCACGGGGTCAGATCCTGGACACTCAGGAATCTTCAGGGGTCAAGGTGCTTCACCCATGGGTTCCAGATTGGGCTGCTTCCCCCTGAGCATCCATCTTCACCCTTTGTGAGCCTCAGAGAAGCATACTCAGGGAGGGACAAGGGCTACGCTGCTTTATGCTGATACCTGTTGAAGTGCAGGCATGACAGTGGTGGGCCTGGGCAGCAGCGCATTTGTGTGTGTTCAAGTTCAAGGTTTCACACCCATGCACATCCACCCCTTGTAAGACACTGCACCAGGCCCTGGGGTGATGGAGCCATGGCCTCTGAGCTTTAGGTGGTGTATTTGGGTGTATTTGGGCATGTATAACCTGCACTGCAGTCCCATCCCTGCTTTGGGTGAGCTCCCACTGGGAACACATGTGTCCTGGGGCATGCAGGAGTTAAATGCTGGGGGCATGTTTCCATTGAACTCAGCTGGTGCCCAGGGGCATTGACTGTCTTCAGGACAATAGAGGAGAGTTCTGCTGAGCCATGGAATAAGGGGACACTGGTGGAAAGGAAGATGGGGGCCAGTGTCACCTTGCTGTGAGCATTGCTTGCCCAAGGAGGTTAGGGCCTGGTCATTCTGGCCCTGTCATCGTCTTGCCTGGTGGCCCTAGGCAAATCGTCTGTAATCTCAAGACCCTGACAAAAGAGGAGGTGCTCAACATTGTCCTGGGGATTCTCCATGAAGCATGTATAAGGTGGCCCCGAGACCTCCAAATAGCACCCCAGGCGCTGTGAAAGCCTTCGCTACATCTCAGCCTGTTCTCAAGGCATTATTTGTGGCCTCTCAATCGACTTAGCCACTCTGATTTTCCTGTCTATGGGAAACGAGGTGTTGCCATGGCAACTGCCACATTACATGGTTCTGTACTGGCGATGCCTCTGAGATACAGAGCAGCTTCTCAAAGAGATACACTTTTCAACATGTCATGTAGAATTCTGTACTTGTTAGGGAAAATCGCATTTCCAGCAAAATGACATGCTTCTCCCGGGCTTGCCGACGTGCGGCTCACGCCTTTCTTAAACAAAGACTTTCATTCACTGCCTCTCTCCTGCCTCTCTGGCCTGCCACTGGCTACCCACCCCTCCCAAGTCCCAATCTCCTTTACATAAAATGTGAAACTGGAGACAAGGACCTGCGTGAAGAGGAGGGCTCAGCTGGCCAGGGTGGAAGTGCACAGAACCGGCTTTTCTCTACAGCAGAGGGGCTGGGAGGGAGGTCAGGGGTGGGTCCCTAAGCCTCTGACTGAGGAGTCAGCCATCTGGGAAGGTGGCTGGTCTGTCCTCTGATGTCCCTTGGCTTGTTGCCCAGTCACTGACCTGATTTCTCAGGGTGGTGTTAGAAGTAAGGATCAAGGATGTTCCTTGGTTAGTGCTACCAAAGGGCCTCAGTGAGGGGTTAGTGTCCTCTTTGGGTCTGACACACACCGTATGTGTTCAGCAGAACTGTGCCGGCTTCTTCCCCATGTAGCACTGCTCTGGGCATTGCGGGGGAGCCACTGCATGAAGATGAGCGGTTCATTGGAGACCATACCTGGCCTCAGCCCTGGCGTCCTTGGAGTCACCTTGGGTCCTACTTGTCACTTCGGGCTACTTGCCTCTCTTTGTGTCAGATTTGCCATCTGTCCCAATGAGCAGGTCAGGCTGGATTGTCTTGGAAGATCCTGCTCTGAGAGTCTGTCCCTTACACCCTGGTGGGGTTTCCAGACACCACCTCTTCTTCGAGTCACTCCTAGAGGTTCCAGAGCCCCTCTCCCAGATAC
The DNA here is from genome assembly GCF_963930625.1 of Muntiacus reevesi. Taxonomy (NCBI): domain Eukaryota; kingdom Metazoa; phylum Chordata; class Mammalia; order Artiodactyla; family Cervidae; genus Muntiacus; species Muntiacus reevesi. The sequence continues at coordinate 113,018,268 of NC_089250.1, forward strand.
CTTGACTAATACAATGGTGACCAGGATATTGTAGGTAAATCTGTGCTGACATGAGGATGAACCTCTACACAAGGACCTGCTGTGGGTTGGCATTGGACACCAGAGCAATTAAGAATTAGTAGGGTTTGCTTCTGACTACAGAGAAACCAGTTTTTTCCCTGGTCAAGGAGAGCAACCTTACATGAGGAATTTAGGGTCCTCTTGCCTTTAAACCAGCGATGTTTGAATTATGGTCTGGTTACAGAGATCCGTGCTGCTCTGCATGGATGGTTCACAGAGGAAGGAGCTTGCACCAGTATGTAAAGTAAGTATGACAGAAAGCACATGTGTATAAGATACTTGTGGTAAGACTTTCTCAGTGAGGGAAGCAGTACGTTGACTTAGGTTCTAGTGCAAGGTGGGAATCTTGCTGCAGACAAGCCCTTTGAGCAGCACTGCTTGACACCATCCCTCATCTGCCTCCCAGCCTGAGACGGACCTGCCCCTGTGCTGCTTCAAGCCAATACCTGATTCTTGGCCTCCAGGAGCTTCCCAGTGGGTCTCCTGCCTTCAGATTTACCCTCCTCCAACCCAGTGCATTCTCCACCCTGGAACTAGAAAGAGTTTTCCAAAATGCAATCTTGGTCATGTCACTTTCCTGCCAAATACTTCCCAGTGGGTCTCCATTATCCTTAGAGTCAAGCCCCAGTTCCTCCACACAGGAAAAGACTCCCAGGCAGCTTGGTCCCTGGCTGCCTCTCCACCCTGCTTTTATCTCGAGGGATGGGATTGCTTTCAGCTCTCCAAATGTACCAAGTTTCTCACGCTTCTTGGCCCTTGCCCCAGCTGTTGCTCCTGTCTGGAAACTTCTTCTCCCTTCCTTTGGCCAAGTCCTCTTCCTTCTTCATCAGAGAAGGATCTCTGAGCTCCTTCTCACCCATGTCAGCCGATCACCTGGATTAATTAGTTAGCATCAGCTGGATGGAAGGGACTGCTTATTGCTCTCATATATCCATCTTTTCTTCCTCATCAGTGGAATCTCTCATTTAGGTTAAGTTGATAGTAAGCAGAATAAACATGGTCCCCAACCTCAGATGCAGGCATGTTGCTAAATTCCAGCCCACAGGATATAAACAGCAGAGTTTCTAGAAAGTGTTTTTAAAGGATAGGTGCATCCTCCTTGCACCTCTCCTCTATTTTACTGCTAGCTGGAATGCAAATGTGATGCCCAGAGCTTGGGCAGCTATCTTTGATCCACATGAGTGGTAGTCACAGGCTAAGAATGTCAGAGGGAACAGGAGAAAAGATGCTTGACTCTCTAATTACTTACATGCTTCCCTATCACTCTGGACTGCTTACCTTCAGATTTCTTTTATATGAAAGAGAAGTAAGCTTCTGTCTTGCATAAGTCACTGTTATTTTGGGGCTTTCTGTTACTCATAGTCAAAGCTCATTCTAACTGATGCAGGTGCAAGTAACTGAATACCTGAAAGCAAGAAAGATGTTTTAATTACCTCCTTTAACCCATCTGGAAGGAGAAGTTTCCACAGCTTCCTCCATGGTTGATGGTTGCTTCTGCAGCCTGGATCACTGTCTCTGTGATTCTCCTGGTCACAGGGCAGGCTCAGCAGCTCCAAACATGTCCTCCTACAGCAGCAATATTCCAGGCAGGAGGATGAAGATGGGTTAATAGGCGATAGGAATGCTCCTCACACAGCTGTCCTGACACCTTGGAAAAAACCCTTCCCAGAAGCAGCTAGACTGATTTCCCTTGGTATCTCATTGGCCAAACCCTAGCTGTGAGGGATGCTGGGATGAGGAGCCTGGATTTTCAGCCTCCGTAGTGAGAGGCAGGTGAAGGTGAGTTGGAAATGGTTGGTGGCTGGACAACCCACGGTGTCTTCTGCATTGCCCCTCTGGGTACTGCTCTTCCGATACTGGGCTCAATCACCTGCTGGCTTCTCTCTGAAGCAGGAGCTTTGTGAAGACAGTGTGTGGTTCTGGGAGACAGTGCAGCAAGGGCTGTTAGGATGTCAGCGTTTGGAACCCAACCTCTGGGTAGTTGTGGCTCTTCTCTTCTGCTGTGGCTTAATTAGCATCTCTGCGCTCCAATGTTAGAAAGGGGATAAGAATTCTTACCTGCCTCAGAAGGTTGTTTGTGGATTGAATGAGTCCATGTGTGTGGAATGCTTAGAATGTTAGTTCTCAAGCGTGGCTGTGCATGGGAATCATGCAGTCAGTTTAAAAAAAAATGAATGATTCCTGGGCACCTGCAGAGACTCAACTCTAACTGGTCTGGGGTGTGGCTTGGACACTGGGATTTTTAAAAGCCCTCTAGTTGATTTTTAAAAATTATTTATTTATTTAATTTCTGGCTTTGCTGGGTCTTTGTTGCTGCTTGGGCTTTTCTCTGGTTGTGACAAGCAGGGGTTACTCTCCAGTTGCCATGCCTGGGCTTCTCATTGCAGTGGCTTCTCCTGTTTCAGAACATGAGCTGCAGGGGGGCTGAGCTTCAGTAGTTGCGGCCCCCCAGGCTTGAGAGCACAGGCTCAATAGTTGTGACACACAGGCTTAGTTGCTCCGAGGCATGTACAATCTTCCCAAATTCTTCTGCACCGGGACTGAACCTGTGCTTTGGCAGGTGGGTTCTTTACCTCTGAGTCACCAGGGAAGCCCCCTCTAGTTGATTTTAACATACAACCAAGAACAGTGCCTGACACAGGGTGTCAAGTCACTTCAGTGCTAAGTCGCTTCAGTGGTGGCTGACTCTTTGTGACTCCATGGACTGTAGCCCGCCAGGCTCCTCTGTCCATGGGGATTCTCCAGGCAAGAATACTGAAGTGGGTTGCCATGCCCTTCTCCAGGGGATCTTCCTGACCCAGGGATTGAACCTGCAGCTTATGTCTCCCGCATTGGCAGTCAGGTTTTTTACCACTAGCGCCACCTGGGAAGTCACTGACCCAGGGTAACTTCTAATAAATGTTACCTCTGACCACTTTGTTTATCATTGAGACTCTAGTCCCTAGTCTGAGGCCCAGCACATAGCGGGCCCTCACTATTTGTTTGTTAAATGAATGAATGAAAGTCTGGGGGCAAGAAGAGGTGGTTTAGGTCATTTGGTCCAGCCCTCCAGTACTGCGATGACTGCTCTCTTCATTTGGTCTGGCCTCACTTGTAACACCTCCTGAGGGTCCAGGGCATCCCCTTTCCTCTTCTTACTCAGGCCCCTAAGGCTCCTCTCTCATCCACAGTCCAGAAAGGAAGTTGCAGAGCCCATAGAGCAGCTTTGTGCCTGGGATGCCTGGTCCTCCCACCCTCATCTGGCCACCACCTTTGGTCACAGCTGCGGTGCCCCTGGGGAAGTGCCGTGGGCCTTCACGGGGGCGCTGCCCTTTTCGGGGGTGCCATTCTGGCTGGGTGGGACGGATTTCTGCTGTAAACACAGCCCATCTGGGAGAAGCCCAGGTGCCATGTTTTGAACAGCTCTGAAACTTAAAGCTCAGAAGGCTTTGAAATGCAAATATTTTGAAGGAAACATAAGGTAAACATGAGTGCTTATTTCCCCCTGATGAAAACAATATGCTGTTTGCTCTGAAATGTAAATAGGGCCTCGATCGCTTTTAAAGAAAGTCATGTCTCCTATTTTTAGGTCCAAGGTAGTATCATTCCTAAAAATACATGCGTCTGGTGGCCTTCCCAGTCCACCTGAATCCACACTTTCCTTTTGGTCATGGATGCCCCTCATTCCAGGCATCGCTATCTTCTCCCATAACTCTTCTAAATCACCTCCCCTCCGCCCCATCTGGAATACCACACTCCCCCTCCTCAACCCTCATCTAATTTTTCCAATACTCTCTGAGTGCTTGGGAGTTCCTTTTGGATAGAATTCGGGAGGAAAAAAATCTGTAGCCAAAGGCATTTTACTGACTTGAAAGAGATTTTATGGTGCATTGAGTTCTAATCAACTTTAATAAGTATTTAATGCAGGAAGAAGACTTTGCCCCCAGCCCCAAGGCTGCTGTGCACGCTCACAGCCCCCTGTTGGCCACAGGAGAAAGGACCTTCGCTGGGGCACCGTGGTTTGGGTGGGCGCGGCCAGTGACAGCTGCGGAGAAACGAATAATTAGCGATTTCAAGCCCTGATAATGAGTAGCTCCATGATCCTTCTTGGAGCCATTAGGAACATCTATCTTATTAATGATCCCTCCAGACAGCCGCAGGCCCAGGCACCCGGCTCCTCTCCAGTGGGGCTCTCGCATCTCATCTGTCTACCGAAGAGCAGAGATGGGAGGTGGCCGTTTTTCATCCCTCTTAGTAGGGGGATGGGGGCTTTCTGTGCTGGCAGCACCCCAGGGGCTGATCTGGAGAACCCCCACCCATGCTTTTGATCTGTTCGTACCAAGCACTCCTGCTCCACCCAGCAGAGGAAAACAGTGAGCACACCCTCTGTTGGGTACCCTCCCTGTAACACATGTGCCAGGAGTTGCCTTTACCTGCAGTGTTCTCTGTTCTTCCCTCCCTGCCACTTGCCTGGGAAGTGCTATCATCATCACATTTGTGCAGACACCTGCTAAAGTTCCAGGACCTTATCCAAATTCATACAGCCAGTAAGGGCCAGTGCCAGGACTGGAATTTCTGTCTTTATGATGGGTCTTCCTGCTGCCCCATACTGCCCAGTGAATGAATTCGAGGAAATAGCAACTCTTCCTGGCTGGCTTTTCTCAAAGACAATGCCCAAGCCAAGAGTTGCAGTCTTACTGTCCATTGGACTCGTGTGGTTCACAGCTAGAAATCTATTTTGACCCTTAATAATTATGAAATACCCATATACAGTTTCAGATTTACTGATAAATTGAAGAACCTGGACACAATAAATTTGTCATCCTGGCTAGTTCTCAGGGACACCTGCTTTTCTTAGACAGTTTGCCACAGGCCTTACCCCTCCGTGTTGCCCCAGGGTTTGCCTGACATGCTAACTTACATTATCTGTCTGTCACCATAAATGTTCAAATTTGAGTGTCACTTAGATTTGTGGTTTTCAAACTTTATTTTATCAACAGATCCTTTCTCTCCAACTATAAAGCAGGAAATAGGAAATCTCAGAGTTAAGGTTGGTATGGATCTGAAATTCCACTCTCTTGGTCCTTTACCTCCCATCCCAGTTGTCCCTTAAAATTTGTGGAAACCCCGCAAATGGGGGTTTCTATGGAGAAATGGTTTGCAAATGGTTTTCATAAAGAACAAATTAGTGACAACTTCCTATGGATCCAAGAAATTCAACAGAAGATGCCCTGCCCGGAACCCACACCTTGAAGGTCAAGACCAGCAGGGTTTGAGAAGCTTTTGGGGGCTACAGCGTAAGCATAGAGGAGACAACTGACTTTGAGCATGTGCACATAGAAAGTCAGTATCTGAGGCAGTGCTTAAGCCTGCGGTTCGCATCTTCTCATCACTCATACGTGTTTTTCCTAGGAGAACCCAAAATATGAAGCTTCTGATGTGTGTCCACATCTCTAGCACCCTGAGCCCCAGGCTTACTCCAACCTTCTATCTCCCATCCCAAAATCACAAACTTTTTGGAAGTTGGAGACTGACTGACCAAGCAAACCAAGCTTGTTGCTGTGGGCAGTGCCTCCTAAGCTGTGGTTTGGCCCATGTTTGGAGCATCTTTAAAATGTGGAGCATCTTCTTGGCATGTTTATATGCCTGGGGGTAATTGAAAAATTACTTTCATGTGAAATGTGTACAGATAGGCATATAAAACAGAAAATGTAGCATTAACCAGAGTCTTCACAATAAAAGATGAGACTTGAACCCTTTTAATTTGGGGGTTATAATGTTGACTTAGAAAACATCTCCTGGTGTCCTAGATCAGGGGTCATCAAACTTTGTTTATAAAGGAAGAGGTAACTATTTTAGGCTCAGAAGACTGTATAGACTTTGTTGTAATTGCTCCACTCTGCTTTGTAACTCAAAAGCAGCTGTAGACAACATGGAAGGGAATGGTTTTGGCTGTATTCCAATAAAACTTATAATTTCAGCTTGTACTAATTGCTGGAGGAGAAGGTGGGAGAGAAGGATCCAGTAGAAATTTGTTAATTTCCTGGCAAGATTTTAAGTTTCAGGAGAGCAGGTATTCTGGTCACCATGTGCAGGAACTCAAAGTCAAGGCCTCACAAGAGCATGGCCCAGTTTAGCCTTTCCTTATGAACAGGGTTCAGGAAGAAAGAAGGTGAGGAATCAGAAGTCAGGGTGGACATGTGGTGAGCAGCCTCCTGAGGTTGGGAGGACCCATCATGTGCCTGAGGGCTAGGCAGGATAGGGCAGGTGAGGGCGGAGGGGAGGGCATATCAGGAAACAGTGTGGAGTGGAGCATCAGTAGGTGATCCCTGAGAGGCAGGAGGTGGGGCTGAGTGCTGAGTCTGGTACCTGACCCTGGAGAGCCTGGGGATCTGGGTAGAGCTGGTGGCAGTGGGAGCCATTGTGATCCCTGAGCAGGAGAGTGATGGGACAGCGGGAAATTTAGTCAGCCAAGTTGAGCAGGACAAAGAAGGCAGTGTTGCTGTTATTTGTGGCAGCTGTTTACTGCAGGAAAGGGGACCCTCTCCAGGTGCACACCCTGGCCCCGGGGGGTAGAGAAGCCAATCACTTACCTTCCCACTCCCACTTACCAAGCAGTCTTTCAAGGCCAGAGAAATGGCCTACTTGAAAAACCCTGCAGCATCTGCAGGAGTCTAGTGGTGGGAGCAAGGAGGACAGAGGCTTCTAGAGGCTGGAAGATGCTTGGGAGAAGGGGGATTGATGTCCCAGAGGCGGTGAGAAGAGACTTTCTGGACTTCCTTGTTGGGGCTTCCACTTGTGACTCCATGGAGCTAAACTGCACTAGGAGCTTTGCAGTCCATGTGGCTGACCCAGGATTTATGTTCCACTTTGAGTCTTCTGTTGCAGTTAATGAGGGAGGCAGCTGCTGGTAACATTCTTGCATGTGACCCACAAGAACCTGTTCTTGTCTAACAGATGAGGACATCAGGGTGGAGAGAAGTTAAGTGACCTTCCCCAGCTAGTAAGTGGCAGAATTCTGCTTGAAACTTAGTTCTTTGACTCTAGGTTCCACATACTTTTTTCCTCCCGTAATCAGCTAACTCTGTTATCAGATACTGGGAGACTGTGAGACGGCAAGGGAAGTGAATGGCTTTTGCAAGTGACTCCCTAGAAATCTTTCCTCTGATTCAGCTTCTGGACCACAGTGGACAACTACTGAGTCATCCACCAGCATCTGCTCCCTTTATAAGGGACCCTTCTCTTCTATGTTTTTAGAGGACTCAGTTTCTCTGGTGTTGGCATTGCACCCTCACCGGGCCTGTCAGAGTCCCTGCCTAGAATTTTTTAGGATGGAACTGGAAAGAAGGCTCCAGTGCAGGCGCTTGGATGGTAACAGCCAGAAACATTCAGCCTTGGGGTTTCGAGCCATGTTTAGGAGAGAGAATGAAGCCTTGTGCAGAGAGATGTCGAGGTGAGAGATGGAGAGAGAAGGTTCTGGTCCAGCTTGGGTTCCCTTTGTTCTGAGGTCCAGCTGGGTCCTGCCTTGCCTCAGTTGAGTCAGCTGGTCTTCTTTTGAATTCTATGAGAGTCAGTTCCAGTTCTGGCCTCAGCTGTCAGGTTGGTCTCTGTCACTTGCAGCATGAATCCTGAGTGACAGACAGCTTATAAGGGAGTATTTGCCATCATACAGGCATGAAATATTTACAGGGCTCACCCTGCATGCCTGGTATCCCTCGCAGCTGAAAGGGCATGAGGCCGGGGGCAGTGAGGCTCTGTTCAGAAGTTTGGGGTGCAGGCATGAGCCCTATACAGAGGATCAGTTAGCATAAACTTATCATAGACTCCCAGAGGTGTGAAGGGACCCCAGATGTCACCTAGCTCTATGTCTGGGGTTAGGCCCATGACCCTAAAAGCTGATTCTGATGCTAACATCTCTGTCTTTACCTTGGAGGGAGAAGATGAGTATCTCCAGATCTCAGGGAAGGGACTTCCTGACCCCCTGAGCCAGAGCAGGGTCAACTGACTCGGTGTTCATGGATAATCCCAAGTGCTGAGTACAGTGCCTGGCACCCAGGAGACACTGTCACGTGAGCTGGATGCGTGAACACTCGAGTCCTCTGAGCTCGCCCTTGGCTCAAAACGTGGGGAAGGGTGCCGCTTCTCACAGGGTCCTAGCACTCTTGGCTTCAGTACTTTGTTTCTTCCCAAAGCTTTCTCAGTTCCCTTTCCCCAAACCCCTCATCTGCACATGCACACACACGTGCACACACACACACACACACACAGACACATACTCAGGAGGAGACACACAGGTGGAGGAGCAAGACCCTAAGTTCCAAGGGCAACTCCTCCCCACTACTGAGCAAGTTTATGATTCAGGTGAAGTCTCTGTTGGTATCTTAATCCTGTCCTTTAGTCTGTCTGTTTCTCTCTCCTGCAGTGAAGGTACTCCATCCATCTCTGAACCCTGCACATACATGCAAAACCGATACTGTCTTCCAGGTTCTCGGCAAATGTTTGTTGAGTGAATGTGGAGTGAATGAGATTAAAACGATGCACTTATCTTGCTCTAGTCTCAGTGAGATGATTCACTTTTAAAGAGCTCAGCAGCTCATAGGGGAGCCGGAAGCTCAGGAACTGGAATGAAAGATGGATCAAAGTGCTGAAATAGATGGAGAATTAGGGCGCTGTGGGCACTCCAGGGAGGGATTCTACTCTGAGGTGGGGAGAGATTTCTCAGAAGGAAAAGTACATTTGTCCTGGGCTTGGAGGGGCGAATAGGAGTGCATCTGGTCCAGAAGTGGGTGTCTCTGTCAGGATGCTTTTAAAATTACAAGCGACAGAAAAAGATTTATTATGTTAAACAGAGGCAGTTCAGGCTTCAGGGCTGGTTGTTTCAGCATCTCTGTGGTGTCACCGGGGACTCAGGTTATTTGTCTCTCTCCACTCGGTCATCCACTGTCTTGGTTTCAGTTCATAGTGCAGAGATGGTTGTGAGCAGCATTGGAGGCTGTGTGTGTTCTTGTTCTGGTCTAATGGGAGAGGGTGAAATCACTCTCCCAGGCATGGGTTATAATTTAATTGGGGGCAGCTTCCAAGATGGCACTGCCCTGGACCAGTGAGGCACCATGGCAATCCCCTGTGCTGATTGGCTTAGACTACTAGAACCCAGGCCTGGGGAGAATGAGCTCTACCTCCCTTGAGCCATTGTGCTTTGTGAAAAGGACAGCATCCCAGGACCAAATTGATGCTTGGAGGAATGGGGGATGGGTGGGCAAAGAAGGAAGCCCAGAAGCGAGGTGGGGGAGGGGAATATCCTGGGTCGGGGGTTCTTTCTGGATGCCAAGTTGTGATCTTGAGAATAGGCATCGTGTGTCTGGGGTGGCAGGAGCCAGGTGGGCAGGGGCAGCTGGAGAGGGGGCTGAGTGGTAGCTGCTTGAAGATGTCAAAGTCTGACCTCCCTGACCCCGTGAACAGGGGGCTTCTGTTAGCAGGAGAAGGAGAAATGGGAAGCGTGCGGGGCAAGCCCACACCACCCCCGCCCCCATTCACTCCACGATGCTATTCCTGGAACCACCATCTGTGCGGGGTTGGGTTCTGCCAGCTTGGCCAGGGAGGGGACCTGCATTTCCCAGAATCCCCTTCTCTGTGGGGTTCTGAGTTAGGGTTGGCCAAAAGTAGAATCATGTGAGATGTGGAAGATGGAAGCGAAGAAGAATTCATCCTTCTCCACAGGTTGTGGTGATCAGACACAATGACAGACAGACCCAGTTGTGTCTAATAGGTGCCAGCTTCCAGTTCATTTGTCCGACTCCCAGCCTTGCCAGGGGGACTGGTGGTGGCCCCAAGTCCTTACCAAGTGCTGGGCAGAAGGTCTCCCCAAGGGGGCAGCCTCTGGGAACCCCCCAGTCGGTGGTGAGATGTGCTGGGCTTTCTCCCTGATACCCACTTGTGCCAGTGCTTTGGGCTACAGGAGCCTCCCTCGGTTCTTCTCCTGAATTTCTAGCTGTCCAGTCCCATCCATGACTGGATAAGTGCCTCTGTGAATGGGGCTAAAAATAGGACTCATGGCTGAGTGTTCGAGGAGCTGGTGTGTTAGCAAGGCAGAGCACCGAGGACCCCGCCCGGCACAGAGCGAGAGCCACAAAATAGGAGCGGTTGCTGGGAGCTCCTCCTTGCCCTGGTCCAGGCACCAGCCAGGTGTCCACACAGGTGTTAATTCATTCCATCCCTCCATCAATCCTGGGAGAGTGGTAGTGCAATTAACCCCACTTACAGAGTCACAGAGGGGCTATTAGGTTGGAACACATGAAATTGCTGCTTTTGTAGGTCAAACATTGTTCCGTATCAGCAAATGCATGTGGCTCCCAGCTAGTACGACTGCGGGCCTCACAGCTGGGCAACTGCTTGAGCTGTGAGGCCTGCACACTTACTGAGCGCCTACTGTGTACTAGAGAGACTGAACCTCTGTTACAGCATTTTACAGCATCACGGTGGGGCTGTTCATGTTAAACATGCTGTGTGCCATGGAAGAGGGAGCCATGGGCTGTTTTTAAACTTTCCCCCCAAACCTTAGCTCACTCCTTTAGTGTCCAGCTTAGATACCTGCCTCCTTCATGAAGCCCTCCCTGACTTCCGCACCAGAGGAATTCATCTGTGTAAGGGTGCAGAGGCAAGAAAGGGCCCTGCTTATCCAGAGACAGCGGGAGTTTTGCGTGGCTGGAGTATAGAATGCACTATGGGACAGGCTGGAGAGGGAGCTGAGCGGTGGGAGATGGGCCTCAGGTGAGGCTGAGTGGTGACGATGAGGTGCCAGGGCCAGCTCAGCTTAGCCCTGAAATGGCCCTGAATCTGCTTTCTTTATCCTCATCTCCTCATGGGCTTGAGGGTAGCCTGCTGCTTGCAGAGGGCACATCACAGGAGCCCGAAATGGCCCAGGAGATGGGAGAGTTTCTGAGCCTGGTTGGCATCATGGCAGGTACCTCCTGCCCATGTCCACAGGCCCTGGAAGAGTGACTGAGGCCCTTGGCCTCTGCTCTGGGAGTCTCAGGCAGCCCAGGCTCGCTCTGCTTTCCTGACCCTGCTCCCACCGCTTTGTGCCGTCAGGTGCTATCTCAGCCCTGGCCTGACTCAGTTGCCCTTTTCCCTGTGGCCCTTTTAAGACACCCTTGATGCCCTTGGCATGTCCTGCTCAGTCCTGTGTCTGTCCTATGCTCCTTGTCTGGGGGTGGGGGAATCAGACAGCATGAATCAGAAGTGGGCTCTCCCTGGGGACTTGCCTACCACTGTTTGGGATTCCCCTTCCTCTGCTGTGTGCTTGAGAGCTCAGCCTCTGAGAGTAGGGTGCCTGGTAGGAATCCTGCTCTGCACCCCACCCTGACCATGTTCTCCTCTGTAACGTGGACTTACAGAGAGCACCTGCCTTAGAGGCAGTGTGTGTTTATAAACACTTAACGTCTGGCTCCCCAAACATACTTTCAGTCAAACTTGGTTGGCACTTTTGTTTACAGTGATGAATAAGCTGAAAATGAAACAGTGAAGTTCAGTTGCTCAGTTGTGTCCGACTCTTTGTGAACCCATGGACTGCAGCACACCAGGCCTCCCTGTCCGTCACCAACTCCTGGAGTTTACCCAAACTCATGTCCACTGAGTCGGTGATGCTATCCAACCATCTCATCCTCTGTTGTCCCCTTCTCCTCCCACCTTCAGTCTTTCCCAGCATCAAGGTCTTTTCAAATGAGTCAGTTCTTCACATCAGGTGACCAAAGTATTGGAGTTTCAGCTTCAGCATCAGTCCTTCCAATGAATATTCAGGACTGATTTCCTTTAGGATGGACTGGTTGGATCTCCTTGCAGTCCAAGGGACTCTCCAACACCACAGTTCAAAAGCATCAATTCTTCAATGCTCACCTTTCTTTATAGTCCAACTCTCACATCCATACATGACTACTGGAAAAACCATAGCTTTGACTAGATGGACCTTTGTTGGCAAAGTAATGTCTCTGCTTTTTAATATGCTGTCTAGGTTGGTCATAGCTTTTCTTCCAAGAAGCAACAAGCGTCTTTTAATTTCATGGCTTCAGTCACCATCTGCAGTGATTTAGGAGCCCAAGAAAATAAAGTCTCTCACTGTTTCCATTATTTCCCCATCTATTTGCCATGAAGTGATGGGACCAGATGCCATGATCTTAGTTTTCTGAATGTTGAGTTTTAAGCCAACTTTTTCACTCTCCTCTTTCACTTTCATCACGAGGTTCTTTAGTTCTTCTTCACTTTCTGCATAAGGTTGGTGTCATCTGCATATCTGAGGTTATTGATATTTCTCCCGACAATCTTGATTCCAGCTTGTGCTTCTTCCAGCCCAGCATATCTCATGATGTACTCTGCGTATAAGTTAAATAAGCAGGGTGACAATATACAGCCTTGATATACTCCTTTCCTGATTTGGAACCAGTCTGTTGTTCCATGTCCAGTTCTAACTGTTGTTTCCTGACCTGCATACAGATTTCTCAGGAGGCAGGTCAGGTGGTCTGGTATTCCCATCTCTTTAAGAATTTTCCACAGTTTGTTGTGATCCACACAGTCAAAGGTTTTAGCATAGTCAACAGAGCAGAAGTAGATATTTTTCTGGAACTCTCTTGCTTTATCAATGATCCAACGAATGTTGACAATTTGATCTCTGGTTCCTCTGCCTTTTCTAAATCTAGCTTGAACATCTGGAAGTTCACGGTTCATGTACTGTTGAAGCCTGGCTTGGAGAATTTTGAGCATTACTTTGCTAGCATGAGAGATGAGTGCAGTTGTGCAGTAGTTGAGCATTCTTTGGTATTGCCTTTCTTTGGGATTGGGATGAAAACTGACCTTTTCCAGTCCTGTGACCACTGCTGGGTTTTCTCAATTTGCTGGCATATTAAGTGCAGCATGTTCACAGCATCATCTTTGAGGATTTGAAATAGCTTGATTGGAATTCCATCACCACCACTAGCTTTGTTCGTAGGGATGCTTCCTAAGGCCCACTTGACTTCGCAGTTCAGGATGTCTGGCTCTAGGTGAGTGATCACACCATTGTGATTATCTGGGTCATGAAGGTCTTTTTTGTATAGTTCTTCTGTGTGTTCTTGCCACCTCTTCTGAATATCTTCTGCTTCTGTTAGCTCCATATCATATCTGTCCTTTATTGTGTCTTTCTTTGCATGAAATGTTCCCTTGGTATCTCTAATTTTCTTGAAGTGATCTAAGGGCAAAGGAGAAGCCCCAGCAAGACAGCAGGAGGGATGAAATCACATTTAGAATCAAACCCCATACCCTCCAGAGATGCTCAAAGGGCTCAAACAAACCTTATGCACACCAGGATCCAGAGATCCCACAGAGACTGGGACAGAACTGTGTTTGAGTGTCTCCTGAGGAGGTACGGGTCAGCAGGGGACTGCTGCAGGGACAGAGGCTCTGGGTGCAGCAGACCTGGGTCTGGCATAAGCCCTCTTGGAGGAGGTCACCATTAACCCCACCATAGAGTTTCCAGAACTTACGCAGGACTGGGGAAACAGACTCTAGGAGGGCACAAACAGAACCTTGTGTGTACCAGGACCCAGGAGAAAGGAGCAGTGACCCCACAAGAGACTGACCCAGACTTGCCCAGGAGTGTCCAGGAGTCTCTGACAGATTCGTGGGTTGGTGGTGGCCTGCTGCAGGGCTGGGGGCACTGAGTGTAGCAGTGCATGCATGGGACCTTATGAAGGAGGTCGCCATTGTCTTCATTACCTCCACCATAGTTTGGTCTCAGGTAAATAACAGGGAGGGAACAAAGCCCCGCCCATCAACAGAAAATTGGATTAAAGATTTACTGAGCATGCCCCCTGCACAACAAGACCCAGTTTCCCCCTCAGACAGTCTCTTCCATCAGGAAGCTTCCATAAGCCTCTTATCCTTCTCCATCAGAGGGCAGACAGACTGAAAACCACAATCACAGACAACTAACCAAACTGATCACATGGACCACAGCCTTGTCTAACTAAATGCAACTATGAGCCATGCTGTGTAGGGCCACCCAAGATGGACAGGTCATGGTGGAGAGTTCTGATAAAATCTGGTCCACTGGAGAAGGGAATGGCAAACCACTTCAGTATTCTTGCCTTGAGAACCCCATGAACAGTATGAAAAGGCAAAAAGATGGGATACTGAAAGATGAACTCCCCAGGTTGGTAGGTGCCCAATATGCTACTGGATATCAGTGGAGAAATAACTCCAGAAAGAATGAAGAGATGGAGTCAAAGCAAAAACAACACCCAGTTGTTTATGTGACTGGTGATGGAAGTCCAATCTGTAAAGAGAAATATTGCATAGGCATGTTAGGTCCATGAATCAAGGCAAATTGGAAGTGATCACACAGGAATGAACATCGACATTTTAGGAATCAGCGAACTAAAATGGACTGGAATGGGTGAATTTAACTCAGATGACCGTTATATCTACTACTGTGGGCAAGAATCCCTTAGAAGAAATGGAATAGCCATCATAGTCAACAAAAGAGTCTGAAGTGCATTACTTGGATGCAATCTAAAAAATGACAGAATGATCTCTGTTTGTTCCCAAGGCAAACCACTCAGTATCTCAGTAATCCAAGTCTATGCCCTGACCAATAATGCTGAAGAAGCTGAAGTTGAATGATCCTATGAAGACCGACAAGACCTTCTAGAACTAACACCCAAAAAAGATGCCCTTTTCATTATAGGGAACTGGAATGCAAAATTAGGAAGGCAAGAAATACCTGGAGTAACAGGCAAGTTTGGCCTTGGAATACAGAATGAAGCAGGGAAAAGGCTAGTGGAGTTTTGCCAAGAGAACACACTGGTCATAGCAAACACCCTTTTCCAACAACACAAGAGAAGACTATACACATGGACATCACCAGATGGTCAATACCAAAATCAGACTGATTATATTCTTTGCAGCCAAAGATGGAGAAGTTCTACACAGTTAGCAAAAACAAGACTAGGAGCTGACTGTGGCTCAGTTCATGAATTCCTTATTGCCAAATTCAAACTTAAATTGAAGAAAGTAAGGAAAACCACTAGACCATTCAGGTAAGACCTAAATCAAATCCCTTTTGATTATACAGCGAAACTGAGAAATAGATTCAAGGGATTGACAGACAGAGTGACAGATCTGATTGATAGATCTGATAGCCTGAAGAACTATGGACAAAGGTTCGTGACATTGTACAGGAGGCAGGGATCAAGATCATCCCCAAGAAAAAGAAATGCAAAAAGGCAAAATGGTTGTCTGAGGAGGCTTTACAAATATCTGTGAAACAGTGAAAGATATATACAAACTTCACTCATCCCTCAGAGACCTGAGGGACCTCTTTGCTGAATCGGGTGATCCTTTTAGAATATAGAGAAGTATCTTCTCTTTTTGTTGGATGCTGCAACAGCTGCAGACTCAGGCACACCTCTAAGTTTCATTTGCATGATTAATATTTTCTCTATCACTTTCTTAAGTCTAGGAAATCAACAACAACCAAAAAATAATCAAGTCCTGATTTGCAGCCCTCGATGATTTCTGTGTGACATCACTAAGAGCAGAATTAGGAAGAGAGACTTGATAGCTACCATCATATAGTATCTCCAACCCACAGATGTAGTAGATGTGAATAGCCTCAAAGAGCACAGATAACAATAAAATTTAGTAAGATAATTGGGAAGTGATGGGTTTTGAATTTATGTAACTAACTTTTAAAATAATAGCTATACTTAATATTCTTCCTATAGAATTCCTGGCCATGTAACAGTTGGCTTTTAGGTTGGGTTAGCCCTGGTATTCCACCCTGGGCTTATTGTATGAAATAAATAATAATATATTGAAAATGCTCAGAATACCCTGGGACACTCCTGTTCTTAGACCTGGACAGGCCTGCTCCTGCCCATGCCCCCTGCTCTACAGGGCCTTCCTTGAAGTTTTCAGAAAATGTACAGTGACCCTTGTTCCAAGTGCTCTACTTGGGATTCTCCTCATGTATCAGGTGGGTCAGGTCAGCTGCAGGACTCAGGCCTATGAGGCTGACCAGTGCCCAGTTCAGGGAGGGCCATCTGTCAAGTGGATTACCTACATTGACCAGCGTGGTAATTCTTTTCAATTTTAATTTTTAATAGTAATATTATTAAAATATAGTTCATATACCATATGGTCACCCATTTGAAATATTTAATTCAGTGGTTTTCAGTATGAATTTCAGAGTTGTTCAGCCATCACTAGAATAAATTTTGGGACATATTCATTATCCCAAATGAACTCCTGTACCCTCCAGCTATCACTCTCCAATCTCCCCTACCTCCCCCAGCCCTAAGCAACCACTAACCTACATTCTGTGTCTATATGTTCCCTGTTCTGGACATTTCATATGAATGAATCATATAACATGGGGTCTTTTGTAATTGACTTAACCAGTTAGCTTAGTGCTTTCAAGGTTCATTCATGTGACAGCATATATCAGTACTTTATTTTTTTGATGACTAAATAATATTCCATTGTGGGTAAATGTCACATTTTTTGTTTATCCATTCTTCCATAGATGGACCTTTGGGTTGTTTTCACCTTTCTGTGAACATTGGTGTACAAGTTTTTGTACATATATTTTTATTTCTCTTGTGTATATACCTAGGAGTGGAATTGTTGGGTCATATGATAACTCTGTTTAATTGTTTGAGAAACTGTCAGACTCTTTTCCTAAGTGGCTATTTGGAAAAAGTCACATTTTCCTTTCCTGCCTGTAGTGTATTAGGGTTCTAATTTTCTTTTTTCTTTTTTTTTTTTTAAATTTATTTTTTTATCGAAGGATGATTGCTTTATAGAATTTTGTTGTTTTCTGTCAAACCTCAACATGAATCAGCCATAGGTATACATATATCCCCTCCCTTTAGAATCTCCCTCCCATCTCCTGTCCCATCCCACCCCTCAAGATTGAAACAGAGATCCTGTTTGAGTTTCCTGAGCCAAACAGCAAATTCCCATTGGCTATCTATTTTACATACGGTAATGTAATGTAATTTTCTGCATACTCACCAACACTTGTTATTTTCTGACTTTTTGAATCTAGCTAGCCTAGTGGGTATGAAAATCTGTCTCATTGTGGTTTTGATCTACATTTCTCTAATGGCTAATCTTATTGACTGTCTCTTCATACGTTTGTTGGCCATTTTATGTTGTCTTTGGAGGAATGTCTTTCCAGATCCTTTGCCCATTTTTAATTATTTTTTATTTTATTATTGAGTTATGAGTTCTTTATGTTTTCTACATACAAGTCAGACATTATCAGATGTGTGATTTGCAGATATTTTCTCCTATTGCATGGGTTGTCTTTTCCTTTTCTTAATGGTGTCATTTAAAGCAGAAAAGTTTTCTATTTTGTCGAAGTCTGATTTTTATTTTTCTCTATTATTGCTTGTGCTTTTGGGGTCACATTGAAGAAATCATTGTCCAATCCAAGATCACAAAAATTTATCCCTATGTTTTCTTCTAAGAGTTTTATAGTATTATCTTTTTCATGTGGGTTTTTGGTCCACTTTAGTTAATTTTTGTTTATGGTGTGAGTTGGGGATCCAATTTCATTCTTCTGTATGTTGTCCTATCACCATATTGTTGAAAAGACTGTTCTTTTGCTTGTGAGTTACTTTGACATGCTTCTTAGAATAAGTTAACTATAAATGTGAGAGTTTATTTCTGGATTCTCAAGTCTAATCAATTAATTTATGTAATTATCCTATACCAGTACCACACTGTCTTGATTGTTGTAATTTTGAAGTAAGTTTTGGAATTGGGAAGAATGATTCCTTCAGCTTTCCTCTTCTTTTTCAAGATTGTTTTGACCATGCTGGGTCCCTTGATTTTTCATATGAATTTGAGGATCAGCTTACCCTCATCCCTGGGTTGGGAAGATCCCCTGGAGAAGGGAAAGGCTACTCACTCCAGTATTCTTGGTCATCCCTTGTGGCTCAGCTGGTAAAGAATCCACCTGCAATGCGGGAGACCTGGGTTCACTCCAGTATTCTGGCCTGGAGAATTCCATGGACTGTATAGTTCATGCGGTTGCAAAGAGTTGGACACAACTGAATGACTTTCACTTATCCATTTCTGCAAGGAAACCAGTTTGGATTTTGATAGGTAGCTCATTAAATCTATAGATCAATTTGAGGAGTGTTTCTATGTTAACAGTATTAAGTGTTCTGATCTTTGAACATGTGATGCCTTTCCATTTCTTTTAGAGCTTTAACTTCCTCCAACATGTTTTGTAGTTTTGAGAGTATAAATTTTGTAGTTCTTTTGTTAAATGTATTCCTAAGTACTCATTTTGACACTATTGTAAAATGGAATTGTCTTCTTTTAAAGATTGTTGATTGTGTGGTATTTCTTTTGTGGGGTTACATGTGATTGGGTCATCAGCATGGTGCTGACACACTGGCTTTGAATGATTCCACTTATTTACGTGGACAAGGAACAAGATTTACCTTGGGCACACCAGGAACATCCTAGCTCATTCTAATTCTGAGTTGTAATTTTATTTTAACAGTTCATTTATTCGTTTGTTGATTTATTAGTTGAGGGCCCCATGGGCCAGACATTGTGCTAGGAGTATGAGGTAAAGCAGTGGATAAAGTATCTGCCCTTAAGGAGCTTGCATTCTAATGGAGAAGACAGATAATAAACCAACTAGATAACTAAATACTTAGTATAATCTCAGGCAATCATAAGCGCTTTAAAAGAAAATGAATGAGCCTCAGGATAGAGAGTTGGGGGCACAAATGCAGATTAAATGGGTGGTGGAGAAGGCCTCTCTAAGGAGGCAGCTTGGGGACAGAATGAAGTGTGCATCAGCTGAGTACATTGGCCAGAGGAGGAGGACTATAGGTATAAGGCCCTGGGTGGGAAGTGGCTCCAGAGTTTGGGGAACTGCAGGGAGCCCAGTGTGTCTGGAGTAGAAGGATGCAGAGAGGGCTGGGGAAGCTGCAGAGTTGGGAAGAGGACAGCCATGGGGTTCAGTGGCCATGGGCTTTTATTCTGAGCATGATGCAAGTCAATAAAAAGGTTATTGAGAGCTGGGAGAGTCAGGGAAGATGTCTTGAAAGTCCAGGAGTAGAATCCTGCAGGGAGAATCTGCATAAACAGAGGCTTCAGAGGAAAACAAGCCAGGTGGGAGCACCTGCAAGAAAAAAGGCATTAGTGTCTGTGGTGGCTCTGCAGAGCAAATAGGCATGTTGTGGAGCAAGACAGAGAGGAGAGAGAGATGACTCCAGGAATGGGCTGGCTTCAGTTCAGTTCAGTCACTCAGTCGCATCCGACTCTTTGTGACCCCATGGACAGCAGCACGCCAGGTCTCCCTGTCCATCACCGACTCCTGGAGTTTACCCAAGCTCATGTCCATTGAGTTGGTGATGCCATCCAACTATCTCATGTGTCACCCCCTTCTCCTGCTGCCTTCAATCCTTCCCAGCATCAGGGTCTTTTCAAATGAGTCAGTTCTTCACATCAGGTGGCCAAAAAGGATTGGAGTTTCAGCTTCAACATCAGTCCTTCCAATGAACACTCAGGACTGATCTCCTTTAGGATGGACTGGTTGGATCTCCTTGCAGTCCAAGGGACTCTCAAAAGTCTTCTCCAACACCACAGTTCAAAAGCATCAATTCTTCGGCGCTCAGCTTTCTTTATAGTCCAACTCTCACATCCATACATGACTACTGGAAAAACCATAGCCTTGACTAGACAGACCTTTGTTGGCAAAGTAATGTCTCTGCTTTTTAATATGCTGTCTAGGGTGGTCATAACTTTCCTTCCAGTTATATCAG
The DNA here is from genome assembly GCF_963930625.1 of Muntiacus reevesi. Taxonomy (NCBI): domain Eukaryota; kingdom Metazoa; phylum Chordata; class Mammalia; order Artiodactyla; family Cervidae; genus Muntiacus; species Muntiacus reevesi. Next base: position 113,038,127 of record NC_089250.1, read on the forward strand.
AGTCTATCTAAAAGGCAGCCTTGGTTTTAACCTAGAATGGAAATCAAGGCTTGAAACCCTGGATTGAGCATTGATGTGCTGTGTGATGTCACTTTCCTTGAGGCTCAATGTTGTCCTTGTACAATGGATATCTTAGAGCAAAAGCAGCTCCAAGTATGTACACTCTGTGATGCGTATTGAAGTATCAAACCTTAAGAGAAGACCCTTGATGGACGAGAGGTACCCCTTTCTGGTAACCAGCCTGGTGTACAGCTACCCTGAACTGAGATGCTTCCTATCCAGTCATTTGGTAGAGATGAACTAGAGTGTTGCTATATCTCTCCCTTTCCACCCTGCCTTGCTTATTTCATTGCCTGTTGCTGTCCTGTCAGTAGCCCAGCTTGTAAGGGGCTAACTAGCTGGAATTAAGTGTGGCTGAGTTGACATGTAGGGATGAGGTGAGATGCAGAGGGGTTAAAAATGGTAGTGTCACACCCAGCTATGCCACGTTCTTCCAAAAAGAGCTAGAAGGGCCTATGACCCTGAGTGGTCAGCCTCCATTGGTTTGCAGAGGGGGTAGGCAAGGCCCAGAAGGATGTGACTCCTGCCTTCAGTTACACAGTAAATGGGAGGCAGAATGGAAACAAGGCTCCTGGCTCCTACACTCATAGTCTTTCTACCACAGCCCACTGCCTCTGATGAGTTGGGACCAAGGAGGACCAGGAGAAAGAACATGCAGTGGAGAGGAGTTTGTCTGAATGTTGAGTAGGTGGTAGGAGAAACAAGATTTTAGTATACTAGTGGTGTCACATTTCTACCTGATGAGGACCATCAGCACAGAGGTGCAGACCCATGGCAGGGCTGGGATCCAGCTGTCTGCCTGGGTCCAGCAACAGAGGATGCTGCAAAGTCCTAGGGAGCTACCTGAGAGTGCTTGCCATGTCCTGCCTCTGCATCGGCCTTTTCCACTGTCTGTCAGATCCTGATGGTGTCCTTGTCTGCTGGAAACCTTTCTTTTGCTCCTTTGCAGGGCTGAAGACAGCCTCTTTCCTGGGCTGCTCTATTCAGAACCTGGGCAACCTTGTGGATGCTGAAATGGGGAAAATAAGCCACTCTCAGTTTGGTCACCTCTTTGGGAATAGGATAGTGGGGGTACTTGAGTGAGGAGGCGAATTGCACCCTATAATGGGCTGACGCAGTGCCCAGCAGACAGTGGCCTCCTCCAGGCCAAGTGTGGCATCTGAACAGCACTTGCCACTTTTCAGAGTATTTCCTCCTTCCTTACCCTCTTTAGCCTCCTTTGCCGAGTGGCGTATGATGGCTACTGCCTTTACTCTTACCCCTAACCCCGCCGTCTCCGGGTCGCTGCCTGTCTACCCCTCCTTGGCTCTGTGGTGCCTGCACGCTCCCAGTCGGACCAGTCAGAGCCCTTCCCCAGGATTTTTGCTATTTGAGATGGCCCGGAAAAGTGTTTGATCATTTTTTGGGTACCAGTTTACTTAGATATAAGCCAGAGATCCCTGTGATCAGTGTTTCATCCTCTTGAAAACCTGAAAATGGGAGAATAAAGTGAATACTCAGAGAAGCACAGATGGAGGATGGGCAGAGAGAGTATCCTGGGGCTTTGAATCTGGATCCCACTGTTCCTGAGGCCAGACCTCTGCTCTTTCTGAGGTTGGTTTGCTTGAGTCTTTGGAGCAGTTGATGGGGTTCTGACTAAGCAGTGGGGCTGATCATCCCTGCTTGGCCTCCTCCTGGGTTGGGAGAATCCAGTGACCTGCTGTGGTCCACAGTCTGCCAGGGCTAAACCTTCGAGAAGGCTCCCCCCAACTCTGACCCCTGTCTGGTAGCTTTTCTACCCATCTTGTGAGAAAGTAACATAGAAAGGACAGGAAGGGTAGGAACACATAACTGATGGGGCTTGATATACACAGTGACTCTGTTTTATGATAAAACAAAGAAATAAAACTCTGTTTTACAGATTGGAAAACCAAGGCCATGCTCACTTGGTTCCGTCAGGTTTTTGTGAGGTGGGGATGCATGGGGAAAGCAATGTCTAAGCCTGAATGGCCAGCTGGATGAGATGGGTCTCATCCCTGGCTAACTCCTGGACCAGCCTCCAGCACTTGAACCTCTTTCTTGGTCAGGGTCAAAATACCCCATCTTGATCTCTGGGCCGAACTGATGCCTTGAGGTCCAGCCAGTGGATTCTCCTTCTGGACACCTCTCAGGGGATTTAGGGTTGACCAGGGCTGAAAGATAAGAATCATTGAATGTTAGTATCTCGAGGAATCTCTGAGACCCAGAGGAGTGGAGACGAGTGTGTGAGATAAAGACCCTTGGCCGTGTTCCCACAGCCGTGCAGGTTCTGTGTCGTGGCCACAGAAAAACTCAAGAAATTTAGGCGCAGGAGCTTTCACTGCTGCTCTTGGTGATCACTGCTTCCTGCTGGTCCATCAGTGTCCCAGGAGCCAAATGGTGTCCCAGGGTGAGACCTATATAATGGGGGCATCCGTAGGTCTGATGGATACACTCCGTGGCATCTTATCCAAGCGTATTTAAAAATAAAAAAGGGTTGTATTTGGTGACATGCATCTTTTTTCAGGAGATTCTGGAACTTGTTTCTTGCATTTTTGAATATTTACACTCTGCATCATGAGCTCAGCTATAAAAACTGAAGTCTGTCTTCTCTCCTAGACCTTCTTTGTTGTAGATACAGAACTTGCTTCAAAGAAAAATATATGAGTGGTCCATGCAGTAAATTTACCCCAGGGCTGATGGAATAAACCACTGGCTTCTTAACAGACCCTCTGCTGGGCTGTGCTTTGTGGGGTTCTGGTCACTGGTTCAGGTAACTGGTCAAGAATGAGAAAGTCCTCCCTGTCCCTCCCTCCATCACTTCTCCATTCTGTGAGCCTCAGAATGAAAGGATGCTCTGACCTGCCCAGTCATTCACTGCTCACCAAGCCCTGTGTCTGTACCCCCTTCCCCTTTTGGGTCTTTCCCCACTGGCACGTCTTACAAGAAGGAAGACAGGAGAGCTGGAGCCAGAGAGCTGGGCTCTTGCTGGAGCCCTGACGGATGGCACAGTTACTGAGGATTTCATGAGACAAGTCAGGTGCCTCTAATTCCTGGCTCCAGGGAGAGCCTGTCTCTATATACTGGATGGCAATAACTATTTGTGAAGCGCAGCTTGTCCCTCCTGAGCATCCATTTTGCTTCTTTCGGCACCAGCCCCTCAGGAAATTCCCAGCAGACCCTCAGCTTGTGCTGCAGAGTGAGGCCTCCTCAGCTCGACTGCAGACAGCCTTCCATCAGGGGACTCTTTCTAAGCCCTAAAAGGGCTTCATTTCAGTGCTTTTGTTAGCACTCTCTGCAGGGGATGGGAGGGGACAGAGGAGGATGCAGCGATGGAGGAGGGGGCTGGGGCTCCCTGTGGAGGAGTTGCCACTTGGATCTGGGGTCCCTGGAGTCCCTGGACACTGCAGCAGACAGTGCAAAATGAGTCTGCATCTGTCTGCCCAGGTCTCTGAGGGGTTTTGCCTGTCAATCTGCGGGCCAGCTCAGCACCTTATTTCTCAATCAGCATCTCCGGTGCCTGGTGGGCTGGGCTGGTGGGGGATCTGATGGTCATGATGCCCCGTGAAAGGAAGGCCCGTAATCCTCGTGATGTGGAGATGCAGCATGGGCTGTGGGGTTCCTCCTTTCGTTCATGCTCTGCCCACACGTGGTCGCTGAGCACCTATTTCCTGCCAGTCTCTGGGTCAGCCCTTGGGGGCTCAGTGGTGGACAGGAACCACCTGCCCTGTCCCTCCCATTCCCCTTGCTGAGGCACCGCTGTGTCAGTCAGCTGGATTATGGCCAAGCAGAGCTAGCCCGTGGCGAAACAGGCAGACTACAGAGCCAGACACCCGGGGTGGCTCTCAGCTCTGCCTCGTCTCTGCCTGGTAACTTTGGGCAAATAACGTTCCCTCTCTGTGCCTCAGTGTTCTCATCTGTAAGATGGGGATAACCACATTACCTAGATTATACAATTGTCATAAAGTTTAATAGGTTAGAGACTGTCAAAGAGCTTGGAGCAGGGCCTGGAACCTGGTAATTAAATACAACAATCAGATAATAAATAACATTGTCATGCTACTTTTTGTGTCACTCTCTTCTAAGCCATTCTATGCAACACACCCTTTTGAACTATCTAGAGGATAGGTTTGATCATGATAAAATCATTCAAGGACTTCTCCTTAGTTTGAAGTCCAAACTTTTGCATGACCTTCAGATCCCTACTTTTCTATCCCCCTCCCCATTACATTGCCTCACCGTATCCGCACGCCCACTCCTCATCCCTCTCTGCCTACAGCCATACAGGTGGTCTGCCATTTGCTAAACCTGCCGTACTTTCTCATACCCTGCTTCAGCTGGGGACCTTTCCTTTTCCCTCTTTACCTCCTGGGAGACCTGCATGAGTCCTTCAAGAAGAGATTCAAGTAGAGGTTTGTGTTTGAAGGTAGAAGCCTTCCATCATTTCCCCCATGTGTTTGTTGGTAGATGCCTTTCCCCATTTCTCCTTCCCTAACCAAAGCCAGCCTCCCTCTTGCCTGTGCCCCATCGACTGTCTACCTGGGTCTGCTGTGTTGGGTAGTGTTTTGTAGTCATCTGAGCAAGCACATGTCTTCCTTCAAACCCTGGCCATTCTGACTTCCTCTCTGGGTGGTCTTAGCAAATGGTTGCTGAATGAATGAATAAACCAGGTGCTTGATGAACAGCTGTTAGACAAGAATGAAGAAGCAGGTGACCTCATTTCATCTTTACAACAACCCCTGGTGCAAGTGGGGAAACACTCAGAGCTAGTTGGGAGAGACCTGCTACCTTGACACTGTCGGTGACTACTGGCTGGCCCCTGGATGGGCTGCCAGTAAGGCCCAGATCTGTCTGACACCTGGGACAGTGCTCATTCCCCCTACCCCTTTAGTACAAGTTCCTTTGCCTGGGAAGAATAGATTGGTGGGCACAAAATGCTGTCTCTTCCAAAGATGCCTGCCATAGTATCTCCATGAAGCATACTCTTCTTTACCCATTTCCCATGGAGGTGAACTCATATCCTGCTTGCTTTGGATCTGGACTGAGCTTGGGCCTGCTTGACCAACAGAATGCAATGAAAGTGGTGTACCAAGACTTCCAAGAGGAGGCCGTAATAAACCTTGCAGCTTCTGCCTAGCTTCCTTGGATGTGGTGTGCCCTCTGGGAAGCCAGTGGCCAGGCTATGAGATGGCCAGATCATGTGGAGAGGCCACGTGTGTGTGCTCTCATGGATGACAGCCCAGCTGCGTGAGGGAGTCATCTGGGCTGTCAAAACAGTCAGACCTTCAGATGACTTCAGCCCCAGAGGACATCTGACTGAAGTCCCATCTGGGACCTGGAGTGGGTATTGCCCAGCTGAGCCCAGTGCATCCACAGGAACATGAGAGGTAATGATATATATACAGGCTTGTTTTCGGTCACCAAGCTTTGGGGTGGCAGTAAAGATCAACAAAACATTGGACTCAGTGCCAGCTGGAGGAGGACGAAGACATGATGCTGAGCCCTGCCTCTGGGGACAACTCTGGAGGGCCTCTGGCCTAGAGTTCTCAGGATGTGAAGGAACTAGGGGTGGGAGCCATTTGATCCTCAGAGCCCCCTTAGCCTCTGCAGACTGCCCTGAGGCAACAGTAAAGGGAGGTTGGGATGACCTTACGTTGTAAGAAATAACCAGGGTATAATGCATTCTGCCCCAGTCCTTTCTCTGTCCGCTCCTCCAGGAAAATGGCCTTGGTGCTTGGGATGTGGCAGGGGGAAGGAAAAGGGGGACAGAGCACCCACTGTGTGCTAGGGGCTTGACCTCATTATGTCCTTGCCCTTCATCCATTTGGTAAAAGTGGAGCATTACTCCTAGCGTACAGATGAGGAAACCAGGTCAGAAATGTTCAGCAATGGGTCCACACAGCCAGCGAATGGTGAAGCTGACCAAGCCCAGGCCCACGTCTGTCATGCTGACGATGTTGGAATGGTCTCACCCATCCTGGGAGGGTTCCCGGGTCCTCTCCAGCCCTGATCTGCTGGCCAGCGCCGGAAATCCCTTCATCATTGCTTTGCTGCTTTGGCTTAAATCCTGGATCCTGCCGATGCTAACTCGGCTGGAAGGATGATGCATTAAGTTGTTATTAACCACTCACTCTGGTTGCAGTGAGGTCCTGTAGCTCCCTTGGGAGTCTGTTTCAGCGGAAGGCAGTGTGGAATGATGGGGCTGTCTGCAGGTGGGGAAGAGAGAGTGGCACCGGAGGAGGATTGTAACTTGGGTCCCTCTCCACTCTTTCCAGGTGGAGCCAGTGTTGGGGTTGGAAACAGACAAAATACGTCCTTAGCACTAGCACAAAACCAGCCTCATCTCCTGCCTGAGGTCAAGCTTCCCCTCACCCAATGGCAGCTCCTGAGAATGTCTAAATCACCATGTGATGCCGTCCACCCCTGGCACAAAGGTAAGGTGTTCATTCTCCTCATCAGCTTCCCCACATTTGGCCAGCTTCCCTCCAGGGCCTCTAGGAGAGCTATGTTCAGTTCTGGGCTCCAAACTCAAGGAGTGGCATTAACCAATGGGCATGAGGCCAGAGCAGGCAGCCAGGGTGGTTGGGGACGGGAACTGATTTATGGCAGAGCAGTGGTCGAGGTCTGTGGAGCAAGGAGACCAGGGAGCCTGGAGAGCTGACTTCTACCGTGAGAGTGCTGGTCAGTTTGAGCGTGTCACTGAATAGCCCTCTTTGGGATTGTTCAAGTCCTGGGAGGCAGAGGATACCCAGCATGGGTGGTACTGATGGGTTGTGAGCTGTCCCTGGAGGCGTCTGAGTGAAGACTTGACTGCCCGCACAGGCTCTGCAGAGTGGCTTGTCACAGAAGGAGAAGGAACCAGGAAGCTGCAGGGGCCCCTTATAATGCTTGTTTCACAGACTCTAGGAAAGAACAAGCCCAGCTTGGTGCCCAGCAGGCTTGCCACCTGGGTTAAAATGAGGGGAGTGAACTGTTCTGGCTGACGTGACGTTTATGCCAACCTCCCGGATTCCCTCTCTGCTGTCTGACTTCCCTTGGGCAAGAGGCCTTGCTGCTCTTCCCTCCCTCCCTTTCCGCCTTCCTTTCATTGGGTTAACAAATGTCTATTGAGCACCTACTGTGCGGGGCAATGTGCTAAGTCTCGGAGGACCCATAAGTCAGCAGAGTGAATGCAATGGGGAGCCCCTGTAATGTGGAGAAGGGGAGGGAGGGATGGATTGTAGGGGGTGGAGGGGAAGTGCAGGGAGACCAGTAGGGAAGCTGGGGCAGTGTCCAGGTGGGAGACGATGTGGGGTGGGCAGGGGAGACGGAAGTGGGGTCCAGAGAAGTGGGCAGATCCGGGGCACAGGGAGCAGGCAAGCTCAGTGGGGTTTGATGGAGGGTTGGCTGTGGCAGGTAGGCGAGAGAGAGGCCTCCCTCTCCCACAAGGGTGGGCTCTGGGTGACTGACTCTAGCACTAGGTGAGGGTGCCAGTCCCAGGGCACCTCACGGCAGGGCTGGCTCTGGGGATCCCTGGCTGGCACAGCTGCCCCCATACTTGAGTGAAGACTTCTGCACCCCTGTTTCTTTCCGTGCAGACCTGGGAACTGGGTCCAGCTGCTCTTCTGCTCCTCCTGACTGCTCCCTTTTTCCTGCAAAGCCTCCCAGGTGTTGGCCCTCCTTGCTGTGGCTCCTCTTCACCTCCTAGCAGAGCAGTGATGACTGACATACCCACAGGCCACTGAACAGCCTAGCTCCACCTCCAGGCTTCCCAGATGGCTCTAAGGGTAGAGAACCCTCCTGCCAGTGTAGGAAACACAGGAGATGAGGGTTCGATCCCTGGGTAGGGAGGATCCCCTGGAAGAGGGAATGGCAACACACTCCAGTATTCTTGCCTGGAGGGTCCCATGGACAGAAGAGCCTGGCAGGCTATAGTCCATGGGGTCACCAAGAGTCAGACATGGGTAAAGCGACTGAGCACACACGCACAGTTCCCCCTGCACCCCTAGGTTCTCCGCATTCCTACCCAGTTCTCCCCCCAAGACCTCTCCGAGGATCAAAATACCAGAGCCGACCCAGGGCAATAGCAGGCCTGATCTCCACCTGGGGAGAAGAGGGAAGTCTCGGGCCCAGCTGGGTCTCCTCACTGCATCCCACAGCCCTGGATCCACCCCACCTGGCCACCGGATGCCTTGAGGAAGCAGGGGAGTTTCAGGCTTCCGGGCCAAGGCCTGCAGCCTGTAAACACTCCTGCCCTATTTAAAGGGTTGCCAGATGGGCTTGAGCCACAGGGGGTGGGGGGAGGGGGCTTCAGTTGGGCCTGCCTTTGCCACGTGGGGGATTTGGTGGCTCTTGGTCTCCAACTGGGCTCTTTGTGAAGCTGCTCTGAAAAGCTCCTCTGCTCTAACCGGTCTGTGTGAAGCCAGTGCACCCCTGGGCCCCCTTTCTTGTGTGCGTGGGGCCAGTGCACCCCACATCTCCCTGCCTGTCTGTCTGAAGTCGGTGCACCCCTGGGCCAGCTCTTCTCAGCTTAGACACCGGAATCCTAGTCTCTCACTTAGTCATCCCCCCAAGTTTGGGCCTCAGTCTTCAGTTTTGCAAACAGAGAAAACTGAAGGTGGTTGGGTTCATCTCCCTGCCTCGCGGGGTGAGAACGGGGTGGCCTTGGCCTAGAACAACCTTTTATATATTAAACTCAGTGTCAAAAGGTGTTTGCTATTTTCACAGCCTCAAGAAGTCAAGTGGGGCTACTTGGATATCTCCAATAGGGTAATATTTATGCTAATACTACCCTTCTTGAGGGTGTTTTATACTTGCTCTTTAATCGTAACAGCAACCTTCTGAATGTTATCGTATCTGTTTACAAAACTGATACCCAGGAAGGTGAGTGGTTGGGCTCATGATCTCCTGCTGAGAGAATGGAGAGTTTGTTTTTGTTCTCATGGCTTCGGCCCCAGCTGGCTTTGACTGGACCCAGGTCCTGTCTCTGTTTAACCTCATGAAGCATGAAAGAATGATTGTGGCCAGGACTGTTCTACACCTGAGCTCCTTCATGGTCTACCATGGCCTCGTCTATGTGACTGATCCCAAGTATCAATCTCCTATAGTGGATGAGGAGACAGATCAGAGAGGGAAATAAACTTGCCTGGGGCCACACAGCAGCTGGGTGGTAGGACCAGGATCAGAAGCCAGGTTGTCTGTCCCTTTTAGGTACTCATTCCACTCTCTGCCACTTAGAGCTAATTGCATAAAGCTCTCAGTGTGGCCTTACCACCTGGTTTGGAGAACTAGTGTGGACAGACTGAGAGAGAAGGAAGGCAGTGAGGCAGGAGAGTGGGCTGCGAGTCCTGGCCTGTTACTGTGATCTTGAACAATTCACCTCCACCATTTGAGCCTCCACTTGCTTGGAGGTCAGTTGGGGACAGGGATCTGTGACCAGCTCTCCTTGAGGACAAAGACATGGTGTGGGACCAGCTCTGCAAGTGGACAGGGGCAGCTTTTCTTTCCTGCTGTGAAATCCCTGTGCCTGGGTCAGCCTTGGCTGACGCCCCAGGGCCAGAGCCCTGCCAGCTCTTGGGACTTGGGGGTTGGGCAGAGAGCAGGGAAGTAGAAGTCCTTAGCTCTTGGGGACTTTGGGATGGCCTTTCTCAGACCTGGATGTGCCACTCACGACGCCCTGTCTCCCTGCCCACACGCTCCTCCCAGGTCTGCAGCCTGGGGGAGAGCAGTCTAGTCCTCACTGCCGAAGACCCCGGGCTCCAGTTTCTGGGAATTGGCTGCTCTCTGCAGCTTTCTTTCCCAGGAGTTGATGCCAAGCAGGCTCCTCCTCCGCCTCTGGCGGCCCTCCAGGCGTTCTGTGTAGGGCCCTTCTCAGCAGCAGCAGGAAGGCGGACATCATGGGGGCTGGAAGAGCCCCAGCAACCGGCCTATGTCTCCTTTACTCCGGCTGTAAACAAGGGCATGGTGGTTGCTTCCAGACCCACACATAGGACTAGCTGCTCCATGTCCTGTGGGAGGGCTGGAACTCCTCTCCACCAATGTCCAGCTCGCTGCCCCACGGACCCGTTAATTTTCTCTCTGTTCATGCTATGCAGAGATTGGAGGGAATGCCCAGGAGCCTACAGGTCTTGAGGAGGAACACTCAAATGACTGGGGATTCCTGGTGCTGCAGACCCGTGGCTAGAGCACTGTCTGACCTGCCTTCCTCCCATCCTATCATGGAGGCTGGGACGAGCCCTGGGCAGCTCCCAGGTGGGTGGAAGCATCGGCTCTCTGGTGGCTGGTTCCAATGAATTCCTCCCTAGGTTACCCCTCAACCGGACCCGTTTAGGAAAGCATGCCCTTCTCCTTTGCCCTGTATGATGGGGTGGTGACATTTTAAAATCCTGTTGATAGGTGATATTTCTCCAGTGGCATATGCAGGCAGTGTGCTGCACACTTAGGCGAATTATCTAATCTTGTCTGCGCAGCAGCTCCGTGAGAGAGGCACGGTGGTCACCCTCCCTGTCTTACCGGGGGAAATCTCATCTGTCTCCCTCCCCAGGGGCTGGATTTGCCTGGGCAGGCAGGGACCAGACCTGGTTCTGCTCTGTACCGTGGCGCCTGGCATGCCCCTGGTGGATGCTCCATGCTGATCAGCCAAACATGGGGAGGATGAAGGCATCTCTGGGACTCTGACCCTTTCCATTGGCCTAATTTAAGAACAGTTGCTCCAGGGCTATAATCTTAAAGTGAAAAAGTAGGACCTAAAATGGCTCTGTGTGTCTGTGCATATGCAGGGGAGTCATGGACACATGACACGTTGGTCATGAGTGTGAGCTCAGGGTCCTGCTATTTTAGTAGGGAATCTTAGTTCTGTATCTTTCCAGCCATGTGGTTTGGGATGAGATGCCTAAATTCCTGAGGTCTCAGTTTCCTTTTCTATAATAGCAGGGATAATAACAATAATCTCTCTGACAGGGTGGCTGTGGGGATGCAATGAGTTATTATGCATAAAGTTGCTTAATACAGTGCCTGCCCTAGTGAGTACTAGGTTGGTATTTGTTGTTGTAAGTAGTAAACAGGGACAGGGTGAGCTGGGTGGATGGACAGGCATGATGTTAATGGCACATGGCAAACTGGCCTTGTAAAGCAGGAAGCAGTTCACTTCCTTCTTTTTGGGCACCTCGGCTCCTTGGCCTCTCCCACAGGCTGCTGTGACCTGTGGGAGTCATCCTTCAACCCACGGGCAGCTAAATTTCCCTGCTCCTTTGAGCAAGGTGTGTATTTGTTGACACAAGGAGGAGCATGACCATGAAGGCGCCTCATGAATGAGCTGAGGGACCCCGTGGCCCGGGTCAGAGGGGACACCTGGATGGTCTCATGGGTGTCCACAGCTGAGCACCAGTGTGGGACAGCTGACCAGGTGCCTTCTCTGGACCCCTATTCGGAGCCCCTGTCCCAGCCTCATGGGCACCTTAGACCAGCCTTTCAGGAACAGTGAGGTAGACAGAAAAGTTCTGAGCTGACTGCATTGAAATCTCCACCTACTGAGGAGAAGCTTGCAGTGACTGAGTTTACTTGGGATTGCTGCCATCAGGGAGAATGGCACTCAAGAAAGAAACGAGCTTCACATATAGGAAAATAATGAAAATGATGTTTTTTGCAAAGTCACAAAAATGTGATTTATGAAATTCTTACCACAGCATGCATCTATATGTTTTCCTTCCTGTCTATAATATCAAAATATGTGTACTTGTGTTTATATGTATGTGAGAAAAATGTATATAAGACAACAATTGATATATATATATATATATATAGACAAATCAGAGTACTGGTTATCTTTGAGTGAAGGGAGTATGAGTTGTTTTAAAATTTTTCCTTAATTTTCCTTAATATACTCTACTGTATCTTTCTAATCTTCTCAAGTAAAGATGACCCAAAAGATAAACTAATTATATGTATATATATATATATGTATGTATGTATGTATGTATATTCTTAGCTATGAGCTTCAAATCAGGCAAATTGGGCTAGTAGGGTGATGTGTGAGGGTGACAGCAAGGCTTTAGGCCAGGGTCTGTGTCCCCAGAGTGTACCCTCCCTTCCCCGAGCATGCTTGATTGGGGTCGTCTCATTGCCACATGTGTCCCTGTGCCACCAGAACCCCATGAAGCATTTGCGTCAAATGTGAGAGTCACCCCAGGGGAGCAGAGAGTCCTAACACACGGCCCACAATGCCAGCCATGCAGGATCCTTGCGTCCATGTTACAGGTTAGAAACCAGAGACTTGGGGAACCTGGGCACCTCTGCAGGGCCACGCAGTCAGGCTCCTGCCCAGGTCCTTGCACCTCCACCTTGGGTGTGCCTCATGCAACACAGTGGCTGGTGGTCAGCAGAAGGGGCTCTGGTCCCACTCCCTCAGTACCTGGTGGGGATTTATGGCTCAGAGAGAATAAAAGCTTAGAGGCTTTTGTGATTTGCTCAAGGTCACCCAGCAAGGAGTGGGGTTGGAAGGAGAATTCTGGTGCTCCATGCCAGAGTATAGAAAAAGATGCTCAGAAAAGAGCTGCGAAGTGGGAGAAAGGGCGAAAGAAAGCAAAGCAATGAGAAGAAAGGAAAGAGACTGCAAGTGATTCCCGGAACAAAGAACACAGTCGTGTGTGTGTGTGTGTGTGTGTGTGTGTGCGTGTGCACGCACATACTAGGGGTGAATGGCAAAGGCACTGTTGAGCCTGGGGAGGCAGGAGGTGAGAATGAGAGGTAGGGAGTGGGGCAGAGGGAAGGAAAGAAAGAGACAGATGGGAAATAGTCCATGAAAGCCAAAAACCTCCAGTCTGACAAATGTTTATTTTATTTAGTGTTGATAACAGGGGAAAAAATTGCTGATGGAAACTCACAACTAGCAAAGGCTAGCGCCAGCTCTCCAGACCCCAGTGAAAAGTGTCTTTCCCCAGCAGGCCAGGCCCCATCTTGGGTGCAGACCCCAGCAGAGCATAAGGCTTACCAGGAGAGCCTGCCTGAGGAGTTATTGCAGCAGAAAGTGCCCTGAAATACAGCCCAGGGCTAAAGTCCACAGTAAGTCAGGGCTGGCAGGCTGATCCACTTCTCAGAGCCCTGGAGTCCTGGACTGTGAAATGTACATGGTCCTTCTTGCTTTGTCCACTTGTGGAAGCTGTTGGGAGGACTTTGCTTCTGGCCCACTTGGAATAACAGGCACTGGATGTAGCCTCCTGTCTGCACAAAAAAATGAAACATATGAAACCACAGTTTTCAAGACATTGTGCATCACTAAGTGAAAAGATGTGATCCCTGAGGGAAGGGAGACAAAGTGAGCTCTATGGTGGCCCCTGGTTACCTGCCTGGAGCAGTCCCAGGGAGGGGCTGCCTAAGGAGCTGGTGGACTCCCTGATTGGAGGATGGAGCCGAGGGTGCAGGGAAACTGCAGTTGATGGAGTGCTGGATGGGGAGGGGAGAGAGGACTCCTGAAAGCTGCACAGAGTTCCCCTCCAGTACTGGCGGGGTTCTCATCAGTGTATGCATGTGAGGAGACTGCCTGAGGCCTGGGAAAAACCACCGAAAGGATTTTCAGGAATAGAGCATGGAGCTTACATGGGAATGACTATAGTTTCTGTTCCCACCAGCCAGCCTGGAAAACTCACAACTCAGAGGGCACTGTGTTTACGACTCTGATGCCCCCAACCTGTATTCAAATATATCTGCTAGTTCAGAAAAATCTCCTTGTTTTCAGGCACTTTGTTTGACTTTGGTCCAAACGCGATCCTCTCTTTGTATTTGGTTTTCATGGCTCTAAACAGAACAGCTTCTCTGCCCTCTTCTCCCCCTCCGTTATGTTGCCTGCTTTTGGCTCGGTGAAGACTAGAATGTCCCACGTTCAGGATTTGCTTGTTTTCTTCCTGATGGTGGTGTTGAACTAGTTCATCTCTCCTTGGTGTATCTCTTACACTAAAGGCTTGATCTAAAGGCTTCTCCAAATTCAGGTTCATTTCTTTTGCTGAGAACACAGGTGGTACTTACCTTCTTATTTTCGAGGTTGTAATGCTCTGTGTTGATTCCCAGTCAGCTCATACCAGGAATTGGTTGTTCACTTCAGCTGCTGATAAAGTAGTGCTCTGGCATGCTAACTTCCCACAGCTTTGTTTCTTTTCATCCCACGTGAGAAAGCATGTTAAGATAACATGTAGTTTAGAATGGTGCTATAACCCTGAATCCACTCATTGAAAAAATCTTTTCCAAACTTTGATCCTTTTTTCAGCATTAACATCAGAGAAGCATGGCATGCCACAACCTATGACAATGAGCAGACTTGTCAGGTAACTGGGGTTGTGAATAGGCCCCTAAATACTTTAGAATAGCCAGGGCATTAGCCTCGCTTCTGTTTGACCCCTTTTTATAACAGCTGAGAAGTTGGTGTTTGGGCTTCCCAGTGTTGGAGACTGCAGACTTTTCCTTAAGGTGGCCCATATTGTTGGTCAGTTTGCTAGAAAGTTGAGCCTCCTTGTAAACCCAATGAAGTCCACTTGTCTGTTGGAATTTTACCCTGAGGAGCCAAGCATATGATATTGATCACTAAAACCTGACCACATAGCCTCCAAGCACCAACCCCCGCCCCCCTCGCCGGGTCTTTGCTGGTCATGACTTCACGTCCTCTCACCCTTCTTTCCCACCTGAGACCTCAGGACACAGTCCAGCTGGACTGTGTCAGTGGCTCTTGAACAGAAGATTGACTTGAGGAGTGAGAGATTCCTCTGTAGTGGGGATGGGCCCTCTTGCCTTCTAGAATCCAGGTTCTCAGTCATTTCCCCTCCCTGACTCCAAGCCCCAGTGCAGTCTCACCCCCATGCAGGAGAGAAATGTACCATCCAAAGGGAGACCTTCTGTGTCCTCACATCCTTTCAAGTGGCTGGTAGGGGAGGGGAGTGCCCAGTTCCATCCATTAAGGATGAACCAGCTACTCTAACCCACTTGAGAGGGTTTAAAAGTAGAGCCAAGAATTTAACTTCAAGATGTACTTTACCTCCCCAAATTAAATCATCTCATTTTTAGCACAGTTGTTGAATAGACTTTCTTGTGGGGTTAATGCTGCAGTTTTTCCGGAAGCTCTTGGGTGGGACGGAGGTCAGGATTTTACAGGCTCAGAGGTATTTCCATCACCAGCTGGTTGATTGTCCTGGGGACTTGCTGGCTCCATTTAAGATGTCTCTCCTGTCTGATCCCTGCTCAGTGCCATCATCTCTATCTTCATCTCCTCTCTCTAGGATTCCCAGAAGAGTCTTTTAAATGTCCTTTGCTTCTAATCTTCCCTTGGAAGCCTCTGCTTCCCCTAAATGTCAATTTCATACTAATTGTCCACCCCTTCCCAACCTAGTTCCCTAGACTGTCTTTCAAGAGCGTCATTCTTTGTCTCCATAGACCTGACCAAGCTCCCTTCTTCCATGGCATCTACCCTCCTCCTGAGATTTGTCAAACAGACTTTATCTGTTCCTACCTTGCTGTTGAATGAGTATCTCTTTCTAGGTCAACTTCCTACAGGAAGCCTTCCCTAATTATCTTTATCCTCTTCATGGACTTCTCCCTTCTCTGGCCTCCTGTGTCACACAAACCCATGGACCAGTTTCTTCTCTCCCTGGCCAATTTGTAAGTCCCTGGAGGAGTGGGGCCAAAATGTCTGTCAGAGACAGTGAGTGCTCATCAAACATGCCATGGTCATCCCTCACATTTCCAGCCCTCCTGGCTGGAAAGTGGGGCCAGGTGACTGGTTCTAGACTGTAAGCAGAAGTGACATGTGTCACTACTTGGTTGAGGCAATTAAGAGCGGGCAGGAATCCTCCACCCCTTTCATCACCCTCTGCAGCAACCACAGATGCTATGTGATCCAGCTGGCACAGTTCCATGATGACAGATCCTCTGTCAGCCTCATTCCCTGCATGACTGTGTGGATCAGAGCTTCCTACTGCCCTGCATTAGACATGTAATATGATCAAGAGACAGAATTTTATCCTATTAAGTCTTTGAGATTTTTTTTTCTTCTAATGCAGCAGCTAGCATTGTTTAACATTAATACTACATCTTCTTTGTTGTCCCCCCACCCCCACAACCATCTTCACTTCACTCTTCCTGGAAGCCCTGAGCACAGATGTCACTTAGTGTAAATAGATTCAGTCAATGAGGCTTTTTAGTCTAAATGATGGATACCATGGGATGGTAACTGAGACATGGAACTCATAAATAGGACAACTTAAGAGGACGTTCTCAGCAGCATCATGGCCAGTAGAAACCACCCATGAACTCAGCCTCCTGCATAGGCCACCGTCCACCAACCTCACTGACCAAACCCTGGAACCCTATAGCATGCTGACCTAGATGCACAACCAGGGCTGGGATTCCTCTAGCTGTGTTCTCTGGAGTAATCACATGTCCTCTCAGAGTCTTGAGTTCGTCATCCACAAGTTGACCAAATGATGTCTGTTTTCAGAACCTGGAACACCCCAACTCTGCCCTTCTAGGAAGACCAGTGTGCTTCCCAGAAGATGGGGGCTTCTGGGGACAAACACTACTGTGGCTGTGTGGGTGTGACACTCAGCTTCCCCTCGTTCCTGGATATTTGATGCAAAGGAGGTAAAATTGTGATGTGGCAGGGGAGGACCTTATTGGGGTCACAAAGCTTTAGACTGTGGTCTGCCATATGTCTGGTCATTGCCTTTTCTGGGGTGGAGAACATGCTGGAAAGGTGGGGCAGGGCTCCTGAAGGGAGAGTGTACAGGCAGTCCCTACCCTCAGCATGATGTTAGCTAGAAATTCACCTATTGAATGTAAGCCCTTTGAAGGTGTGGCTGTGACTTTCTCACAACCTCATCCTAGTGGCCTGTTCGGAGCCTGGCCCAGAGAAAGTGCTAGAAGGGCATTTGGCTTCCCCTTGGGGTGTGAGCATCCTCTGGGTGGTTGTATATATAAGCTGAGGCTGGATGGTAACTGGGCAGAGATGCAGGGGAGGGTGTCCTGAACTCTGGGAAAGACAGAGGAGATGACCAAGTAGATTCATCCCAGGCTGAGATTCACCGGGGTGAGGCTGCATGGGACACTGGGACAACCAGCTTTCCAGGCTGCAGGCTCAGGGGAGGCCCTGAAGAGGTGCGGTTCCCTCTTGCTTCCACATTGAGGTGGGCTGCCTGCAGCGCATATTCTTAACATATGTTAACCTTGGCGCTCTGCTCCTGCCAAGAAGCTGTCACAGAGGTATTTAGCAGAGGAAACAGTGTAGGAAGCATTCCCGTTGTACTTTGGGGCACTGTGCAACTAATGGGGCATGTACAATGAGGGGCTGCTGGGTGGGGGTGACCCTGCCAAAGCCTGTTCGGTCCAGCACCAAGGAAGCGGGTGTTAATGATGCCTGGCAGCCAAAGCCCAGGCCCCTCAGTAGCCAGAGTGAAGCACAGGTGACGTGACTGAGCACCTACTATGTGCCAGGTGCTGGCCTTGGGCCTCACATACCTGCTGCCCCACTTTACCCTCACTGCAACCCTACCAGGTAGGCACCATCCATGCAATTTGCAGGTGAAGAAGCTGCCTCTGGATCAGCCTGACTCTAAGGAAAGCTACCTCTCATGAAACTCTAAGGAAACTGCATCATAATTTCCTCAGTGCCTGGAATCCAGTGAACGCGTCCAGGAAGTGGGAGCCTGCGTGTGACATTACCAGATGCTACTTGTCTGATCTGTGAGGTCACTTGGGAAGTGTAAGCCAGCCAATGAGGATGATTTTATTTGACAGAGGTCTTGGGAAAAGCCATCGACATTTGTCACTGGGATCAGGCTATGCGGTTTTCACCTTAAGAAGGATGTGCCTCTTATGGCCTTTTATTTTCCTCAATCCCAAACACAACATACAGATACACCTACCTGGGTATACATATCCCTACTTGTACATCTGAGTACACAGTCATGATGCTGCTCACACAATGACATGCCCACATACACCTGCTCTTGTACTCACATGTACCCATATATTTTCACTTGATTTCATGCATTCAGTTCACATCTAATTGCCTTCATACATACACGTTCCCCCTCATGTGAACCTGTTCACCCACATACACACCAAGCAGAGACAGAAAACTCACATTTGCACGTGCTTTTTCTCTGAGCGGCGGAATCCTGTCTTTTAAAGGAGGGGGTGAGGATAGTGACAGGTTTTCAGCTACTTTCTGCCCTCCCCACAACTCTCAGAAATAATGAGTAGTTTTATGCAGGAAAACAAAAGAAAGAGGGCAGGTGGGAGGGGTCTGGGGTCCTGGTGGAACCTCTCCAGGGACGAGCTGGTCCTACCTTTACCTCCCTGGATTTCAGTTTCCATGTCACTCGAGCGGGAATGAAGCGCTTCCATTCCCCATCACTCTGCCCCTCTAAGTGCGGGCGTGTGGCGGCTGTTGAGAAAGGCTGAGTTCTCCCTGATGGACCACAAAGCCTGTCGCCTCCCAGCCCTGTGTGGTGGAATGCAGCAGCCACAGCCTGAATGGGCAGTGACTAGAGGTCAGGGTGTCAGGGCCGTGTGGGCCCATTTGGATTCCCCTTTATTTCACAGTTGGGGACCCTGAGACCAGCAAGGGCCCGGCCCTCAGCACCATTGTTGGCACCTCCTGGTTGCTCAGTGGACCCTTGATGAAGGCCTATCAGATGCTGCTCTTTTGCCCCTTTCAGATCAGCTCTTGAGGCATCTGAGAACTTGGAACCTGAAGGTCTAGAAGAGGCAATATGACATTTCGTGCAAACGGTTGTTGAAACTTGGGTGCTGACTGCTCCTCGAACCCCAGGTGGGGACAGACCCTCTTCTTCCCTTGTATAGATGCCTCACCCAGGAAGCGAGAGTTCCTTTTGGCCCAGCTGGTCTGGATTCTCCTTGTGCGTGTGTGTGCCCTCACCCCAGGCACACATTCCCACATACTCTCTCTCACACCCCCATTCACACTCACACAGGGAACCCTCTCTGGTGGATGAGACCTGCAGGGAAAAGCAGAAACAGGGAGGGACAGTAAGAGTTCTCCAGGCTGAGCGCCTCTGTGGTCCCGACCAACATGTCCAGGCTGACCAGTATAAACTGAACTTTGAATTCATGATTCTGCCCAAGCACTGGATTCCACCAGCATGAGCCTGAGCATGGTCTGGTCCTTCTCCTTGCAGAACTAAATTCCACTGGGGGCTCGCCATGTGGTCCTCGACGCTGAGGGCCACAGCTTGAGGAGGGTTAGGACAGTCCTGTGGGTGCTCCGAGGAGGGAACGACAGACTCCCTCGGGGCTCTGTGAGGAGAGGGGAACAGCAAAGGACATCTAGAATTTTGCTGGGTAAAGGAGCAGTGGGCTGGAGCCATGTGCACCAGACTGAGGTTAAAAATATGCAGCATATTCAGGTGGGCAAGTGGTCCTGTGCCACCAGAGGGGGACAGGAGGGGTCAGAGAGGCAGCATGGGGACTGATGGGAAGGAGATTCAGTGTTTGCTGGGGTTGGTGCTATTCTGTGGGTGGGGTGTGTGTCCCATATTGGGTTTCTAGATAGAAGGGATGAGAAGGATCACCTTGGTGGCCATGAGGAGCCCAACTAAGGTGGGAAAGTAACATCTAACTAAAGGCACCAGAGACTCAAGTGAGAGATGGTGGGGGGTGGGGGTGGTGGTCCCTGCTTTCTGGACCTTTCAGGCCAGACAGGAGGTTAAGGCAATAGGTGGGGCAGGTATGTAGGGAAGAGGCCATGCCAGCAGAGGCTGTGGGAAATGAGAGGGTTGGCAAAGGGTTTCTAAGTCAGACCCCAGAAGGGGTCATGGAGTGCAGGGTATCAAGAACAAAGGCGCAAGTTTGGCTGGGGAGGGGGGTGGTCCCGCCATCCCAGAGGTGGGGCAGACAGCGATGTAACATCCCTCCCCAGGCTGCCTCGGGCAGGAACCAGCCATTGTTTGTCAGCCTGTGCTGTCCTGGGAGCTGCAGCCCAGAATATTAAAATCTCTCTCAGGTTTATCTCCTCCCCATCTCACTCGTTTGAAATCCTGGCAATTCGGGGGAGAAAGTTACTTTAATCCTCTGGTTCCTATCAGCCTAATTATAGTTTCAATAGACAACGGGCAGGGCTCTAAATGAGATCGGAGGACACGGGAACACATTATGTTGGCGCTAATAATGATCTGTCTTTGTTTTATCATTTCATGTTGTTGCTTCTCATTTTGGCTGCCTGAATTCTTAATGCCTTCGAGTGTCTCTCGGAGATTGCTTCCTCTTGCTGCCAGGCCGGGACACAGTTGCAGACTTGCATATGAAAATACCCAGCCTGGTGCCTGCAGCTAACAAGCCAGCCGCCATTTAAATTTCAATCAGCCCTTCTGTTTGTGTGTGAGTTCCTTGGATGGATGAAATTAGCAATTTTGAAAAATTGATTAAAATTGCTGGTTTCACGAAGCCTCAAAACATCAAAATCAATCTTTTTTTTTTAAAATACATCAAAATTTTTGTTAGACTCACCATGTCTGCAGTGTGAGAAATTGCCAAGCCTACTGGTGGGGTAGTGGGGACTGGGGAGCTGGGTGGGCTGGAGCTTGTCTTGGCTCTAGACCAACTTTTGTGTGACTTTCACAAGTGTTTGAACCTCTCTGTTTCTTTCTTTTTTTTTTTTTCTCATCTGTGGAATAAAAAGGTTTGACTAGATGAGGGATCTCTAGAAGGTACTTCCACCCCTGACACTATATAATTATGTGCTCAGAGTCAGGTGAAAAAGCAAACGGATCTTTGCAGGTAGAATCTGCATTTAGATGAAGTGAGAATATTAACAACAGGTAACATAATAGCCAAAATTTTTAGCTAAATCTAGGCACTTTATATCAGAGAAGGCAATGGCACCCCACTCCAGTATTCTTGCCTTGAAAATCCCATGGATGGAGGAGCCTGGTAGGCTGCAGTTCATGGGGTTGCTAAGAGTTGGGCACGACTGAGTGACTTCATTTTCACTTTTCACTCTCATGCATTGGAGAAGGAAATGGCAACCCACTCCAGTATTCTTGCCTGGAGAATCCCAGGGACAGAGGAGCCTAGTGGGCTGACGTCTATGGGGTCTCACAGAGTCGGACACGACTGAAGCGACTTAGCAGCAGCAGCAGGCACTTTATATGCATTACTTACATCTTGTGATGAATCATCACATGAAGACTATGAAAAAATACAATTGTCATCCCCATTTTCAGATGTAGAAATGGAGGCTTATACCCTTCCATGATTCCAGTGCCATGATTCCCAGTCCATGACCTCCTCCCATGTCCAGGTGAATAGATCCAGATAAAGGCTGTCCCGATCTGCCCAGCCCAGGGCTCTCCCGGAGAGGCACACACATGCGCATGGCTCCCTGGACCAACAGGGGAACCAGGACAGTGGATATTGGCAGCAGACATTTGAGGCATTCCTGGGCTCTGTCTTCTCTGAGCTTTGAGCTGAAGGCTCTGTCCATCGACTTTGCAGCAGAGATGATGCCTAGAGAAGTGAAATAGTAGAAGATGTAAATAAACATCTTATTTTCCCAAATAGTGAGAGCTGCTCAACAGCCCCATACCCACAGTCTTGGTACAGATGAAAACTCTCTAAAGTCATCATTTGGTTCAAGGGCGGGAGGTGGGGGGGACACCTCTGTTTGCTGCCATGGGCAGAGTAAAATTCTTTCATTTCTTGTCCCTCCTTCACTGGCTCCCATGTGCCCCCACCTTTTCAGTAACTAGGCGTTGCTCTTCCCTCCACTTCAGTCTGAGTAAGAGCAGTGTCACAGGCGCTTTCTTTCGCAACTCCCTATGGCACAGCTGTCAACAGTGCTTCATCACAAGAATCCCCTAGGACTCTTGCTAAAAAAAAGCAGGGGTGCTCGGTACCTGCTCCAGACTTACTGAAAAGAAGCCCAGCCAGTTCAGGAAGCCCTTTTTTTCTAAACATGTTCTCTGTATGTAGACAGCATCTGTGTGGTCCCATCACCCAGTTCGCTGTGTAGTGGGTCAGTGTGCAGACGATTGGATTTCTGTTCACAGCCCTATTGCATACTTACTGAACCTCTACTAAAGTTCGTGGGAAAAGATAGAGGCATTGTGGGAAAAGCGTGTTTTCTAGACCTAGAATTGACTCCCGTACCAGCTCCATCACAAATGCTCTGTGCCCTTGGGAGCTCACTTATAGCTCTCTGGTCCGGTGTTTTCTCAGTTGTGCCATGAGGACAGTGGTCTTTCTGTCCAGATGGTTTTCAGGAGACACACATGGTGTGTGTGGAACACTTGGAGCGATGTCTGGCACAGAAGGAGGTGCTCGACCAACAGTAGCCTATTCCTGCCAGAGGACACCCACGGTGGCCCTAAGGGGACGTTCCTAGGCTTTTGTGAGTCCCCAAGCGGCTGGCCACCCCCAGAGCGTATAATTTCCCTTTCAGGAGAGGTGGCTGGTAGGCGGTAGGCTAGGCTCATTCCCCAGGGAAGTGACTTGCTCCTTTCACCAGCTATTATTGTATTTAAAATAAATTTGGGACGCAGCCTGGTATAAACTACTATGTATTATGGGTCTTCGGGGAATTCTCGTAAAGCCGTGATGGGCACACACAGGCTATTTTTATAGGCAGTGCAGACAACAGGCTGGAAGGAGGCAAGGAATGATGATGGAGGGAATTTGACCTGGCTTTCTACTGAGTTCTGGTCCATTCAAGAAACTTTTCTTGACTACCTTGGTGAACACCTGGTGTACGAGACAGGTGCCACCACTGAGGTGGGAAATCGGGGGTTCCCAGAGAACAGAGAATTCTGACTCTGTAGCAGGCAGCCCTCACTTTTTGTTTGGAGGGAGAAGAATTCAGCTCTGCCAGGCTTAAGTGGAAAGGGAGGCGATTGACTCACCTTCCAGGAGTCAGGCATGACTGGATCCAGGTTCCGCATGGATTTGTTAGCTCCATCTCTCAGCCTTTGTTTCTTTCTGTTGACTTCAGCCTCAGGCTGACTGACCCCACAGGGTGGCAGAAACGGCCCCAGCAGCTCCAGGCTCACATCCTGCCTGATAGATAGTAAACTTCTTCCCCAGCGGTTTCAACCAGATCCTGTTACGGACTCTCTTTGGCTCACGAGGGTCATTGCCCCTCCCTGAACAAATGCCTGTGGCCTGAGGAGTGGGGGACCCTAACTGTCCAGGTCTGGCTTACTTGCCCACCTCAGGGTCAGGGGCGGAGAGTCAGGAAGGAGCAGTTTCTGTAGGATGGGAGCTCAGAGCTGAGTGGGCAAAACCAAGAGCTGTCCAGTCCCTCTGGTCAAGCAGCCCAGGCCCAGTGACAGAACTGAGGATGTCTTCTTACTGAGGATGTCAGTAAGACATCCCTGCCCACCCCTTCCACAACCCCCCCCCCCCCACATTGTTTAGGCTCTTAGTTTTGACCTACTGAAAACACATGATGATTAAGACAATTGGAAAAATTTGAATGTTGTCTTAGTTTGGGGTTCCCCAAAGTGGATGCTGAGACTGGAATCAGGGTGTGAGATGTTTACCAGGAAGCACAGTAAGGGATGCAGAGGAATACCAGTGCAGGCTGAGCTAGCAGGCAGGTTCCTGCTGTGGGCCATGAGGGTTCAGTTGCATTGGGCCCCCCTTAGTGACTGCACACAGCACACTCAGAAGGGTCCTTTCAAGGGGCAAGGAGGCTTGGGTGCCTAGTGACCAAGTCCTGTCACTCTGTGGTTGAGGGTTGCTCCTGGGGTTTTAACTGCCTGGCACCTTGAGCTTGCCGCATTATGGGGAAAACAGTCTTGCAGCACTAGCCTGCCCTCAAATGGACATGCAGGTGTTTCAGCTGAAAGTGTGGGTGTGTAAGGGTGCATCCCACTGCAGCTGCAACTGACTTCCAGGGAGGAGGGCCACGAGAGATGGGACCGATGCCGGCAGCATCTGCTACAAATTGAGACTGGGCATTATTAAGAAATTTTTTAAAATTTTGCTAGGCATCTTAATGACATTGTAATGAACATAGGAATATGCTCTTATTTTTAAAAGCAATGTGAAGAATTTAAGTGTGAAAGATAGTGATGTTTGTAATTTAAAAATATTTTAGCCAAAAAAAAAAAAAAAAGAGAGAGAAGCAGATAGTATAAAATGTTAGCAGTTGTTTAGTCTAGATGGCAGTTATGCATCTGTGGGTATTAATGATACCATGTCTACCTTTTGGTAAGTTTGTAAATGTTCATAATAAAAAATAAGACCCAGGGTGACACTAGGAAGTCTGTGTTTGGTGACTGGGTGGTAACTGCTTCTCCCTGTCCCTGGCTAGAGCTCTGGCCTTTCCTCTAAATTGTGTGCAGTGGCTCAGATTGTAAAGAACCTGCCTGCAATGCAGGATACCTGGGTTCAGTCCCTAGGTTGGGAACAGCCTCTGGAGAAGGGAATGGCTACCCACTCCAGTATTCTTGCCTGGAGAATTCCATGGACAGAGGAGCCTGGCAGGCTACAGTCCCTTGGGTTGCAAAGAGTCGGACGTGACTAAGTGACTAACACTTTCCCTTTTTCACTTGCAGAGCTGTCAGGGCCTCAGTTTCTCTGCATGTCAGTGAAGGACAGGTTTGTTCTAGGTTCCTGCCATGCTCGAAGGATCTATGGATCAGTGAACAGTTTCTGAAGTGCAGTGAAAATTCTAGAGTATCAATAGAAAGAGCTTTAGAATTTCCTAGTCTACTCACCCCTACCACCCTCCCCGTTGAACCTTGGGTTGCGGGATGTTGGGCCACTTCTGAGTTACTCAAAGACTCAGCCTCTGACTTGGAAAATGAATCCACTAAGTGTTAAGCTACTACCCTTTTCCCCCAGGCCTGACACTGGACTTCTGGGCCTCAGCATGGTTGAAACTCAGGGAGAAGGGCTGGTATGGAGAGGAAAGCTAGGTCCTGGACCTCATGCAAAGGAGAGTGTCCCGGAAGTGCATGCATATATTCCTGCTATATGGTGAGTTTTTACCATAAATGATGTTTAATTGTGTCAAATGAGTTAATGTTCTTTTTTGAGATAATCATATGATTTCATAGATGTTGGAATATCAAACTAACTTTTTATTCCTAGGATAAATCCCCCTGAGTCACAGTGTATTGTTCTTTTTGTATGTCATTGAAGGCAGTTTGCTCATATTTTAAAAGTGTTTTTGCCCCATGAAGAGTATTAATCTGTAGGTTTCTATTTTAATATTTTTTTTCTGGTTTTGGCTTCAAGATAAGTTGGCTTCATGAGTTCTGAAGGGTTTTCTTTTTCTGTTTACTGAAGGAGTTCGATAGATTTGGTATTTTTTTTTTCTAATTTAAAAATTTCTAATTTTTAAAAATAGAATTTACAAGGAAAACTGTTGGAACTGATACTTTCTTTGTAGGAAAATTATGACAAATTCAGTTTGCTTAGGAGATATAGGATTATTCAGTCTTTCCATTTCTTTTTGAATGCGTTTTGGTAGCTTATACCCTGCAAGGAATTTGTGCATTTTCTCTCAGCCCTTCAATTTATGGTGTAAAATTGTTTATACTGTTTATTTTTACCATACCCTTTTGTCATTAAGTAATATTCCTTTTTATGAAATCTACTTTGCTTGATATCAATGCAGTCAATAGAACTTTCTTTTCCAAAATTAGAACAATGATTTTGTTATTTTTTATTGAGCTATATTGACAATAGAACATTTTTTTACTGCTATCTTTAAAAAAATTTAAATATAATCTAACTATGTTAGTTCCAGGTGTACAACATAGTGACTTGGTACTTATATACATTACAATACACAATGATCATCACAATAAACCCAGTTACCACCTGTCATCATACAAAGTTATTGCAGTATCATTGACTTTATAGCCATGCTGAATAGAACCTTCTTAAAACTGGTGTTTGGGTGGTATATTTCATTCTATCCTTTATTTTTAAACTGTCTATATCTGTGTATTTAAGTGTGTATCTTATAGATAGTGTGTATTTTGGTCTTGCTTGTTTTAATCTTGTCTGTCAATCTTGGGTCTTTGAATTGGAATGGTCATTGGTGTATTGGGTTCAAATATATCATCTTTATATTATTTTCTATTTTTTCCATTTGTCCCTTGCTTCACTTTTTCCCTGTTTTGTTTTGTAGTCAGTGCTATACTTTTTAGAATTCCATCCTACCCTCTCTGTAAGCTTATTTGCTATATCTCTGTTTTACATTTTTAGTGATTGCTTTAGAATTTATAATATACATGTTTAACTTATTAAAGTCTACTTTCTATTAATATAAAACCACTTTATGTATGATGTAAAAACCTTACAACAATGTAATTCCTTTTCCCTTCCTGTCCTTTGTGCTAGCATTGTTATATATTCTATTTACACATACATTATAAGCTCCACAGTATACTGTTATTTTTATATTAGACAGTTAGCTACATTTAAAAATAGTAAATGAGAAAATGTACATTTTTATCTACCCACATATTTAGCATTGCCAATACTCTTCAATGCTTATGTAGACCTGATTTCTATCTGATATTTTAGCTAGAAGAACTTTAGTTAATAATTCTTATAATGCATGTCTGCTAGTGATAATTATTTCTCTAAATTTTTATTTATCTGAAAATTCTCTATTTTGTCTTTACTTTTGAAAGATATTATCACTTGATATAGAATTCTGGGTTGATAGTCATTTCCCCTTCCTCTTTATCCATTAGATATTGTTCCATTGTCTTCTGGCGTGCATAGTTTCACTTGAGTAATCTTTGTAATTTTTATTTAAGTTTACCTATAAGCAATATAGGGAAACTTTTTTCTCTGACTAAAGATTTTCTCTTTAACATTGGTTTTCATTAACTTGATTGTGATGTGCCTTGATGTGATTTTCTTTGTATTTATCCTGCTTTGGGGTTTGTTGAATTTTTGGATATGTCAATTTACATTTTTAATAAAATTTAAAAACTTTCAGCTGTTACTCCTTCAAATAATTTTTGTGTTCTGTGTCTTTGGGGACTCTAAGTTATACATTTAGTAGACCACTTAATACTGGAGTGTTTCCCACTCCAAATATTCTGACTTAAATGGTCAGAGTCAAGGCATTAGTATTTAAAAAGATTTTCCCAATTAGTGCTAATGTGCGCCCACAGTTGAAAGCCACAGACCTCATCCAACTTTCCCAAGTTAGAGCAGAGGCCACTGAAAGCAAAGAATGGTTAGAAGTAAATGTAGGTGAGGCCTTTCCTGGTGGTTCAGTGGTATAGAATCCATCAGCCAATGCAGGAGACACGGGTTCAATCCCTGGTCTGGGAATATCCCACATGCTGAGGGGCAGCTAAGCTCGTGTGCCACAACTACTGAGCCTATGCTCTAGAGACTTCGAACCACAACTCTTCAGCCCGTGTGCAGCAACTACGGAAACCCATGCCCTAGAGCCTATGCTCCACAACAAGAAAAGCCACTGCAATGAGAAACCCACGCACGGCAACTATAGTGTAGGCCCTGCTGTCTGCAACTAGAGAAAGCTTCTGCATCAGTGAAGACCCAGACAACCATCAATAAATAAAATGTACAAAATGATAACATTTATTAAAGAAAAAAAGAAGTAAATGTAGGTGGGATCACACCTTGTTGCAAAGCCTACCTAAAACAAAATATAGGATATGTACCTTATATTCTCTCAGAGACTGTCTCTCGGCATCAAAGTATTTGCAGTTGTGGCTGGCGGTCTGCAGTGCGTTTGAATGCAAGATTACATCCTCAAAACGTAGTATCTAAGGCCAACATATTAGCTATGCAAAACTATGGATTTCTGCAGTCCTAAAATCATTTAAATCAGCCTATTACTACAATAGTGCCAGCATATAGACATGATGTGAGTCATTGAGGGGTGTGATCAAGTTGATGAGAATTCTGCTGTTTAACAGACTTCAGCACTCTGGAGAACCCCAGGGCTTATTCTGTCGATGCTCCTATCAATTCTATCTCCAGGTTTACATCAGCAAGTGTGTTCTCAGCTTGGTTTCAGTCATTCTATGCATTAAAAAAATAGAGCTTTCACTGAACCAGCAGGAGGCAAATGTTACCCAGATTTTGATATTGAGTAGCATTCTTAGATTTATTGATTCATGTTCCAAATTTTAGAGATTCTAGGATTCCTTGGTGAGATCCTTAGGAGAGAACTTTTTCCCCTTCTATGTCCTTCCTCTCCCTTCTCCTCCCCCACCTTTTTTTCTCTTTCTCTCTCTCCCTCTCCTTCCCTATTTTTATTCTCTCTCTTTTTAAAATTAACCCTAGGTTGGCCACACCTGCAGTGGTAGGACACCTCTGCCTGGGGACTAACATTGCAAGTTAAGAGGGAATTGGATTTCCCTAGGGATCTTGTCCTGCTTTGACATTTTTCTAATTCCATAACGCCCCTAGATGACTCTTGGCCATTACCCAGGTTCAGATTTTAGGCGCATAATGACAGCCAGATGATTCCCTTCTCTGCTCCATTCTCCACAGGCGCTGTTAGCTTTTGCTTGGGCCTTGACTTGCAGTTTAGCTTAGATGAACCCACTCATCAAGCTGGCATTTTGCAAGTGGTTGAAGACAGATGCAGAGAGTGAAAATAAAAAGTGATGGTTAACACTTATGAAGTGTGTATAACTGTTTTAAGTGTTTGACGCTCAGAGCCAGACTATAAACAGGCACTAAACACTACCCTCATTTTATATAGGAGGAGACTTCAACTTAGAGGGACTAAGTAACTTTGGAAAGAATACAGTAGATAAGTAGCAGACCTGGAGTTTGTACGGATGTAGTTCTTAAACTTACAGGCTTGCTCTCAACCACTACCTGGCTGTCAGAGGACAGCCCTGTGTTTGGATTAGGCAGGTGGTATCTAAATGCCATGCTTTGAAGGACCAAGCGGCGTTGCCCTTGGTGCTCGCTCATATGCCCACAGCCTCCTCTGTGAGCGCCTGCATTTGGGTAGAGGCATCACTTACAGTTTCTGCATTCAGATGGACTCAGATTGGACGCATTCAGGTTGAATCTTGGTGCCTCTACTTTCTAGTTTGTGGCCTTGGACCTCAGCTTTGTTATCTGTAAAATGGGGCTACTAATACCTCCTTCAGAGAGTCAGTATGAAGATTCAGTGAAATTGTATTTGTGAAACAACTGGCACAGAGGACCCACCACTTTTTAAGGGATGGATTCATAGGAGGAAACTGAGATCTACTGATTGGCATCAGTGAAAATCTCCAGAAAATGGAATATAGACAGGCATTTTAACTTTTTACTTGAAATACAAATTTTTACATATGGTACAGAGAGTTTCTGTGAACCCTCCTACCTTTTCCTAATGCTAGCATCTTATATAATTTATAATGACTAAAAGCAATAAATTAATATTGGGAAACACTAGTACTAGACCATAGACTTCTTTCAGATGTCACTGGTTTTTTCATTCGAGTCCTTCCTCTGTTCCAGGATTCCATCCAGGATCTCATGTTGTGTTAGTTGTCACATCTCCTTAGTTCCTTCCAATCTGTGACTGTGCCTTAGTTTGCCTTGCTGTTCATGATCTTGACCTTTCAGAAGGGTACTGAGCAGTTATTTTATAGGATGGTCCTCAATTTGTATTTGTCTGATTTTTCCCCCTCATTATTAGGTTGAGGTTATACATTTTCTGGGCAAGAATACCACATGTGTGATGCACCTTTCTTAGTGCGTCGTATCAGGGACCACATGATGTCAATATGTCCCTTTATTGGTGATGTCAACCTTGATCACATGGTGATGGTGGGATTGGCTGGGTTTCCCCACTGCAGATTACTGTGTGTGTTTTGCCCTTTGTATTCATAAACATCTTGGAGGGGATACTTTGAGGCAATTCAAATATTCTATTTCTCCTCAAATTTTCACCTGTGATTTTAGCATCTTGTCTGTAATAATTACTACTGTGGTGTTGTAATGGTGAATATTTAAATTTCTCTCATCCATTCTACATCTATTAATTGGAATTCTTCCATCAGAAAGAGCTGCTTTCATTTCCTTATTTATTTAGTGATTTCTTTATAACCTTGTGGATATTTACTTGATAGATGAGTTTTAATTTGATATTCTCATTTTTTATTTTGATTGCTCACAATGTCCTAGCCTTGGGCCTTGCAGGTTGTTTCCTCTGTCCTTTGGATCTGTGGGCAGGGTTTATGAAAGCCCAGAGTTCCCCTTGCGGCAGCGAGGGCCAGACTTGGGAGGGAGCGAGCACCTTGAAGGGGAGAAGAAGTGAGGGGGGAGATAGTGGTGCTCGACACCCCTTCCCCACACAGTATCTGCTTTCCTAAGACCCATTCAATTCTGGAATTTCAGTGGGCAGTGCTATTTCCCTGCTTCATTCTACAGCTGAGCAAATGAAGGCTTTGGGAAGCCTTCTGGGAAGGGAAGGGGCTATTGAGTGGCATGCGAGCTGGGTGGGCGGGGTGGGCGGGGTGACCTGAGCCCCATGTCCCTGGCATCCCAGCCTGGCCCTCAGGCCTGCATGCGGTGCCAGTTGCAGGGCAGCCTGTTTCAGGAACTGGGCAACCAGGGGCTGGCGGGGGGGAAGTGGGCTTCATCAGCAGAAGCTCAGGAAACAGGAGGTTCTGGTATACAGTCTTCTCCAGGAAGCCCTGGGGCTGTTGGCTCTGCTCCCTCTCCTTTCTGCTCAGCTGAAAGAGAGGGGTTTTGGTGCCAAATCCCCAGCTCCGGGCACAGTGGGGGCCTCTAATCCCCTCCTGGCTCAGGAACATGGTTCATCCAGGCCTGCTCACTTCCTGGAGGTGCCCTCAGAGACGATTCGTGCAGGCCTGGGAACAGGGCACCTTGCGGCCCCAGGCCCACCCAGGGCAGGGCTGGAGGGCCGGCCACAGAGCATGGGAAACAGGCATAGGGCTGGAGCCAACAGTACATTCTGTGACAGTCAAGGGCTCCATTGACAGAGGTCCAGTGGGCAGAAGGAGGAAGGTGGCAGGCCCGTGTGACCCACGAGACCAGCCTCTGGCAACTTCGGTGTCTGAGATCTCCTGGCCCTTAGTATCTGCACAGGCACCAGACTCTGGGCTGTATGGAGACATAGCACATCCAACGAAAACAGAAAAGCCTCCTTTCAGTCCTGGAAGCACATGCAGAAAGCAGATGTTGTGGGTTCTGCTGGTCCTTTCTAGTCTACAAGGAGTTTCTTTTTTAACGAGGTTGAGCAGAATAGGGGGTGGGGGTCTGCATTATACTGATGCTTCAACTGAGGCCTGAAAAGAGGGTTGTGGTTTATCTGGGGAGCTCAGATGGTTCCAGGAGGAATCAGACTTTCCCATTCTCAGGCTATCCCATGGTTCCATCCTGTTTTTGAGGCCTGTTCTCCCGTATCTGACTGTCTCCATCCATGGTGAGCAGTGCCTAAGGCTCAGTAGATGCTTAGGAAAGTCCTCTGAGCATTCTCTGTGCTTCTGCAGGTGGTCTGTGATCTTGGGTGGGTTGGAAAGAGCAGCGACCCTTCCCCCCGACCATCAGTATCAACCAGGGAGATGACTGAGTGGAGTGTGTGCACGCGGGTATGTGCATGTCTGCTGGGCGAGGAAGTGGCATGTGCTTGGAGGAGCCTGCAGAGAGGCACTTGGCTGGATCCCCACCCTCGCCTGGCTCTGCTTTCATACCTCCTTCCCCTGCAGGCCTGGGGAGGCCACGCCGCACAGATGGCCATCTGGCTGGCACTTTAGGACACGGCCCAATGCTCACTCCCAACCGTCTCCTCCCTTCCTTCTCTGCTTCACTGGCTCCATGGACTCTGAAAGGAGTGTTGGACGAGGATGGAGAGGCAGTGGGGGTGACGGGCAGAGGGATTACATACAGGATTGACCCATTGCAGAGCTCTCCACCCTCACCATGATTAGACTCTCTTTGAAGAGAACCCGTGTCTGTGCTGCTGAGGTTCTGAGGCCTGGGAGGGAGCAGGCTCACAGGATGGGGGTATGTTGTGATGCTGCTCCTAGTGGGAAAACTTACTCATGTCAGCATCCTGCATGGTTCCATAAATACCACTGCCAAAAGCCAGTCAGAGGGACAGCAACTCAGCCCCTCTATCCACCCATTACCTCATTCATTCCGTAAACTTTTTCTGATGCTCGCAGCATGCTAGAACCTGTTCTAGGCCCTGGCAGGACCCCTATCACTAATTCAAGATGAATAAAGAGCCATTGGATTTGTTTAGAACCCACGTATGGTTCCAGAGTTTTAAGAACTGAATACTGGGGAGAATGGGGACGCTTCCTCTCAGGCATCATTATAGTGACCTGCAGAGCTTTGGGGTCAGAGGATACAGGAGGGGAGGAGGTAAGAAGTGCTAGGAAGGAGGTAAGAACTGGGGGTGGGGCCTGAGTTCTGGGCCTGATCTGGTGCCTTATATACTGTGTCCTGGTATGATTGTCAGATTTAATAAAAAGAAAAATGGAAAACAAAAACGGGACTCCCAGGTAAATGTATCTGTCAGACAAGCAGCAAAAATTATTTAGGATGAGTTTGTCCCTTGCAATATTTGGGACAGACATATGCTAAAATATTATTTGTACCTTGTCTGAAATTAAAACTTAACTGGGCACCCTGTGTTTTGTCTGGCAATCCTGTGGTCTGGGCAAGGGAGTGGTAGACCCTCTCTAGGCATATGTTGCTTCATCAGCACCATGAAGGTAAAGGGGTGGAGCAGTGAGAGCCGAGGACCCCCCACCTCCAAGGAGGGCAGACTCTGCCCCTGGTCCAATGCCGCCTAGTGGGCAGGACGGATGCCTTCAGAGTCTATGGACAAAAGTCTAGCCGTTTGATGAATCAGACCTGCTCTAGCGGAACCCCCATTTTCATCTCACCCTGATGCAACAGGTGAGCTGAGCAAACCATGGGCTGTCATTACATGAGACGGCCCGCATAGGGAGAGTCCTCGATCCGCAGCGGTCCTGCTACAAAGAGGTCCTGGACTGTTTGCCTCTCTCAGCATTTTTCCTGATTCTAGTTCAACCCCACACTTAACTGCTGCAGAAGGAGGCCAGAGAGGGAAAGAGGATTGCCGTGGCCACACAGCATGCAGTGGGGAGCCAGAGGAAGCCCTCCAGCCACCCGCCACACTGCCCTGTGCAGCCTGGGAAAACACGCTCCTGGCCTGGCACAGCCTGAGCTTGTTATCTTTGTGGCTGCAGGGGTTCTGCCCAAGAAGGCCTAACAGGGTCTGGGGGGCTCTGCCCAAAAGGTGAGTGACACATTTGTCTGAAGCCCGTCTGGCCTGAGGCGTTGCTAACCGCTTTGAGCATGAACAATTCCATATGTCCAACGGCTGATTAGCTGCACAGAGATGAGGAGGCGGAAAGATCATGAATAAAGAATCCACATTAACCAAAGATCCAGCGATAGAGGCCCAGCTGAAAGAAATTAAAAAGACTGTTTTCAAACACTGCCCTCCGATTGGGGAATTTTTCTAGCTGCTAGTGAGTGTGTTACAAATTTCAGACGCTCACGTATTGACAAAAACAAACAAATAAACAAAAGTTGAAATGTAGGAAGTCTCCTGGGTCTGATGGAAATCTCAGTGATGTCTGCCCCACCCCAGGCCCCTGCTTTGGCTTTTTATTTAAAAAAAAAAAAAATGCAACCAACAATAATATCTGACAGCAAATTCTTCCCCGGTCTGGATGGTTTTCACCCATTGTTCCTTTGGAAAAATGTCTCTTTAAGCGTCTACATGTTGGCGATCGTTAGGCGGAAGGAGCCTAGCAGAGTTTCCTTTATTTATTTATGTCCTTTTTGCTGAATTCTGATGAAGTGCAGGCAGGCAGCAGATATCTGACTTCTCAGGAAGATGGGGGGCCCTGCTCCAGATCGGGGAGCGTGTGCAGGCTGTCAGAGCAGTTGCAGAGTCCTTCTTTCCAGCAAGCTAGGGCGGCAGTGGGGTCCCCCAACTCCCCCTGGGATGATCTCCCTAGTTTTGCTTGGGGTACCCCTACCCTGTGAGTAGATTGGGGTGGGAGGGGCTTAAGGATGAGAGCCTCACTGACATTGGGATGCAAGGTGGAGGAGGGGGCACGAGATAGTAAGTCCAAAAGAAGGTGTTCAGGCTGGTGTAGGTCCTAGAACCACATGCTCTGAAGATGGATGGTGGGATCCAGGGGCATTTAGCCTCAGGCAATGGTGGGGGAGTGGCTACAGGGGGAGCCAAGCCCCATCTCATTTGGGTACCTTTCCAGGGTCATCTTGGGGCAAAGGGGAAAAACTGTCCTTAAGGAGTATATGTCGTGCCAAAGATGGTAAAGAGGGGCCTCTTTCTATGCTCAGATGATGTCGCTTTCCATCAGAATCAGGTGAAAAGTTGGAAGGGCGGCCCTGTAAATGGAGTGAGAGCCCTGTCACTGGACAGGTGACTGGGGGTATGCGAGAGTGTGTTTACTGTCCCTGTACCACATGCTGGGTTCTGGGTGGATCCTTGCTATGGCTGGACCCTCCTGAAGGCCTCTAGTTTGTCCATGTGGGTTTTTGTGCTTTTGTATCTTGAATGGGAGGCTGAGGTGGAGGTTAGGCTGGGTAAACCTTGAATGGCTGGCAGAGCCAGGAGGCAAATCCTTGCTTTCTGTGGGACAAGCTGCTGCCCAGGAAGAGACTGCTCCATGGAGATGGCTTGTGTGTGCGGGGAGCGTTGAACATGTAGGAGATGGGGCAAGGAATCCCTTTCCAGCCCCAGAGGGGAGACTCAGAGGACCCCTGTAGAGAAAGTCTGGGGGTTACCTGTCCCCAGGTGATGGGTGAGGCATATATCCATCTACTCCTTCTCCTCTCCTCGTTCAGCCCACAGTCAGTGGGGCTTTGTCCCTGACACGAGGCGGCCTGGCCAGTGGAAGGCTTTGGAATCTGATAGCCTGGGGCTTGGGGGCCGGTTTCTCTGCATATCAGCTGGGGACATGGAGTGAGGAGCCTGCTAGCCTCAGTGCCCACCCCCACCACACAGCATCAAAGGGTTCACTAGGCTGGGTGCAGGCACTGCCGACTCTGACTTCACCTACTCTGCTTCTCTGCCCCTGTGGGATGGAGTCCCCACCCCACCTGTGACTGTCCATGCCTCCAAGCCAGGGAAGGTTCTCCGGACGGGCGCAGGGTCCCTCTCACTCCTGACAAAGCCAGGAGTCTAGAACCCAAGTGAGCATAGACTGGAGTTGCTGAATGTCTTCTGAGGCTCTGGGTGGGGCACGTGGCCCGGCAAGAGCTCCTGAGAGGTGGACGTGGGGGTGTTTAGTTCCAAGCATTTGTGGCTCGCTTGCCTGGGCCTGAGTGCTCACTTAGCAGTTGGGGGAGAAGGTGCAGCCCTGTCAGCTTAGACCAGGCGCACACAAACTCTCTGGTCTCGGGGAGAAACTTCAGGGTGACTTGTTCTGCTTTGCAGTGACCTACGGCAGCATCGGCCTCAGCCACAGGACCCCCTGTCCCGGCAGCTGCCACATGTTGGACGATTTGCTGTGGACCTTGTATGTGCTAGCCCGTCCGGCTGCTGCCAGCACACATGAGGGATGGGGTGGGGTGGGGGCACAGACCCGAGTTCACTCCCCCAATTCCTCACTATGCAGGCAGAGAAGGTCTGCCTTCTGTCGAGCAGAGCATCTGTCTCCTTTTAGCTTCTGCACTTTTATCTTGCCTTTGTCCATGGGCCCCTCTGCCTGGGGACGGGCCACTAGGGGTTTGAAATCAGGTTCAGCGTTCTTCCTGCCTCAGTCCTGCCGCCCTGCTCCCTGATGACCCTTTTGAAGGGTCTGTACACGCCTCTCCCCATCCCCTTACCTGTCTCTAGCTTCGCTTCCAGGACTTGGCACATGACGAAGAGCCCCCTTCCTTGGTGGCAGACCCGTGCTGAAGTCCAGCCATGCCCCAGGATTGCCCAGTCCAGGAGGAAACCCATAGTCAGTGTCATTTCCCTGACCCCCACGTCCCCGTTCCCAGACTACTGTGGAGTGACTCTATTTTTTACAGTAGGAAGGCACATTTACTTTCTCTCCAGTAAAACCAGGAAGTGATCTTGGAGACACAGAGAGTTCAAGTAACTTGTGTAAGGTCGCACAGCACTTGGTAGTCAAGCCAGCCTTGGAAACCCAGACTCTGACCTCTGACCCTGGATCTCCTTCCCCAAGAACCTCAGTGGTGACCAGCTGGCTCATCAGGCTGGGAAAGGGCCCATGGCTGGCACAATTGATGACTCAGTGCTGTGTCCATTGTGGGCTGTCCTGGTTGCGAACACAGAAGTCGCCCGTTGACCACTGGGCCTTCTCTGGGCCGCAGACACACTGGGCCTTTGTCCACCTGGCCGGGGCCTAAAGTGAATATGGAAATCAGTTTACAGCAGTTTACAGCCCCTGAAGGCCCTGCCGCCCAGCAGAGCTTGTCTGAGAAGCAGAGAAAAAGCAGACACAGGTCCGCAATCCCCCCACCCACAGAGGAGACCTGGATCGCTCAGTGCAGCAGATGTGGGAACCTTCTGAATTGTCAGAAATGTTTCCAAAGTTGTATCAATCTGGCCTGATGGCCTGGGGACAGGCAGAGACACCTATGGGAGGGGCTGGCTGTCTCCTCTGGGCTCAAGTGAGGCACTGGCCCTGTGAGCTCCACGTTCTCTTTCATCATCGCAGCCCCTCATGGAAGTACTATTTCTTTCTTTCTTTCTTTTTCTTTTTTTTTTTAAGGAAACCCTTCAGAGCTCTGCCTTTGCGAGAAGCTCTAGAAATAACTTGCTGGGAAACATTTCCATCTGATACTTGCCACCTACAGAGAAAGTGGTCCATACGTCAAGTAGTCTGGCATCCGGAGCAGCTCAGAGGGCAGTGTGGTGTGTAGGATGCAGGGTGCCTAGGGCTTGCTAGCAGACACAGGCAGTGGCAGTTAGAGCTCTCGGGTGCTGACCTTGGCTCTGCCACCTCCTGCCGAGTGGCCTTAGGAGAGCCTGGTCCTCCCTGGGCTTTGAGGTCCTCGCTGGTAAATGGGGCAGGTCACATGTGAATTTGTCCTCAATGAGGTCTAGTTGAGTGGGTAGGGACATAGCATGGCTGGTTCTTGGATGCCAGGCAGAGTGAAGGATCAGCCCTGGGGGACTTCTGGGAGCAGATTCCTCTTATTTCCTCCTGTTGCCTATCCACGTGTTCTCTTGAACTTGGGGATCTGGTATTAGAAGGGAAAGTCACTGATTGCTAAATCAAGCTAACACCCTTATTGCTAAGCTGGGAAAACTGAGGCCCACAGTGCTGGGAAAGGGTGGGATGCGTCTATGCCCAAGGCTACAGAAAGGGAAGTAGCCCAGTCGGGCCTGACCAGCGGGTTTCCTGGACTCTGCCTGTGAGAGTGCTAGGCCTGGGGATGGCCATAGGAGTCCAGAATGTTTTGCCTCTTTGGTCTGCCCTCTGCATTTCCCTATAACTGACCAGAGCACTGGGGTCAGCTGGACATCGGAGAGGGGGCCCCTAGGGGTCTCCTGGATACCTGGGAGAGAAGGAAGGAACCCAGTTCTGCCTATCTAAGTTGTGGCATGGCTCAGGTGTTATTACTTCCTGGGCTTTACCTGCTTCATCTGTGAAATGGGGGCATGGCTTCGACCTCCTAGGGCTGTTGTGTTGCTCAATTATTCATTGATCAGGTTGGAGAGGTGTCGTCTAGTGCCAGGTGCTGCTCCAGAAAGGAGAGCAGGTGTGATCTGCTGAGGCTCTGCTTCCTCTGTCCTCAGGAAGCCCCCTCCCTAGTGGAGTAGGCAGCCAAAAGACAAGCAAAAAAGGAATAAACAGGATCTGCTCACTTCAAGATCATGGTACAGCCAAGCAGTGTCAACACCAGTGGATTGCATGGGGTGGGGTAGGAGCCCTTTGGGGATGTGGGAAGCAGGGGTGTACAGTGCATCCTTGGAATCTGCAGGCACCAAGGTCCTGAGGCAGGAGTGAGACCAGCAGCTGGTGTCCTGTGGGAGGAGGGAGGGATGGGTGGAGAGTAGCGGGGTGTGAGGGCTGAGCTGGCCCGGCCAGCAGTGTGTGCTCATAGGTGCTCAGGCCGGATCTGACACCAAGGACTCTAAGGGGGGCCTTCACGTGTGACCCACACCTGGCAAGCCCAGGTAGGAGTCTGACAGCACAGGCTGGCTTGTGGCCTCTCTCAGAGCACAGAGGTCCAGTCTAGGCCTGGAGGGAAGATGGGAGCTGGTGGTTGAGCATGTCTAGGGGGCTGCAAGACCTCAATCTGCTTCTGGTGGACGGAGGGAAGGATTAGAGAGGATAGACCAGAGCTGGTGGGGCTGAAGGCTAGAGGAGAATTGCTGCAGTCAGCTTTTCTTGGAGCTCCTTGGACATGACAGGCATTCTGGGTGTAGGGGGACCACCATGTCCCAGGCGGTGACATTGCAGAGGGAAGAGAGAAACCTACAGAAGGGAGCTTCTTGCTTGGATCAGCAGTTCTGAAGGTCTGCTCTGCTGAGCACCCATTCCCCACATGGGGCAAGAGCCATGACCTCGTTGAGCAACCATTGATGACTGCCTTCCTAACACATCTCCCTCCCTCTTTCTTTATCAGGGTTTGCTGCTGCCGCTGTGTAGTCTCTAAGTCGTGTCCAAAACTTTGTAACCCCATGGACTGTAATCTGCCAGGCTCCTCTGTCTGTGGGATTTCTCAGGTAAGAATACAGGAGCACATTGCCATTTCCTTCCCTAGGGGATCTTCCCGACCCAGGGATTGAACCTGTAACTCCTGCTTGGCAGGTGGATTCTTTGCCACTGACCCACTTGGGAAGGCCTTATCAGGTTTTGCACAAATATGAACCTTTTATGGATTTCGGATGGGGCAGGTTTAAGCCCCAGCCACTGTCACAAGGAGTAAGCCATGATAAGTCTAAGCCACAAGTTCCCAAACTTTGTTCACATGCTGTTTGTCTCCGTGATTGTTTTTTCACAGTGTCCCTGCTTAGTTTGGCTCAAACAACTTAATATTTTATTTATGCTGCAACAAATTAGCCAAATGCAAAAATAATATGTGTGTGCCTAGCTGCTCAGGTGTGTCTGATTCTTTGCGACCCCGTGGACTATAGTCTGCCAGACTCCCCTGTCCAGGGGATTTCCCAGGCAAGAATATTGGAGTGGGTTGCCATTTCCTTCTCTAGAAGATCTTCCCAACCCAGAGATCAAACCCTAGTCTCCTGCATTGGCAGGTGGATTTTTTTTTTTTAACCCCTGCACCGCCTGGGAAGCACCAAAACCAATATACATGAATGAAAAGGAAAATTAATCATTTAAGTTTATTTTAAAATGGCCACATTTAGGTGCTGAGGGGATAGGCGCCCCTGTTGGACACTGTACAATGTCTCAAACTTTGAATCTGGCTTGGATATCACCACCTTCCTTTTCTGTGCCACGTTGGTTTTCATTCAGCGCTTGAGTGTTATCACAGCAACCACCAAAAACTGCTTCTCCAGGCTGTACCTTCACCAGAGGAATGCAGCGTGTGCTCATGTGGAAAGTATGAAGTATTGTGAACTGGTAGCTCATGTGGTGGCCAGTAAGACTGTGTTTCCCTTAAAAATTTAAAATATCCTGCAGCACCCCTGAATTTTTTTTTTTTAAACAGTGTTCTGCGGTGCCTCAGCCCACAGTTTGGGAACAGTGGCTCTAAAGCAGCCAGCCATTGGTTTGGGCAGGAGCACGTGTCACGACTCTGGCCAACGAAAGGAGAAGGAAGGTCTTGGCAGGTTTGTGGGAAAGGCTGACCTCGCTTATAAACACACTTGGGAAGGAAACGTCTCCCTCCACTGCTGGAGGGTGTAGAGTCTGCCCCTGGGGTTTCTGGACTTGCACCTGCTGTCTTGGTCCCATGAGGGGATCTACCCCAAGGAGAACACTCTGAGGATGGTGGAGGGGGAAGGTGGGGGGCTCTGGCTTTGGGACATTGTTTGGCACCCACTTCTGGGTAGCCTAGTGCATGAGCGAATACCTTCCCAGAGAGTTTAACCTGTTTACAACTGGATTTCCTATCACCTGCAGCCAGAAAGCTTCCTTCCTTATACCCCAGTAGAAGATGCTTGGAAAACACTGTCCTTTCTCCCCTCTGCTTGGAGTTACTTTATCAAAGTGTCTGATAAATTTCATGATTCTCTGCTTACTTCTGTTCAGTGCAGAGTTTGCCAAATTTACTTGACTGAGGACACTTTTCCCCCATATACCTAATTACCATCTCATAGGACACTTGTGTGCCAAGAAATACACTTTTCAAAGGGATGCCTTAGAGCCCTCCTATAGCCTCATAGCCCCGCCCATCCCAGAAGCCCTTACACACAGACTCCCACCTGAGAGGCGCGCCAGGACCCACATGTGTTTTCTGTTCAACGAGGGAGACTAACTGAAGCCAGATGAACCTGGGCAGCCCACAGGCCGAAGAAGCAGTGATTTCACGTCCTAGCTATGTGGGGATTAGTTTGCCAGGAAGCTCCCAAGAAGGGGTGGGGACTGGCCGCCAGTCTGCTAATGGATTCAGCAGAAATGCCCCCATGGGCTGTGCATGACGGCTGTGTGTGTGAGTGCCGTGTCCATGACCGCCGTTCGCGGACCACTGTGCCCGTGATCTCTGTAGGCGCGCCGTGGGTGTGTGTGACTGCTGGGTG
Source organism: Muntiacus reevesi (assembly GCF_963930625.1). NCBI lineage: Eukaryota > Metazoa > Chordata > Mammalia > Artiodactyla > Cervidae > Muntiacus > Muntiacus reevesi. The sequence goes on from NC_089250.1 coordinate 113,078,817, forward strand.
CACGAAGACTGCCTGTGAGCACGGCATCTGCTGGCTCTGTGCGTGTGATCACGGGTCCACGACTGCTGTCCATGACCCCCGTGCCCTTGACCATACCGGCCACGACCACAGTGCCTGTGACTGCTTTATGTCCTCTGTGCCCTTGATTGCTGTGTACGGGGTCAGATCCTCTGCCCTCCACCCAGAACAAGGTCCCACTCTCGCTCTCGTTCCCCCTGCTCAGCCCTCTGGGGCCCCAGCCCTATTAACTCACCCTGGGAGCCTGTTCCCACTTCTGCTGCAGCCCTAGTACCTCTGGCCCAGCAGTAGGAGGACTCTGCTGACCACCAGGTGTGGGGCTCAGGCCATTCCCTCCCCACTTTGGGGCCCAGAGATGATCCAGTGCAGTGGTTTTTAAAAATTATTCCCTGGGACCTTTGGGGTTCTGAGGGAGCCCCCTAGGGGGTGTGCCCCTGATTCAAGCAGAACAGCTCTCTATTTAGCTTTTCTGTCCACTGGGTTCCCATGTAGGAGTTCACTGGGAGAAAGGCTTTGTGGCAGGAAAAAAAAGGCTAAAAGTGCTGGTGTTTTCCAGCCCTGCATTCTGCAGAGGAGGGGACTGGGTCTCTCCTCCCAGCACTGCTCTGGGATCCCTGGAGGGAGAACCAGACCAGAGCGGAAGGGGCTGAGTCACAGCGGGGGAGTGCGGGGACAGCCTGCCCAGGGGCTGTGGTTCATTCTCCCTGTCGGCTTTGCCTTCTGTGACCCAGGAGAAAATGTCCTGGAAATAGTCAGCGAGGCGGCCAGGAGCCATACAAAGCGTGCTTCTCCAACTCTGGGTTGGGTTGTTGTTGAGGAACCGGGAGGTAGGCAGCCTGCCTGGAAGGGGCAGCGTGTTCTGTTTGCTTTGGGAAGTGCAGGGTCGCTTCAGCCACCCACCCCGGGCAAGGCACCTTTGCACAAGAGCTCAGCTCTCGCTCCTCCTAGCTGCCCGAGCTGGATCTCAGCCTGGCCGTTGGTATGGGTTTGGCACTGGGCACTTCAGAGAGGGCTGTGCAAGACCACTGCTCCAACTGGCGTGGTGGGCACAGTGCTTGGGATCCACGGTACTCTCAGGCACTCATAAAAATGCTCAAATTTCTTTTAAAATCAGAAGGAAAGAAAAACTTTTAGGTTGAACAAAATATTTTAGTATATCATGTTAATATATAATATCTTTGTATCAATGCATTGTGAAATAATATAATATCAACATCTATTATTAATATATTAATACTACTTATATACAAGTATGTGTAATTAATGCACTTCCCTTGTGGCTCAGGTAAACAATCTGCCTGCCATTGCAGGTGACACAGTTTCAATCCCTGGGTTGGTAAGATCCCCTGGAGAATGGAATGGCTCCATGGGGTTGCAACAGAGTCAGACATGACTTAGCAACTAAGCAACAATAACAACAGCAAATATAATTAAGATTAATACACATATTATATATATAAATATATAGATGCATATTTACATAGGAAGGGGCCTACAAAGAGAAGCAAGTTATAATGAAACCATGGTATGTCCCTGGGTAAGTGACAGTGGACTTCAGATCTTGCACTAGTGGCTAGAACGGCCGCAACATATAGCACAGATACCACTGACTGGGTGGCTTAAATGACAGAAATTTCTTTCCTCTCACCTTGGGAGGCTGGGAGTCTGAGCTCAAGGTGTCGGCACGGTGGGTTCCTTACGAAGCCTCTCTCCTTGGCTTGCACACGGCTGCCTTCTCCTCCCTGTGTCCTCACGTGGTCCTCCCTCTGTGGCCTCCCTGTCCTAGTCATCTCTTCTTATAAGGACATCAGTTATACTGGTTAGGATTGGGGCCCACCCTGATGACCACATTTTAACTAGTTTACCTCTTTAAAGATCCATCTACAAACATGGTCCCTTATGAAGTACTGGGGATTAAGACTTCAACTATAAATGTATATGTGCTCAGTTGCTCAGTTGTGACCGAGTCTTTGCGACCCCAAGGACTGTAGCCCTCTAGGCTCCTCTGCCCATGGGGATTCTCCAGGCAAGAAAGCTAAATGTAAGGGAGAACACAATTCAGTCCTTAGCAGTCTTCTCACTTGAGTTCATGCTCTTTTCCTTGCTACTGCCTCTCTTCCTTTCCTGCTGCCTCCCTCCCTCTGTCCCTCCTTTGCTTGCTCTTACTCTCTTTCATAAAGAGAAGGGCTCTCAGAATTTAGAGGGAATGATGCAAGTGACCAAGGGGATGGTTTCCTTTAATGTGAGTGTGGCATTGGCTTATGTACTGTTTTTTCCCTACATGTTGGATTACCTTTAACATTTTCATTATATTCTTTTTTTTATACATTTGATCTATGTGATATTATAATTTAAAATAAATATATATTTGGTCTTTGTCAAGAAAAGAGAAGGGCTCTCAGGAAAACATGCCCTGCTTAAGAGACATCTGCTGTCACATGGAGCCCTTCCTTGTGCCCCGTTCTCTCTGCAGGCTGTGGGTCCCAGCGGTCTCCAGTGCGGGACTCTGGGCAGGTTGAAGCTGCTTGAAGGGTACAAAGGGCACATAGGTGCCATAGGGTGGACTCTGGTGCTTTCTCTACCTTTGGATGCCAGGATTTGGTCCAACTATACTCATGGTGTGCAGTGTTAGAATTCTGGATTACTGGGAGATGGTCATGAATGTTTAGTGTCCACTTGCATGGGCTTTCTCTCCCTCAACAAGACCCTGATATTAGAGAACCCCTCCCCTACAGCTCCACTGTTCTCCACCCCATCCTAGCCAGTGGGGTAGATGGTTGGAAGGGTCTTGATATTAAAATGGCTCTGTTTCCTTAGGGTTGAGAAAGTAGAGAATCCAAGCAAGTCTTAGTCCCCTGAATGCTGGGAATCCTTGATGTTTTAACTGGGATTTTATCATGAAAGGGGAATTGGAAACACAGGGCGAAGACCCCTAGCCACTCCTGTTTCAGTGTCATGGGAGAGCTGCTCTGCTGCCCTTGAAAAGTTAGTGTTACTTTCAAGGGCTTTCCTGGTAGCTCAGATGGTAAAGAATCTGCCTATAATGCAGGAGACCTGGGTTCAGTCCCTAGGTTGGGAAGATCCTCTAGAGAAGGGATTAGCAACTCACTGCAGTATTCTTGCCTGGAGAATTCCATGGACAGTGGAACCTGGTGGGCCACAGTTCAGGGAATCACAAACAACTGGACACGGCTGAGTGACTAACACTTTCAAGTGTGGGTGTTTATGTGAACTTTGTGAAACTGGCCTTTGTTTTAAGTGGGTCTTCCTGATGTTAATCTAAAAAGGAGGAAGAAGAGAAAGAGAAGGATGAGGAGGAGGAGGGGATGGGGAGGTAGTAGTGGAAGCAAGACCAGGCAGTGCTGGGTCTCTGAACTGGATTCCCCTTTGTTCTGCCCTGTGATGTGGTGGCTTTGTCTCCTCTGGGATCTTCAATCCTAACAGCAGCCCCAGCATGTCTCAGTGGTTTTGCCCTCCTGGATGTGCTCCAACATGTTGGTGGGTCTTATGATTTAATGTCAGATTCAGGACATGGGCTGCAGTCATTCTAGAGCCAGTACCAGTCTGGGCCAGGACCAAACCAGAGAGCAGGTGGTGTAGGAGGAGAGGAGCTGGTGGGCTTCTATCAGTCACCCCACTCTGCCTGGTCTCTGTCAGGGGTGAAGAACCTGGCTGGGGGACTTAAGGTCTAGGGTTCAGCTCCTACACGGAGACTCACACGGGGCTTTGGGCATATCTCTTCCCTCACTGGACCTCAGACCCCCATCTTCTAAATGAGGGAGCTGGGTCTGATGTGTTAATCGGTGCCCTCTAGGTACCAATCACTGGGGAAGGTGCTTAGGATGCATACAGACAGGAAGATGAGCCCACAGCCTTCCTGCCGGTAGGTAACCTGCTGCAAACCAGGCACGTTCACTTACTCATTTTCTCTCCTGAAATATATTTCTTTTATATTTTTCTCATTATGAAAGCAGTTCATGCTTATTATTTAAAAGATATATACCGAAACCTCAGCTAAGGAAAACAAAGGCAGAAATGATCCCCATAAATCTCACCTGCCCAGAGACAACCAATGTTCGTGCTGTGGTATATATTCTTCCAGACCATTTCCTGTGACTATGGACATGCATACTTAAATGCAGCCCAAAACAGGATCCGATATACTGTTTATCTTCCTCACAACCACTCTGTGAGTTGGTTAGTGTCTTTATTTTCACCTTAGAGATGGAGAAATAGAGACTCAAAGAAGTGGGGTTGTTTTCTCAAGGTCATAGGACTGTGATGCAGCAGCTGACCAGGCTGATAGCGAGTCCACAGCTCTTTCTCAAACACCGATGTCTAGGAGGGAGCCAGGTGGGGAACCACACTCTGGAAGTGGCAGAGCTGGGTGTAACTGAATGTGGTAATGCCCGGCATAGGATATGAAAAAGAGGGATGGAAAGAAGAGATGGGTGAGTGGCGTGATTGAAGGAAGGGAGGAGGGAATGAGGAGAGAGGCAATCAAGGAGTGAAAGGAGAAATGAAGGAGTGCGTGAGCCAGTAACTGACTGAATGAATGAATAATGGATGAGTGTGGCCTGAAGGATGGAGCCCAGAGTGGGTGAGAGGTGAATGGATGAGCAGTGAGAATGGAGAAGCAGAGGAGGGAGGGCGTTGAGCCTCATTTGCTTTGGAAGGGCAGCAAGCAAAGTTTCTCCTCTTTTCTTCCCCTTAACCACTTCCAGGTCGGCTGCATTTATCCCAGGAATCTCACTGACTGGCCCCTTGGCTGTCTGCTGCAAGAGCGTCCTTTCCAGGGCCGGAGCACAGGGCAGAGAGGGATCGCCCTTCCTTCTCTCTGACAGCAGCACACAGTGTTGAACAACCTTGCAAATCGCAGTCTGAGGCTGATGGCGTCTGTGCCTGCCCCCTGCAGAGGGGGATGAAGGCTACTTCCCTGCTGTGGGCCCCCTTGGGTGCCTCAGAAATGCCCTTTCCTCACCACTACCTCTGGGATGCCCGGAATCCACCAGTGAGGATCGCCATGTGGTTTAAGCCTTGTCGATCATGTGTGGGGCATGTGGGGGCCACCTGGGAAAAACCCAGTCCGAGCCCTTGAGGAGGAGCCTGGTCATGGCTGCAGGGGAGTTACAGGATGACCTTGGGCAAGCTCCTTCCTCCTTCTTTGGACCTCAGTTTCCCCACCAGTAAAAGGGAAGGAATTTGGACAAACTGTATTTTATTCAGGAGTGGACATGAGTTGTTGTTGTTGGTGGTGTTTAGTCACTCAGTCATGTCCAGTTCTGTGTGACCCCATGGACTGTAGCTCAACAGTCTCTCTGTCCATGGGATTTCCTAGGCAGGAATACTGGAGTGGGTTGCCATTTCCTTCTCCAGGGCGTCTTCCCAGCCCAGGGATTAAACCTGCATCTCCTGTGTTGGCAGGTGGGTTCTTTACCTCTGAGCTACCTGGGCACGAGATACGGGAAATTAATAAGGTTAATTGGTTTGATGGCTAGAGGGGAGCTCTGTGGCATGATTTTTGTCCTCACATGCAGGAAGTAGTCCTGCCTTGGAGATTTTGAGGTTGGTCTTTTGATGGATTAAGCCCAACTGCCGGGTCTAGACAAAATGATTGGTGAGAATCACATGGATCCAGTCTGTGGATGCTCTCACCTGGGTTTGCTACTGAACAACAAGCATGCAGTGCTGAGGCTGGACCCAGAGCAGGATGCAGGGGGTGAGCACGGATCCCTGTGTATCCCCACTTTGGAAGTATGCCCAAAGCAAACAACTCAGCATGTCCTGGGGGAATTTGCCAGGCCTGAGGGGCCCAGAGCTGCAGGCTCACTGCCTTTTCTATAAACTCACTACTCAAGTATAAGATACTTCCAGAAATGGTCAGGAATAGCCAGTGTCCACCTCGATGGGATCTCAGAGTGAATGCATCCGTGTAACCAGTTCTGAGATCCAGAACCAGCCTTTGTTTCTGACTTCTGTCTCAGTATGAAATTGGGGGATGTGACTCAGTTGTTGAGTCTGGTTGTACTTGACTCTTCCCACTGTTGTTGGTGCCCCCTGTGTATCACTGTCATTGATGCCTTAGGCTGTTATCAGTGGTCCATGGTCTACCTATCACCTGTAAGACAATGCCTTGCTGGTCTGTAGATGTATTCTTCTGCATCCTTCCTTTGACTGCATCCTCAAGCTCACAGGAGGCCTGAGCATGATCTATCATGGGCAGCAAAACTGTCAGAGGGAGGAGGCAAAGGCCAGAACCATGAGCCTGATACACTAAAACCAGATTAGTAACACCTGCTAGGGGTGGGGAGTGGAACGGAGGGTGGGAGGAGAGCATGGCTGCCCTCAGGTGTGGAATAAGCTGGTCTGGGCTCCATCACCACCGCGAAAGGGGTGGCTAGGGCTCCATGATCATGCAGGGGAAGACATCACCTGGATGTCAGACTTCTGGTCGCCTGGTAAAGACAGGTGTGTGCAGGACAGGATGAGTAGGGTGAAGGATGAGGTGGGCTCTCAACCACAGACATAAGGTACTGTGACCTGGAGTGTAGATGGCTGCAGGACCCTGAGGCAGTCAGATGGGTAGGACCTGCACCTGGACAGATGATGAGAAAGCAAAGAGAAGGACTGGAAATGGGGTGGCCAAGGTGCATAATCTACAGAAACAGGGGCTCCTGGTGGGGGTCATGCAAGCAGGCCCCCCTCTCCTTCCCTTTTAGCCCTTCCATGCCTGGCAGGCTCGTGGGCAGTGTTCATGAAAACAGGTGACATCCCTCCCAGGGAGAATTTCATGACCTGCAGACCAGAAGGGGACCATGTCCCTCCCACTGGCCCACCTGATGTGGCCTCCTGGGGCCTCCAGGTCCTACCAGCTGCCAGGCAGCTGCAGGGTCTGGGCTGTAGCTCTGCAGGGTGTGCAGAAGGAGGCAGCATCGAGCCCATTAGCTCTGTGCTGATCTCTGGAGAGCAGGCAGGGGGATTATCTGGCTGCTTTGCTGCCTCCTGACTTCCCAAGACCACCCCTTTGGGACTGGATCCAAGGAAGTGAGTGATACCATCATTAGACGTGAGGTGTCGGCAGTCCTTCCCTCCCCCTCCTCCGTGAGCCTGGGTGAGAGGCGGGGAACTGGGCTGGCAGCTCTGGCTTCTAACTTGGCCTCTGCTTTTGCTCCCAGTGTGGCCAGGGGCTCTCCCTGCCTCCGTCCACAGCCTTCATATCAGTAGAACCAGTGTGAGTGCCCTTCCATCCAGGGTCCTTCTAGGTCCCACCCTCAAACAGGTGACATTGAGGGACCAGAGGCATCTGGTTCTGTCCCCAAATAGGCCAACCGGGGCTCACTTCCACATCCACTCGGGTCCCCTCTCCCTCCTTGCTGTGGATGGGGGCTGCAGTGGCTGTGACTTGTCCTCAGTAGAAAATGTCAGCCAGGAGAGAAATGTTAGCGATCACCTGCCAAGCACCAGTTGAACTGACCAGTGGTGGCCCATTGTGGGACAGTGGGGTGAGGTGGGGAGGGGACCAAAATGCCAAGGAGAGGGAGAGGCCCGGGGGTACTTTCTGTGATCGTTAAGGACAGTAGGCACCACTCACCAAGGGTCACTCCACCTGTACTGGGCACAGCACTAAGGACTTAGCATCACACTGCATCTCGTTTCATCCACGACACGTGGGGCCCAGTGGGGACAGAGTCCCAGACTCAGGGATTTGGGAGGTGGAGTGAGATTTCAGTGCCCTGAAGGCACCAGCTGCTGCTCTCCTCTAGGTCCCCAGGAGGTAGACGGTGATGGAGGGAGTGCTCCGGCTTCCCAGCTCATCCCCAGCATGTGCCCTTCTGGATCTGCATGTCTTTGACAGTCGTGGGGGGATTGTTCTGAAACTGGAGGGAGGTTCAGTGGCTGGGAACCTCCATCAGATGCTCAAGTGTGCCAGAAATGGAATTTCCTGTAACAAGTAAGTTTCTATTTCTGATTCTCATTCCACCAGGGGGATGCACATAGGGCCCCATGCATTCGTGGTCCTTTCCTTCCTCGGATATTTGAGTTGTTACACAGGTGACAGGGTAGGTGGGACACCTGGCTTCCTGGATATGTCCTTCAGGCCACAGGACTCAGGTGTGTTCCCCGTGGGTGTGCTGAGACGTGGTGGGCCGGTCTGTAAGCTGCCTGCAGCCTGGCTGTGTCCTCAGCCACTTCCCCACCAGGCTTGGGCTCTCACACTACCAATGTGCTGCTTCTGATACCCACTGGGGCGTGAAAACCTGCGAAGCTGCTTGAGGCCCCATCTGCCTAGACATATCCTACCGCCACATTTTCCAGACCTTTCCTCTTCCCCAGTTCTGCCTGGGCCCTGGAACCCAGACTTTCGTCTTCTTGATTCCATGAATCTCTGTGGGAATTTTGCTGCCTTCCTGGTGGGGGATGGGAGTGTGCAGGGCTCATCTGTCTGCGACCCAGTGATGATTCTGTTGATGTCACTCTCTTCAGTCCCCCTTCCCCTCTGTGTCCAGGGAGACCCAGACAGAGGAGCTAGAAACTCACTGTGTATCCTCCTCCATAGCCTTTATCAGAGACCATCAGCCCTTCTGGCTTCCCATGGGGATGGCTCTCTGGGTTCCACGCTAGAAAGAGCCATCCAGTCTCTCTGTTTCCTCCAGCTCCCTCCTCTCCCAGAGGCAGACAGACAGACCTCCAGGACTTAGGCAAAAAAACTTCTGGCTGAAGACACCTCTGTATGTAGACAGAGGCAGAGGTTTGAGGAAGGAACCATGCCAGGCCCATAGGAACAGAGCTGCAGAACCAATCTCTTCTCCAGATCTCCATCCTAGGGCCGTGTCCTGCTCAGCCAGTGCTCCAATGTACTCCCATGGCAACCCTGATCTGTTCCCTTCCATCAGGCCTGGCAAACCAAAGGAGTGCCACAGAAAGTCACCAGGCCCTGCTACAGGGCCCTAAGTCACCAAATCTGTTACCGATTTAAGTGAGACTCTAAGGGGAGCGTTGAAGACCCACATGTACACCATGGGTGTCAGCAAAAGGAAACCTGGCACCAGACAGGATCCAGAGTCACAGCATGTTGTGGGCCCCACCCCCAACCTGTGTCAGACCTGGGGCGTGTGCCCACCATAGAGTATCTTAGTAGACCTCATGCTGACCTGGTGCAGCTGGTGTCACAGTGGTTCTTTCACAGATCAGGAAACTGAGACCCAGAGGGGTGAAGTAATCTGTCCGAGCACAAAGAGCAGGATCTGGTCTGTTTGGCCCCAGTGCCCATGGTTTTCCCACTGTTGTTGTTTAGTCGCTAAGTCGTGTCTGACTCTGTGACCCCATGGGTTATAGCACTCCAGGGTTCTCTGTCCTTCACCATCTCCCAGACTTTGCTCAAACTCATGTCCATCGGTCAGTCATGCCATCCAAGCATCTCATCCTCTGTCGCCCCCTTCTCCTGCTTTCAATCTTTCCCAGCATCAGGGTCTTTTCTAATGAGTTGGCTCTTCCCATCAGGTGGTCAAAGTATTGGTGTTTCAGCTCCAGCATCAGTCCTTCCAGTGAATATTCACGGTTGATTTCCTTTAGGACTGACTGGTTTGATCTCCTTACCGTCCAAGGGACTCTCAAGAGTCTTATCTAGCACCACAGTCCGAAGGCATCAATTCTTCAGCGCTCAGCCTTTTTTATTGTCCAGCTCTCACACCCATACATGACTACTGGAAAAACCATAGCTTTGACTAGACTACTGGACTTTTGTTGGCAAAGTGACGTCTCTACTTTTTAATATACTCTCTAGGTTTGTCATACCTTTTCTTCCAAGGAGCACGCATCTTCTAATTTTATGGCTGCAATCACCAACTGCAGCCTCATCATCTGGGAAGTTTTGTGTGGTTACTAAAACTGACCACCTTATGGTGAAGTTCAGTGTCCTGATTTTAGAGAAGGGATGGGGACACATGATGAGATACTAGGGAGTGGGCTTAGAAGGAAGAGGGGGAGCCCATGCCTTCTTTCTACCTTGCACCCAAGCTAACATCGCCCTGCATCTGCCTGCCTCATGGGTGCAGGGCACAGTGTCAGGGGAGAGGCCAGTCAAACACAGGTGTTGATTCACCCCCTCCCCTCTTCACAGTCCTGCTAAGGAAGGGTGGGCTATGCTGCCCCACAGACCCTCATGTGGCTGTTCCAAAAGTTGAGTCTGTGACATCCCACATGCCACGCCTGGGGGCTGTTAGTAGATGGTATGGGAACAGAGGTTTTCATGGTCAAAGAGCCTGGGAAATACTGACTCAAATGGGGTTCAGTGTGTTTCCTATGCAAGGACCTTCAGAGTCTTCAATATGCATTGTGTTTGGTTATTCTCCTGAGGGGGCTGTAGAATTTGGGCTCTCCACTTCATTTCTTCCTGTCCACCTCCTCCCCTCTGCAGTGCAAAGGGCATTCTGGGTCTGGAGCAGTACCCCTTTAGAGAAACAAGGCTCTGATGGCTGATAGAAAAGAATCCATCCAAAGGACAACAGATAAAGTTGCTGGGTTTGCATGGGAGATGGGGTCTTGGATCCAGGGAGGCAGCTCCTTAGCTGTGTGAATCCTGGGCTTGAGGGAGGCTTATTCTTGGAAGTGGGGACCTGAGTGGGAGAAGGTCTTATAGAAAAGCCTGTACTAACTGTGGAGGGCGGGGCCTTCAGGGGCAGTGGGTGTGAACAAGACACAACCCATTTGGCTGAAGCTGCCTAGCAGGCTTAGAAGGGAGAACAGACGCATCAGATTGGAAAAGGGGCTAGGTCAGTTCTTCCAGCTTGGGTCTGATCACAACAGAATTCGGGGACTTAGTGTGGGGGCATCCATTTAGAGACACCTTGCTACGGATTTCCTGTGACCCACTGGGTTCAGATATGAAGGTGAGTGCCTGGCCAAGAACCTGTCTGCACAACCTCAGGCTCTGGACCTCCGCTTTGTAGGGCAGCTGCCTCTAAATACTCCTTCTATTCTCGCTGACATCCTCAGACTCCAAAGAGCCTCTGCTTTTGCTCGAAAGCCAGGAGACAAGAGGAAGCAGAAGCACATCTTCTCGATCCGAAAAAACCTGGATGCAGCTGAGAAAGCAAAACTGTTAATTAAAACCAATCTGGGCTCTTGCCAAGTGGGAGAATGAGACTCAGGGCCGGGAGCCTCGGCAATAGGAAGGAATGGAGTGGTAGTGGGTTATTTATAATCCACTTCTGGCACTGTCTGCACCCTCTTTCAGCTCAAGGAAATGCTCCCATCCTCGAGACAGACATCTGATCATTATAATTTTGTGTTTGAAGACAGTTTTAGCCTCCTGCAGACACATAAAATCTGCATCCGCCACCCAGGATGGGGGACATAAAAGTTCTTTAAGAGGGTCGTGGACCTCCTGGGATGGCATCCAGGCTATCTCCATCTCTGGCACAGGGGCTGGCTCCTGGGCCTCTGCCCGCACAGGTCCTGCCCTCACCTGTTTCTCTGGCCCATCGTTGAAAGACCATCCAGATCTGTCTCTTGCAGAGACCCACACTGAGACTTTCCTCTATATCTTAGTACTTTTTCTCTGTGCATTTTTTTTTTTTAAATCCACACTTGATTTAATTCACTTGATGTGATATTGTGCTGCCTTGGTCCCTAGTTGCCTCTTGTATATATAACCATATATTGAATGGGCTGAACTCGATGGGGTACGAACAGGAAATGGCTTTATTTTTCTCCCTTCAGTGCTTTCCAGCATGCCAGGCTGGATCTCTTTTCCATCCCCTTGACAATATGGCAGGCATATGTGAGAGAATCCCAATCGTTTTCAGGCACAGAACACATTTTACTCTCACATATTTAAAAAGGTCCAGCCCAGCCCGTGCACACCCTCCCTCTCCACCCAGCTTATAGTTTCTCCCTCCCTGCAGCTCAGGCATGACCATGTGGACAGACAGAGCCCTGCAGTGGCCCGGGGATGGGTTTTGGGTTCTTTCTCTTCTCTTCCTCATTTGCTGCGGCCTCCTCCCCAGCACCCCCTCCCCCTGCCAAAGGATAAGTTGAAGTCCTAACACCCACTTCCTCAGAGTGTGACCTTATATGAAGATGGAATCTTTACAGAGATATTCAAGTTAAAATGGGGTCATTAGGATGGGCCTTAATCCAGTGTGACTGGTTTCCTTATAAAACGGGGAAATTTGGACACAGAAACATACACAAAGAGGGAAGAGGACGTGAGGGCACTCTTGGCTGTGTGACTGGAATGATGTATTTACAGACAAGAAATGCGAAGTCACCACCAGAAGCTGGAAGAGGGAAGAAAGGAGACCCCGCCCCTGCCCCCATCAGAGGGGGCATAGCCTCGCCTTGATCTTGGCTTTCTAGCCTCCAGAGCTGTGAGACAATAGATTTCTGGCATTTTGAGCCACCAAGTTTTTGGTATTTTGTTATAGCAGCTCTGAGAAACTAATACTCCTATCTTTCTGCTTCTGGTGTCTCCAGGGCCCAGGGAAAATGAACAGAGAATGGAGAAGAGGGGTTCTATCTTTTCAGATGGCCTGGGCTGCCTGATTTCTCTCTTAGCTTTCAAGATGTCTATCTAGGTAGGCACCCCAATGCTGGGTATTTTGTGGGGTGCAGGTGTTCCCTCTGTGGTCCTCTGCTGCATCCAGGGTGGCCCCTCATGATGCTAGAGCCTGATTACCTTCTGTGGCTTCCTCTTGGCTCTGGAGCAACTCACATTTTCTTTCCATTAACCAAGGGGGGCCTGCAGGCTGTGTAGTTGCCCTTGACCTTACCCTCCTCCAGAGAAGCTCTTGTCCTGATCACTCTCGGCAAGAGAGGCTCAGTCCCTACTCAGAGGGCTGCCCTCTATCTCCACCTGCGGGACTGTGTGATAAATTCTCCTGGAAGTATCTGTGCCTGGGGGTGGGCTCAAGGTATCCTCAAAGCCATGGGCCTCCAAACTGGAGAATTCACTCATGTCTCCTCATCTCTACAAGAGGTCCTCTGCAGCCCTTGCTAAAAGCGCTAGAGGTGCAAGGAGCAGTTATGTCGTGGTACCATACATGACAGAGTCACACTCACATATGCCCCATTTCTTTGTTTAAACAGGCTGTATCTGGGCTGAGGATTGTTGTTTAGTTGCTCAATTGTGCATGACTTTTGTGACCCCATGGAGTATGGCCCTCCAGGCTTGTCTGTCCATGGCATTTTCCAGTCAAGAATACTGGGAAAAAAGAAAAAGAATACTGGAGTGGGTTGTCATTTCCTTCTCCAGAGGATCTTCCTGACCCAGGGATCGAACCCAGGTCTCCTGCATAGGCAGGCAGATTCTTTACTACTGAGCCACCAGGCAAGCAATGGGGAGTAGATACTTGTCAACAAACCTGCAGGAGGGATTATGTAATTTGGGGGTATTTGCCACCCCTTGTCCTGCCCCTAGCTTTGAGGTTTCAGTTGAAGGACTGCTATTTCCACCCTTTACATAGATGAGCAAGTCCTGTATGTGTACAAGGTTAGCTCCTTCCTGAGCACAGGGGCCCCAATCTCTACTTTCTTCTACTATAACCTACTTTCACCTACAGTCCCTGGGGGAGGGGGAGGTAGTAGAGCCAAGAGGCTAAGAGCCCAGGTTCTGGAGTCATAGAGACACAAGTACAAGTCCCTATTGACACTTACTCAGCTGTTGTTCAGTCGCTAAGTCACATCTGACTCTTTGTGACCCCAAGAACTGTAGCTTGTCAGGCTTCCCTATCCTTCACTATCTCCTAGGGTTTGCTCAAATTCATTTCCATTGAGTCAGTGATGCCATTCAACCATCTCATCCTCTGTTGCCCCCTTCTCCTCCTGCACTCAATCTTTTCCAGCATCAGGGTCTTTTCCAATGAGTCAGCTCTTCGCATCAGGTGGCCAAATTGTTGGAGTTTCAGCATCAGTCCTCCCAGTGAATATTCAGGGTTGGTTTTCTTTAGAATTGACTGAGTTGACCTCCTTGCAGTCCAAGGGACTCTCAAGAGTCTTCTCTAGCACCACAGTTCAAAGGCATCAATTCCTCAGCGCTCAGTCTTCTTTATGGTCCAGCTCTCACATCCGTACTGGAGAAACCATAGCTTTGACGGTACTCAGTTGTGCTCTACTCAGCTGACCAGGTTTCTGGTCAGCGACCCAGCATTCCCAATCCTCTGTTTCTTCAGCTTTCATGTGGGAATGGAGGATAACAAAGAAAGCCAGATATGGGGGCACCCAGCCACTGCCCTCTGTGTTAGGGGTTGGTCACCATCCTTCAAGGAGGTTGAAGGTGTGGACCTGATCCTGGTGAGTGCAGTGGACCTCTCCTCCAGCAAACTGCATGTATGCGAAGTTTGTCATATACGATTCAGGTTATGAATTTCTGGGCGCTCTGCAGCTTGTCACCAAATTGCATGGACTTGATCCAGACTGCTTAAGAAAGGAACGACAGTAAAAGGCCAAGAAGATTTCAGTAGTCTATTAGGATCCTTGAGCCATCTGAGATGAGGACTAACTGCCTAGCACTTTGAAAAACTCAAGTCTAAATTCCGGAGGAATTTTTGCCTCACACTCCTGTCCCACAATGCATTGGGCCATATCCAACCTCACTCAGGACTTTTCAAATAAAAGCACTCTAGTGCAGGGCTTCCCTGGTGGCTCAGACGGTAAAGAATCTAACTGCAATGCAATGCAGGAGACCCAGGTTCAATTCCTGGGTTGGGAAGATCCCCTGAAGAAGGGAATGGCAACCCACGACAATATGCTTGCCTGGAGAATTCCATGGACAGAGGAGCCTGGCTGGCTACAGTCCATGGGGTCACAAAGAGTTGGACATGACTGAGTGACTAACACACACACACACACACACACACACACACACAGAGTGCATTTAGTAGTGTGTGCTGGTGCAGGCTCAGTGATTCCTAAAAAAGACTTAAATGCATCTTAAAAGTGCATTTTAAAGAGAAAAAAAAATGATCACAGACCCTCAATGTTGACTAAAATTATTTTGATCATATTGTTACTTAAATATATACAAACATAAAAGTAAGTATAAATTCCTTATGCTTTTAGCTCTTACCCAGCTATAAAACCAAAACACAATCACAAATTTAATGCAAACAGAACCACAAAACTATTAAAATTCAAATTAATGGCATTAATTTAATGTGACAGATGATGTTTTGCTGAAAGTAAAATAACCAATGTTGGGTTTAATAATAGAAGGATGTGTTCTCATTTTAAGTTCTGCTTGTTATCAACTAGATTGTTTTGATGTTTGAACATGCTGGGCCATCATTAGAGTGGTTGTCAATATTATTAGTATTTTAATACAGAAATTTTATCAGTCTTATTATTTCTTATACATTACAAAACACAGAATTTAATCGCAGACCTAGGATTTTTGTGGGCCCGTTAATGTAATAGAGCACCTAAAAATATAACAACTTAAAAATGTAAACTATATCCCATTTAGCAAGGCAGTTTCACTTGTGTACCCTCACTGCTAGTGCTGTCTTGCAAGTTGTAATAAAGAAGGTGGCATTCGCTCTAGCACCTGCTTGCAAAGTGGTGACTCCGATTCTGCTCCCTTCTGCACGGAGCTGACTGCTCGTGGCCTGCCAGTGTCCCCTCTACTGTTTGATGACTCAATCCTCCCTCCACTTGTCTCTATTTGAACAATCGCTAAACCTTTGTTTGCATAGTAGCCCATGAAGTTATTTGGCCTTCATTTTATAAAAACGTGATCGTAAACCCAAATGTAAACTCGAGCTCTGAATTCCTGAGGCTTTATTTGGTTACATGATTATCCACAGCAACCCCAGTAGGGTCTTACTAATATGGTTCCATTTTCAAAATGAAAATACCACATTAAAAAGAAAAATTCTCATACCACTGAGGAACCTCTGATGATATATTTGTTCCACTTTGAAATCCCTGGAACATTCAAATCCCTGGTCGGAGAATCCAAGGGTAGATTTCAGTTGTAGGTCCTACATTAACCAACTAATGACATCTTCCTCTAGCCTTCATCTGGTCATCACCACTAATTGTCTTGCACTTTGGTCACTGTCACAGTAATTTCACCTGACCTTACCCCAAGAGGTCAGTATGACTGTTCTCAATGGACATATGGGGAAACTGAGACCCAGGCACAGAGTTAGTGAGTGAGGAGATGGGGTTAGAAGGCAGGTGCCACATGGCAGTGGTTCTCAGGACTGAGGCTTTACCTGGAGCGCTTCAGTTCGCTGAGGGACCCAAGTCTTGGGATCCACCCTTCCTCTCCCCACCCTCTCTCACAATACATGCCTGGCAACAGGGTACAGTCCTGGGGAAAGTAGAGAAGCCTTGACTCATCCCCGCCATGCCCCTAGTGACCTGGATCAGCCCTCTGCTCAGTTCTGGACAACACCTCCCCCCAAAATAACAAGGAATATTTTCCCAAGTAAAAATTGAACAAGGATCCTGACAACTGAGGTTCCCCAGTGGGTTAATTCATGTTTACTTATTTGGTGAAAAGACAGATATAAATCTATAATTCAAATCATGTTTAATACACACACGTGCATATATGGGCTTCCCTGGTGGCTCAGATGGTAAAGAATCTGCCTGCAATGAGGGAGATCTGTGTTCGACCCCTAGGTTGGGAAGATCCTCTGGAGGAGGGCATGGCAACCCACTCCAGTATTTTTGCCTGGAGAATCCCCATGGACAGAGGAGCCTGGTGGGTTACAGTCCGTGGGGTTCATAGTGTTGGACATGACTGAGCAACTAAGCACAGCATATGATTATATGTCTATATATACAAGTATATGCATATATATGTATGTATATATACATATTGTATGTATACAGACTTCCCTTGGTGAAAGTGGATGATACACACACATATATATATGCAAGTATATACACAGATGTATATGCACATGTGTGCATATATGTATACTACATGTATACATGCATGTGTGTGCATCATATATAATTTCATTGATGAAAGATAATGAAATTTCCTAGAATTGGAACTGTGTTAGTGACACAGGATTTGTGGTTGTATTTTTTGAAACTGATGCAAAGATCGTTAGGGAAGGGTCTTCAGAGAGCAGCTGTCTCCCTGGGCCCTTGACTGTTGACCTCTCCAGTTCTTGGTACCAGGGAGACTGGAGCTGGGCTTCCTCCCTTTAGAAACCTCTTCATCTTATCTCAGAAACCCCTGCATACACTGTCTCTCTTGAGATCCTTCCTCCCTCTTCCAGGCTTGTTGTGTGTCTGTGTCTGCAGCTGGAGTAAACAGACTGATGTCCAGGGCTCTCTGGGGTTTGGGCTCCAGTTCAGACTTAGGGAACTCTGCCCTTAGATTTGTTCTATTTAAGTGAAAGGAAGCAATCTTTAGGGAGGGCCCTCTTTAACAACCCTCCCTCCTATTCATGGATCTTAAGTTTTTGAAAGATTATTTCTTCGAGAGAGTTTAAGTACTAATGAACTCATTCTTTCACTTTTATGAAACAAAGGCATTTATACTTGACCATCAGTGATTCTAATTGGCATGTGGCTCATGCTTATGAGACCTGCAGAGTTAATAGGATAGCAGCTAAAGCAAAGATATGTGACATTTTAGTTATTCACACAGCCTTGCTCAGGGCATATGTATGATGATCATTAAGCTGTTTGAAATAGTGATATTTCAGCATTTGCAAATAGAATATATGAGTAACCACCAGTTCAACATTATGTCCCAGGAGAACTTGGGGACCAGCAAGTGAATGCAAGTTCAACTATGCTTGTTCAACTGCAAAAAAACCCTGCCAGTTGCTGGACCTTCAAAGGAGGAGACACTTCTTTGCTCTTGAGGGCTTCCTGGTCCATAAATCAAGACAATTATTGGATCCTAAAGTCTACTAGATACTTTCACTTTTAAATGAGTTACTGTGTGTAGAGGATGGATGCGAGGAAAAGACTGAATGGAGGTCCCTAAGGTGGTCCCTAAGGATGCCGCTGTGCTCCTGGGGACTCTGTGTCACCCCTCATTTGATATCCAGAGCCCAGAGGGTTTGGCCTGTTTGGGGATACCCAGGGCTTGAGTTCAGTTATTCCTGGTCCTGAGTGACAGGGACCTCGTATCACTGAGCGTAGGGTCCCCAGGGACCTGGCCTTCAGGGACAGCAGCCTGCCTCCCAGCATTGTGACCCACCCCCAGCTCTCTTGCTCATTGTGTTTTCTATATTGTGCTCTGGGAACCGGCCTTGGTTTCTGGAACCCCAGCCTCCTGCTTGCTTTTGGCCAAGCTCCCTTGATTTCTGCTGCTTCTGGCAGCTTCCTCATGAGTAGCTGCTGGCCCAGGGTAGATGGCCTGTGAGTACTTGCGAGTTGACTCCCCGAGGCCTCCCTGGCCAGCTTCCCATTGCCCCTAGACTGTGGCCCTTTGGTCTTGGTGGAAGTCTTCTCTGTGGACTGCTGGTCTGCTGAAGGTTGCCCTTTGTCCTGTCCAGGAAGAGCCCTAACTTCTGTCTTTAGTTCATTCTTCAGCACAGACTTGTGCTGTCTCCTGAGAAAATCTGGAAGACTGGACAGACTCCCAGATGCAATTACTCACTCAGATTGGTCTTAGCAGACCCTTTTACTGGCAATCCCAGGGCAAGCCTCTCCTCCAGCAGGAGGGGGGCACTTATTAGAAATGTAAATTCATCACAGACTCCAGGTCCTGTTTGGCCATGAGGCAGTCTGGCCTCCTGCAGTTCTGTGGGTCAGGTGATAGCCTTTGTAAAGGCAGATGGCAGCAGCAGTCTATGCTAGAGGAAGGGGGGTCTGCCCCGGGCTTGGGCCAGTTGTTCATGGGGCATAGTGACAGGGGAGCCCTTATCTCTGGGCCCTCCGTATCCCTGGCCTTGGGCATTACGGTCCCTGAATTTTAGGTGATAATGACAAAGCCAAGGTGGTAAGTGTTGAGAGTCATTACTGGTAGTTGATTCTGAGGACTTCAGCCTATGTGGGCCTTTGGTAAGAGGAGGGGGTCAGAGCCGGGGGTCAGCCATGTGGGTGACAGGGCCTGGCTGGCCTGTGTGCTAGGGCCAGGAAGAAAGGCCCACTACCCCTTAGCTTTGTCCAAAATTTGTGTCAGATCAGGTGGGATTGGGGGTAGGAGATGTAGGCTGAGCTCCGCAGGAAGTCGTCTCTGAGAAGAGGTATTTATTGTGCAGAATGCATTTCAGAAGACACTTGTGATCAGCATCCGTGGGAGGGAGCAAGGGAGGGGGTCCAGGGTAGGGGAGAGGTCGAGGTGTGATGCAGACTTGGTGACAGTCCTGACTGACACCATGGAGCTTGAACCTCAGGTGCCCACCAGAGTCATCTGCAATGGCTCAGCCAGCCAGCCCCTACCTCTTATCAGTCATCGAGACAAGACATCCAGGGAAAGTTGTGACGGGGCAGTTCTCTGAAACTCAGGCAGCCCCTGAGGAGGCTGACAACTGAGGTCTGCACCCCCAGCAGCTGGGACAGAGTCCTTCCTTGCAGGGAGATCTAGGTGGCACACCTTTTTGTGTGATGCATGTCATCACAAGACTGGGAACTAAGTCCCAATTCTGAAACGAAACTGAGAGGGTTGGGACTTGCCTTAAGTTCAAACAAGATTCCAAACAGCAACTAGAGGGCGGAGGAGGGTGTCTGCTCCCCAGGGAAAGGCTAGGAGTAGCAAGGACTAAGTGGGGTTCTGGGCGAGCCGAGTGGGATGGTGGGGAGGGCTGGGGAAGAGCAGGAGAACTAACGTTTATTGTTCCCTCTGTGTGGCTGGTCCAAGGGCTGCAAACCAGGAGCAGGGCAAAGACTGGGCAGAAGGCTGAGTGTTTGGGGGCCCATGATGACTCCAGACCTCTCTCTCTGGGGGAGGATGGGACTGGGGAGTGGTTCGGATTCTCGTGGCTACTGGCCTAGGTCGTGATAGAGATTTGTTGTAAGGACTCAGTTGAGTTCAAATGTGGAAAATCCTTAGCCCTCAGCATGTCAGTACTGGCAGTTACAATTATCACCATTACACCATGTGGTGGAGTGGACTGGGCAAGGCAGAGTTTGACATCTCAAGGGGAGTGGTCATCAGTTATCTTTCTGAAGATGTTGATTGAACTTTTGAGACCTTTGAGGGGAGGGTGCATCCTACAGGTAGAACAGAGGTAACTGTGATCTTATTTCTAGTGGTGAAAAGGCCTCTGAATCATTCTTTCCTCTTCCCTTTCTGTTCCAAGCATTCACATCTTTATTTATTCAACAAACTTTATCGAGCACATTGTATGTGTTAATGATTCTTCTGGTGTGAGAGAAAATACCAGTGACAAATCAGACTTTCCTCCACTGGGCTCATGTTTCATTTACTTACTTATTATTATTATTTTGGCAATCATGTTTAATCAGTTGATTACGGGACCTGTGTCCCAGAAGTTTGAGGAAATCATGCAGCTGGAAGTTGGCCAACATTTGGGGAAGGGTGAGGCTTGGCAAAGATAAACCAATATCCTCTGATTTTTGTTTTCATAGGACCCATGCCTCAGTCTTTTTTTTAATGGTTAGATTTTTTAAAAGAATTTTATTATTGGAGTATAATTGCTTTACAATGTTGATTTCTTCTGTACAACTACATGAATCAGCTATATGTATACATGCATCCCCTTCCTCTTGAGTCTCCCTCTCACCACCTCCCCCAGTCCCACCCCTCTAGGTCATCACGGAACACCGAGCTAGGCTCCCTGCGTTATGCAGCAGCTTCCCACCAGCTATTTTACACATGGTGTGGTATATGTGTTGGTTCTACTCCCCTAATTCATCCCACCCTCCCCTTTCTTCACTGTGTCCACATGTCCATTCTCTTTATCTGTGTCTCTATTCCTGCATTGTTCTTGTGTTTTAATAGGGGGTGAGACAACCAACCAACCTCCAGTGTATAAGTTTGTGCTAAATGCCATGAAGGAAAAGAAAGCAGAGAAGTGGAGTAGCGAGTACTGTGTGGGGCTGGGTTTTCGATTTTCTGGAGTCCTTCTATAGGAAGGACACTGGGAGAAAATGGTATTTGAGCAACGACTTGAAGGCAGGGAGGGAGGAAGCCCTGTGGATGTCTGGGAGGAAAGCATTACAGGCAGATAAAAGGACAGGTGCAGTGACCTTGGGTTGGGTATGAGTCTGGCCCATCCAGGTCCAAAGAATAGGGAGGGGCAGGGGAGGGAGTCAGGTGAGGCTTTGGTTCTTGGTCTGAGAGGGCTAAGGAGTCATTGGGGCTCTGGGAGGAAGAAGTATAGCGTCTGACTTCTGTTTTCAATTGATTCTCTGGCTCAGGGTGGAGGATGGACCACAGATGGAGGGAGAAGCTGGCCACGAGGCTGGAGGCTATTGCAGTAAACCTGGGATGATGGTGGGCGTGAGGATAAAGGAGAGAAGATATCACAGCTTGGATTCTGGGTCTGTTTTTAAGGTGGAGCCCACAGGGTTTGGGTGGAATGTGGGCTTTGAGAGAACCAGAAGAGTTGGGGCAGTTCTGAAGCCTTTCGAAGTGTTCTTTGGGGCTCCTTTGTATTTGAAATGTCATCGAGGCACCCAAGTGGATCCAAGATCTGGAGTTTGAGGGAGAGGACCAGACTGGTGAAAGGAATCCCAGAGTCCTGGTGGTACTGATGGCGTGTATGCTACGAGGATGGAGCAGATCCCCTAAGGCTGCACTGTCCAATGTGATGGCTACTAGCCACACATGGTGGTTGAACCCATGAAACATAGCTGCTCCTAACAGAGATGTGCCGAAAAGGTTACATACAAACCAGATGTGGAAGACTCAGAACAAAAAATGTGAAATATCCCATTGGTAGTTTTTAGATGCGTACATGTTGAACTGACAATTTGGTTGTATTGGATTAGATGAAATCTGTTATTACGATTAATAATATTAATCTCACCTGTTCCTTGTTACTCCTTTAGGGTAGCTACTGGACAACTTAAAATCACATCTGTGTCTTGCATTGTATTTCCACTGGACTCTGACCCAGCCCTGAGCCCTTGTGGCATCTGACATTTAGAGGTTTGAGGAGGAGAATGAATCCCTGTGTCTGGTAACTGCTGCGGGTCTGAACAGAGGGGACTCGAGCTTGAGCTTGGGCTGAGCAAAGGTGAAGATCGCTGGGATATGAGGAGAACTACTCTCGAGTGGGATGGGGATGGGAGGTCTGACCAGGGTGGTTTCAAGAAAGAATGAGGGGAGGGCAGTGGAGACAGTGTATGCAGGTGCCTCTTTATAAGAGTTTTGCTACAAAATGGATGGTAGGAAGGTTGGGGTGATAGCCCGAGGATAAAGAGCAGTTTTATTATTGACATAACATGGGTGGTAAGCATTTATGGAACACTTTCTATGGATGAGCATTGCTCTAAGAACCTTGTACACATTAACTCACTTAAGCCACTGTCAACACTGCAGTAATTACTATTTTTTTTTTCTCTCATCAGTTTGGCTGATGTGGAGACCAAGATACAAGGAGGTTAAATAACTTGCCTAAGGTCACATGACAGTTTAGTGTCACAGCCAAGATTTGAACCTTGGCAATATGGCTCCAAGGCTGTACTTTAACCAACTTGCTATGTTCATCTTTCCACCTGAGAAGAATTCAAGGAGAGAGAGGAAAATTGATGATATGGGCTAATGAGGGGAGATTCGCTGGTGTGCCGTCCTTGAGAAATGCAAGATGGATGGGGCTGGGTGGGCAAGTGGAGGAGCTGTGCTAGCTGGGAGCACCACCCGGCAGTCACAGCGCAGGTGCTGTAGGCTGATGCTCAAGCTCCCGCCATCAGCAGGGCCCTCCTCTGAATGAGCAGGGGCAGGGGGAGCTGGCGGTTTGCAGGGGAGATGCTCTGTGAGCCAGGAGGGAAACACTGGAGCACTACCAGGCAGCGTAGTGCCTACTTAAGACTTGAGGCTATGAGTTCAAAGTCTAGGTTGTTTTTCTCTTGCTTCTCCTTAGTGTCTCAGGTCTATCCATCACCCCAGGGCTCACTCATGGCACATGCTGGCCATGGAGGGCACCCAGCGGTCTGGATGCTGCCGAGGCAGGGGTGCAACATGGACCATGGGACTCCACAATGCAGGATGGTCTGCGGTCAGCTGAGGATGCTTGGCTGGGCAAGAGCCTGGCAGCCTGGCCTCCCGACAGATTGAGGGCTGCTGGGGCTGGGCAGTCTGCAGAGGGAGGTGGGGCGGGAGCCAGCATCAATGAGTGGGGCCTCCCTGGGCTTTGAAGGGGCCCACGGTGGGCCTTTGAATTGCTCCATCTGGGGTCGGGTCTCTGAGTGACTGGGCCCAGTGCTCGCCAATAAACTGTGGGGGACGGCCTACAATTATAGAAGCGTAGCCAACCAAATCAGCTTTCAGATAAATTATTTATGCCAGGCCTGCGAGGGAGGGAGCCAGGCTGCAGGAACAACGTGTTCATTTTAATAAAATGCCTGCAAAGTTGCAGCGTGCTGGGAGAGGGGAGTGTTGGGTGGGAAGCAGGGAGAGGAGAAAGATGATTAGATTAGAGGAGGCCTGCTGTAAACAACACACAGGAAAGGCATTTTGCGTCTTTTTAGACTGTCTTTTGTATCATGTTTTATACAAGGGAAGAAAGCACAATACAACATCTGTGAAATGTTAATGAAGGTTATTCGCTGTTTACCTAGGTTGGGGGTTTGCAGAAAGGCAGGTCTGGGAAGGAGGCGGGTGTGGAAGATTGGATTCCATATGCAAATGCAGGTATCAGGGAGTCTGGAAAGCTCTGGAACATGAGCTGGGCTGGAGGCATGTCCTGTTGTTACGGAGGGGAAGGGAGAGCAGCAGATTTGAGGAGCTGGGATGGTTGTTCTCTGCCTTGCCCTGAAACAATCTAGTAAGCCTGAGTGGGAGGGAAGGGTCCCAGGGGGAATGCAGGTTGGGGGACAGGGGGAGCCCTCCACCCTGAAACATGAGGGAGAATGACAACCCAGATGTGACGTCTCTGTCTGCCCCCCGCCAACAGGTCACCCTCCCTCCCCAACCATGTGAAAAACAGGCAGAAATGAGAAGAATGCAGCCTGGTGCCCCGGGGAATTTGCTCCTCTCCGGATTGTGAGTTAGGCACTGTAGCCTGAATCCACGAGTGCTGGGGTTCTAGTGGTGCAGGAGACAGAGGCCTTCACTGTCACTCCAGAGGTATAGACAAGAGCGCAACTGTCCTTCCCTAAATCAGGGCAGCGCTCTGGGGTGTCAGGAGGCACGCTGCAAATCACCCCACGAGGGTACTCAGAACTTGTTCCTCCTACCTCCTCTCCCCTGTGAGAAAGTACCAAGAAAAATAGGCCGCAGTAGCTGGGCTCAGATTTCAGGTTCCCAGGCCATTTCTTCATCTTTGATGTACCTTTCCTCCCTTCCGTTTACCTCGCTAGTTACCACTTTGTGATCAGTGAGGCAATCAGGCAAGGCTTCTTTGAAGAGGTGGTGGTTATGTTGGGCTTTGAAGGGTAGGAAGGATTTCCATAGGTAGTTGTTCAGTCGCCAAGTTGTATTCCAGCTCTTCATGACCCATGGACTGCAGCACACCAGGTCTCCCTGTCCCTCACCATCTCCTGGAATTTGCCCAAGTTCATATCCATTGAATTGGTGATGCCATCCAACCATCTCATCCTCTGTCGCCTTCTTCTCCTTCTGCCTTCAATCTTTCCCAGTATCAGGGTGTTTTTCAACGAGTCAGCTGTTCACATCAGGTGGCCAAAATATTGGCGCTTCAGCTTCAGCATCAGTGCTTCCAAAGCGTATTCAGGGTTGATTTTCTTTAAGATTGACTGGTTTGATCTCCTTGCTTTCCAGGGGACTCTCAAGTATGGCAAAAACCACTACAATATTGTAAAGTAATTAGCCTCCAACTAATAAAAATAAATGGAAAAAAAAAAGAGTCTTCTCCAGCACCACAGTTTGAAAACATGATTTCTTCAGCACTCTGCTTTCTTTATTGTCCAGCTCTCACATCTGTACATGACTACTGGAAAGACCATAGCCTCCACTCTATGGACCTCTGTGGGCAAAGTGATGTCTTTGCTTTTGAACACACTGTCTAGGTTTATCATAGGACAGAAGGATGACTATTGTCATTCAGAGAGTGGCAAGGACTATGCGTGTGAGTGAGACATGGACCCTTTTGGGCTGTGGGCCGATTTTTATTTCTTATATCCGCAAGACCCCAGGTTGCTGCCCTGTGT
This sequence comes from Muntiacus reevesi, assembly GCF_963930625.1. Lineage (NCBI taxonomy): Eukaryota > Metazoa > Chordata > Mammalia > Artiodactyla > Cervidae > Muntiacus > Muntiacus reevesi. The sequence continues at coordinate 113,104,053 of NC_089250.1, forward strand.
CACCCGAGGGTGCTGTCATGTAAGAGGGAGCTGCTCAAGGAAGTGTGTAGTGTACAACCTGAAGGGCTGTACATGGCACCCTTACCTGCAGAGGCCACTGTGTGGGATCTGTGCCTGATATATCTTTTCCTGAATAACTAAATGAACAATGCTTGTGAAAAATAATGTGTCCAATAGCAAAAGAGTCTGTACAGGTTTAATCCCATGAATAGCAAGTGACAGAAAGTGAAAATGCTAGTTGCTCAGTTGTGTCCAACTCTTTGTGACCCTATGGACTGTGGTCCACCAGGTGGTGGCCCACCAGGCTTTTCCGTCCGTGGGATTTCCCAGGCAAGAGTACTGGCGAACGTAGACATTTCCTACTCAGGGATTGAACCCGGATCTCCTGCATTGGCAGGCAGATTCTTTACCATCTGAGCCACCAGGGGATTGGCTTCAGAAACAAGATAATTTGGTATTGCTAGTAACTAAAAAGTCTATCCCCAGAGTTATAGGCAACTTCAGGTGTGACTGGGAGCAGGAACTCATAGGATGCTGATTGAAATCTGTCCTACTCCATCTCTAGGCTCTTTTTGCCATTTTCAGACAAGCTCTTCCTATGAGGTACAGAGACAGCCTCCAGCAGCTCTTACTTTAGGAACCAGGGCATTAAGTGAACCTCTTTCCTAATAATCCTAGCAGAAGTCCTGGCTTGAGTCTCATTGGACCACTGAGTCATCTGCCTACCTGTAAGCCAATCACAGAGGTGAGTGTCGGATGGTGTTAGAGATGTAATCCGTTGACTGGCAGGGCCAGAAGCTTAGGGCTTGGAATGCCCCCGAACCACATGGGCTGAGAGCAGAAGGGGATGTGTTCCCCAAAGAAAATGGAAGTTCTATTACCAGAAGCAGGGAGAATGGATGTTGGGCAGGAAAAACAACAGATGTCCCCTTTTGCTGCAAAACCCTTTGGTCAAATAAAATCTTACTGGGAAGCCAGACATGCAAACCAAATAAAAAATGGGGCTGCTCTGGGAATGCCAGCTTGTAGGCGGATATGTTCGGGGGAATCCTTACTCCCAGAACACAGCCTGTGCATTTTTAATGCCATGTTTTTGCAAACACCAAACCCTCATCTGGTAATATATGACCTCCTCTTAGTCACCTGTCCCAGCATCATCAATTAAGCACAGATTTAAAGGCCACCTTCCCACATAACTAGCCCTGCTTGCTACTTCCTCAGAGGACCACCAACAGCATGGTGTTTTCTAAAGGGAATTCCACATTGTTATTTTGAAATCTTCTGAAAAACTACACATTGAGCAAACATTGCACATTATCCTTATCTGGGAGAAATGTGAGGCATGTTAGTATTTTAAAGGTTCTGAAAAGTCCTGCAATCACCTGTTTAGCTTTTTTTACCTCAGGGTTTCCCTAAATCATTTGTCTACTGAATCTGTTATTTCTCTTTATCTAACGCTGAAGGACTGGATATTTCCACGGCACACGTTCTGGGTGGGGGACATCACACCTGACTTGCTGTTCCATGCTCATTGGTTCAGTGGCTCTTTGACATGCAGGCGGGGTTCTCCTCTGGGCATCCAGATCTTTACTGGGCCCTGGTGAACAGGTTTTCATTTGGACATATGATCTTTGAGCATGGTAGCTGACACTGTGCCCCCCAGAGATGAAAGGAGGGCTTCTTCAACCCCCACCAGTGTCTTTCCCTGCCTGGCCAGGAGTATTTTCCTAATTGATAGAAGAGCCAGTTCATAGGTGACTCTCAGGTCAGGCTCTTTTCCAGACGGCAGCAGGCTCTTGTAAAGCCTGTGACATTCTCACCAGAGTAAGACACAGCAGTTCTGGGGCAGTACCTGACGTCCAGCTCATAGGTGGCCATCTGTTCCTCCAGTGGGCTATGGGGCTGACCCCGGGGCTTGTGGTGGGAACACCTGTCTCTCTTTGGGAAGTCCTACTTGGAAAGGGCAACTCGTATTCCACAGGCTCCTGGGTGGTGGCTGCTGTCAAGGGTAACTGTAGGCTGGGGCAGAAGAAATGAGCTGGCACAGGTCTTCTTCCTGAGAAGGAAGTTGAGAGGGGGCTGCATGATCCAGGGGAAGCCCTAAAGAGGTGGGCAGGGCAACGAATTGAAAGAGAAGGAAGATGTGAATGGGTTTGGAGAAGCCTGGCTTCACTTGTCATTTGATCCCAGCTATGCACGTCACTTAACCTCTCTGATCTCAGCAGCCTTGTCTGTGAAATGGGGTTATTGCTTCTCCTGTCATCTGGTTTTTTGAGCATTAAATGAGAATGTGTGTGCAAGTGGTTTGGACGTGGGAAAAGTGACCCAGACAGGAGCTAGTTACAGAGTTCTGAGCTCTGTCATTTGAGAGGCCAGGGTGAGGGAGGGGACAGAGGTTGGGACCCATCAGAGATTGTCTGCCCCTGAGAAGAGGAAGCCTTGGCAAAAAGTGCCTGTGGGAGCAGATTCCCCAGGAATGGGCTTGGCTGGTCGCCATCGTGGTTCTGCATGGACTGGGGGTACATTTACTGATGCTGCTGTGGGCAGGAGAGGTTGGTGGTGGATCGGAGAACACTGTTTAGCCTGTCAGGGCCTCAGCTTTGACTGCTGGCTCCAGACGGAGTTGTTACCCATTGGGTTTCCCTGGTGTCTCAGATGGTAAAGAGTCTGCCTGCAATGCAGGAGACCTGGGTTCGATCCCTGGGTGGGGAAGATCCCCTGGAAAAGGAAATGGCAACCCACTCCAGTATTTTTGCCTGGAGAATTCTGTGGACAGAGGAGCCTGGTGGGCTATAGTCCATGGGGTCACAAAGAGTCAGACACACTTGAGCGACTAACACTTTCACTTTCACTACTCATCTGTGCGATGGTTGGAGACCCTTATCAGAGTAAGGAAAGCTCATGGGATTTTTCATGGCAATATGACCTGTGATGCTCAGATAAAGGAGGCCAGTGTCTCCCTTATAGAATGTGGGGATTTCTGTCTGGTGGTCAGAGTGTGGGTTTGCAGTCAGGAGGCTTGGGTTTATATCCCTCCTTATCCAGTAACCAGCTGTGTAGCTGCAGGCAGCTTACTGACCCACTCTGAATTGTATTGGTTCTCATCTTTAAAACTAGGATAATAATGTGTCCCTCCCAGAGTTGTTGTCAGAGTTGAAGGAGAGCCAGTGAGTAATACGTCTAATGGATCCCTGGTCACATGCCAGGCACAGGTAGGTATAATCATTGGATTGCATGCCCATGTACTGCTGTTTCCCCACCAGCCTGTCAGCCTTGAGTAAGCCCAGCCCACCATGGGAAATCGTAATTGGCTATGGGTTCAGTCCAGGTCAAATGCTTTGATAACACACTCAGATATGAAGCCACCCATAGGCAAAGAGCCTTCTGAATGGGGACCACAATGGCCAGTTTCTAGCCATATCCTCAGTAAAACAGCTGCAGCCAAACACGGGCACTTCCTTAGTCCCCTGCAGGAAGCCTTGAGATCCCACTCTACAGGACTGCAGAAGGGTGGGCAGGCCATCACGGGGACCTGGACATGTCTCTCACCCTGTCTGCAAACCCAAGGCACTGAACCTGATGACCTACTGCTTCCCTTTCTCGTCTAGAATCTGACGTTGCTTCTGTGGCTCTAGGAGAGGATGGGGAGGAACAGCTTGATGGACACTGGCCATCTGAAGGCCTGAGGCTCTGGCCCTAGCTCTATGACCTTGGGCACATAGTAACTAACTCACTACTGTGCTAGTACTGGGGATATGAAGGAGGACAAGGCAGGATCCATAGCTCTGGCATCTCCTAATGCTGTAAGGGGACCAGATGTGCAGATGACCACCCTGCAGTGTGAAGGCAACATCAGAAGGCATGGAAGGGGCACACAGGCACACAAGGCTGAGCCTGGGAGTCAGGGAAGTCTTTGTAGAGGGGACCTCAGGTGAGCTGAGTCCTGGAGGAAGAGACAGAGGGGTGTATGCCAGAGGAGGGCGCTCCAGGCAGAGGGCGCAACTGTAAGGAGTCCCGTGGGTGTGAAGGCCCAGCATGTATGGTTACCCTTTCTCATAGGACCCTGGGAGCCCCTTCTTGGTCTTATGTCCTGTGGCTGAAACACCAGGGATGAGAATTGGGCAGAGGCAAGAAGCTGCTCCCCAGCCCTGGGCTGACAGCGGGTGTGGTGCCGATGCAGATGGGGATTCTGGGACCAGGGTGCCTGGGCACAGGCTGGATCCCAGGCCTGTAAGCTACCAGCTGCCAGACCCTGGGCGCAGCACTTCACCTTTCTCTGCCTTCGTTTCCTCCCCTGTCTGATAGGGATGACTGGCATCCAGTTTATGAATTTAAATGAGCTGGTACATACAGAGCGTGTAGGGCAGCTCTGACTCCGTAAACACCAGTTCCCACTTTAAAGATGAAAAAAAAAACTCGGAGTAGGTGAGCTGTCTCAAGTCATAGATATAGTCCATAAACCTGAAAGTTCAGCCTGTTCCTCTCTTTTTTCGCCTCTTTACTTTTTTTCTCCCCCTTCTTTCCCTCCCCTCTGTCTTCCTTTCCTCCTCCTTTCTTCCTGCCCTCCTCTCTTCCCTGTCTCCTAGGGAAGAACTGCCTCTGAGATGCCCTCCTTGTTCTGGGCCTGAGTGCAATGCTTGTTGCTCTGATTAGACCCAGGGCATCGCTGGAGGCCTGGCACCTTGAGCAAACCCTCTGGACTCCGAGCCTCTGGGCCTCTGCTGAGGCCTGCGGCTGAGCCTGCGTCTCCCATTTGTCCCTCTCTCCTTCCATCCCCTCCTCCCTTCCCCCCACACTCAGAGCCACCTCTGTCTCATTCAGGAGGGAAAGCAGAGTCTGGGATCTGCCTTCTCAGACAAGCAACTTCCAGGCTGGCATACAGACTGAGGGCTGTCCCCTCCCACTAATGTCCATGACCAAAACAAATGGCTCTTGAACAGCCAAGACTCACCCTAGGACCCCAGCGACCATGACCATGAACACCCCATTTGCCCATCCATCGGAGGCAACTCAAGGCCAGTTTCTGGGCTTGGTAATGACCAGCCTCCTCTCCCTCCTGCACAGAGAGCAGAGAACAATAGTCTACTCTGAACCTTGGAACCAGACTCGGAGGCCTGTGCTAATGAGCGAGCAGGTTTCGAAGCCCTTGGAAACCAGGCACTGGCTTCTGGGCTCACAGCAACAGTGGGATGATTGAAAACCAAGCAGGGCTCCCAGCCCTCCCCCCAGCCCTCATTCCTGCTTTTTTGGGGGCGATGTCTGCATCACTGCCCAGACCAATCTATCTCTTCATGCTGCATTTTTCTAAAGCCAAACTGGGAAAAATTGAAAGTCGTCTGCATGCTATTCCCCCTGGGCTCCAAGTCAGCCTCACAATTAAGGGAACAAAATATGCTATTTTAATTTATAACAATAAGAATAATAATTATTTTTTATTAGCCATAACAATACAAATACCAATAATCTTGCACACGGGAGGCTGTTTTCCAGGGGGTACACAAAGTGTTTTTCCAGCTGTGATTTCATTTGAGCCCTTGTCTGTAATCTGAGGAGGTCAAAGGCCTGGTGACTCCCAGCTGGGGTTGAGAAGCCAGCCCGGGACTCCCAGGTTCTACTTTTCCCATGTCCCCGAGAAGGGATCACATTAGCAACACATTTTTTCAGTGGATGTGTGGCCAGACACCTGCTGGGGGATAGGCTCTCGGCATGTCAGAGGAAGGAGAGGGGCTCTTTGCCTTCACCCGGCTCTCCAGTCAGATGGTGGAGACAGAGCCTGAGCCAGGTCATCTCGATCCCAGGCAGTGAGGGCTGATCAGGGCCTCTGGGAGGCCCTCAGCTAGAAGGTCCAGGTCAGTTTGCGGAAGGCCTCTATTGCCATTTTGATGCGTTTGGACTTCATTGAAGATACCATAGTCCCTTTCAACTGCATGTTGAAGTGTGTGCATATAGCATAAGAATATAGCTCAATGGATTTTCTCAAACTGAACACAGCCACAGAACCAGCCCCCAGATTAAGAAACAAAAGCTACCCTGTACCCACTTCCAGTTACTCCTCCTCTTTAGGGTGACTGCTACCTTGACTTCTTACGACATGGGTTAGCGCTGTCTCTTTTTGTGTTTTACGGAAACGGAATCGTACACACTTTTGTGTTTGACTCCTTTCACTCAGTATTATGCATGATATTTATCAAATTGTGTATGCAATTGCTGTTTGTTTTCACCAGCGCATGATATTTCATTGCATGGAGATACTGCAGTGTTTGTATCCATTCATCATAAATGAGCAATTGGGCAGTTTCAAGTTGTGGGGTATCATGAATAAAGCTGCTATGGGTATTCTTGTACATGTTTTTTTGCCTGTGTACACATTTCTGATGGCTAGAAACCTCAGAGTGGAAACATCACAGCTGTGTATGCCCTGCTTTAGGAGACAGACAGTTTTCTGAAGTGGTTGCACTAATTTGTATCACTCATTTGGGGGTGACTCCGATCTCTGTAGGAGTGCCTTCAATTCCATGAATCTACATGAATCTAAAGTGGCTCTGGGCTTTTTGATATTATTGATCCTTGATAATCTGATAATCTGGAATCTGAAGATTGTCCCCCAGAAATAAACTCACAATTTTGCATCCGATTTTTGTAACTTCATGTATGTGTATGTGTGCACAGTCATGTCTAACTCTTTGCGGTCCCATGGACTGTAGCCCGCCAGGCTCCTCTGTCCATGGCATTCTCCAGGCAAGAACACTAGAGTGGGTTGCCATTTCCTCTTTCAGGGGATCTTCCCAACCCAGGGATCAAACCCACGACTCTTGTGTCGCCTACACTGGCAAGCAGATTCTTTACCACTAAGCCACCTGACAATCCCTCAGTAACTTCAAGACCCTGTGAACCTCACCCAGGCCCAAGAATCCTGACAAGCACTCCTCTTCTGAGTTCTAAATTCTAAGGTATATTGTACATATTTTGATTCTATGTTTTAAACTCTTTGACTGAATAGAAGGCTTAGAACTTAACAGGGCCCCCACAAAGCAGGGGCACCAAAACTGAAACAAACAAATCTAGAAAAGTATAAAGCAATTTGGAGAAGAATTTGGTGTTTGTTAATTTCAGAAAAAGCATTGACGTCATCTTTAAATGAAAAATCATAACACTCTTGGGTATCCTGGCATGTACTTCGCAGACTAGAACTAACTTCATGTTGTATTATGTATGGAAGAAGCATAATCTTTTTAGGGCATGAAAGAAAAAGTGAAAGTGTTAGTTGCTCAGTTGTGTCTGACTCTTTATGACCCCATGGACTGTAGCCTGCCAACCTCCTCTGTCTGTGGGATTCCAGACAAGAATACTGGAGTGGGTTGGCATTCCCTCCTCCAGGTGATCTTCTTGACCCAGGGATAGAACCCAGGTCTCCTGCATTGCAGGTGGATTCTAGCATCTGAGCCAGCAGGGAAGTTCAGGGTATAGGGCTTTTAAAAGACTTCAACCTGCCCTAGTGGAATCAGTGATATAGCTGTGACTACTTATTCCTCCCTCTACGTGAGTTGAGCAGTCCAAATGCCCTGCACAGGGGCATGCATTTGATCGGGGTTCCCTGGCTGTGAAGATCTTGTGGACTTGTTGCTTATTGGATCCTCACAGAGCCCCTGCTAGGTGTCCTGGCTGTGTACCATCACAGTCTATTGTGAATGACTGGTCAAGGAAAGTGGTAGATGAGAGTGTCAGTCACCCCTGCAAGTGAGGAGTCAGCCCCACCTGTCCTAGAATGGTGCCCACAGGAACTGGGCTCTGGTCTGTGAGCAGATGTATGGTGTGGGTAGAAGCAGGGAGCTGCCTCCACAGTTCTGCAGAGTCACTCTGGTGTAGAAGTAGTGCTGAGATGGATAAAGATGGGTCTCTGTTTGACATAAGAAAGAATGTCCAAGTTACAACTGTGTCATGAAGGAAGCCAGGTGCTTGAGAGGTAGTGAGTTCCTTGTCTCTGGAGACATGTAAACTGATGCTGGATGACAGCTTGACAGGAATGTCAATGGACTAAATGATCTAGGTTTCTTTTAACCCTGAGGTTGCTTGCCTCTGAGTCTTGGTCCCTTGGCCCCTCGTGAGTGCTCTTGCATCTCACTGGGGACCTGGTATACCTCAGTGCTCACACTGCACTGACCCGGCTTTGTCCAATGACCTGGATCCTGCATAAAAGAACCTGAATTGTAGTAGGACTGACAGAGAATCAGAGCAGAAACTGCCCAAGATCTCCCGGCAGCTGTGATTCATACGATCAGTACTCTGTGAATTCAGACAAACGTTTTCCATTTCATAATATGGTTTTTCCAGTAGTCATGTATGGATGTGAGAGTTGGACCATAAAGAAGGCTGAGCACCAAAGAATCAATGTTTTCAAGTGGTGGTGCTGGAGAAGACTCTTGAGAGTCCCTTGGACAGCAAGGAGATTAAACCAGTCAATCCTAAAGGGAATATCCATTGGAAGGACTGATGCTGAAGCTGAAGCTCCAATATGAGGAGTTGACTTACTGGAAAAGACCCTGATGCTGGGAAAGATTGAAGACAGGAGAAGAAGGGGATGACAGAGGATGAGATGGTTGGATGGTATGACTGACTCAATGGACATGAGTTTGAGCAAACACCTGGAGACAGTGAAGGACAGGGAAGCCTGATGTGCTGCAGCCCATGGGATCTCAAAGAGTCAGGCCCGACTGAGTGACTGAACAGCAACAACAGTGTGTGGCATGGGATCGTCTCTGTTTTCCTTGAAAAGCCAGCATGGGGCAGAAGTGTTACCTAGAGAGTCCCAATCGCTGAGCACTGGCAGTTGTCAGCATTGACAATTTCCGAGCCCTGTGCTGAGGCCTCCCGCCCTGCTAGACCCCACTCCTGGAGAGAGCTGGGAAAGCCTTGGTGGCTGGGTGAGGAGTCCAGGAGGCCCTGGGACACCTGAAGAGGGAGCTTCTCAGTGCAGTGTAGGACCTCAACTGGGGTCCCCAGGGCTGAAGAAGCACCCTGTCCAGCTTCTGGGGCAGTCCTTCCCTTCCCCCCATCTTAGTTTGTGTCTTACTGCATCGCCTCTGTGGCCGCCTCCTTCCATCCCCTCCCTCTCCCCTTGTCCTTAGCAAAGGCACTCAGCCTTGCTCACCTGGCCTAGTGCAGTAGATAACCTCCCAGTTCATCGCCTCCAGTCACGTCACTCTGAACCTAGAATGCCCCATATCAGGCATGGGTCCCACTGTGCCGCCTTTCTAGCCACGACAGCCCTCACCCTCCAATTTGTTCCATTCATCTCAGGAATCCTCTCAGACAGCTTCTTGTAAGTGAAGAGTCCACCCGAGTGGGCAATGACAGGGAAACTGATTTACCAGTGCACCCCTGTGCTTCCCACACGGCCCCTTTGCAAAGGTTAGAACACAGCTCACCTCCCCACCTCCGCACCTCCCACTCCCCACTACACACACACACACACACACACACACACACACACACACACACACAACTTTGCATGTTTCTCCCAGTGCTTCACAGTGAAGGCCAAATTCGACTGCGTGATGCTCAAAACCTGCCTGAATTTGATCTAGTTCGGAAATTTTCTCTTCCACACAGCCTCATGTGATTGCTCCATTTTTATCTGGGAAGCATGAAGAAAAGTAACATCTGTATCACCGGACCCCATCCAGCTGGTCTACCCCTCAGGTCCCGGTAGCATTCTGTGTGTCGTATCCCTCAATGTCTGTCCAGGTGGTCCCCATGGTCTGAAGTATCCCTCCCACATGTTTCAGGGTCCAGGGATGTCTGGGGTTAGCTTAGGGGTGGGCAGATACACAGAACCACTGATCTTGGAAGGATCTTAGTGGACCCTGAACGGAGTCCCTTGGCGGCCACTGAGACCCATCACTCATGGCCCGGGATGGCCTCTCCACTCAGTGAAACTTTGTTTCCCTTGGGCTCCTCACACTATCTTAGTGGCAGCTGGTCACCAGGGGGAAGAAACACTGGACTTGGCATCAGAGGGATCCTGGTTCAAACTGTGTGGTTAGTATGACCTTGACCAAGGCGCCAAGCTTTGAATTCTGTCCTCTGTACAGTGGGGCTGACACAAGAGGGTCAGTGTGCCGATGTGACAGCATCAGGTATGTCCCAGAGATCTGACCCAGGCTAGAATCTGGATCTGGACATTTGCATGAGACCTTCCCTGCCACTGGACTGTGACTCCCCAAAGGGCAGTGGTGGGCTCCCATGAACCCTCATCCAGCTCCTCTCCAGTTCTTGGCTTTTGTGTTTATCTAGCACGTGCTCAATAAATGATTGTTGAGGAAATCCACAAGAATGGCTGGAGTGTCTCCTCTCTGGGGGATGGGGCTTTTTGGAGTTTCAGGGATTTGATGATGACATGGGGTTCACGTGTTACTGGGGGCAGGCAGTCAACCCCCAAGGAGAGGTCTAGATATCCATGGTGATTGGGTTCTGTACAGACAGCAAAACAGATACGGTGGGAGCCACTTTCACTTGAGGAGCCAAAGAAGGTCACTGAGCATGTGGCGGTTGACCTTAGAGTTAAATGACTTCCGGGGCCAGATGTTCAAGCGTCCCCAGGGGACAGTGTTCTGGGGGAGAGGGCAGCCAGTGTGCAGTGGATGCACAGCTTTCTGCATGCACACCCACCGCACCCAGGCCCTCTCCCCCTGGCGAGTCTTTGGGTGGAGGTGATGGGCTCCCTGTACCCTTTCCAGCTCTCCACCTTGTTTTCTGCATGAGCCTTGCTGGTCTTGAAGTAGACATTTGAGCTTCAGGGTTTACCAGGAGTGTCCAGTTCCTGGGTCCTGAAGTTCAGGAGTCCAGGCAGCCCCTTAGAACACACTCCTTCTCTGCCAATCAAAGCTCAGTAGCCAAACCCTGATACCACTAAGCCCTTGCCTCGGATGCCCAGATGATCTGTGTGCACATCACATTGAAAAACACCAGGCTATACCACGCTTTGCAATGTGCACTATTGCATTCAGTGCCAACTCTTCCAGAAGGGTCTTCTAAGCCTTACAAAATCCCTGTGTTGCAGTCATCCAGTTAGCTATGAGGCTCTGCACAGAGGCATCTTTTGCAGAGACAGTACACAGACCAGTTTTTATTTATTCCAGTTTGTACATATCTAAGGTCAAAGCTAGCAGGATCCTTAGAGCTAATCTGGTCCCATCTGCTCATCTTGTAGATGGAGGAGCTGAAGCCCAGAGGAGGAAAGCAGATTATCGAGGATCATACAGAGGAGTCGGAGATAAACCAACATGACGTGGCAGGGTGTTTCAGCTTGTGCATTTGCTACTTGGCATTGAGAAAAGCACAGAGCTAGTGTGGGAGGACCTGGGGCTGATGTCCCACCTTTGCCAAACATGATGAGTCTCTACGATTATCCCAACCCTGTCTGAGGAACTGATACAGGTCACCATGGTTACTGTTTGTGGGGTACTCATTCTGTACCAGGCACTTTTCTAAGTGTTTGATGTGTTATTTCATTGGGTCTTTACAGCATTTCTATGATGTAGACACTGTTGCTACATCCTCTTAAAAATGACGCACTGTGTCCAGTAATGCTAAGGAGCTTGCCCAACATTTAACACAGATAGTAGATGGTGGAGCCAGGACTCAAGCATGCCCTTCCCTTCTTCTGCACACTCTCTATGTAAAGAATCTGCACATAAAGGGATTCTCTGGACATTTGAGGCTGCACAGGCAAGAGGAAAGTGATTGTGGACACTCAGTTACCTGTAAATCAGTTCATATGATGGTTACCTGTGTGTATTACCACCCCAGACATCTCACCTGGAAAGGAAGACGGAACTGCAAAGTTACTCATTTTAGAACATACAGGATGATAGTTAATAATGCTGTATTGCATGTTTAAAAGCTGCTAGGAGAGTAGATCTTAAAAGTCCGCATCACAAGAAAAAACTTTGTAACTATGTCTGGTATCAGATGCTAACTGGACTTCTTGTGTTGATCATTTTGTAATATATGTAAATATCAGATAATTATGTTATAGATCTGAGACTAATATAATGTTGTATGTTAATTATATTTCAATTTAAAAATTAGTGGAAAAAAAGAGCACACAATACCTGAAGTAGCATGTAGACTCATTGACTTTAGAACTGAAGAGGAAGTATGATAGGGTGAGAAGAATGGCTATCATTTTAACACCTCATGCAGGAATTCATCTCATGGAGACAACTCTCTTGGTTTAATGAAAAGTAGTAACTTGCTTATAAAGAAGGTAAAACTCTAAGCGTATGAATTGGAAAGAGAGGAGGAAACAAAGACAAGCTAAACCACTGCATGGTAAAAGAGATGATTAGGAGTTCTGGTTGAGGGGAGAGAGGAAAAGCAAGAGAAAATAAAGGGGAGAGGAGGCCAGCTGACCGATACATTGCCAGAAATGACCACAAACTCCTTTAAAGGAAATCTAATATTAACTTTATTTTTTTCCTGTTTTACTGTGACATGCTGTCATCCCAAACCTTTCTTTCTTAATTTCAGGCTTGTTTGTCTTGTAAGTGTTGTGTGTGTGTGTGTGTGTGTGTGTGTGTGTGTGTGTGTGTGTACATGTATGTGCACCAAGGGGAGGAGAGGACTTTCTCTCTAGGTGAAGTTATAAGAATATCCATACATACAACCTAATTCAAGGAAAGCAAAATCTTCCAGACAGATGTGACTAGCAAAATTTTCAGCCACTCGTGGAGGGCATTGATTATTTTTCCTGCCTCTTCATTGAATCGTTCTTCTAAGACGTAGTGAGCAACTGCTATGTAGAAGGTAACAGATGAGGCCAGGGCAGCAACAGAAGTGAGTATCCCTACATCATTTATTGTGCCTCTTATTAAGACTTTGTTCTTCGTGAATGAAATGAGGAACCGCTGCAGGGTTTTGAACAGAGGAAGGAGCTGCTCATGCAATTCTGGATCTGTCTGGACACTAGCCTGATGATAGATTTGAGGGATATAAGGGTGGAAGCCGGTGGACCATTTAGGAAGCTGCTGCTTCCTACAACCTGGCTAGGCTACTTGGTAGTTGGATAACATGAGACAGGATTATAGATTATTATTATGGAATATCAAGGAGGGAGTGGATATGGAAGTCTAGAATTCAGGAGAAGATTCCAGGCTGTTGATATGAATTGGGGAATCATCGACTTATCAATGGAATTTAAAACCCTAAGATGAGGTCTTTCCTCAATCCCATCTCTGAGAGTTCCAAGGTAGTGAGGATAGACTGAAAACATAAGAGAACCAGAGACAGAACCCTGGAGGATTTCATTCAGCCTTTCGAACCACTTTATCAAGGTGGTTATCAACCTTTTTTATCAACCACTTTATCAATGCCCTTGTTAAACCCAAAGGTCTTTTCCTAAGTCTCATAGTATTTGACCTTTGTTTGAGTTATGTTTCTTTCACATGCAATCCAAAGGGTTATGATTAATACACCCTTTCTCTGGAATTCTTAGAGATATCAAGAATGTAGGAAACTGTATATGTGAAAAGGAGTTTCAGTCAAATTCATTTGTGTCTCAAAGGATGCAAGACAACTTTATCTGATTTCTGGGATACCCCCCAAAAAAATCAAAGATGTAAAATATACAGTGATGGGATATTTAGATTATAGCATTATGGAGGTTTAAAACTAAAAGATGCAAGGAGATTTTTGAGCACTTTGTGTTTTTAAAATTTTAAATTCCAGTCACTCCATACTGGTATACAAGACAGCAGTTTACTTTGTTCATTGGCCTCAAGTTCTGTGACTTTGCTTTGTCACTTTTTTTTTTTTTTTTTTTTAGAAGTTTTTGGTATATTTGTTGGGGTTTAGACAATCATGTCATCTGTGAATAAAGATAACTTCATTTCTTTCTTTTCATTATATACACTTTCTTTTTTCTTGTCTTATTGAACCAGCAAGAGCTCCCAGTATAGTGTTGAAAGGAAGGGCTGAGAAAGGACATTCTCTCCTTGTTCCAAATTTAAGGGAGAAAATATCACACTATAAAGTGTGATGTTTGTTATAGGTTTTTTGTAGATGTTCTTTTATATGTTGGGAAATTTTTCCAATGTTGCTAAGTTTTCTGAGTGGTTTTTTTTTTTTTTAAATCATGAATGGGTATTGAATTTTGCAAAATGTTTTGGCACCAATTGATATGATATGAATCTTTTTCTTTCTTGATGTATGGATTACATGATTGATTTTTCAAATGTTGAATCAGCCTTGCACATCTTGAATAAGTCCCACTTGGTAGTAGTGCATACTTCTTTTTATACATTGTTGGAATCAGTTTGTTAATATTTTGTTGAGGATTTTCCATCTATGTTCATCCAGTATATTGTAGCTTTCTTGTAATATTTTTATCTGGCTTTGATATTAAGGTAATGCTGGTCTATATAATGAATTAGGAAGTGTTCAATTGCTTTTATTTTTGGAAAATGTTGTGGAGAATTAATATTATATTGTCTTTAATGGTTTGGAATTATGCATCAGTGAAACCCTTTGGAGCTGTAATTTTTAGAAATACTGAATTTTTAAAATAAATACAGGACTATTCAAGGAATCTGTTTCTCTTTGTGTGAGTTTTGGTAATTTATGTCTTTCAAGAAATTGGCTCATTTTATCTGAGTTATCAAACGTTATCAACATCTAAGTTATCGTTAGTAGCATCATTTGCAAATATTTTCCCCTACTGTGTGGGTTGTCTTTTCATTTCATTGATGATTTCCTTTGCTGTGCAAAAGCATTTAAGTTTGATTAGGTCCCATTTGTTTATTTTTGCTTTTATGTCTTTTGCTTTGGGAGACTGATCCAAGAAAATGTTTCTACAATTTATGTTTGAGAATGTTTTGCTATGTTCTCCTTTAGAAGTTCTATGGTGTCATGTATGTCCAGTCCTTTTTAAAAATTATCAAGAGCACTGATATTCCATTACTCATTTCCAAAAGAATCAATGACCCACGAGCATTTTATACCCTCATCTCAATTCATGCTCTCATCACTCATACCATATATATCACTCAGCACATATGAACTGGGATTCTGGATTCCCCAGTGTGAAACTCTAACAGGTGAGATGGATCAGCAACTCTTAAGTGCATGTATTGTATAAATTTTATTTAAAAAAACTTTATCTCCAATGTGGAGACAATTAGAGAAGGAAATTATGCAAGTAACACTTTGGTGGCTTGCAAAGATGCAAAAGGTTTGAGAGTAATTCCTGTTTGCATACATTTGCTCAGTTGTTTTACCAGATGCAGAAATAGTTGGGAAAAAATGAACTAGGTAGTAGAAGGGGTCATTCAAATTAGAATAAGATGCAGGCTTTTTGAATTCAAGCAAAGGACAGGCAGTAGACAGTGCTATATCTTCATGTAGCTGGCAATGCATTCTATACCAAGGGGGGAAACTTATGGGGTGTGCAGACTTTTACTCATTCAGGATCTCTTCTCCCTTTCCCTCTCAATATAGATATAGATGTATCATATATATATAGAAAGAGATAGATACATACACATATATTAATTATACTTACATACATATACTAATATGTTAATAACATATATTCTAAATCTCTCATTGAAAAAGTAATTCAAATTGTCCCAAAGTATATACAGTTAAAAGTAGGTCCCCTGATTCTCAAATCTTCTTCCCCACAGGCAACAATCCTAATAAACTTCTTGGATATACTTTCAGACATAGTCTATACATGTGCTTATGAAAATGAATAGGAAAACTAGCTCTAATAAATAACATTCTCCTACAGTCACCAGGGGCTTCCCAGATGGAGCAGTGCTAAAGAGTCCACTTGCCAGTGCAGCAGACATGGGTTCCAGCCTTGTGTCAGGAAGATCTCTGGGAGAAGGAAACGAGAACTTACTCCAGGATTCTTGCCTGGAAAATGGATAGAGGAGCCTGGCAGGCAAAGAGTCAGATGTGACTGAACACACACACACACAATCACCAGATATAAAATATTTTAACTTTCACAATAGCAATAAAGACTATAAAATATTTAGAATTTGGCCTAAAAATATTTTAGTTAGTTAGTTAGTTAGTTCAGTCACTTAGTCTTGTCTGACTCTTTGCGACCCCATGAATCGCATCACGCCAAGCCTTCCTGTCTATCACAAACTCCTGGAGTTCACTCAGACTCATGCCCATCGAGTTGGTGATGCCATCCAACCATCTCATCCTCTGTTGTCCCCTTCTCCTCCTGCCCCCAATCCCTCCCAGCATCAGGGTCTTTTCCAATGAGTCAACTCTTCTCATGAGGTGGGAGTTTCAGCTTCAGCATCAGTCCTTCCAATGAACACCCAGGACCTATTTCCTTCAGGATGAACTGGTTGGATCTCCTTGCAGTCCAAGAGACTCTCAAGAGTCTTATCCAACACCACAGTTCAAAAGCATCAATTTTTCAGCGCTCAGCTTTCTTCACAGTCCAGCTCTCACATCCATACATGACCACTGGAAAAACCATAGTCTTGACCAGACGGACCTTTGTCGGCAAAGTAATGTCTCTGCTTTTTAATATGCTATCTAGGTTGGTCATAACTTTCCTTCCAAGGAGTAAGCATCTTTTAATTTCATGGCTGCAGTCACCATCTGCAGTGATTTTGGAGCCCCCAAAAATAAAGTCTGACACTGTTTCCACTGTCTCCCCATCTGTTCATTTCCAAGGCAAACCATTCAGTATCACGGTAATCCAAGCCTATGCCCCAACCAGTAACGCTGAAGAAGCCGAAGTTGAACAGTTCTATGAAGACCTACAAGACCTTTTAGAACTAACACCCAAAAAAGATGTCCTTTTCATTATAGGGGACTGGAATGCAAAAGTAGGAAGTCAAGAAACACCTGGAGTAACAGGCAAATTTGACCTTGGAGTACGGAATGAAGCAGGGCAAAGGCTAATAGAGTTTTGCCAAGAGAGCGCATTGGTCATAGCAAATACCCTCTTCCAACAACACAAGAGAAGACTCTACACATGGACATCACCAGATGATCAACACCGAAATCAGACTGATTATATTCTTTGCAGCCAAAGATGGAGAAGCTCTATACAGTCAGCAAAAACAAGACCAGGAGCTGGCTGTGGCTCAGATCATGAACTCCTTATTGCCAAATTCAGACTTAAATTGAAGAAGGTAGGGATAACCACTAGACCATTCAGGTATGACTTAAATCAAATCCCTTATGAATATACAGTGGAAGTGAGAAATAGATTTAAGGGACTAGCTCTGATAGACAGAGAGCCTGATGAACTATGGACGGAGGTTCGTGACATTGTACAAGACATAGGGATCAAGACCATCCCCATGGAAAAGAAATGCAAAAAGGCAAAATGGTTGTCTGAGGAGGCCTTATAAATAGCTGTGAAATGAAGACAAGTGAAAAACAAAGGAGAAAAGGAAAGATATTCCCATTTGAATGCAGAGTTCCAAAGAATAGCCAGGAGAGATAAGAAAGCCTTCCTCAATGATCAATGCAAAGAAATAGAGGAAAACAACAGAATGGGAAAGTCTAGAGATCTCTTCAAGAAAATTAGAGATACCAAGGGAACATTTCATGCAGATGGGCTTGATAAAGGACAGAAATGGTATGGACCTAACAGAAGCAGAAGATATTAAGAAGAGGTGGCAAGAATACACAGAAGAACTGTACAAAAAAGATCTTCACGACCCAGATAATCACAATGGTGTGATCACTCATCTAGAGCCAGACATCCTAGAATGTGAAGTCAAGTGGGCCTTAGAAAGCATCACTACGAACGAACAAAGCTAGTGGATGTGATGGAATTCCAGTTGAGCTATTTCAAACCCTGAAAGATGATGCTGTGAAAGCGCTGCAATCAATATGCCAGCAAATTTGGAAAAATATTTTACAAAGGTTTAACGGGGAAAAATGTAAATTCTACTTGAGGATGTAAATGAAAGCATGAACAATTATGCATGTGGGCCCCATTCATAGACTGGACAGCTTTATAGCTATGTCAGTGTTCTTCAGATAAGTCTGTACATTCACTGCAATTCCATATAAAAAGTAGTCATCACAAATTTTGAGGAATTGATAACTTTCTTTAAAAATTTATATGTAAGAGTATAGGTATATAATGCACAGGTATACAATGAACTTAGTCAGTTCTGAACACTAAAATCAAAGAGGAGGGATTTACCCTACCATGGATTAGGCATTTCACAATGCTGTAGTAACAAGTGGGAAGAAAGTATATTAGTGACAATAATAACAAAGCTGTGGAAGCAAACCCAGAACTGAGAAATAGACCCATGTGTCTGGAAATGATATATGATACAGGTGTCTACAAGTTAGGGGAAGCTTTCTGTTTATTAGGTGATTGTGGGAAAAATTAGTTATTATGTGGAGAAAAATAAAACTGAATTTCTATCTCACAACATATAAGTGAATTCACAATAAAGACCTTAACGTGAGAGAGAAAATATGAATAAACATATAGGCAAATATCTTTGTATACTTAGAGATGCGGAAGGATGTCTTCAACAAGACCAGAAAATTACAACCACAAAGGAGAAAAATGCACAGGTATGACAGGATCAAAATTAAGGATTTCTTTTCAATAAAGGTTGCCATAGACAAAATTAACAACACCTGACAAGTAATCAATACCAAGGCTATACAACAAAATCCTTGTATATCATTAAGAAAAAGATAAGAAATCCAAGAGGAAAAAATGGGCACAGACTGTGAGAAGGCAAGTCACAGAAAGAGAAATCCAAGAGACAAATAAGGGTGCATCACTCCTAATGTACATTTGAAGGTGGTGTGACTTGCTCCACATGAGCTCGCCAGGCAGTCAGTAGTTGACCATTATCAAGTTTGACAGAAGACTCAGGACACTGGGACTTCTAATCCACTGTTCTGGGAAATGTGGCTGGAGAGAGCAGTCTGGGAATAGGGAATTACCTTACTTTAAGGTCTAGAATTCTCTGCAGTGCTCCCACTGGTCCTGGATGTTGCTCGTTGCTTCATGTTTGTGGGAGTGGGGCAGGGGAGGCTGTTTAAGGATCCACCACCAGGGAAAGGAATAGATCTCATAGGAAAGGCTGTGCAGTTATTAGAAACAATGAACTTACTGTACATAGTGACTATAAAAATGAAAGACGAATGAGGTATCTAGCATGCGAACTTTTATGTGCAATTAAAAGACATACAATCACAAAATTCACTACCAAACGGACAGTGATACATCAAACACGCTAGAAACACTTTTAAAGAGGAAAAGATAATCGGAAAGAAACCATAGATAGAAAACAAAACAAGAGAAGTTCAGCAGTCAGGCAGACAGGGAAGAGTATGCTCTGAGCCAAAGAGTGTGATAAATTCAAACCTCTGCCCCTGAGGAGCAAGGAATCAATCCATAGATAAATAATTCAGTTTATTCTTTGATTTAAACATCATTGCATTTATATACAAGCCAAGTTACCCTTGATTTGTTTATTGCCATGTTTCATAAGCAACTGAACCTTTAATTTTGAGTTTTCTTTTCACATTTAAAAAACTCCCCCGCCCCCTGCCCTAGATCTCAGACCTTTTCTTATGTCTTTGGAAGACTTCCATCATTGGATAGCATCACTATGTATATCACAATATATATAGTAGTCAGATTTTGGTGTGTATTTGGATTGTTCACCGTGTTCTTTTTGCTTATAAATAGCAGTGCAGTGGATACTCTTGTATGTTCGTCTTTGTACAACGTCTATCAGTAGGTTAAATTCTTAGAAGTAGCATTGCTGAAGTGATATGTATTTGTTTAAACAGAAGTTGTCAAATTACTCTTGCATCAATATATGCTCTCATTCTTGCCAGCATTGTGTATTATTAAAATTAAAATTTTTTTCTATGCTGGCAAGTGAAAAATTTTATTCCTGATTTAAATTTTTATTTATTTAATTATGAGTGGTTTAGCCTATTTTTCTGTGTGATTTTAAACCATTCATATTATTCTCTGTGGTTGGCCTTTTTCTTATTAATTTACAAATGCACTTTATTTATTAAGAATGTTAGTTCTTTTTCCTGTGTTCTATAAGTCTAAAGCTAGTTAGATATATCTGTATCTCTATCTATAAAAAGGTTAAACTTTAAGCTTCTTCTTTCTGATTTTTACATCTTATTTTTCTCTAATAAAATTTTAATGCATAGTTACTTCTGGAAGAATCATAGATAATATCATGATCCTGGAGATATTTACATTTTTCACAACTTTATACATTAAGTGCAGTGTTGACTTTTGGCTTATTATATAAAGGAAGTGTTAAATTATTCCTATTTTTTTGAGTTGTTTTCATGCTTGGATGCTGCCTTTGTAATAATCATTATTATTTCACCTGTAATGGATAAATGTTTTTTCCTCTCTCTTAAGTTATTATTATGGTAAATTTGAACCATCTTTGCATTTCTGCCATGATTCTTGTTTCACTATGTTGTTTTATACTTTTAATGTGCTGCTAGATTTTATTTGAAAATATTACTATTAGTTTCACATCAAAATTCATAAATAAGTCTGATCTGGTATTTGTTTTGTGCGACTTTAATTATATATTATTCTAATGGGTGAAGAGGGCTTCCCTGGTAGCTCAGTGGCAGAGAATCAAGCCAGCCGCTCAGTGGTAAAGAATCCACCTGCAATGCAGAAGCTGCAAGAGATGTGGGTTTGATCCCTGGGTCAGAAAGATCCCCTGGCAAAGGACATGGCAACCCACTCCAGTATTCTTGCCTGGAGAACCCATGAACAGAGTAGCCTGGTGGGGTATGTTTCAGAGAGTCACAAAGAGTCAGAAATAACTGAAGAGGTTGAGCACAATGGGTGAAGAATTTTGGAGCAGTTGAAATAGCAATGGGGTTATCTTGTAGGAGGGATGAAGTAATTTGTGGCAAACAACAGTCTCACCAAGAACATCAATAATGGCTGAAAAATACAGACATAATTTCTTTGAAGGTGTCAGAGGACACTGAGGTAGCAAAAGCAGAGAAGCTGAAGCTCTGGAAAGGGATGATTTTGGAAAAGTGAGCTAACTCTTTTCATCCTTTTTATAGCGGGGCATTTGCTAATTCTGGGTATGGACAGGAGGGAGGTGATCTAGGTACAGGGAAGCTGCTGAAAGCAAGGGCATTTTGGCAGACTTTGGAGGCTGTTCAGTCTAGTAAACACTAGATTTAGAACCTAGGTTGAAAGTCCATACAAAGCAGCAGAGCTTTGTCAGTCTGGCAACAAAGATGAGAGCCTGAGATTCATCAGGCAGCTCTTAGTTGGGAGCCATGGTGTGATGAGATTAAAAAAAAAAAAAAAAAAAAAAAAAATATATATATATATATATACACACACACACACATATATATTTGGTTTTTATCCTCAGTTCCTGGTGCAAAACTACTTATACCCTTAGAACTTCCTGAATGATAATAGTGTCTTTTATATCATAAAGAGATGACTGTGGCTGAGAACCCCTAAAAAGCTTCAGAATGGGGACTGGCCCAAAAAGATCAGCAATGGACACAGGACTGGAAAGGTCAGTTTTCATTTCAATCCCAAAGAAGAATAATGCCAAAGAATGTTCAAACTACTGCACAATCGCACTCATTTCACATGCTAGCAAAGTAATGCTTAAAATTCTCCAAGTCAGACTTCAGTAGTATGTGAACCGAGAACTTCCATATGTTCAAGCTGGATTTAGAAAAGGCGGAGGAACCAGAGATCAAATTGTCAACATCCGATGGATCCTTTGCAATGGAAGTAACAAATAGATTCAAGGGATTAGATCTGATAGACAGAGTACCTGAAGAAGTATGGGTGGAGGTTTGTGACACTGTACAGGAGGCAGGGATCAAGACCATTCCCAAGGAAAAGAAATGCAAAAAGGCTATTTCTATTCACAAATAGCTGTGAATAGAAGAGAAGCGAAAGGCAAAGGAGAAAAGTAAAGATATACTCATTTGAATGCAGAATTCCAAAGAATAGCAAGGAGAGATAAGAATGCCTTCCTCAGTGATCAATACAAAAAAATAGAGGAAAACAATAGAATGGGAAAGTCTAGAGATCTCTTTAAGAAAATCAGAGATACCAAGGGAACATTTCATGCAAAGATGGGCACAATAAAGGACAGGAATGGTATGGACCTAACAGAAGCAGAAGATATTAAGAAGAGGTGGCAAGAATACATAGAAGAACTGTACAAAAAAGATCTTCACGACCCAGATAATCACAATGCTGTGGTCACCAACCAAGAGCCAGACATTGTGGAATGTGAAGTCAAGTGGGCCTTAGAAAGCATCACTGCGAGCAAAACTAGTGGTGGTGATGGACTTCCAGTTGAGCTATTTCAAATCCTGAAAGATGATGCTGTGAAAGTGTTGCATTTAATATATCAGCAAATTTGGAAAACTCAGCAGTGGCCACAGGCCTGGGAAAGTTCAGTTTTCATTCCAATCCCAAAGAAGGTAATGCCAAAGAATGCTCAAAGAAACACACAGTTGCACTCATCTCACACGCTAGTAAAGCAATGCTCAAAATTCTCCAAGCCAGGCTTCCACAGTATGTGAACAGTTAACATCCAGATGTTCAAGCTGGATTTAGAAAAGGCAGAGGAGCCAGAGATCAAATTACTGACATCCATTGGATCATCAAAAAAGCAAGAGAGTTACAGAAAAATATCTACTTCTGCTTTATTGACTATGCCAAAGCCTTTGACTGTGTGGACCACAACAAACTGTGGAAAATTCTTCAAGAGATGGGAATACCAGACCACCCAATCTGCCTTTTGAGAAATCTGTATGTAGGTCAGGAAGCAACAGTTAGAACTGAACATGGAACAACAGATTGGTTCCAAATAGGGTAAGGAGTACGTCAAGGCTGTATATTATCACCCTGCTTATTTAACTTATATGCAGAGTACATCATGAGAAATGCTGGGCTGGATGAAGCACAAGCTGGAATCAAGATTGCCGGGAGAAATATCAATAACCTCAGATATGCGGATGACACCACCCTTATGGCAGAAAGTGAAGAAGAACTAAAGAGCCTCTTGAGGAAAGTGAAAGAGGAGAATGAAAAAGTTGGCTTAAAGCTCAACATTCAAAAAACAAAGATCATGGCATCTAGTCCCATCACTTCGTGGCAAATAGATGGGGAAACAGTGGCTGACTTTATTTTTGGGGGCTCCAAAATCACTGCAGATGGTGACTGCAGCCATGAAATTAAAAGACACTTACTCCTTGGAAGGAAAGTTATGACCAACCTAGACAGCATATTAAAAAGCAGAGACATTACTTTGGCAACAAAGGTCTGCCTAGTTAAGGCTATGGTTTTTCCAGTAGCTATGTATGGATGTGAGAGTTGGACTATAAAGAAAGCTGAGCATCAAATAATAGGTGCTTTTGAACTGTGGTATTGAAGAAGACTCTTGAGAGTCCCTTGGACAGCAAGAAGATCCAACCAATCCATCCTAAAGAAAACTCCAATATTTGGCCACCTGATGTGAAGAACTGACTCATTTGAAAAGACCCTGATGCTGGGAAAGATCGAAGGCAGGAGGAGAAGAGGATGACAGAGGATGAGATGGTTGGGTGGCATCACCGACTCAATAGATATGAGTCTGAGTAAACTCTGGGAGTTGGTGATGGACAGGGAGGCCTCCCGTGCTGCCATCTATGGGGTTGCAAAGAGTCGGACACGAGTGAGTGACTGAACTAAAGGATCCTAGAAAAAGCAAGAGAAATTTTAGAAAAACACCTACTTCTGCTTCATTGACTACCATATAGCCTTTACTGTGTGGATCACAACAAACTGTGGAACATTCTTAAAAAAATGTTAATACCAGACCACCTTACCTGCCTCCTGAGAAATCTTAATGCAGGTCAAGAAGCAACAGTTAGAAATGGACATGGAACAATGAAATGGTTCCAAATTGGGAAAGGAGTACCTCAAGGCTGTATATTGTCACCCTGCTTATTTAACTTATATGCAGAGTACACCATGAGAAATGTTGGTCTGGATGAAGTTCAAGTTGGAATCAAGATTGCCAGGAGAAATATCAATAACCTCAGATATGCAGATGACACCACCCTTATGACAGAAAGTGAAGAGGAACTAAAGAGTCTCTTGATGAAGGTGAAAGAGGAGGGTGAAAAAGCTGGCTTAAAGCTCAGCATTTATAAAACAAAGATCATGGCCTCCAGTCCCATTACTTCATGGCAAATAGATGGGGGAAACAATGAGCTTTATTTTCTTAGGATCCAAAATCACTGGAGATGGTGACTGCAGCCACAAAATTAAAAGACGTTTGCTCTTTGGAAGAAAAGCTATGACAAACCTAGACAACATATTAAAAAACAGAGACATTACTTTGCCAATAAAGGTCTGTATAGTCAAATCTATGGTTTTTCCACTAGTTATGTATGAATGTGAGAGTTGGACCATAAAGAAGGCTAAATACTAAAGAATTGATACTTTTGAGCTGTGGTGTTGGAGAAGACTGCTGAGATTCCCTTCGACTGCAAGGAGATCCAACCAGTCAATCCTAAAGGATATCAATCCTGAATATTTATTTGGAGGACTGATGTTGAAGCTGAAGCTCCAATGCTTTGGTCACTGATACAAAGAGCCGACTCACTGGAAAAGACCCTGATGCTGGGAAAGATTGAAGGCAGGAGGAGAAGGGGATGACAGAGGACAAGATGGTAGATGCAATGGATATGAGTTTGAGCAAGCCCTGGGAGATGGTGAAGGACAGGGTAGCCAGGAGTGCTGTAGTCCATGGGGTTGCAAGGAGTTGGACATGACTGAGCGACTGAATAACAACAACAAGAAGGATCAAGCCATGATCAGAAGGTTGAAACTTTCAGCTCCACCTACCCCCAGACCTTTCTCTGGGGAGTGGCAACCATTGAAGAGCTGAGAGGGTGGCATGCCTGGGGAGGGCATGAAAGATCCACACCAGCGCCCTCGCCCCCATCCTGTGCCCTAGACATCACTTTCCTGATCCTGTTCCTGAGATGTGTCCTTTATAATAAGCAGCAAAATGCAAGTAAATCCTTTTCATGAATTCAGTGAATCGTTCAAGTGAATACTGAAACTTGAGGAGTAGGTTGTGGGATTCCCCAGGTTTATAGACATTTGGTCAGAATTCCTGGGACTTGCTACTGGCATCTGAAGTGAAGGCAGTTTGTGCAAATGAGCCCTTGACCTGTAGGGTCTCTGCTAACTCCAGATAGTGTCACAATTGAGTTGATTCACTGGATACCCAGTTTGTGTTGGAGAATCAGAGAATTGATGTTGGAAAAGACAGCATGTCTTTGATGTTAGGGAGAAAAGCCTCTTGCACAGACAGCTAACTATTCCCAAGGAGCAAGGGCAGCCTAGAGACAGACTGAGCCACACCAGAGCTGAAATCCAGCCTTCACACTGGACTGAAATAATTAACTAGTCACTACTCTATTGCTCATTAGAAGAAAGGGAAAAACTAATCTGTCGTGTGAGAAGTTAGCTTTGGGAAGAGTTGTGATGAATAGGCGTAGGAAATGAACTCCCGAGGGTACAATCATGCTCTGTCTTTTGAACTGGATGCTCGTTACACAGATGTGTTCAGTGTGTGAAATACCATTAAGCCGGACACTTATGATTTGTGCTTTTTTCCCTTAAGTAGATTGTTATTTAAAACAAAGTCCTCGTTTCAAAAAATTCCTGAATTCCAGTTCTGCCAAAGTAGAGTGTCCTTCCAGGTCCTCCTTCTAAAATACTGTTGTCCAACGTAGCCAAGAAGCACAGAAAACATTCGGAAGGTGAAAGGAAGATGGGTCCTAGAGATTTGAGGAACAACATGGCAAGGTTTCCTTGGGTTTCCTTGTTACCTTCCATGTTTCTCTGTTAGTGTATCACAGAAGCCTCCAGCCCTGAACCACCAACAAGCATAGACCAAAAAAAAAAAAAAAAAAAGATTCAAGACAAACTGTTACCCCTAGTCAAAGTCTAGGAAAGGGGTGACCTAACAACAGAAAACCCTTCTGGCAATACTTGTCTTTTTCCAGCTAAAGGCCCATGAAAAAAACCTTATCTACCCACAAGTGTGGTTTTTGCAGGGCTGAGCCAGGAACTGACCTTCTGCAAACCCCCATGCACCTCCTCCACTGTACTGAAGCAGACAGCACTCTGATCCCTCCTCCTGTTGGTGCCAAGTAGACAGATAATCTTTCATTTCTCCCCAGTAGAACCAGGTGGGGCTCCAGCCCTCCTGCTGGGATAGTTGGCCCAGCAGAGCATGGGACTGGTCTTCCATACGCTGCCTGGTGGAAGCAGGGATCCCCCACTAGGGAGTGTCAGTGGGGTGCAGTGAGGAGCTGAGCCCCCACCACCAGCATCATTAGGGAGACTGAGACAGTGGTGGGCGGGCCTACCTGGCCCTTCCATTCTCTCCCTGCCCCATGGCCCCATGTCATGACGTCAGCAGGGCCAGTGGGTGGAGATAACTAAGCCCTCTCCCCCTCCTGCAGCAACAACACAGTATGAGTCAGTCCTCCACTTTCCCCCTCCTTGGTTTGGGACCCAGAAAGAAGCTGAACTAGACACCCACCCATCCCTCTGCTATACCTTAATAGATGGATTGCCTGCTCAACAATGAAGATTAATAAGATAAAGAGACACATAACATAATGTCGAAAATATTCAGGGTACAATAAAAGATCATTCATATTCCAAGAAACAGAAAAACCACACTATGAATGAAAATAGACAATCAACACTGAGATGATCAGGTGCTGGAATTACCTGATGAGGATTTTGAGGCAGCTGTCATAAAAATGCTTCAACAAGCAATCAAGAATTAAGGCAAATGAAAAAATAGAGAATTGAAGCAAAGAAATAGAATGTATAAGAATGAATTAAATGGAAATTATAGAAGTGAAAAATACAATAGCAGGTAAAAACTCAGATGGGCTCAGAGGTAAAGCGGAGATGACACAGGATAGAATCAGAGAACTTGAGCACAGATCAATCGAGTTGACCCAATCTAATCAATGGAGAAAAAATAGACTGGAGAAAAAAGAGTAATAGTCTCAGGGACTTGGGTAACAATAACAGAAAAACTAATATTTGTTTCATTGGAGTTCCAGAAAAGAGAGAGATAAGACCTAAAAAAACAAAACAAAACAAGAAGTAAAGGTCAAAAACCTTCCTAAATTTGGTGAAAAATATAAATGTTTAGCTCCAAGAAGCCAGGGAGATTCCAAATAGAAGTTGAAAGAAATCTGTAATAAGACACATGATAATTAAACTTCTGAAAACAAAAAGCGACAAAGAAAACAAAAAACAAAAATATCCAGAAAGAAACAATGTGTATGAAAATGCCAATTTGAACAACTGAGTTTCTCATCGAATCGTGGAGTCCAGAAGGGCACAGCATTTTTCAAGTACTGAAAGAAAAGATTTGTCATTAATAACATACCTACAGAAAGTCTCCTTTAGGAATGAAGGCAAATGAAGTCTCAGGTGGGAGAAAACTAAGAGAAGTTTTGCTAGCAAGCCTACCCATAAAGAATGACTAAAGGAAATTTTCTAAACTGAAAAGAAGTAAAACCAGAAATGGAGCTTCAGAAAAGAAGCAAGAACATTAGACAGGTGAAAATAGGCTATCCTACTTTTCATGAGTTTCTTAAGTCATATTTGATATTTGAAGCAAAAATTCTGATACCATCAGATATGGTGATCGATGTCTGAAGAAATACAAAAATATATTTAAAAGTGAGAGGGGTGAACAGACCTAATCGTAAGTAAGTTATCTAAGCTTCATTCCAAGTAGTATGTGATAAGCTATGTGTGTCTATTGTAACACTTAGAGAAACTACTAAAGTAAGTACACAGAGTGATATTAAAATAATTATAAATAAATCAAGATGGAATTTTAAAAATGTTTAAATAATTGACAAGAAGGCAACAAACATAAAGCAGAGACATAAGAAATAGGAAACAAACAGAAAACAAATTAATAAAATAGTAGACTTGGACTCTATATTTAAGGTATTAAGTATATTTATATTTAATACTTAAATATTAAATATATTAATAGCTACCTTAAATGTAAATGGCCTACACATACCAATTAAAGACAGATCCTGGCAAGTGGATTAAAATACATGACCTAAAAGAAACTGACCGCAAGCACAAAAATATTGATAGGGTAAAAATAAAGAATTGAAAAGCTATGCCATGCTTTTTAATAAAAGCAGGACAGGCTATATTAATATCAGATAAAGGAGACTCTAGAGCATTGGAAATTATTACCAACAAAGAGGGACCAGCATTGACTTATGAATCTCTATGGTTTGTTTGCTTTTCTTTGTACCTATGATTATGTCTACATTTTTATTTCTAATTTTGTATATTTATGATTTCACTCCTTTTCACTGTTTATTAGTCTGGCTAGCTTTTCTTTTTTAAAAAATTAGATTTTGCTCTTTTTTAAGGGCCTGCTTTTGTATTATTTACTCTGTCTCTTATTTTATAATTGATTAATTTGTGCTTTTATCCTTACTAGTTCCTTCCTTCAGCTTTCCTAATGCCCAATATTTTGTTCTTTGTGTAACTTTTACATTGCTTAATTTTCATTTGTTCTTATTTAGTAAAATAACTAAGGCTCTAAGTTTCTTGTGGGTACTGTTTGAGCTGTACCCATGGGTAATCACTGGCCATTTATTTGTTATTGCTATTTCTTAGATACTCATTTTAATTTTTTGCTTGGACCACAAGCATTCAGAAGTGGATCAATCACATCCTTGGTTTATGATGCACTCTTTTATTGGTCCATGTGTAGCTCTCTTCTGTTCTGTATTTATTTGTTGGATATTTGTTTTCTTTTAGTGATAAAAATCTGTGAATCTACTACAAAATAAAAACTAGGACTTTTATAACTTGTATCCACTTTTGTGGTCCTATTCATAGACATCCTCCTGCTTCTTTTCACCTCAGTTATGCATCATTATGAATGTTTATGCATCACTCTGAATCCCTTGGACTGCAAGGAGATCAAACCAGTCAATCCTAAAGAAAATCAACCCTGAATATTCATTGGAAGGAATGATGCTGAAGCTGAAGCTCCAATATTTTGGCCACCTGATGTGAAGATCCGACTCATTGGAAAAGACCCTGATGCTGGGAAAGATTGAGGACAAGAGGAGAAGGGCGCGACAGGTGAGGAGAAGGGCGCGACAGGTGATGAGATGGTTGGATGGCATCACTGTCTCAATGGACATGAGTTTGAGCAAACTCTGGGAGATAGTGAAGGACAGGGAAGCCTAGCGTGCTGCAAGGGGTCACAAAGTTCATGGGGTCACAAAGTTCATGGGTCACAAAGAGTCGGACACAACATAGTGATTGAACAGCAACCACCATGAATCCTGTGTTGATGTTTTCTTGCTTCTCCACCTGTTTTTTGTTTGTCTGTTTTGTTTTGTTTTAACTTCAGGTGTAATTCACAGACCATAAAATTTACCAATTTAAAATGCACAGACCAATACATCTGTATCTTCAGAATTGTGGGACCATGCTCAGATGTAATTTTAAATATTTTTGTCAACCCAGAAAGAACCCCTGTGCCCATTACCAGTCACTCCCAGTTTTCTCTTCCTTTCACTAGTTGGCAGCAACTAGTTTACTTTCTGACTCTAAGGATTTGCCTGTTTTGAACATTTCATGTAAATGGAATCACACAGAAAGTGCCCTTTTATGACTGGCTCCTTTCACTTAGCGTAATGTTTTGAAGGTTCAGCCATGTTGTAGCATGTATCAGAACTTTATTTCTTCTTATGGATGGATAATTCTCAACTGTGTGGGTATACAATATTTTATTCATTCATGAGTTGGATCCTTGAGCTGCTTTTATTTTTTGCTTCTCTGAATAATGCTGTGATGGACATTCATATATAAATTTTTGTGGAGAAATGCATTTTCATTTTGCTTGAGTATACATCTAAGAGTGGAATTCCTGGGTCATATAGTAACCCAATGTTTAACATTTGGGGGAACCACCAAACTGTGTCCTCAAGTGGCAGCACTGTTTTATGTTTTCTCTAGCAATGCATAAGGGTTCCTTTTGTCCTTGGCAACACTTACCATTTTCTAGCTTTTATATTTTAGCTGACTTAATGGCTATATTTTACTGTCCTTTGATTTGCATTTCCCTAATGACTAATGATATTGACTATCTTTTGATGTGCTTATTTCCTGTGCTTTTCATGTGCTTGTTTATGTCCTTTTAGAGAAATGTCTGTTAAAACCCTTTGCCCAGTTTTAGCTGTGTTCTTCTTCTTATTTTTATTGTTAAGTTGTAAGAATTTGTTTTCTGGATACAAGTTGTTTATCAAGTATATTATTTGAAAATATTTTTTCCTACTCCATGGGTTGTCTTTTTATAATCCTTTCTTGATGTTACCAGTGGCATCACAAAAACTTTCAATTTTCATAAAGTTCTGTTCATCTATTTTTTATTTTGTTGCTTGTACTTTTAGTATTATATCTAAGAAACCATCGCCTAACCCAATAATATAAAGGTATACTCCTATGTTTTATTCTAAGATTTTAATAGTTTTAGCTGTTATGTTTAGGTCTGTGATCCATTTTGAGTTAATGTTTGTGTATGATGTGAACAAGGGGTTAATTTCATTCTTCTGCATATGCGTATCCATTTGTCCCAGTGCCATTTGTTGAAAAGACAATTTTCCCCACCTTATTGTCTTGGTAACCTTAATGAGAATCAATTGAAAAGTTGAACTTAAAATTCATATGGAAACCCAAGAGACTGAAAATATTCAAAGCAGTCTTGATCAATGGAATAGAATTGAGAGTCCAGATATAAATGGTTGATCAAGGTTGCTTAGACTATTCTTAGTCCCTTACCAAAGAAAATAAATAAAACTAAGATTTTTATAAGGATTGTAATAATTCTGTAAATCAATTTGGAGAATATTGCCATCTTATTTATATTAAATCATACAATCCATTAACATAAAATGCTTCTCCATTTATTTAGATCTTTTTGAAGTTTAAGTGTGTCTTACAATCTTCTGTTTAATTTATTCTTAAGTATTTTGTTCTTTTTGATGGTCTTGCAGATGGAATTATTTTCCTAATTTCATTTTTGTATTTTTGTTGCTAGTTTATAGAAATATAATAGGTTTTTATATTGATCATATGTCCTGCAACATTTCTGAACTCATTTACTAATTCTAATAGGGTTTAAGTGAATTCCTTAAGAATTTCTAAATACAAGATCTTGTCATAGGCAAGTAGAAATTATTTTTACTTTTTCCTTTCTAATGTGGTATCATTTATTTCTTTTTCTTGTTTAATTTCTCTGGCCGAAACCTCCAGTACAGTGTCAAAATGTTGAAAGGCGAATCCTTGTCTTGTTCCTGAGCTTAAGGAAAAACATACATTCGGTCTTTCACTATTAGTGTAACTTTAGCTGCCAAGATCTATTTCAGTGTAGTTCTGTTGCATCTATATTCTTCTGAAACTTATATTAGTTATTAGTATTTGTTTTTAATAACTTTACTAAAAGGATCTCAGGCAGTATGTCACCTATGATACCTACATTTCTTAATATGATATTTTGTAAGTATGGCTATATTGTTGCATGTGACTATGGTTCATTCATGTTGGATTCTATATATTATTTTATTGTGTCAATATGACACAATTTAGCCATTATCCCATCTTTGGATAATTTGATTATTTCCATGGTTTTGCTATTATGAAGAGTGTTGCCATGATTATAATTATCAATATCTCTTAGGGTAAATTTGCCAGAATTTCTCTTGGGAATACATCTAAGCATGGACTTGCTGTGGGAATATTCAATTTTATAAGATAATGCCAGTTGTTTTCTAATGTGATTCTACACATTTACATATCCATTAGTAGCATATAAAAGGTTTTGTTGCTCTATATTCTCTCCATCCCTTTGCACTGATGAACTCTGATTTTGGCCCTAAAATGAGTATAAAATGATACCACATCTTGGGGCCTAATTTTCATTTTCCTCATAGCTTAATGGGGCTGAACACCTTTTCACAGATGGGCTTCATTTAACATTGGGTGGGTGTTTCCCTGAAGGTGTTGATTTTCCTGCACTTTCAAGCTTCACTTTTGCGTGAACCCAGGGAGTTCCCACTTATACTGCAGGACCTAGGGACAGAGGGGAAATATGCACACGCCTGCTGCATCCAGATTCTGCCAGTTTGAAGTCAGCCCAAGCTCCATGGAATTGTCTACCCTGGCATGGCTAAAATCAGGGGAGAGGCTGAGAACATCTGAGTTGGAGAATCAGAGGTATCTTCAACAAGCTTATATTTGTCATTTCCGTCTTTGATTCAAAAATTAGAGTTTTAAAAATAAATAATAGGTGAGTTTGTCCCATTATATTTGATGATATTATAGGGTACATTTGGTCTCAGTTCTGTCATATTATTTTGTATTATGCTTTCTGACTTTAACGCATCCTTTAAAAGTCTTTTCCTTCATGGTCTGTATTTCCAAGGTTTGCTTTGTGTATTACTTTTCCCTCTAATAATTTGGAAGTTTTATGGATAATTTTTATTTCCTTCAGTGGTTGCTTTGTAACTATGCACAATATTCTTTTATGTCTTATTTCTTGAATTATAACTTAAGAGGTTTTCCCACCATAAAAAAACAGGTAGCTTCGTTTCTTTCCTCTACTTCACTTTCTATCATGTCATCTTTCAGTATATTATTATTATTAGTTATTTTATACTTTACATAATATCCTTCTACATCGATTGCTTGATTTATCAGCTTCAGATGCGTTGATCCTCTTCTTCAAATGTGAGTATGTGTTCATATATATCCTGCTTAGATCTTACTCTGTATTTTTGGTGTAAGAACTTATATCTTCAGTTCTGGAAGGCCATCAGCTGATACCTCTTCAAATATTGTCTCTCTTCATCCTCTTTGGGCTTCCCTGGTGGCTCAGATGGTAAAGAATCTGCCTGCGATGCCAGAGATGTGGGCTCGATCCCTGGGTCAGGAAGATCCCCTGGAGAAGGGAATAGCAACCCACTCCAGTATTCTTGCCTGGAGAATTCCATGAACAGAGGAGCCTGGCTGGCTACAGTCCATGAGTTCACAAAGAGTTGGACACGACAGAGCGACTTTTACTTCCTTCATCCTCTTTACTTCTCCTCCTGTTACTCCTGTTAGACAGGTGGGAGATACCGGGCTCGGGGCTCCACTTGCCTCACCTGCTTTCTTGTGTTTTACTCAGAGCTTATCTCCAGAAAGTGCTGTTTCCCATCTGGGAGGTTCTGGTTTCATGATCACCTCCACCTCAGCCCTAGGGATTTCCCTCGACTGGGTAGGCTTTGTTGTAAATGTTTTCCTCGGGGTCTCATACCTGGTGAGTGGTGCAGCTTTGGGGCCCTTCACTGCAGCTGGAGCAGACTTGCCCCTGGTGTCTCCCTTCTCATTCATGACCCGGGGAGGTGGGTCTACTTTTGGGAAAGTAGAGGTGGTGGTTTTCTTTTTTCATTTTACTGAAGGGACGACTCTCCTAAGCTCCTGGCTCTAAGCCGAAAGATCATTCCTAGGCTCTTTTGTGCACAGGGCCTTGTGCCTCGACTCTTCATCCCTCATGGGTATTGAAACATGTGCAGTTTCATCCAGTTCTACTACCCCTGTGGGCCATTTCCTGTTAACTCCTGCTCACTGTTCTGGCTTTGAATTTTGTTTTATTTCTTGCATGAGAGGATTTTCCCTTCTTGCTTTGAGTTCATGGGAGTGGTTGTAAATTGACTTGCGTTCTCTTGTAGCCAGCATCTCTTCGTGTGTGTAGTGGGTGTGACACTTTTGTTGAACGTGGGGAGAATGCTTTCCCCACCAACTTGGTCCTCTGTAGAGAGCAGGAAGTGATGGTGATTCAGGCTGTAGAGGCTGGCCCTCCTCCTGGTAGTTAGGAAGAGTGCTAAATGCAGAAGTTCCAGAGTAGCCTGAGAAGGGAAACCTGGGAGGAGACTCCGAGGGACAGACAGGAGTGGCACAGTGGACAGGAACTTCTGCATGGTGGGTTGATTCGTGAGTGGCTAACACACAAAGATCCCCTGAAGGAGGGTATAGCAACCCACTCCAGTATTCTTGCCTGGAGAATCCCCACGGACTCCCCTTGCCAGAGGAGCCTGGCAGGCTACAATCCACGGGGCTGGGAAGAGTCGGACACGACTGAGTGACTAAGCCCAGCACACAACATGCAAACCTAAGTCATCTGTGAGATTGGCCTGTGGTTACTGTGAACCTCTAGGAACAGTGCCGGTAGGCGCAACTGCCTTCTTAGAGTGGTATTTTGAGGAAATTAAGGAAAAGGGTCCATCTTTCACATTAGGGACCACTTGAAGCGCAAAGACAAAAGTAGCAACATCAGTATTTTTTTAAAGAAAACTGGAGCAGGAAACTGAATGTCTTCTCCCAAGAATTTTCTGGAATCTGGGGGAGGACATTGAACCTCCCACAAGATGAGGTTAGGTTCAAGCTAACTGCATTTACTATTGCAGGGGTGGGGCAACCTCTAGTTCACATAGAACTAGTAACTTTTCTTGCCTTGCTTAGTCTACATGACAGAGCTCTGATCAAATAAAACGATCCTCACTTTCTGTGTGTGTACATACTCAGTTGCTCAGTCATGTCCGATTCTTTGCAACTCCATAGACTATAGTCCTCTAGGCTCCTCTGTCCATGGGATTTTCCCGGCAAGAGTACTGGAGTAGATTCCCATTTCCTCTTCCAGGGGATCTTCCTGACCCAAGGATTGAACCTGAGTCTCTGGCATCTCCTGTATTGAAGATAGATTCTTTACTGCTGAGTAAAGAATCTCACTGGGGAGGCCCTGGAGCAATGGTTTTCGGCCAGGGGTGATTTTCACCTCCAGGGGTGTTATCTAATGTATGGAGGCGTTTGTGATTGTCACGTTGTGAGTGGAGGAAGATGTTACTGGTGTCTCGTGTAGAAGCCGAGGATGCTGCTAAACATGCTATGATGCTCAGAACAGGCCCGACAAAGGATTTTTCAGCCACAAATGTTAATAGTGCCAAGACTGAGGAACCCTGATATAGAGTAGGTAGCTGAGGCTTAGAGCCTTCAAATCATCTGTGTTACATTGCAGAGTTGATCAGTTAGGAATGACAATGATAATTCATATTGATTAATAGCTGTATTAGACTCTGCTTGAGCTGCCATAACAAAATACCACAGGCTGGGTGGTTTAAACAATGAAAAATTATTTTCTCATCATCTGCAGGCTAGAAGTCCAAGATCAAGTCCAACACGGTCAGTTTCTGGTGAGGACTCTCCCTGGCTTGTAGACAGCCACCTCGCTGTGTCCTCACATAGCCTGCTGTCCATGTGTGCTTGTTGCAGGGAGGAGGGAGAGATGGTGAGCATGAGCATGAATGTGAGAGCTCTGAGATCTACTCCTATAAGGACACTCATCCTATTGGATCAGGGCCCCACCCTTATGACTTTATTTTACCATAATTACCTCCTCAAGGCTCCATCTCCAAATACAGTCATACTTGGGGTGAGGGCTTCAAGATGTGACTTTTGGGGGGACAAAATCCATGCATAGCAACTGCTCTCTCAGTGCCTGGCATTGCTCTTAGGACTTTATGGGTATGGTTATGATCACCCTATGACAGACATGGAAATTGAGATGAAGGAAAAGCCAGTGACTTACCTGGGGTGACAGGGGTGTGGGGACACTGCCAGGATGTACAGCAAGCAAAAGTCTCCAGAGCCTGTGCTCTCTGCCCCTGGGCTGCACTTCTCTGAGGGGCTCTGGCACGAATCTAGGTTTCCAGCTGTGTCCTAAGTTCTGTCCTGAGCCCTGCCCTGCACCTCATCTCCTTTTACAAGTTTATGGCCCAAGATATAGCCTGAGAATAAATAAGAGCTCAACACCATAGCTTGAACATGCATAGATCAAAGAGATTTGTTGAATGTAGCAAAAGGGATGAGCCTCTAGAGGAAGCCACCATGAGCTCCTGGGAGAGATGTCACAGATGGGCTCATGTATTTTCCTCCATCCCAGGCCCCCCAGGTTTGGGCTCTACGGCAGTGCAGCTGTGGAACAGGCATCTGGGCTGGTGGCCTGTGGTGATCACCAGCTCATAGCAGAGATAGTGTGGCTGATTGAGACAGCAGTTGTGGCCTCCAACTTTCTGATTATGGAATAAGGAGAAGCTCCTCTGTCACGCTGCTTCAGCAGTGGCATCCTGGAACTCACTCCTGGGAGCTGAGCCTGCAGCTACTCCTCTGGGCCTTCCAGGATGCTGTAAGCACCAATTCCCTGTATTAAATCCCTCTCTGCTTAATCCAGTCAGAGGCGTGTCTGATCTACTACTGCACCCTGATTGATACTGCTTGGCAAGGAAAGGGAAGGAGGGGGTGCTGGGGGGAGAGTCTGGGGGAGGCTCCTTCCCAGTCCATAGGCATCTTGTGCTCAGGGATCTGGGTTCCTGGGGAGTAGAGAGAGAGCTGCTAGTATTTCTCTTGAGAGCCACAATAGGATACATGAAAGATAGCGAGCTGGGAGGTGTTAGAGCCGAGTCCCTAGTCTCCTCTCTCCTCCTTGCTCGATGTGTGAATTTTGGTGAGTCTGTTACCCTTTCCTGGGCTCAGGTGATTCCATCAGTCTCAGTCTCAAGCCTGACATTCTGTGGCATTGGGTCTGAAATAACCAAGGGAGCTTGTAGGGGGTGGGATGCAGGCTGGGATTCTCAGCAGAGCCCTCTTTAAATGTCACGGTGCGAGGCTTTCCCATTTAAAGAGAGATTGACAGCCACAAGCAACCTAACAAGATTGCCGCTCTGCTCCTTCTCTTAGTAGACAGAGCATCTCACAAGCTGGAAATCAAGAGGTGCCTTGGGGAAGGGAGCGGGGAGCAAATGGCACCATTTACCAACTAGTCACAGGTCTGGGCTCTGACAAGTAGCAATTATTCAAGACAAGGCACCTGAAGAAAGGGGCAACTGGGCTCAGGGCCCCAGTGGAACTTTCTTCTGGGCCCCCCACAAGAAGAGGGGGGGATGTGTATGGTGTCCCTTGCAGGCTGCCTCCACTTAGCTCTGGACAATGAGGCTCCTAGAAAACAACCTGAGGAGAAGGTGGCTGCTGGAAGTGGTAGAAAGATCTCTGCTCTGTCGCTAGCTTGCTGTTTGACTCTGGATAGTATATTCATCTCTCTCTGGGCCTCTGTTGCCCTTATAAAATAAGAAAATGGGTTTTCATTCTAAGGGCAGGGACTGTCTGCTCTGTTTAGCCCTTAATCCCAGCACTGGAACAGTGCCTGGCATGTAGCAGGTTTTGATCAAAGTTAATAGTGGAAAGAATGAAATGGATCCTATGGCAAGACCTGGAGTGGTTTTAAGCACAAAAGGTAAGGTTTTAGTGGTGCTTTAGATGAACCACCTGGCTGCCCCATGGAGGATGAGAAAGAGAGCAGACTAGTTTCAGGAGGCCGCTGCAGTAAAATGATGGATGTAAAATGAAAGACCAGTGAACTGAAAGCTGTGAGAAGTGGCAACCTAGAACTTCACATCTGGTAAATGTTTTAGTGTACAGGTACGTTATCTGATGTCATCTCTACAGAGGCCTGGGGATGGGACAGATCTAGGATTGGTACTTGCTCTTCCAGGCTCAGAAATTAAGATTTAGAGAGAGGAAGGAAGTGATTTATGCAAGAGTGGAACTGGTAAATGGCAGATTCAGGACTCAAGTGAGGATGTGAGAAGATACTTAACATCACTAGTTATCAGGGAAATACAAATGAAATCTGCTGTAAAATACACCCAATAGAATAGCTACAACTAAAAAGACTGATCATAGCAAGTGTTGGCAAGAATGTGGAGGAATGGGAACTCCCCTACCCTGCTGGTGGAGGTATAATATTGCACAGTCTCTTGGAGAACAGCATGGCATTTACCAAACCCACTCCTAAGTATTTACCTGAGAGGAATAAAAATATGGTTGCACAGCCTTTTGTTCGTGAGTTTTCATAGCCACTTGATTCAAAAAAAGCCACATAAGCAACCCAAGTGTTTCTCAACATGGGAATATACGCAAATTGTGGATTGACCACACAATGGAATGCTACTTAGCAATGAAAAGGAGAGGGTGACTGATACAGGCATAAGGGTGGATATCAAAAGCAGAATCCTGACCGTAAGAAACCAGACACGAAAGGATACAAACTATAGTATATGATTCTATGTATATGAAACTCTAGAAAAGTCTAATCTGTATTGATGGAAAGTGGAGTGTGGTTGCCTGGAGCTGGAGCTAGAGAGAGAGACTGAATGTGGAGGAGGAAGAGGAAGCTTTAGGGGGTGATGGAAATGCTCTGAATCCTGATTGTGGTAGTGGTTGCATTTATCCAAGCTCATCACAGGATATGTTTGGGTGTGTGTGATTTATTACACTAAACTTATATCTCCATCAAATTGATGTAAGAGATCAATTGATGCCTCTTCCAGGGCTCCTGTAACTCATTCTGGTTCCCTATGGCCCCCCAGAACCAGGTAGATGATTGAGGCGCATGGCCATCCACCTAAGGAAGCCCTGACCCATCCCTGATCCTGCTCCTGGCCTCTAGGACTTCACTTGTATGTGAGGTTCACAGAGCCAGAGAGGCACCGAAGCCATATCTGTGGCTGCCTTCCCAGCCTTGTTCCGTTTGTATTTCCATGTCCATGTATCCACCTGGTGAGGAGACCTTGCAGAAAGGAACAGCTTTTACTGTCACTTGCTTTGAGAGAACACTTTGGCTCCAGCTTCAGAGGTGGCTGCCCATCCCCTGAATAATTTGGGGGTCTTAAACGTGGCTGGTCTTTGTTCTAAAAGGCCTTACTAAAACAGAGGCAGGCACAACCCTCCATCAACCTTGGCTCCTGGAGGTTTGAGGCCAAAGTCATGGCCTTAGGGTCTGTTCCCCTGCAGGGCTGACTTTGATCTCCTGGGGGCAGTAGCCTTTGTGGAATCTGAGCATCCTTCCCTCTCTCCTGGAGCCAGTAACTGACCCTGAAAGGAAGGTTGCAGTGACCAGCATTCACACTGAGCGACATTTGCTGTCTAGAGAAAATGTTCCACACTCAATGGGAAGGAAAATCCCAGAAAGAGAGAAGAGAGGGGCAGGGCATCCATCAATAGGGTGTGAGATCACTGAGGGGTGGAGAAGTCTCAGGTAGGGGCTCGCAGGATGGTCTAAAGGGAGGACAGGGTCTCTTGCTTGTTAGGTTGTCTGGATCCTACACTGCCTCCTTTTATAACCCTGCTTTGCCTCCTCTGACTTGGCCTGAAGGACAACGATGTCCCCCGATCCAGGATCCAAGGTCAGTTAGGGACTGGCCCCAGCTGCCCTTCAGCCACTCTTGTTTGCATTGCCTTGGTCCATGCTGTCCCCGCCTCCTGGAGGGCCCTCCCTCACTTTTCGATGTGCTATGTTCTCATTTGCATTCTAGTCTCAACTTTAGAGTCTTCTTGAAAGCCTTCCTTGACCCTCCCAGCAGAAGTAATTGTTCCCTTCTCTGAGCTCAGAGAAGACTTGGCTTGCTCTGCTGTTTATTTCTGAGTTTGTTTTCATGACCAGCTCTCTTCCAAGTTGGGATGTTCACAAGGGCAGAGCTTGCATCTTTCTAAGCTCCCAGCCTGGGCTCATGTGCCTGCTGCAGACCGGGCACCCAGGAAATGCTGGTTGAGGGAGTGAGTGCCCTTGGCCTGCACTTGGGCACAGCAGTTCTGTGGATGCTGGCATGCTGCATAGGCGGGTCCTGTCTGTGTATGGGCAGCTGAACCCTGGCATCTGGAGTAGGACCCTGGGGCTTGATCCCATAAGCCAGGCTGGGCAGCCAAAAAGAGGACAGACTTGGAAGCCGGAACCAGCCTGCTAAGCCCGTGATATTTACCAGGCTGACAGTTTCCCAGCCAAAGCAGCCCGGAGACAAGGGATGGCTGGAGAAAGTGGGTCATCTTGACTCTTATTCAAGACACCAGGGAGGGCCCTGGGGTTTAGCCGTGGCAGTGACGGAGACTGATCCTGTCATTTGCTTGGATCCAAATGAAAGGGATTAGTGACTGCAGAAATATATTAATTTTCCATGCAGCACAGGGCAAGGAGAGGCAGTAGAGGATTTAAAAAGAAAGAACAAAACTGTGTATGCACTTGTGTGCATGTGCCTGTGTGTGCATATACATGTGTGTGTATACTACACATACATACACATCATCCACACCCACATCATGTGTCAGTGTTCAATTGCAAGTGTCTCCATAAGTCTGACAGGCTGGAGAAGAGGCCTCAGTTTTAGAGCCTGGAGACTCCGGTTTGGGCCTCAGCATTTAATCAGGATGCTCCCTTCTGTGAACTTAGGTTTCTCATCTGGGATGCAGACATGTTGACTATCCTCACAGACCAAAGTGGCAGTCAGAGTGACGGCAGTGGCGGTCTGCTGTGGACATGAGAAATGGCCTTCACTCTGCTCCTGTGATTGGATTTCCCAACTCCTCCTGTGTATGGATGATGTTCAGGTCACCAGGTCACGCTTAGGATCCACCTGCGGGCCACACACCTCCAACCTCCAGGAACGCCAGGGATGGTGCCACCTCTGGAGTGGATGGGTGTCCATGGACATGGCAGAGCTGGGAGCCCCGACCCATTTCCAGCAGATGCTGTGACCTGTGGCAAGCTCCTTCCCCATCTTACTTTGTTTTCCCCAGTTGCACAATGACAGCCTTGATTATTCTCTGTTTCAGAACACTTTGGGAGCAGGGAGGGTGCATGGCTGGGCCAGGAAAGGCATGGCGGAGTGACCTAATGACCCCAAAGTGAGTGTCAAGGCCAACTGTTAAAGGTGCCCTTTTATTTCATCCTTCACTAGTACTCTGTCCCCTGGCCTCACGGCTGCCACCGCTTCTGCTCTTTTACATAAGTTACTTTCAGTTTGGTTCTGCTCTTCCCTGAGAAGCCCAGCCCCAGTGTGTGGTCCACCATGGCCTCCCTTAGGAGTGCAACTGGCTCATCATGACGCCCTTTCCCAGTAGTGAGGGCCAGACAGACGCCGTCCCCCTTCTGCTCGGCAGGCAGACAGCACTGTCCACACGGCCTCTTCCTCCAGCCCCCCTTCTCCACAGAAGGCAGGGGAAAGGGAGGGGTCATTTCCCTAGTTTCACAGAAAGACAGGGCTTCCAGCATCGGAAAGGCCGCCCCTGCCTCTGGTTCAGGAAACTCTTCATGCAGGAGAGACTTTAAGCCCCAGCCCGTCCCACCCCCTCCCGCCTCCTGTGCTTAGGCTGGCTCATGGCCTCGGCTCCCAGACACACTCTCTAGAACATCCTCCCTCCCTTCTGAGCCCAGGAAACTCTTTAAGTTGTTCCAGGCTCAGCTCCAGCTTTGCCTCTCCAGGGAGCAGATTTGCTGGGCCCACGGTCTTGGCCCTCCCCACTGGGTGCCGCGTGACTGCAGGGTGCATAGATTCTGTAGTAGCTTATGCGCCCCTTTACCTGCATGCATGGAGCTCCATCAGAGGGCCTTCTTGCCTCAGCCATCCTTGTACTCAATCCAAGCCCAGAGTCTGGGTCTAAGGAAAGGCTCCCAAAACATTTGAGAAGTGAGTGTTGGACTTCCCCGGGAGGTGGTCCAGGGCCCTGGCCCCAATTCTTGTGAGCATGGATAAAAGACCCATACGCCACATGCCTCCCAATCCAAATTCAGCCTGCTCCCAGGACCCCAAACCTGGTGTCCTGCCTGAGTCTTGAACGAGCGGGAATGAGATCCCCAATTTTGTCTGGGGTTCCTCCCAAGTCCCGCCTATCTCTTCTCCCCAATCCTGATCCTTTACTCCAGAGACAGAGAGATGCAGAGACAGAGAGAGGCCAGGAGACAAGAGAAAAATGCAAAAAAGAGATTTAAGTTGAGACAGACAAATACACATGGAGAGACAAAGAAAGAGAAATGAAACAGAATGAAAGAGAGCGAGAAGACACAGGCAGAGAGGCAAAGCAGGAGACAATCAAAGCAGGGGAGGGAAAGCAAGCTGGAGATGGCAGGCGGGGTCCAGGCAGCCTCGCAGCTGCGGAAGGGAGCCTGCCAGCCTGGTGGCGAGGGGCTGGCCCGGAATAGGGCCCCAGCACGGGGCGGTGGCAGCTGGGCTGGGCATTTGGCTGCCTCTGCTGAGCCCAGGCCCTGCGCCTGACCCAAACCCAGCTGCTCCAGCCTTCTTGTTTGGCTGCCTGCAGCCTCCAGGCAACCTTCATGCTCTGGGACCAGGAGACAGGGGAGCAAGTGACAAAGTCAGGCCTCTGAGGTCACCTCTGCCAGACAGGGAGGCAGAGCTGCATATTTCTCCAGCGGGACCCAGGCAGAAGCCCATTCCACTTGGCTTGGGGAGGAGACATGTGGTTTTCGTGACAGTGGATCTCCTTTCTAATTAGAGACGCACTGAGGCGTGTGTCAAAATCGGCAGCATTTTTTTAGCTCCACAAATAAGAACAGCTCTTCACTCCAGGGCAGTGTTTTCCTTGGTTTGGGGCACCTCCCTGAAGACGCTGTTTCTCGGATGCACTTTCCAAAGCATCCCGGCCCACAGGGTGTCAACCCATCAGGAAGCCGGGGCCTGGAAGGTAAGAGAGGGGTCCAGGCACAGTCAACCTCTAAATGTCAGCGCCAGGACCCGAATCCCATTAGCAGGTGCCACCGAGCTCCCAGCTGGCCCCCGGAACTCTGGGGTCCCATCGTGGCTGACAGGCTTGGGGGACAAACTGTGGTTGGGCCGCAGAGCGAGGCTGGGTACCAGGTCAGGAGTCCTTTTTCTCTTATTTTGTGGCAACATGCGGTCATATATTTAGGGATGCAGGGTGAGTAAGCCAACATAATTTTTCAAGCAATGTAGGTGTTTTAATTATTTTCCCTTGAAGACCTACTCATTTTTTGTGCTCTGCTGAACTTCCCTGGAATCAGAGCCCAGCTGGTTGCTGGGCGGCTGGGGAAAGAGATCTGGGACCTAAAGTTGAGTCAGAAGTGATTGACATGCAATGAGATGGCATATTCTATATTCCTCTTGAGGCAAAAGCTTAGATCCCTTTGGGTCCCCTGGATGTAGAAGGACTCAACTCAAGGTACAGGGCAGGGCTGTGTGGAAGGAGACAGGGAACAGGGAAGAAAGAAGGGAGCAGGTGTGTGTGGGGGGGTCAGTCATCAGGGTTTTGTGTGGACTGTGAGGCTTGTGATGTGTGCTACTTGCCCACCCCCTCCTTCCCCCGATGGCTTCATCAAAGTCACTAACTTATTACTTGTTAGTTGCCTGCATGTGGGCACCAGGTTGGTTCACAGATGTCTGCATGGAGCTGTTGAGGGAGGGAAAAAGCCAAGGGCAAGGATTTGTGTGCTCACAGACCTTGGAGTTGGGGTTTCCAGCCAAGCGTGCCTTAGTATTCAGGGCTCAGAAGCCCTAGCTGACATCTGGGTTATGGATACGCATAAAATAGGGCCCAGGATGCCGAATTGGAGGCGGTGGGGAAGGTATT
Organism: Muntiacus reevesi; assembly: GCF_963930625.1. Taxonomy (NCBI): domain Eukaryota; kingdom Metazoa; phylum Chordata; class Mammalia; order Artiodactyla; family Cervidae; genus Muntiacus; species Muntiacus reevesi. The sequence continues at coordinate 113,147,674 of NC_089250.1, forward strand.
GGTTATCGACTCAGGATCCAAGAGATCCCGCCAGGCTGAAGTGAGACTGAGTCTGGGAGGCTGAAGTTTATTCACACAGGAGATTTCTAGTCAAGATGGCTGATTAGGCTGATGCGAGATCATCTTCCTTTTCCAGATGCTTGATGGAGTAGGAGGAAGAGCAGAAGAGGGGGAAGGAGGAGACACAGTGGAAGCCACAGAGCATGGGGTGCCAGAACAGATTTGTGCTTTAGGAGCTGGATGCAAACTGGGGCTGAGAAGGTCTCAGGCCCTGGATCTGGGCTCTCTGGGGAGAGTCAGTAGCCAGGAAGGAATTAGGTCATCTGCATTTGGAAGCCAGAATCCTGTGGGAGGTGGTATGATTGGCCCCAATTATGCACCCCTCTCTGCAGCCAGACTCCTGCCATTGCCTCATCGTGGGAAGAGTATTTGTTCATGCCTCTTAACGTTGGGCTCAGCTGTGAAACTTGTTTTGGCCAGTGTACCAGATGCCTGAATAAAGATTCAGAAAGATGGTGACAGCCTGGAGTAAGGCTAAATCTAATAGAAGGGAGTTTAATTGGGTCTGGAGACTTCCGTCCAACATGGCGGACGGAGCTGACACGTGGTGGAAAGTGCCAGCCTGCCAGTCTGGGCCTGAGTCTCCCTTGTTTCTGCTGGCTGTGCTGAGCCTCTGCCAGAGTCTGGAAAGGTACATGTCCTGGTTATTCTGTTGGTCTAAGGAAGGTAAGAGAATGGAGAGCAGGGCTATCCAAGCTGACCACAGATAAGGTGCCCAACCATCCCAGTTTTCCCAGGACTGTGAGGTGTACTGGGAGGTGGGACTTGCAACACCCAAATTGAGAAAGTCCTGGGAAGACCAGAAAAAGCCAGTCATCCTACGCACACACTTGGTGAGAGAAGCATGGCCAACCCAGCTGCAGTCTGAAGGGGGCCACCTTGCCACTACAGCCTTGATCAGGCCATGCATAGATAGGCAGAGAGCTCTCTCAGCTGATCCACAGACACATCATCCACATGAGTCGTTCTAACTGCATCCCCTCTGACTTTGTGATTATTTGTTCCACAGCGATCTTATGGCAGTAGCTAAGAGAGAGACTGCCATGAACTTAGATATTGTCACTGTGAGGAGTGAGCTGCCCACACCAGTGGACCCTAGAGCCTCAAGTTGACTAAAAAGTCCACTTCTTATTCAGTGTGTTAAAGCAGTGGCTCTCTATCCTGACCGCATATTTGAATTTCCAAGGGAGCATAACAAAGCTGAGCATCCAGAACACTTTCCAGAGCGTCTATTCAATTCTTCCACCACTCGCTCCTGGCTTCATCATTTTTTAAAAAGCCCACCAGGTGATCCTGATGTGAAGGCAGGTTTGGGAATTGGTGGATTAAGTAGTAGACCAGACACAGCTGAAAAAACAATGCTTAAGTTGGCTCAGTGGAAGTTTCTGTACCTGAATTGGCACACACCAGCTCCTTCTCACCCTGGAAGGGGAGAGGCAGCTTGGAAGAAGTTTCTGGGATGGAGACTCAGGGGTCTGAGTAGACCCAGGATCCTTTGTGTTAATCAGGGTCTTGGAGATGTAAAGAAGGCTGGGGAGGAGTGAAGTGGGAGTCCTGTCCTACACACCCAGGTTCTGTCCTCTGCTCTAAGAGGCAGGGCACAGTGTGAGCTATGTCTAGGCCTGAGCTTCCCAAACTTTAAGTGCCCAGGAAGCGGCTGTGGATCTTGTTAAAAACATATAGGTTCCAACTCATGTGGAACTCATAGGTCTGGGGTGGAACTGATTCTCTGCATTTCTCAGGTGATGCCCATGGGCCGGAGCACATATTGAGTAGGAAACGGGTGGGAAAAGAGGGGAGAGGACCCCCAGGTTCCATGATCCCCTTAGGCTGTTCATACCACAGAGAAGAGGGTTCATAGAGGTGGGAGGTGTTCCCATTCTAGAAGGGCTGCCATGGGATCTGGAGGTTCAGCATGGCCCCATAGGGCAGATCTGGGGGAGAGGGAGGCGGCTCATTGAGTACAAAGTTCAGGATGAAATGACTGCCGTGGGAGGTGGGTTGCTTCCTGTTCCAGCATCGCAGTGGGGCTATCACTGGGAGCAGGATGACCCCTCAGGGAGAGGGCCTGGGTGTGGTCATCCACCCAGAGCCTTCAGAGCCTCCTCCTGCCCCAGACTCTTGGATCCTTGAGGTCCTTCATTTCTGTATTTGGGTCAAGAACAGAGCCTGGGTGGAGACTGATGAGAGGCTGTGGGTAGCTGCGGGGATGCCTCCCTTCCATGTGCACATGGAAATCTCACCATCTGCTGGTTACCAGCCAGATCTGGGCACACAGGCAGCCTATGTGGGTCCTCTCTCTGTCTAAGAGGAGATTTTGGTCTCTGGGAAATGGACACCCCTGATTGGTGGAGGCTGCCTCCTTGGCCAGACTGCTTAGCTGGGGCCAGGAGACATCAGATTCCAGAGGAATCAAATCTGATGACATGTGTGCTCAGCGTCTAAGCTGAGAGCAGGATTCTGTTTCACAGCTGTCATGGCCTGCTGTACTGCTGGGCAAGGCCAGTCCTCGTTTCCTGCTCTGTACAGTGAAGTTAGTGTGAATGGCCCTTCCACTTCTGACTTTCTACAACCGTGTGGAAATTTTGGCCTGTTTTGGCTTCCAGATCCAGAAGAGTGAGAATCTGGCCAATTCAGAGGAAACAAGATGTTAGGGTAACCATTCTCTGTATCTCCTTGGAAAAGAGTTTAGGACCATGGGGCTGGAGGAGACAGCAGGGGGACTGCAGCTGCAACCAGCCTGTGTGGGGCACCTCTGCCACCCTGGGCTTTGAGTCAAAGCAGATGTCTTGGCCCCCAAGACATTTAGGGCTCCAGAGAGCTCTCTCCATCCCTAGCTTCTCCTACTACCCCCACCCTGGTCTGGGCCATAGCCCTCAGCACTGTGGGCCAGAGGGATGGGTAGCAGTGGAGATGGGGGCATTATCATTATTATACCCATTTTCCAGATAGGCAAACCAAGGCACAGAGAGGTTAAATTGATTTTCTGATGTCACATGGCCAGGATGTGCCAGAGATGAATTTGAACACCTTTCTGCCTTGCTCTACTCTGTTTAAACCTGTGTTCTTGAACACCGGGTTTCCAGGCAGATGAGAGACATCAGTCTCCTGACCATTTGGGACAGTCCCTGAGCCTGCAAGAGTAAATGCCAGAGACACAGCCACTCCTTCAGGTTGGGTTCAAGGTGAGACCTCACTCCCCAGCCCAGAGATGGAGAATTCAGGGTGGGTGAAGTGCAGGAGAAACCCCACTGCTCCAGGGCAGGGCTGACCCAGCATAGAAAGTCAGACTCAAGAGGTGCAGCTTATTTCTGCCAAGCTCTCAGGTTGGAGGCCAAGGCCCCCTGGAGCAGAGCCAGGATACCTTTCCCGCCCTGGTCATGGCTGGCCCAGGGAAGGGGGCCTGGTGGGAATTCTGACTGGGAGGGGCTGGCAACAAGCAGGAAGCTGGCAGTTTGGTATGGGAGGAAAGCATGGGACAGAGGGTGAAGGACCCTGCATCCCATGGGAGAGGTTTCCATGAATCCCCTCTTGGCACATTACAGTCTAAGCTCTGCAGCCACTCCGGAGGCCTCCTGGGCTCTGCTCCCAGCCTCTTCTGGAGTTTCTTTTGGAGTTCCACAGCTGAGTCTGATGGAGAAGCAAGGGAAGGCCAGAGTCTGTGTTTTGGAACTTTCCTATCAAAATAAAAGGAGCTGGGAAAAAGCAAATACTGTTGAAGCCCAGGCAAAGATGGAGAAAACTGTGCCTTTTATGGCCGAAGCTATTAAAAGTCTGCTTAGGAACACGATGGCTGGCCGTGGCTTGCCTTCCTGCCAGGATTCCTCCCGGCCTTCCCTCGGCTGTTGGCCCTTCCTGACTTCACCTCAGGGCTTGTGAAGGGTTTTCGGGGGCTCCTGACAACTTTACGCTCGCAGCTTGGCGAGCACCCATCTGCATGGATCTCGGAGCACATCAGGGTTCATTTCCAAGGACCAGTCGTATTTCACGGTCTGTGTGGACTTTGCCATATTGGAAACTGCTGGCTGTGGAGGGACCGTTAAAAACAAATGTTCTGTGTTTTCAGCCTCTCTCACCTGCCAAGAGGTTTCCTTGATGGCGCTGGCCCAGAAAACCATGGCAGATGAAGATTAGATTAGAATAAATTGATTTAAAAGTGACACGAGGCTCCTCGGGAGAGGCTTAAATATTTCATACTTGAGTATGACATAGATTTCAGCTGGGCCCTGCATGAAGGGGGAGGGGAATGGGAATCCTACACCCAGATTCAGTGCAGCCTTGGAATGTAGCGGATGGAGGCAGGATGGCCTGAGCTTACGAGCTGCGGCATAAACCTCTCTGCCTCAGTTTCCTGATCTGTGGTTGTTGCTATGCAGTCGCTCAGTCGTGTCCGACTCTGCGACCCCATGGATTGCAGCACACCTGGCTTCCCTGTCCTCCATCATCTCCTGGAGCTTGTTCAAACTCATGTCCATTGAGTCAATGATGCCATCCAACCATCTCATCCTCTGTTGTCCCCTTCTCCTCCTGCTTTCAATCTTTCCCAGCATTAGGGTCTTTTCCAATGAGTCAGTACTTCGCTTCAGATGCCCAAGTATTGGAGCTTCAGCTTCAGCATCAGTCCTTCCAATGAATATTAGCTGTAAAATGTGATAAAAGGGTGTTTATGACTAGCCTCTTAGAAGTTTTTGGAAGTCTCCCCAAATCAGCCTGGATTGGGGCCCTCTTCCCCGAGTCCCAGGAACTCTGGGCAGTGTCTGGAAGTTGAAGGCAGGGTTGGGGATTTCCCCGTGAGACTGGGATTCATAAACTAAAGTCTCTGAGGCTCAAACTTGTCAAGTCATAATCCCACCTGGGTGAGGAGGTGCCGTCTCCCATCCCACCATCTTTACACCCTCACTGGATTTCCATCTGGCACCTTCTCCCCCTCCAGTTGCTCTGGCTTTTTTCTGAGTGATAGTATTCCTGGAGCACAGAGGGAGGGGTATTTTTCCAGGGCCTGCACACCCCCAAACCTATCCCTACCCCGGCAACCTCCCGTTGAAGTTACCCATCTGGAGGGAACAGAGTGATTTGCATATTGAGCTTCGAAACCATAAGGTTCCCCGGGGGCTATTCCTTGACCTTTATTTACCTTGGTGACCCGAAGAGAAGGTGATGAACGGGGGAATTAGGGATCGTTGTCAGTGTCTGGCATGCTATGGTTCATCGGGTCGCAAGTCAGATATGACTTAGTGACTGAACAATAACAATACCGGTGCCTAGAGTAACTGGGTAGAGGCTCTTCTGAAATGGGTGGGGGCTTCTACCCTGCTTGCCAATAAATGTCTTTCTGGCGCCAGTGAGATCTTCCTGGGGCCAGTGAGACCTTCCTAGGTCTGCGGCAGTGAAGAGCAGAGAGGAGTTCCTGTGGGCTGGGGAGACAGCAAGCCTTCTTGAAAGAGAGCGAATGTGAAGGCACGAGCTCTGACCTCGGTTGGATCCGTGGGTCCGGTTCATAGGGAGGACACAACCAGAGAAAAGAAAAGCCTGGTTTCTTATTGCCTAGGAGAAAATTCATCTCCAGGAACATTTCTCTTAAGAGTGTGTGAGGTCTGCTGGGGAAGCTTTGCTTCTCCAGGGCAAAGAATTTTAATGTGGTATTTGAATGTCTGGCCAATGAAGTAATCTGAAGGGATGGAGAATAACTCTTGGGAGACAATTTGTGGGGCCGCAGGGCTCTCTGGACCTTTCAGCAGTGACCCTGATCTTGTGACCATTGTTTTGGGCAGGTTCTCACCACCCCTATAGTCTTTTTCCCTCCCAGTCCTCCCTTCTCACCTCCCAGGAGGTAGATGGGATCTTGGCAGCTGTCTACTCCCTCACCACAATGCACACAGGGTAGGTGAGCCCCGTGCTGAGAGCCACAAGGGGCTAGTTAGATGACATTTGTTCACTGTTTGAAAATGCAATATGGGCGTGGGGAGTTAGGACCTTGGCGAAAGTACCAATGGCTGAAAGGACGTTGGAGGTGAGCCACGCTTTCATTTTTCCAATACATTTTGAGGATTTACAATGTGCCAGGCAGTCCTGGGCACTGAAGATGCAGCAGGGAACAAGGTGGGGCTTTTACTTTGGGGATGGAGGAGAGAGAAAAACAAGCAAGCAAACACGTGAAGGTTATTTCCGGCATCCTAAGTGCTGTAAGGGAAGTGACGTAGGATGACAAGATGGAGGATGAGTGGGTGAGGGCAGCTTTTAATAGGTGGTCAAAGGCACACTTTGAGGGAGTCAGTGGAACAGAGGAGGGATGAGAGAAGATGTAGGAAGATGCAGACAACAGCCAGGAAGGTGTTGTCACTATCCAGTGTCTTGGGCCAGGAAGGTGACAGCGGAGGTAGGGGAAGCAGACCGATATGGGACATATTTTAGAAGCATCACTGATGAGGTTTGTTGACAGATTGGATGCTGTGGGTACAAGGGAGAGAGACGTAAAAGGTAAACTCAGAAAAAGTTTTGCTGAGTGTACGTGTTTACTCTATGCCATTGCAGCCAATGATTTGTGACCTCTTATGGAAGAACACAAAGAGTACAATCAAGTAGTTTACTTCAAGAATCAGAACCAAGGCGGGGGGGGGGGGGGGGGAAGACATGCAAAATAGCCCCAGTCTAGGGACCAACAGAGTTATCACAGTTGAGTTTCAAATTGGACTTGGAGTTTCTTAGCAGGTAGGGAAAAAGAGAAATAATATACAGCTAAGATAATTAAAAGACGCTTACTCCTTGGAAGGAAAGTTATGACCAACCTAGATAGCATATTAAAAAGCAGAGACATTACTTTGCCAACAAAGGTCCGTCTAGTCGAGGCTATGGTTTTTCCAGTGGTCATGTATGGGTGTTGAGAGTTGGACTGTGAAGAAAGCTGAGCACTGAAAAACTGATGATTTTGAACCATGGTGTTGGATGAGACTCTTGAGAGTCCCTTGGACTGCAAGGAGATCCAACCAGTCCATCCTAAAGGAGATCAGTCCTGGGTGTTCATTGGAAGGACTATTGCTGAAGCTGAAACTCCAATACTTTGGCCACCTCATGTGAAGAGTTGACTCATTGGAAAAGACCCTGATGCTGGGAGGGATTGGGGGCAGGTGGAGAAGGGGACGACAGAGGATGAGATGGTTGGATGGCATCACCGACTCGATGGGCATGAGTTTGAGTAAACTCTGGGAGTTTGTGATGGACAGGGAGGCCTGGCGTGCTGCGATTCATGGGGTCACAAAGAGTCGGACACGACTGAGCAACTGAACTGAACTGAAGATAATATTCATGATTTTTAGAGTGAAAAAAAAAAAGTATACTATTTTCTCAAAGGAAAGCCGAGATTCTCTTAGCACTAGTGTCTAAACAAATTTTTTTCTCCAGGAGACATTTTTTTTTTTTACAAAGATCTCTGCTTGCAGTGTGGAGTGGGGTCTTAGACACGCCTGTGGCACCTGCACCAAGAAATTGTACCTGGCTTTCCTAAGAGTTGTTGCCCAGAGACCCAGGGCGTCCCATTAAAATGCAGCTGAGTGGGGGAAAGCATGACGGTAGCCTTCTAATGGTTCATGGAAGATGGAATGTTAAACTGTGCTTAGAAACCAGAGTGGAGAATCATAACAAAATAAAGAAGGGCTAAAAAGTGTCAAGACTCGGGAATGAAAATTGCAATCCTTGTGTGAGTCAAGAAGTCATGTGCATTTTTCTTACATTTGCTTTTAATGTTCTACATGCAGAGTTCATTTTTTCGGATTAAAAAATTGGTATCTCCACATCAGAGACAAACTTGAAAAGAGTAAAAACTGAAAAGGATAGATAAAATAAAAATTAAAATCTCCCCTCTGGGATAGCCAGTAGTAATGTTGAATGCACTTCTTCGTCTTATATAATTGTGCACAGGCACACACACATACACAAACCAGATATTTGTGTGATAAATTTATGTCACATTTCCTTTCTTCTTAAATGCACATTTTTCATCTTTAATATTTCCAAAGTGTGCTTCTTTAACGTTTCCTTATATTGAAATATTTTTTAAGTCTGTGGTGCAACTTAAAATCACTGCCTTTGTACAGGAAATACTGTATAAAGCTAGAATATTAGGGTTTTTTGTGCATATGTAAATTGATCTCCTACAACTTTCATTTAACATTACATTATGGATATTGCCACATGCCTTGAAATATGCTCTGAAGATAAGAGTTTCACTGGCTACATAATATTCTATCCTAAGAATGTCCCCATATGGACTCTTTTTCTTCTCTTACTGAAGAACACAGTTTTGCAGCCACACATGAGTAAGAGAAGTGACTCTCATAACTTAAGGTGAAACCATATAGCAGATGAACTCTGAAATAGGATTTCTGTGTATCCTGGTGGCATTTGATATAGCAGTGGTCCCTGTACTCCAGAGGTCTAAGTTCTCTCACTGCCACTATGATCCAAGTGTGCTGTTTGCTGTCATTGGATGCCAGTTGCCCCCTCTTTAAGACAAGAAAGCTTGCTGTAGTTCTTTCCCTTTGAAGGATACTAATAACTAAACCTGGCCAGGGGATCTTCCCAACCCCAGGTTTCCAATCCATGTCTCCTTCATTAGCAGGCAGATTCTTTAGCACTGAGCCACATATAAACAGGAAGCCCTGTTTATATGTATATGTATGTGTATATATATATGTGTGTGTGTGTGTGTGTGTGTGTGTATGTGTGTGTGTATATAAATATATTTATGTGTATATGTATGTGTGTGTGTGTGTGCGTGTGTGTGTGTGTGTATTTAGCATTTTAATGTCTTCTAATTTCAAATCCCAGAACCTCCTTCTGACTCCTTCAAATGAGTGCTGTTGGAGGAGGTGACAGGGAGGGCAACTTGGAGTGCTGTCAAAGGACCTAGTCTCACTGTTCTCTTGCTGGAGGTGTGACCTCTGACATGACCCCTTCCTTCTTAGGGCTCAGGTTTCTCATCTCTAGGGACTGGCGGCTAGGCTGGTTTTTCAAGGGTCCACATTTGAGAATTCTAGACCGAGGCCTGGTCATTTCCTGGGTATCTGGCCACTTTAGATTAGAAAATCCCCAGAAAACCTTAGGCCCCTGCGCCAGGATTGGGTCCCACTGCCCTTCACATGTCCGAGAACATTCTAGAGAAGCTTTGCCTTTTCCCTGCGGTAAATAGGACAAATAGAGTTTATTAGTTGTGCTGGTGGTACACTGACACTGTAGCATCTTCAGTTTACAAGGCAAGTTGCCGTCCACCATCTCATTGAGCTTTACAAACACCCTCGGGGATGGGGTCACTGAGCGTATTGTGTCTATTTTACAGGTGAGGGATCTCAGGATAAAAGGTGAAGTGACATGGTAGGGTAGTAACCCATGGAATGACTAAGGGCTTCCCTGGTGGCTCAGATGGCAAAGAATCAGCCTGCAGTGTTGGAGACCCAGGTTTGATCTCTGTGTTGGGAAGATCCCCTGGAGAAAGGAATGGCAACCCACTTCAGTACTGTTGCCTGGAGAATTCCATGGACAGAGGGGCTTGTCCACGGGGTCACAAATAGTTGGGCACATCTGAGCAACTAACACTTTCACTTCAGGTTGTGAAACGAGTTTGAACAACCATTCCAGACACACTTCTGCTCACCTAGCCAGGATGAGCTATTGCAATGAAGCCAAAGGGAGCTGGGAGTGAGCCTGGAGGGGAGGCCGGGAGGTGCTGGCTGGCGAGAAAGGAAGCGGAGCTTCCGGACAGGTGGGGACCCAGACAAAACAGTCCTGCGGAGCCAGGCAGAGCTGAGGGTTTTCTCTCAGGGAAGTACTGTCCCCTCCTGCCCTGTGCAGTTGTCCTTCTACAAGACATGTGACATGACCTTTCATGATTGTACATGTGGAATGTGTCCACATCCCAGTTGAACAAAGTAGATTTGTAACAGGTTGAACAACTCCAGCTACTGGTGATGGATCAGAAACGATGTGGAAGGAGGTGTTTTGTGGACTGCCACTGGGCTCCATCCTTAGCCATGTCCTGCCCCACCACCTCCTGGGAATGTGGACCATTGGGCAGGGGGCAGTCTGGCTGTCATTTGCCGATGACATTCAGCTGGGAAAAGCTGAGGCTGTTTTGAGTGATGGGCATGGATCCAAATGATTTGAGTGATGGGCTGACTCAACCAAGAATAAATGCTGAGTTCTATTCAGGGATCTCGCAAACATATACCTGCGTAGGAAGGTGGCTGTGACTTTGTAGCGTCATTTTTAGAGGGAAAAAAGGAGGCATTCAAGTTTTAATTTGTAGGTCAGAATGAATGACATGTGAAGCTGTCAGGAAACATCATTAGCAGTGTGGATTCTGCTAATAGAGGTAGATGTTCCATCAGAGGGAAGCAATGATGTTAGTTTATTCCGCATGTTCACAGAAGTGGGATTGCTGAGTTAAAGATTATGAATGTGTTTATAATTCTCCGTATGTATTACCAGATTGACTTCCAGCTGGTGTGTCCCCGACCCGGTTACATGCCCACCAGCAATATGCAAAGAGTGTTCCTTTCACTGCACTCACACCAGCATTAAGTATTATCCTTTTGAAGGATAAAGTAAAAACGTGTCACATTGCAGTTTGCATTTGTTTATTATCAGTAAAGGTAAATTTCATTTTTACTTTAGTGGCCATTGGTGGTTCTTTTATGAATTATGGGTTCGTGTCATTTTCCGATTTCTCTTGGGGTTTTCACCTTCTTCTTAAATGACTCGCCCGAGTTTCATACCTTACAGAAACTAGCTCTTCTCTCTCACATTTGTTGTAAATATTTCAGAGGAAAATATTTTCTGCAGTTTCTCTTTTCCTCTCTCTGGATCCAGGTTCCTGAATGCCTCAGTCTCAACTTGCATGAAATGTCCCGTGAAATTCCTGGAGAGCCTTCCAGGCCATATGCTCGCAGCTCTGGTGCTCACATGTCAGAAACGATGGAGCTCATTCTCCCTGCCTTTGCCACCATATGCGCGCACCCCTAATCTGATGGGCAGATCGGCAGCTGGGGGGAGGATGTGCCCATGGCTGGCAGAGGGCTGCCTGGCAAATCTTGACATCCCGGAAGGGAGGAGATGGGCAACGGAGATTCCCTTTCTAAAAATGAGTCCCTTTGTTCAGAAAGAAAGTCATAGATTGTTTTGTTCTTTTTTTTTTTTTGAGAATGGGGCATTTAAATGCACCTCTCAATTAAGCTAAGATTCTGTCTCTTTCCCACACAGTAGTGAGGAGCAAGATGAAAGTGTCCCTGTGCTAGAGCTTTGGTGACATACAATAGAGAGCTCTGATTCAAGTGCCAGGGTTCTGGTTCAAGTGTCACTGACGCCCCCCACCACCCCCTTGCCCGTCATGTCACTGTGGATAGGCCATCTCACCTGCCTTTCTTGCATTTCTTTATTTGATGACTGTCCCTGGATGCCAGTGTGGTGGGTTGTGTCACTGTGCTTAAATCCTGCTTTCCCAGGGGAGGTGTATTGGCGTTATCAACCCCCAATGCCAACCCCCCACCCTGCCTACTGTTGAGATGCCTAAAAGGACAGGCTCAGTGGATCACTGCAGGACAGCCAGCTTTTTGAGCAGATTTGCCTGGTCTACTTGTCAGGAAAATGGTAATAATGGTCATCTTGACAATTCTGAAGTCCATGGTGACCAGGCAGAAATGGCCTCGCCCCAGCCTCCCACAATCCTCTACCCAGCTCTCTAGATTAGGGTCGGCAAACAATGACCAGTGAGCCAAATCTGGCCACCATGGGTTTTGTAAATAAAATTGTGTTGGCACACAGCCATGTTTATCCATTGATGTGCTGTCTGTGGCTGTTTTCATGCTCTGACAGTATAGTTGAGTAGCTGCAATAGAGAACATGATGGCCCACAAACCCCAAAATCTTTCCTGTTGATCCTTTATCAAAAATGGTTCTGACTCCTGCTTGAGGATGATGCCTATAAAGTCTGGTACAGGGAAAATTGTACATGGGTCCAGGGCAAAGCAAGAAAATCAAGGGCCAGAAGGTGAGCTTCCAAAATAGCTCAATTTATTCAATATAGAGACTGCCCTTTATACCCAGATGCTATCTATCCTTTTTTTTTTCCTGTTAAAATGTCTTGACTTTTACAAAATAATGATGATGGTAGACTGTAGTTATTTTTTCAAATGCCCTTACTTGACCAAATAAAAAGTTGACCATTCTGTGCAGATTCCCAAAATACTTTGACAATTTTATCCACCTGTGAAATACTCAGATCAAGAACCACTAGCTCTTCTACCTCAGTTGACCCTTTCACATCAACCCAACTCTTTCTTTTACACTACTCATAACCATATTTTTTTTTTGCCAGCAGTATCCTCATTCATTCACTCAGTTTGTACCCTCATTCATTTGTTTACTTATTAAGATATGTGTTAGACTAGAGGATCTTAAACTTTTAGATCATCCATTTTCATTCCTAAAAATTACTGAGGAACCCAAAGAGCTTTTGCTTTTGTAGGTTATTATCTATTGACATGGAAAATGAGTATTGAGTAATATTAGTAATACTTATCTAAGAATGCATTTAACAACAGCAGCAAAAAAACCTATTGCATGTTAACATAAATATTTTTTATTAAAAACAATAATTTTTCAAAATAGAAAAAATATAATGAGAATAATGGTATTGATGCCTTTGCAAATCTCTTTGTTAGTTGTCTTAGTAGAAGACAGCTAGAGTCCTAGATCAGCTTACCTTGGAGATACTGTGGATTTGGTTCCAGACCATTGCAATAAAGCAAATTTTGTGATGCAGCAAGTCATACATATTTTTTGGTTTCCCAGAGCATATAAAAGTTGTGTTTACATTATACTGTTTTCTATTAAGTGTGGAATAGCACTATGTCTGAAAAGCCAATTTATATACCTTAATTAAAAATATATATTATTGCTGAAAATTGCTAGCCACTATCTGACAACAAAAGGTTGCTACAGACCTTCAGTTTATAAAAAACACAGTATCTACTTCTGCATTCAGTCTGTTGCAATATGTTGTTTTGGTTGAAATGTGTAGAGAAAATTGTGCTTTGCTCAGATTTGTAGTTGAAAAAGAGAAGAGCCTTTTCAGATAATTGTGGATAGTCCTCTTTGATACTACACCAAAACTCAACAAGTGTAAGTTTCTTAAAGTTCAGTTGTGATGTGGAATCTGAAACCATATTAGAACTTTTGGTACCTGGTTACATTAAAATTCATCCATCTATCTTGAACTTTAAATAGATCTTTTACCTACATGTGATTTTGGAGTATGATGTATTACTAATCAGAATTAGTAATTAGTATTCAGAAACACTCAAGCTCACAATGGTGGAGAAGCATTGTCCAAAATCCTAAGTTTCATTTGACAGGTTGGAATTTAGCTTTACCAACCACACGGTCAGTTATTGAGCCTATCCTTGAAGTGACAGGCTTGCTTCACAAGTTTTGAAGAGATATCTACCAGATACCCCTCTCTGAACAACTTTTGTTTGTCTGTCAGTTGTGCTTTCGAATAAAAATGACGTTCCATGAAGAACTAGGCAGCTATTTTTGGTTGACACTCACACCATCACACAAGTGATCGTTGAGGTGGCCATAATATGTCAGTATGTAACAGACATGCTTTTAAAGACTTCTGTCACACACAATGTTAAAAAGGTGTGTGGTCAAGGACTGAGTTTTAGTTAAATTAATAATTTGTGCAGCTTCACCAAGGACATTCTTAAGTACAATTGTTTTTTTACTTGTGAGTCCATCAGAATAGCGTGACTACTGGTCCAGTTTGGTTCCATAGCTTTGGTGTGTGAAAACACCAGAAATTTTACCCACCATTACTTTTGCAGCATCAATACAAGCTGTAATGCCATCATAACAAACAGTAACTTCTGGCTTAGTAACATTATGAAAAGAGTTTGAATTGTGGATATCCTGACAGGGTCTTGGAGATCCCCAGTGGCCCATAGATTGCATTTTGAGAACCACTGTATTAAGTGCAGTGAGGGATTCATAGCTAAGTCAAATCTAATTCTTGACATCAAAATGCATGCATGCATGTGTGCATGCTCAGTTGCTCAGTCATGTCTGACTCTTTGCCACCCCATGCACTGTAGCCCACCAGGCTCCTCTGTCCACAGGCTTTTTAAGGCAAGAAAATTGGAGTGGGTTGCCATTTCCTCCTGCAGGGGATCTTCCCAACCCAGGGACTGAACCCGTGACTCCTGCATTGGCAAGCAGGTTCTTTTACCACTGAGCCACCTGGGAAGCCCTGACATCAAATTACTTGTCATCTAATGGTGGAGCTTGGCATGCTAGCAACTGAAATCCAAGCCTGAATGGGACATATATTAAAAGATGTTTATTTTATTGTGGGAGAATGTGCATAACTAAAATTTACTGTTTTAACCATTTTAATTGTACAGTTTAGTGGGCTAAGTACATTCACAGTGTTGTGCAACCATCACCACCATTTAGCCACAGAAGACTTTCATTTTCCCAAACTGAAACTCTGTCCCCACTAAACAATGACTCATTCCTCCCACTCCCAGCCCCTGGTAGCCACCATTCTACTTTCTGTCTCTCTGAATTTGATGATTTTAAGAACTGGAAGGAGATCAAACCCGTCAGTCCTAAAGAAAATCAACCCGAATATGCATTGGAAGGACTGATGCTGAAGTTGAAGCTTCAGTACTTTGGCTACCTGATGGGAAGAGCCGACTTGTTGGAAAAGACCCTAATGCTGGGAAAGACTGATAACAAAAGGAGAAGGGGACTGCAGAGGATGAGATGGTTAGATAACATCAATGACTCAATGGGAATGAATTTGAGCAAACTCTGGGAGACAGTGGAAGAGGAGCCTGGCATGCTGTAGCCCGTGGGGTCATAAAGAATTGGACTCATCTTAGAGACTGAACAGCAACCAAAACAGCAACAACAAATACCTCATATAAGTAGAAGAATGCAATAAATGGCCTTTGTGACTGACTCATTTCATTTAGCACTGTTTCCAAGGGTCATCCATGTTGTAGCATGAGTCAGAATTTCCTTCCTTTTTAGGGCTGAATAATATTCCAGGATGGCTATACAACCTCTTCTTTATTTCTGTTCATCCATCCATGGACACCTTGCTAGCATCCACCTTTCAGCTGCTGTGAGTTAAGATTTTTTTCATTTCTAATCTTTGTTTAAAAAAATTGTTTTAATTGAAGTATAGTTGATTTATAATGTGTTATAGCAAAGTGATTCACTTATATATCTCTCTATCTATATATAGATATAGCTATAGCTATATATAGCTATAGCTATATATATTGATATATAGATATAGATATTCTTTATATATCTGTAAAGAATATAGATATATATATTTTTAGCACTGTTTAGACTCTTTTAAGACTCTTTTCCATTATAGGTTATTACAAAATATTGAATATAGCTCCCTATGCTAAACAGTAGGTCCTTATTGTTTATCTGCTTTATATGTAGTAGTGTGTATCTGTTAATCCCAAACTCCTAATCTATCCCTCCCCTCCCCTTTCTACTTTGGCAACCATAAATTTGCTTTCTATGTCTATGAGTCTATTTCTGTTTTGTGAAGAAGCTCAGCTATATCATTTTTTTTTAAGATTCCATATATGAGATATCATATGATGTAAATTAAGACGTTAACTTCTTCACAGTCTGGTCTTGCTCTGTTGGCAGCTCCTGATCTTCTTTATTTTCTTGTTAATAAGACACCAGGTGCTTCTAAGTAAGGCTTTCTTCTAGTGCAGCCTGCCTCACTCAGTCTGGGTGGCCCACACATCTTGACCAGGTGGTCAAGAACACCAGCGTTATCATTCTAAAACGTGCTGTTCAGGCCTCTCCCACCCCATCCCCAACCCCATCCCCAACCCCACGCTCACCATCTCTTCCTCCTTCAGTGTGCATCCTCTCTCTGCCCCAGACTAGATGTTCAGCAACAGCTGGTCTCCTTCGTTTCATCTCGACAAGTCTTTATTGATGACGCATTATTTGCTCGTCAAATAGATCTGCCTTTTCAGACACTTACAGTCCTGGGCTTGGCTGCATGCTTGCCTGGTAAATCTGTATTTGCACACGTTGGAGTTGTCAGCTTGGCTCAATAGAGACAAAAAGCTCTGTGCATTGGATGTAGGCGTCTGGGGGAGAGTTTCTGAAGCACAGGGATTTTGTTCGACTAGCCATGTGCCGCCTTACCTACCCAAGCCTCCCTAAACCGTATTTATAAATCATTTAGATATTTTATTACTAGATTTACCATCTTGCCCAGCATTTTGGCTGTCGTGCTGCAGTATCTAATAAATCAAGTGCTAAATGAGAAATGGGTAAATTGGAGCTTCACTGAGGAGAGACGTATGTTATATGAAACACACAGGAAAAGAAATCACATTGCCTTCTATCCTCCTTGTATTTCTCACCAAAGCACCAGGAATGAAGCTTACAAGGGGCACTCACCTTTTATCTTTGAGATGACCCTAACTCCATGTCACTTGCCATTTTCTGCTCTATGTGCTTGAACTTCTGGTTGGAAAAGCCACTCCTATTTTCAAAATAGAAAACAAGCTCTTGGGACCCCCTGATCACGGTGAAAATGAAGTGTCTGCCTCATGTTTCACTGTATATAAAGCCTTTCTAAGTAAGTTATTTCTCTCTGTCTTCACAATAGACCTGGTGTTCATGATGAACTCTGTGTGAAGTGCTCGTGTGGTGCCTGGCATCCAGGAGGGATTCTCTGAGTGGATGATGGTCAGGGAGGTGTTATCTTTATCCTTGTTTACAGATGGGAGTCTCAGAGAGGTAAAGCTAATTAACTAAAGCCACACAGCCTATAAAGAGTTTTATATTGCTGCCTGCAATGTAAAGTCGTCTTTGGCCAGGGGAGCAGGGCCACTTTGGGGTTCTTTTCTCTATAAACAACTGTTACAGAGTTATACCTTCCTCTTGACCTGCCCGGATACCAAAATAATCTGATGAAATGCTTTTCTGCTCCTGTTTTAAGAGGAGCTTAATACCAATAAGGGGTCAAGGGAGGAAGAAGGAGAGGATTGGAAAGTAGAAATGAATCAAGCATTTTCTAGGTGTCATATAATATGTAGTTTAATACTTCAAACGAACTACTAGGGAATATTATCTCACTGTTTCATAAATAAAGAAAATAGGCACAGAACGTTTAGAAAACTTGCTTAGTATCACAGAGCTGAAGAGAGAAGAATCTGGGATTTCAAACCAGATGTGTTAAGAATTCACATCTATCTTAGCATGAAACTAACCATGGGCTTGGGCTACTGCAAAGGAGGGTCAAGAAAGGGCTGGCTCCTTAAAGGCCATCTGGTCTGGTGGCCTCACCTTGGACTCGATGGCTGTGGAAAAGACTTCAGGAACCTTCATAGTGAGTGGCTCAGTTGTGTCTGACTCTTTGCGACCCCATGGACTATAGCCTACCAGGCTCCTCTGTCCATGGGATTTCCCAGGCAAGAATACTAGACTGGGTTGCCACTCCCTTCTTCAGGGGATCTTCCCGACCCAGGAACTGAACACAGGTCTCCTGCATTACAGGCAGATTCCTTACTGTCTGAGCCACCAGTGAAGCCTCTGTGCATTTTATGAAGTGACATTATCTGTGGCGGTGTGGCCAAGGGCATATTCTTGGGGGGTGGGTTCATAGTAACCAAGAGAAACTGAAATAAGTTTATGACTGACTGATCTATTTCGACACCCATTTGTAAAGGGGGAAACTGACACCAAGAAAGGAAAAATGTGTTCCCAAGCTTCGTGGTTGGTGGAGTTGGAACCTGCCCCTAGTTTCCAGACTCCCAGTTCACACTGAGTCCTGTCCCCCCACTGTAGCCTGAGCTGTTTCTCCAGTGTTGGTAAAGCGCTGAGCTCAGAGATCGGCATACTCCATGCTATCTGTCTGAATCTGGACCAGCCAGGTTGGCCTGGGCAGACCTGCGCCCAGGTGGTCTCAGAAAGCACGGGGAGGGAGCCGACCTTGCCCGAGAACAGAGGAACAAAATGGAGGTCGGTGTTTTATCAAAGCTCACAGAGGTTTCAGTGTGAGGTGTGAGAAAGGGTCGGAGCTTGGTTTTGTCTGAAAGGGCAGCTTCTGAGCCTTCATATCTCTCAGGTTTATAATTTCACCTTGTTTCGCCTCCCATCCCGGCCATGCTAGTCATTTTGGCAAAAAGAGCACTTGATGGAAGAAAGACAGGTCTGTCCCTGCAAGAACAACTTCTCTGTTGTCTGTGCAATGCCACCCAATATGATAAGTGAAATGTCGATACTTCAGACTCCACGGGTCAGGATATTTACTCACTTTCTTTAGTTATCGCCAAGTTCAGCCAGCTGGCCAAGGAGCAGGTTTTAACTTCTTTGACAAGTAAAGACCCACTGTGAGGTGGTAACATATCTTCCAGCGTCATCTTTTTGCAGCTCTTTGGATTTCTCCAAGTTTTTGCTTGCTGCTGCTGGGCCATGGACCTGAGAGGACAGGGCAAGGGACGGGGAGTACAGAGAGCTCGGGACCAAGTGAAGGAGGGGTCAGGGCCAGAGAAACCCTAGACCCCCTGACTTCTGACTCGGTGCTCCATTGAACTGGTTCTCAACCACTAAATCAGTTTACAGCAGTGGTTTTACCTCCTAGGGGCCATTTTGCTCTATTTGGAGACATTTGTCACAACCAGGGAACTGCAGTTGGCATCTGGTGGGTAGAGGACAGGGGTGCTGATAAACATCCTACAGTGCCCAGGGCAGAGCCCACAACAAGGAGCTCTCCAGTCTGAAATATCAGCAGTGCTGAAGTGGACAGACCCCGGATAGAGGCTCCTGCTGGGTCAGATTACCAGCGTGACCATCATTCACTGGATATCTACCACACTGACTCCTAAGGAGATGCCTATGGCAAAGAGCTATCCAGTCCCAAGTGTTCGTTTTGTTGAGGTTGAGAAAGCCTGATTCAGGGTCCTGGGTTTCTAAGCAACAGAATCCAGCCCAACCAACCTAAATCTAGAAGGGAACTTACTTGAAGGGGCTTCTCAGGTGGCTCAGTGGTAAAAGAATCTGCCTGCCAATGCAGGAGACCTGGGTTCAATCCCTGGGTTGAGAAGATCCACTGGAGAAGGAAATGGCTACCCACTCTAGTATTCATGCCTGGGAAATCCCAGGGACAGAGGAGCCTGGTGGCCTACAGTCCATAGGATCGCAGAGTTGGACATGACTAAGTGACTGGGCGGGCATGCATGCAAGTATTGGAAGAGGAGGGGTTAGTAGACAGAAAGAGAGGAGCAAGATGTACCAGACCCTGCAAAGGTCAGGGATGAGGCCACCTCAGCATGGAGCAGGGACTTTAGCCAAGTCTCCTCCAAGTGCTCTGCAGGCTCAGCAGGTCCTACCCTTTCATCACCAGCAAGGGGGTGTAAATACCTAGAGAGAGAGTCTGATTGGGTGCTCTGGGGCTGGGCCCACACTGGCCAGAGGTCAGGTGCTTCCAGAACTGCATGTGAAGGGCAGGGGGCCAGCCTCAGTGAGAGGAGAACCGAGGTGCTCTGAGCAGAAGAGGGCTATGCACTGATTGGGCAGAGCAACAGGTGTTACCCTAGAACCATCATGTGCTGTTAACAGAAATGCCTTGTGCTCTCTCTTACAGGATTCCTCTCCGAAGACCCTGGCTGGCAGAGATTGTCACCAACCACTTGGGGAATTGAAGCAAAGGCCTCTGAAAAGGCAAAACCCACTGAAATGGATTTTGAGAATACCCAGGTGTCTGGTAAGGTGGCCTTTCATTTCCTATTTTTCAATGACACTGCATTTTTCATTTCATGTACTGATCTGACCAAATGTACTGGGTTGCTACTGTGTCTAGGCGCTATGCTAGGGTTCCGTGCATAAACACGTATGGACCTCAGCTAGGAAGAGCTTGCAGTCTAATGGAGGTGAGAGAGAGATAGGGTCAGGGAGAAAGAAGGAGATGGGGAAGAAATGGGACAGCAATAAAAAGATATCAAAAGTTGGGACTTAATTGGTGGTCCAGTGGTTAAGACTGCACTTCCACTGCAGGGGACCCGTGTTGGATCCCTGGTCAGGGAACGAGATCCCACATGCCGCACTGTGAGGCAAAGAAAAAAAGAAAAAAGATTATCAAAGAAAGGTGGTTTGAGGGGAAAGAGGAATTAGCCATGGAATATCAGAATCCCACTTGGGCCATAGTGATTCTTCTGTGAACCTGCTCCCCCATCGGCAAAAGAAGACAGGCCAGGAAGGAAGTGTTGCCACTGGCCAAAGGCACATTGGTGCCCCCAGAGCAGCGTTCACTGGTGGGGGGAGTTGCTGCCCTGCTGTTCCCCACGTGTGTTCATTAGTGTGGGAACGATGCTCCCCCAGGGACCCTCCTCTGGCCTGCACAAGGCCACTGCAGTGTTGGCACGGGAGACCCTGCATCTGTTCCTTTTATTTGTTCTGTTAAAGAAAAAGGCCCATTGAGGGTGCACCAGGGGATCCAAACCACTGGTCACAGGGCAATTATTTATTACGAGCCTTGAATACCTTCCTGATTGTATAAGGTTTTATTGTGTTTTTACATGGAGGGCAGACTTGCGGAGTCAATTTGGCAGCCGAGACAGGGAGGAAAAAAGAGCTTTCAGGGATCATTCTGGGAGTTAAAAGTTCACCTCGAGGCAGAAGTTCAGAGATTTGGTGTGATCCTGGGGACTCCACCAGAAACCTCTTGAATCCCCATTAGTGTTTAACCCTCCATGGGAAGTCATAAAGAAAGATATTTCCCCTTTTCTTCTAATAATGTGACTTCCCCTCTAAATAGCCCAACTGTTGGACTCTAGGACATCTGAGGAATCAGTTTCCAAAATGCTGAGCTGTTTCTCCAGCATTGACTGCCTGCAGCCCCCACCATGGATTGTGAGCCCTGGGATGATCTGGAGGAAGGGGACCTCAGGCTGGCTGGGGGTGACGGTGCCGCTTAGGGTGAAGTCTTACATCCTGTGAAAAGTAGGGGTCTGACGAGACTAGCACTGAAAGCTCCGTCCTCCCAGCTTGGAAACACTGGGATTCCTTGGTCTCATGGACCAATTGCCATGACCTTCCCTGAAACATTGCTCAAAGTGACAGAATGGTTCAATTTTGGGTTGTACTCTAGCAACCTCAGGGACTCAGCTCTGAGAAGAGCCTGTCTTTCCTGATGCACAGGCTTAACGTGTATGCAACAAGTTGGCATTCTATCCAGGTCTGCCCCTGCTCGCGAAGCCTCTAATCACCACTGCTAGCTCCTCCTCCTTGGTTACCACTGTTTATTGAGTGCAAACTGTGTGGCAGGCAGTAGCCAAAGTACCTTAAAGACGTTATTTCAATGAATCCCCACAAAAAATATTATTATCACCTGTATTTTATGGAGATAAGTTCTAGGGCTCAGAGAGGTTTTGTGACTCATCTAGGGTCTTACCCGTAGCAGGTAACGGAGGGAAGCCTCAAACTCAGGTTGAAAGTGAAAGTGAAATCGCTCAGTCGTGTCTGAGTCTTTGCGACCCCAGGGACTGTAGCCCACCAGGGGAACTAAGAATTTGCAAAACTTTTCCTCCAGTGTGTCATTTGTTTTTAGCTTTTCCTATGGTGCACCTCATTTTAAAGACAAAAGCAAAGAGGAGCCAGGTCATAAGACATAGAAATTTAGAGGAGTCCACCTGAACTGGAAGGGGCTTCCCAGGTAGCTCAGATGGTAAAACATTTCTTGCAGTGCAGGATACTGGGTTCGATCCCTGGCTTGAGAAGATCCCCTGAAGAAGGAAATGGCATCCCACTCCAGTACTCTTGCCTGGAGAGTTCCATGGACAGAGGAGCCTGGTGGGCTACAGTCCCTGGGATGCAAAGAGTCAGACATGACTGATTGACTACTGCACACACACACACACACACACACACACACACACACACTTACATGAGCTGGAAAGATGCTTCTTTCCTTGTGGATCCCCAAGAGTGTATGTTTGTGTGCCAAGGGAAATATAGATGCAGGATCAACAAGGCGGAAACTTAAAATTATATATACACATATACATACTTATATATATACTAGGTAACCTACACCATTACTTTATAGTAAAACAAACATGGATGTGAAATGGCACAGACTTCAACATTTGTATAAATTTTTAAAGTAAAGCATTGGAAAGTCAAAGAAATGTCACATCCGTATTTGGCTGCTTTGGGCTCTGCCTCCATGGGGAGCTCTTCAGTGGGAAAGCTTGAGAAGCCCTGCTCCCATGGGAGCTAGCAAACCCCAGTTCTTGTATCAGGTCTGCCCCTGGTTAACCGTGTGATCCAGCTACATCCCAGTGGTTGTCATAAACTTCAGATTCCCAGAGTAGGAGATCTAATTGAGCAGGGTTACTGTTTGCTGATGAATCATCAGTGCCTAGAACAAATGTCTAGTACATAGTAGGGGCTCCTGAAGGGGTGTTGCCCGTAACAGAACAGCTTGCTCAAAATACACTCTATCCATCACTCTCCCAAAGATACAGTTGTCAGCTGTGTTCATCATCCTACTGTGTGTGGGACTCTGGGATACAAAGATGCCTGAAGGAGTCCCCTTCCCTCCCCCCATTCAGCAGGACCAGAAACATGTGCTCTGACGAGATGATGCTGAGGGATAGTTCTGGCTCTCACCTGGTTCTTGTCTGGGTATTGTAGAACATCAAGGTCAAGAATAAACACTTTGTCACGTGTCTCTAGAGGTCACCTTATCCACTCCTCTGCTGCCTCAAAGCACTGCCCCCACTTTGAGGTGGGGGGGACCCTCGGGTGGTCCAGGGCCCATGATACTATCAGCAAAGGTGGTCCTTCTACGTCATGGTGGTCCCAGGCCCCGCTCACACAGCTTGCTCTAAAGAAACATGATCCGGACTGTTTATGGGGTGTAGGCTCTGAGATGTGGGTGGCAGGCTGCTGAGCCATCGGCAGGCAGTAAAGTCTTAAATGTAGGCCTGTTTTCTAGCTACAGCTGCCACATCAAAAGAGCACACTCCCTACAAACTTCGCCTTAATTAAAAAGTTACAGTAATCCTCAGGATGGAGGCAGGTCAGACACCCCTGGAGACAAAAGTTCTCTCTGTGGCCGCAGACCAGGCCTTTCCTCCCACCCCAGGCACTATTAAAAGTGGGGCAATTCTGTCAGCATCCCAGACTGGGGTGAAATGGGAACGGAAACGTGGCCTCCCTTCGTCCTCGTAATTTGCTTCAGAGGGATCTAGGGCCAAACATTTGAAGAGGGGCCCTGGCTTCCTGGACAGATTTCTCTTTTTCACTGTTTCCGTATTCTTTGGGGTCTTTCCCGACTGTCGTTTCAAACGCCTCAGACCCCTGGGAGTACATGTTAGGGAACCATGAAGGGTGGTTCTCGCCTCCATCTGTAGCCATGGTGGTTAATTAATAACTTTAACTTCTGCTGGGAAAACTGAGTTCTGGCAATGGGAAGGGGGGTTGCCTGCAGGACTCAGGCCAGCACCAGGGTCTGAGGACAGCACCCTAAGATCCCGACTAGCTCAGCCCACAGTTATGAAAGCCAGAGAGGTGGCAGTGCTCCCCAGATGGGCCATCTGCTCCCCCACATTTCCTGGACTCCGTATAAGTGGGCAGAGTCATGTGGCTGACCAAGGAAAAGTCCACTGGAGGGAAAGGTGCCTCTTGCTGGCTGCAGCAGGGGAAAGGCCCATACAGGGTTCCCCAGGCTTCCCCCACATGACCATGACTGGGACCAGTGGCCCAGAGAGTAAAGACTCCCTACGTGTGGATCTTGCATAGGTACCCCGCTCCCCACCACACACACATACATCATAGACTCACACTGCGGGAGAGAAATATTTATTTTATTCTTTTTTATTGGAATATAATTGCTTTACAATGTTGTGTCCATTTCTATTTTACAGTGAAGTGAGTCAGCTATATGTATACTTATATCCCCCCCCCTTGATCCTTCCTTCCCCCCCCCCACCCCCATCCCACCCTCTAGGTCATCACAGGGCACCAAGCTGAGCTCCCTTTGCTCTATGGGAGCTTCCCCTAGCTCCCTATTTCACATATGGTAGCGAGAAATATATTTTTGTTGTGCTAAGCCCCAAAGACTTTTTCCTGCAGTGTAACACACCCTAACTTTTAACCTAACCAATACACTAAATTAGCCCAATGAGCCCACAATATTTACTGATACATTTATCCTTTAGTGCTCCAAAGACCACCATGGAGAAAAGTTACGTGAAAACAGATTTCAGCTCAAACATGAGAAAATGCTTTTTACCCTCCACAGGTATTCAGTTCTGACCCCCAGAGAGCAAGTCCCTGGTCCCTGGCTATGCCAAGTATCAGTTTATTGCCTCTCAGCACCAAATGGAACTTGCCCTGTTGTGGTTTTTTTTTTTTTTTTTTTTTCGGTAGTAGAATATTTTTGAGATTAAAAAATTTTATTTTAAGTTGTGGTAAAATATGCATAATTTAAAATTTACCAACTTAACCATTTCTAAATGTTGTATAACTATGACCACCATCCATCTTCAGAGCTCTTTTTATCTTGCAAAATTGGAACTCTAATACTTTTTAACAGAGACATCTAAAGTTGAGCTGGGCTGCCTAAGGGCATGATGCAAAGTCTACTTTTGCCCTGATTTGTAGCCGAGGTTGGACAACTTTTGGCAGGAGAGAGTGGAGCAGGAACCAGTGGAGTGGGGCGGAGAGTCACCTCCTGTGCTCAGGGAGTCCTCTTCTTGCATTGCACCTTTGTGTAAATTACAAAGAGGCTTTTTCTTTCACTTTGAGGGTGAATCATCCACAAGTTCTCTGGGTGGATGAATTTTTTTTTTTTTTTTAAGAACCCAGTGTGAGTGACCAGCAAGTTTAAATTTAAAGTAAGGCAGGTTATCAGTCTCACATGTCCCTTGGCTGGGCATCTCTGGGCAAGGCAGAAGCCATGCATCTATACGTAGCAGCCCCAAGTACTGAGCCCTGTCTCAGACCTTTCCCTGTGTCCCATCCCTTTCTTTTACTCACTGCAGTAATCCAGTGGGCTGGATGTTATTATCCTGGCTTGAAAAAAATGAGAAGACTAAGGCTTAGAAAATTTCAGTCACTTGCCTAAAATCACAGTTAGGAAACAGCGGAGTTGTGGTGCAAATCCAGTCTGTCCACTTTCAAGTCCAGTGTGTTTACTTCTGCCTGCAGCTGTCCCCGCTTGACCTAAGAGTCTGTGCTTGAGGTCATACCATGTATGGAGCTGGGACTCAGACCAAGGGTACTGAACCAGTGGGGTTGAGGGGTCTTGCTTTCATAGGCCCACAAGAAAAGTGGAATTTCCACACGCGTGATAAAAAGAGACTATTGATAACGCTCTAAATCTTACTTAAATGGAAGTATTTAGAGTCACAACAAAACATATTGTTTCATCTACAAAGACACAGGGACTGAAGGATGCCATGAAATACCTGCCTCTGTAGCCAACCAACATTGTCCCATTTCAGTCCCCAGCTCTGCCTGCGGACCTGGGCCCTGGATACCAAGTACAACATAATTAATTTTCTAAAATATTACTAGTTAGGGGAAAAAAGCAAAAGAAAACAGAATGATTTCCTTTCTCTTCTCCTATGCAGGTGACTGGATTGCAGGATTGGATGGAGGCTGAGTGATTTTGTTTCTTGGATAACGGAATTAAGTGAGTGCCTCTCGATTTATTCCTAAAAACACAGAGTTGGCATTTATGTTCCCGAAACATGAAATCGGTAGAAACACAACTGGGCAAAGAAAGGGAAATTAGAGAGAAAATCACCAATCATTTGATTAGACGACAGCTCATGAACATTCACATAGTTGATTGTCCTTTGCGAATCTGTTAAGAAGGATGATTTAAAAAAAAATTGCTGGCCTCAGCTCGTTTTTGTGAGAATGGGCAGCTGGAAAGGATAGTGTTCTGGAACAAACGCTGGCCCGCATGTCAGAGTTCACAAAGCACTTTCATCTGTGTTATTTTTTGTCCTGTGTTCTGGCTGGTCCAGGCTCTCAGGCTCCCTGTCACCCTCCCGCTCCTGCTTCATGTGCCTGGGACACAGCACTGAGGTTGTCTGTCTGCTGGCTCTGCCCCGCGTGCTTGCAGACAGATGCTTACTTGCAAATCCACCTTCCTGTTCTGCCCTGAGCCCGTACCACCTCCCGCGGCTGCCTCCTCGTCCTTTCAGACTGCCCTCAGCCGATGCCTCCGCTCCCTGACACCTTCCCTGAGTGCTCCTTCCTTACCGGCCATCCATTTTCCCTGTTCCGTGGTGTCCTCTGTACTTCGAGTCAATGCCACTGCTGCCGTTTCCTTGTAGAGACTCTGATTACAGACCTTCTCCTCTCTGGGCTGACAGGCCCTTTCCCAGAGCTCAGGGAAGTGTACCCCAACCCCAGGCACAGACTTCATGCAGAGCGGGGCTCAGAATCTACACCCAAGCAATCCTGGGTGAACAAGGTCCAAGAGGATGGAGTCATTGTCCCTAGCACACAGACAAAGAAATGGAGGGTGATGGAGGGCTGGCAATGTGTCCTGTGGCCCCTGTGAGTTAAGAGATGATGCCTGGGCCAAAGGCCAAAGTGGGCGACTCCTGGCATTCTGCTTGCTGTGGACCCCGTGGTCCCGCGTGGAACAGGAGCCTGGGGTGTGCTCGAGGCCATGCCGCTTGGAGCTCTGGCGTCCTCGCCAAGAAGCAGAGTTGTCTTGGGGTGAAGAAGCTGTGTCTCCTGATGCCACCACTGGGCGGTGTTCTCTGCATCCAGGCAAGTGTGGGGGAGGTGCCACAATGATTTGGGAGGAAGAGTCTCCACCTTGGATTGACTTCAGATGAGGGGGTTGACCCGGGCCAGGTTGGGACCCCAAATTGGAGGAGGAAAGCTGTGTCAACTGCTTTAATGAATGTGTGTGCCTTTATGGTCTCAATTATATGGGCACTCGCTGTTTCCGTTTAAAAGATAAGGTTGAAAGGGGAGCTGAAGTTATGAAAAGAGATAAAATAAAAACAAATAGAAGATATTATCCAAAAAGGAGCTGGATGAAATAGCGAGAGCTGTCTGTGGTGGTGAAAGGCGCACACGAGAGTGAAAAACATCCCCTAATTATAGCTGCCAGGGGCTGCAAGTGAGTATGTGCATCAGCAGCCAAGTCACCCTCCTTCCCTCCTGGGTGTCCTTACCTAAGGCCAAGAGAGTCATTCATTTAATGCGTTTCTCCTGAATGCCTACTGTGTGCGAGTCCCTGAGGATACAAATGCTCTTGCAGCTCCAGAAAAATGACAATAAAATATTATTTAAAAAAAGCAACACCGGGACAATCTTCAGTGCATGGTAGGAGCCCAGAAGAGGATGTGATCATCTACCTGAAGGAACTGGGAATGAAGCAAAGGAGACACCTGAGTCAGCTTGGATGGATGAAGGTGGCAGGTAGGGGGATGGAGGAACAGAGTCTCCAGCAGAAGCAGCTGCACAGAGAGTCTGGAAGGAGGGGCTGAAAAGGTAGGATGAATGTTTAGTCCTGGTTATTCTGTGCTTAATATGTACCAATGAGTGCGTGTATGCTGAGTCCCTTCAGTAGCGTCCAGCTCTTTGTGACCCTATGGACTGTAGCCTGCTAGGCTCCTCTGTCCATGGGGATTCTCCGGGTAAGAATAGTGGAGTGGGTTGCCATGTCCTCCTCCAGGGAGTCTTCCTGACTCAGGGATTGAACCCGCATCTCTTATGTCTCCTGCATTGGCAGTCGGGTTCTTTACCAGTGGCAACACCTGGGTAGCCCAGTATGCGTGAAACCCTGCCCTAATTGCACTACTTCTGTTAAATGATCTGTTCATCACAGCACTTTGAGACAGGCACTGTTATTACTTCCATTTTAGAGATGGAAATACTGAGTCACTGAGTTAAGTAAGTTGACCAAGTAAGTAAGTTGACCAAGATCATAAGGTTGGTGTGGACTCAGATCCAGGTCTCTCTCTCACCAAGCCCATGTTCTAGAGATTAAAATGTCTTCTGACGTGTATTAGTTACCTTTTGCTGGGTAACAAATTACACCCCCCCCCCCTACTTTCTCAGGGTTAGGCCTCAGGGGAGCAGTGTGGCAGGGAGACTGTAGGTTAGGCTCTCTCATGAAATCACAGTCACAATGTCAGCCGAGGCTGCAGTCCTTTAAAAACTGGATTGGGCTCCCTCAGGTGGCTCTGGGCAGCAGGCCTGTATTCTTCCTGTGTTGGGCTCTCCATAGAACTGCTTATGATGTGGCAGCTTGCTTCTCCCAGGACAAGTGATCCAATACAGAGAGAGGATGGTGAGATGCCAAGTGTTTTTTATAACCTACCTTGGAAGTGACATGCCTTCCATTGGATGCAATTGGTCCTGTAGACCAAGACCCGTACAATGTGGAGGGGACCACACATAGGTGTGAGCACATGAAACGGGGTTCTGAGAGGCCGTCTCAGAGGCTGACTACTCTGCATGACATCCTGCATAATTGGGAAGTTTTGTTCCAGCAAGAAATGAGTAAGGGGGTTGGGGACCTGATGGGTGGGTTCTTCTAGCGGGAACTCCAGAGCAGAGTTTATTACAAACGCACAGAGAGAAGCCCAGTCTGACCCCCACTAAGAGGTTGAACTGGTCATCCCTGCAGCAGGCAGGCACTGCAGAAGGGCCCTTCCCCTCCTCCAGTGCCCCCCACCCCCCGTTCCGCAGCCATATGTCCAAAGGCCTCTATACACAGGAGGCCTGTCTGCTGTCCTGGCCAAGTTGAATTGGCTGCAGTTGCAGCTTGGGGCACCTTGAGCTGAGCAGTTGTATTCAGAGCCCCTTCAACCCAGTGTGCTCACTTCCTTAGGCCGACTCATATTTCATCCCCTCGGAAGTTGTCACCCACACTTTCCAATCAGGGATTTCCCGCAGACCTGTAGCAATCCAGGCAGGCATGAGGAGGGGCTCTAAAAGTCTTGGCTTCTCTTTCTGAGGATTTTATTTGTACGTGAAAATAAACAGAGCTCGAGGGGTCCTTGATGTCTCAGGATTGCATTTTGATTACTGCTTCTTTCCGAGAAGACAGGTTAGCCCCACTTCCTGGTTGACGTCCACACCCATACCAGCATATCTGGACCTGAGATCTTGGGGTCCTCAAGCATCTCAAAGTGTGACTAGACCACTTTACAATTAGCACTTCTTAAGAGAGACACCCTTTGTCCACAGAATCAAGATTGACTCCCAGGGACTAACATCTGCCACTGGCTCTCAGAGTGATCTTTCTAGACCTGCTTCTGAGTACACCACTCCTTGTTCAAAACTCTCCTTATATCTCCCTGCCTTGGGAGCCATGATTATGGCTCATGAGGACTGTCACAATCAGCCTCTGCCTGCTCCATGGCCTCACCCACCCGCTGCCCCTCCCCTCTCCTCCAGCCCTGCTTCCTTCAATTTCTCCCGCAGTCAGATCCAACTGTTTGTCGTCGGTGAATGATCGATGCTATCTTTCACCTCATCTCTATCTCGGATGCCCTTCCCATCCTGAATAACATCCATGCCTGCTTCAGAATTAATCTCCATCCTCCCATCATCTGGGAAGCCTTCCATTAACCACCCTCAAGTTGAATTACATTCTCCTTCCCTTCCTCCCACGGCAGCAAGACAGCGGAGTTGCTTTTTCACTCCTGGCGGCTTCCTTGATAACCTCAGCAGTGTCCTCACCTTGGATGACACCCCCTCGCCCGTATTTAGGAGAGCTGGCTTGTGAAGCTAGTCACGTGGAATGTCGTGCATGGGGGGCCCAGCATGGCTCTCAGTGGCTCAGGCAAATGCATTGTGGCCCTCATGGCCTGCATCCCCACGGTCCCTAGGGTTCTGGGAGCACATGGCAATAGCTCCCGAAATCCTTGCTAAAAAGCAGAGGTGGTCTGGCCAGGATACCCATGATCCCTTGATATCTGGGATGTCTTGATGTTCTGTGCCCTTGTGTCAGCACGGGACTCCTGTGTTTAGTTGACGCTTGGCTTCATTGGTTAAGGCTCTTTGCTGCCCACACCTCACAGTCTATATTCCTGCCTTTGGACAGCTTGGCGAGAATGTTGCAAGGAATAACAGGGCTTTTGAGTACATGTGGCGTCATCTCCCAATGTCACGGCAAGCACTGTGGTCTTTAGCCAGTGACATAAACCCATGGGGTGTCAGTGTCCTAACTGGCTAAGCAGAGGCAACGTCCCCCATGGGCTGGCATGAGAGTCACATGAGATAACATAAATGAAAGACACAGCGCAGCATTAATTCTGCCCAGCCTCCCTCTCTTCCTCTTTGCAAGAGGTACCAAATGCCACCTGTGTGTTGGGCTCTGTGAAGGAGGAAACAGGAAGACACAGTCTGCCCTCAAGAGCTCCCAGTCTAGTATAAGAAGTGACATGTGGATGCGCAAGCTGATGACCCAGAGCGGCAAAGAAGAAGAAGAGAAGCCCCACAGGGGCTTTAGGAGAGTTTTCTGGGGGTGGGCTGCTGGAAAGCTTCTCCTCTGGGGGTTGTGAATCTGGAAGGCTCAGTGTGGGCTTGGAGCAACACGAATCCCGCAGAGTACCAGGATCCCACCCCCTCGCCATGAGCCGGAACCCTGCTCATGGGAGATAAAACATTCTGCTGCCAAGACTGTGAGGTGGGGCTGGGACTGCAGGAGCAGCCAGCCGCTCCTGGGGACCAGTGCGTTCTCCGAGCCCTTTCTGCCGGGATCTGAGGAGGCCTGTTTACATGGGTCCCCCCTGCAGTCTCTGCTGCTTAATATGCCTTTTGAAAATGATGCTCAGTGGGACGTGTGCACATTTGTAATTACAAAGACCGGG
The DNA here is from genome assembly GCF_963930625.1 of Muntiacus reevesi. Taxonomy (NCBI): domain Eukaryota; kingdom Metazoa; phylum Chordata; class Mammalia; order Artiodactyla; family Cervidae; genus Muntiacus; species Muntiacus reevesi. The sequence continues at coordinate 113,178,648 of NC_089250.1, forward strand.
CTGGTTTTTCACAATCTGTGCCTGCTAATTTCTCAGGCGCAGGAAGGGAAATAGAAAAAGTCCAAAATGCTCCTTGTTGAGTGGGTTCCCTGATAGCCCTCTGTAGTGCTTCCTGTTTACAAAGCACTTTTATTCCTCCCCACGAGGAAAGGCGACCTGATACCATTAGCCCAGAGGGAGGACGGAGACTCACAGAGGAGAAATGACTTGTCCAGGGTTGCAAGGCAAGTAGGAAGGGCAGGCAGGATTGCTCTGCAGTCCCTCTGATGGCACGTCTGGTGCCCTTTCCTATTGATTTCTGGCACAGAAAGAAGGAGGAATGAGGCAAGAAATTCCCAGAACTGAGTCTGCTTCCCCTGCGAGGTGGGCATCCTGCCACGAGAAATGGCTCATCGGGAGCCACTGGGTGGAAACCTACATTCAGGGAAAGTCTTCCCAGTAACTGAGATCCAGCTCGAGGCTTCCAGGAGCAAGCCTCACGCGGAATGAGGGCGGGCTAAAATTTCAGCCAACGCTTTGAAACCGAGCCTGCGGTTGAAGTCAGGTCAACACATTCACAGGCGTTTCAGGCCCTATCGACGTCTGGGGTGGGAAACCCACCCGAAAGCTGTTGAAATGCAGGGGCCAGCACTGGTTTTGCAGAACAGTGGCTCTTTGAGTGGAAGGTGTTCGAGAATTAAGTTTCCCCAGTGTTCCCAGGGCTCAGACTTAAAGCCAAGGCGGGGGCCGGGGCCTCCCGTGCCTGATGGAGCCACTGATAGGTCCCTGCTGGCTAAAAGTGATGACATTGGCAAGAAACTGATCTTTCTGGGGAGCAGAAACTCAAGAGCACTCAAGTGCAGAACACAAGGCAAGTTGTGTTACCTGCCACAAAGCTTCAGCTATCATGCCTAAGGGCGGGGGTAAGAGGGACCACTGGTATTGGATATCAGGGGTCCCAGACCCAACTCCGAAGCAAGAAACTATGGGAGTGGGACATTTTATCTTGTCTTTTACATCCTTCTCCATATAGAATTAGGACATGCTCTGGCCAGGGCAACCCACTGGGCAATTCTCTTGCTCCCTCTTTCATAGACAGGAAAATTAAGGCCTGTAGCGTCAGGAGACTTGCCTCTGGGCATCAGAGTGTCAGATGTGAGGCTTGGAACCAGGTACCCAGATTCTCAATTCACTGCTCATGGGGACTGAGAGAAGAGACAAAAGTCAACATCTCCAGCTCTTTGTTATCAGGTCACAGGCCATAGCCACAGCCCACCTACCTCTGGCTTCCTTCACAGTCCTCGTGAGCCTGCTGAGTGCCATTTCTTGCTATAAGCTGATGCTCACACACACATGTCTGGCCAAAGCAGTTTTCAATTGCTGGGTGATATTTGTTAAAAAGCAAAGTCAGTTTGTGTGAAGCAGCCCCTCCATGTCCTGACTGTCTTAGCTGCAGTCATCCACATGTTCCCCTGCTAGTCAATGCTTGGTTGAGTGGTGAAGACCAAGGATATCCAATGTGAGTGCACGTGTGCACAGCCTCATTTAATCCTGGGAAGACAAGTGTTGACTGGGCTCTAACCTCTGCATCTAAAGGTCAAATCCAACATGGCTGGCTACAGATACAAAAAGTGGCCCTCCTGAAGTATGGTGGTCCGTGGGTAGCTTCTTGAGTTGGCTTAGGGTGAGGATAAAGCTGCTGAAATTGCAGGGAACACCTTACCCATATTTATGCATGGGCATTATCTACTGGGGCTTCCCAGGTGGTGCTAGTGATAAAGAACCCGCCCCAATGCATGAGACTTAAGAGGTGGGTGTCTGATCCCTGGGTTAGGAAGATCCCATGGAGGAGGAAATAGCAGCCCTCTCCAGTATTCTTGCCTGGAGAATACCATGGACAGAGGAGCCTGGCGAACTATAGTCCATAGGATCGCAAAGAGTCGGACAAGACTGAAGCAACTTAGCATTTATCTGTTAATAGGAAGGAAGTCCTTAGTTTTCTTTAGATTTTCAACTCTGAATAGTTGGAAGTTTAAGAAGCCATAAGGTAGCTATCTGAAGGCATCATCTCGGCCCTATCTGCATCCTCCTCGGGTATCTTATAGTATCTTGGTTCCATACAGCCCAGTCTGAGCTGGAGCATCTCTCTGACTTCAAAAACTGAAGTGTTGAAAACCTTGGTCATGGCTGAGTGACCTTGGCTGCTGAAAATTCTGTGTCTTTCTTTTCTTTTTCCTAGTACCTGTGTTCTTTCTGTAGGACAGTCACTCTCCTTTGTGCTAGGGGTGAGGGTCTGCACTGGAAATATGAAGGCAGAGAGCTGCAGAAAGGAGGTTTAAACCCTCTGTGGTATAAAGAAGCCTTTCTTCCTAAGTGTAATCCATAAAACCATCCGCCAAAGGGGAATGCCATGACGCTTCCTGTGTAACCTCTACAGACATCCCCGGGTTACCATGGCCTGTGGGAACCCAGTAGGGCATGAGCCATAGATGTGCATAAAGGTGGTGGGAGTAGCAATATGTGTCTTCTCTTCAAGCTTTTTTTCCATTAAGAAAGGACTTACAATTTTAAAGTAAAATAGTAATTACGGTGGAATCATTGAAGACCAAGTCTAAGAAGAACTTTAATTTTCTCAGCTGTGAAATGAGACTTGGGTGAGAATGGCCTCAGTGGCCTAGGAAGGGGACAGAACTTACCACAGAGGTAATGCCCAAGTCCTTGACCCTCATAACCTGAGAATTGAGCCTTGAGTATCGTATCTCATCATATTCTTGATGGGGCAGTCACCATTTGGGAATGGTGTCCTGATGCCAGGACATTTATGTGTCCATTCACATAAATGAACTATGAAAACATCCCACTGTCTTCAGTACGTGTCATCATGACTTCACCAATTGGAGAGAACAGTATCCAATGCAATTCTTCCGAGTGAATGTCCTCCCCAGCAATCAGGATTAAGGCGTTTCTTTAAAGCACTTGGTTGCAAAGAACCTGTGCATGCATGCTCAGTCACTTCAGTTGTGTCCTACTCGTTGTGACCCTATGGCCTATAGCCCGCCAGGCTCCTCTGTCCACGGAATTCAAGAACTGCTATTCCCTCCTCCAGGGATTCTCCTGACTGGGGATTGAAGCCACTTCTCCTGCAGGCAGATTCATTTAACACTGCGCCACCTGGGAACCTTAAAGTCACAGAGAATGAATATTTGGCAGTACCCTGAAGGCCACCTAGTCACGTCTCGCCACTTTGTTGCAGGTGTTTCCCAGAGAAGAAAAGAGACTCAAACAGATGAACTGTGCCCATCAGATTCTGTCTTTCAGAAAGGAAAGGAGGAGTAGAGAGGACAGTCTCCAACTATGATGGGCACTGGGGTTTGGAGGTCACATGGCTTTGAGAGTTTTGTTTGTTGGCCTTTGCTGGGATGAATAAGCTGATGAGAGCTGGGTTTGGGGCAGGTGAGCAGAGATGCCTTTTCCTGCCCCAGCTTCCCTTAAACGCTGCTTTAGTGAAATGAACTGCTTGGTTTGTTGACATATAGAAGAACCCTGACCAGAACAAGGGGACTCAGGTGTACATGGGAGCTGGACTGTAAGACCTCTGAGAATCCTGTAACCAGAGGTATTCTGATTTCAGGAGTTTCCTGTTTCAGGATCTTTTGGACTGAGTGAATGAGTAACTCATGCTGGTTTCACTGAAAATGCAGGTGGTCTCTGGGAAAGGGTCTTTGGGCAGTTTGATGCTCATGATACTGTCCATCAGTCAGCAACATCAGCATCTAGGGGCTTGTTGGAAGTGTAGAACCTTGACCACACCCAGACCGTCTGAATCAGAATCTGCATTTTCACAAGTTCCCCAGCAGTTCCTATATACGTTAGGTTTGAGAAGCAGTGATTTAGGAAATAACCTTAAAAAAACAATAGAGCAAGGACATAATGGAAAAAAGGCTGTGAGCAGAAACATGAGGATCTGGTGGTAATCCTATCTTCAGAACAAACTTGCCGTGCGGCCCTGGGAAAACCACAGCCATGCTCAGAGTGGCTGTTCTATCATCTGAAAATGAGGGGGTTGGACTGGGTGATCTTTATTTTCTGGGCTCGCAGGCATCTCTGATATGAGATGGGCGGGGGGAGCCCCACTCAGCTGAAGATCAGAGAGCTTCTTGCTGTGTAAAACACTCCCTAATCAGCCTTATGTCAAGTCCCCCGCCCCCTGACTAACCGCAGTGACAAGTCCCAGGAGTGCACCTTGTCAGGCTGTGAATAAAGTTCAGGCAGCTTGGTTAATTACCCTGACACCAACTAGACTTAGCTACCCAGCAGCTCGGAAACTCATCTTAGTGATTAAAGGAATGCATACGCCACAGCTTCAGTCACCACCACCACCTTTATAGCCTGCAGCTTCATTTCAGGGTCTCAAATTCAGGCAGAGGATCCCCAAGGGCATCAGGAGTCCAGGTACATGTCAGGAGAGTCCCCCTTGCCCATTCCACATGGGCGTGAGGACTTTCTTCAAATTTGTCATTAGTGAAGCCTTGTAACCATCATAACAAATATCTCATTTCTTCCTCTCGTCCCTCTGTGTGAAACCTACTCCAGGCACTCCACTGCTGTCAAGAAAAAGCTGTGTGGGATGCACACCTCCTAATTTTGCAGCCACAGATCCATTAATTTCTGCCTCAAACCCTCGGCCCTGACCTCAGAGGGCTACACTCTGTTCCCTGTGTGAACCGTGCTATTTCTTCTATTTGTTCGCATTTCTTTCTGCCCCAAACACTTTTCTCTGCTCTTGACCATAGTCCTTACTCAGTCTTCAGGTTTAGTGTCTCTGTCATTACTCCTAGAAAGGTATTATGTCTATATCACATCCCCTTTGTCCAGGTTGGATGCCTGCATTTCTATAGAGTCCTGTGCTACATCAATTATAGTAGACATCAGTGTATTTTAAGAGTTTCTCTAGAAACGAGTGAGCGCTGGGTTGTCAGAGACCATGCCTGACTTACTTAAGCTCTGTGAGGATAGGAAATGCTTTCCATGTCCTTGACAGCTGTATTCAGAGTGCCTTGTACAGTGCCTGCCCCATAGAAGATGCTCAATAAATATCTTTTGAATGAATGAGTCAATGAATGAATGAAGAAATAAAATCCCCATGCTAAACACAGAGTCTGGTGCATGATAAAGTTAATGTTGTCTCAAGTGGATGAGAGGACAAAGGGAGATTTTTCTATTTTGGCATGAAGTCTGGACAGGAAAAGCTCCTTAGGGTGGATTGCTTGACAGACTGAAGCACAAAGGTGTCCACAACCCAGCTGGCTCTAAAGCGGTCTGTCCTGATACTGGACATGGAGGTAAGACTTGTTTCCTGACTGTGGGACCTAGGGTGAGAAATCCAGGGAAGGTACTTCCGTTACAGGATTACTTTGAATGAATGACCATAGGAAAGTGTGAGGTTCCAGTCCTTCAACCCAGAGCACACATCCCCTCTCTCCTACAGGCTGTCTGAAGGCCTGGAGGGCTTGTCTCAGGCTCAACCTTTCATGTGGACCAAGCAAAGAGGGATTTCAAAATTGTAGAGGCAAAGAAGGGATTTCTCTAGGCAGGCCCTTTAAAGAAGAGAAAACATCTTAGAGCCGACATTACTGATACTGGAAGCCACATCTTTAAGCCCAGGGTTTTCCTAACCATTATGTTTTGATAAAGGTTTGGGACTTTTATTTTTCTATAAAGCAAAGCCTGTTTTAAAATATCTATTTCTTTACATATGATGGCAGCAGTGGGATAAAAGTCCAATGTCCACAAGAATTTGGGGAAAAGAATTGGAGCCTTTCTGGAAGACTCTCCTCTTTTCTATGTTGGTTCAGGTTGCTCAGATTTTCCCTTGAGGGAAGGAGTTGGAAAGAGTGTATTGTATTTATTTTGTAAAAGGAAATTTCTCTCTCCCTCTTCCCTTTTTTCCTAGCAATCCCTCAGCTTAACAAAGTAGTTTCCCAGGGACCTATGTCGGCAGATTTCTTCTGCCGTGATCAGGGGCACAGAACACAGAAGGCAGGATACAATGATAATTAAGAATCCAGGTTTGAGAGTCATATGCATCTGGGCTTAACCCCAGTCTTGCCGTTTATGAACTGTTTGACCTTCATCAAATGGCTTAGTATCTCTGAGGCTCCATTTTCTCATCTATACAATGGAGATAATACTCGTGTTAATCACTTGGCAGTTTTATGAAATGGTGAGATCAGTACAAGCAAGTATATAATATGAAAGCACAAACTCCATCCAAAATGCCAAAATTAGGGAGTTCTGAGAACTAAGAGTGTTTTTCGTAACTTATTTGGCAGTAAAATTTGATCTCACTTGAACTCACTTGGCAATAGAAATCTGACTTGAACTTATGTAAAACTATTTAGAGTTGTTACTGTGAGACTATTTGTGTGTTTTGCTGCAGAAATATTGATGTGCTTGATCACAGGGTAATACCTCAGTATCCACTGGGTATGTTAGGTAAAATAAGCTACATGTGATATGTACCCTATTACCTTTCTAAAATCTCTAATGGTTTGATTTCCAAAATTCATATGGCTCTAATGATTTCACACAAAGGATTGTGGACTTGTAGAGGATCTGGCTGTGTTGACTGCTCAGTACTTGAGAGCCATCATCAGTTCTGCTTCAAGGATTTGCCCAAGGACATACAGAGACTTGTTTGCATATGACACTGTCCTTAGGTATTATTTATTCCATAACTATAACCTTGACCAAAAAAAAATCTCTTTGACTATTCAACTTGAACTTCCTCAAAAGAAATTCTGTTTCTTTAGATATTTCAAGCTCTTTGGTCCTTGAGAGACCACTTCTAAAGATGAAAATTGAAAATGGGTTGATTGAATGTTGAGAGTGAGAAGTACTCATAAACCAGAACCAGAGAAGGAAGGGGCAAGACAGGGAATCGTGGAGATGAAAATGTGACCCACTGGAGCAACCGTACTAGTTCTGTGCTCAGGGCCAGCCCAGGAAATTAAATATTAATGGAACTTTGACACATGGGAGGTTAGAAATATATAGAAAAGGACGAGGAAGCAGTAAAATTCCCAACTCTTCCTATTTCTTTATTAAAAGATTGTGGGAGAGGTTTATAATAAAAGACACAAATCTAATCTAATTAACATAGGGTTAAAATATCAAATGTTATATACATGAAGCAAGAGGGAGGGATAAGTTATGAGAGATTGCTACAGTTAAGTCAGAAATCTAGCTCTGAACTTCCTGGCAACCAAGGGAAAAAGGAAAACATGATGGTTACTTATTCTCATAAGCATGTGTTTTGGGTATCCATTGTTGCATAACAAGCTGCCTCAAAGCTTATTGGCCTAAAACCATCCTTTTACTTTGCTTATGATTTTAGGGTTAGAAGGTTGGGGAGAGTCTAGCTGGACAGTTTATCTCTGAGACACACAGCATCAGGTTGGGGTGGCTGGAACTGTAGGATTGACTTCTAAGGATGACTTCTTTAGTTCTGTGCTAGTGCATCATTGTTCCTTGGCCTTTCTCTCCAAGCCTCTCATCCTCTAGGGCCTCTCATTGCATGATGAGTTTGGGCTTCTCATTGCATGCTGGTCTGAGAGTAGTTACACTTTTAACATAGGAACTGATTTCTCAAAGATAGGAAGAGGAAGCTTCAAGACCAGTTAGGGGCTATGCCCAGAACTGGCACAGCATCACTTTCACCAGATTCTCTTGGTCAGAGCAGTCAGAGCACCTGCCCAGATCCAAGTAGTAGACTACTTCCTGACTGAGTTGGAGGACCAGGATGTGTTGCCGAAGAGCATGTGGCGTAGGAGATATTTTTGTGAGCATCTTTAGAAAAATAATCTGCCACAGCAGGATAAAAGGAAGCATATACATTTGTCAGGAGGAATGACATTTTTCTAGCACTGAACTTGCAAGATGATTTATGTGGCATCTCTTCTAAGAGAACAGTCATTGCACACTGACTGAAACAGACAGTGTCATCAGGAGCCAGTTTGAAGAAGACGCACAAACAGCTCAGGATTTTATATACTTAGAAAGCTGAAAACCTTTGGTTTCCAGGGGCTCTGATCCCTGTAATTAGTGACAGTCCTTGGGACAAAATGTTACCTTTCAACTGATTGATGACCATATAATGCATGTGCTGTGAGAACCAGATAGTCATGTACCTCGTCCTTGTCTTCCTGGCATCCATCTCTCAGGAAAGGCAGCGTGTATTACAAAGTGTAGGTGTGGACTTGATCTTTTCAGATGTGGGCACAGAGAGCTACCTACATCAGACTTGTGTGAAACACGAGGTGTCTAGACACCTAGACACAGGTGTTTGTTAAAAATCCAGATGCTTCGCGCTGTTGTTCCCTGCAGAGATCCAAGGAGCTCTGCTTTGAAACACTCTCCAGGTGATTCTGAGCATACTGATGTTCAGAGCTCCAAGTAGGGCCAGAGCAACACCACTCAATGCTAACAGCCACACCAACAGTCAGCACTAATTGAGGACTTCCTCTCACTCAGGGACTATTCTGGGTGTTTTACAGGTTACATTAGTAAATCTTCACAACAGCGATTTTCTTCTGTTTTTCAGATAAGGAAATTGGAGACTTAGGTTCCAGAATCTGTCCAGGGTCACACAGTTTCTAAGTGTCTGATGCCAGGACTAACCCCAAGGGTCTGTCCACAGCCCTCGTTGATGGGTTCTGTGAGTCCAGGTGACCAGAGGACATCAAAGGCCCTCTGTCTAGTGCCAGGATGCTACCAACCCCCTGGGGTATAAGAAGATCACCTTCTCCTAGCTGCATGTCCCAGTAAGTCTAAGGCAAATTCAGAAAAAACTCAACACAGTGAGTTTTGTTAACATCCTGTCTTTGGAATATAGCAGGTAAGAGAAAAGACGCTGGCCTCATTTTAGTGCTGATATCTGCTAGGCACATAACCCACCAGGCCAGACGTTCCATTTCACATAGCCACAGTTGGCTGGTCTGTGAAAGGGAGACTGCCTCGGGCCAACTCTAGACCTTCTTCTGGCTCAAAATTGTCCCAAGTCCAGGATAGTGTGATATGACAGCGCTGTGCCTCACGTACTGCTTGTGGATTCACTGATTCACTGATCGTTTCATTCATTCAGTTCATCCAGCAAATAGCTTCTCTGTGTCAGCTATTGCACTCCATTCTCAGAGAAGTAAATGTTTAAAGTACCCACTTAATAACTTGAAAGCTGATTTGACCAATTTCATTTCACTGTACAGCCTCCCAAAAGATTCCTGAGTTAGCACACACCCCCACTGGCACCAACACATATGCCCACAGAACCACCTCATTGTTTGAAAGGAAACCCAGAAGTCAATCACCCCAGCACTTTCTAATTCAAATCGGCTGACAGTCAATGGCTTTCTGCCCTGGGGCAAACCCTCCACCTTCAGACCTGCTTTGATCCTTTGGCCCAGGCTGCTTTCATTTCACAGTTGGAGTAACAGAGGTTAAAACAGATGACAACTCTTTCTAGAGAGTGGGATCCTTTGCCCCCAAGATGCACTGTGGTGAGACACAGAGGAGGCTTGTCAGAGAAGGGCAAGGTGAAGCTTTGGAGACTGAAGAACTGTGTAGTCTAACGCAGATTTTTTCCAACAAAGTGCAGAAGCCCAATATTTACAGTACACGACAGGGCCACGCCTTCACTGTGGGACTGGGACCCATGAAGCTCCAGTCCCATCATCCTACAGGTAAGGACCTCCTGGAGAAGGAAATTGCACCCCCATTCCAGTGTTCTTGCCTAGAGAATCCCATGGACAGAGGAGCCTGGCAGACTACACTGTATGAGGTCGCAAAGAGTCAGACATGACTGAGCGACTGGGCACACATATACACAGATGGGGACACCAAAGGACCAAGAAAGGGGAGCTGTTTTTCTCTGCAAGCTCATGGGCTGGAGGGAACATAAGGAGTGATGGAGGTACAGCAAAGGTAAAGCAAAATAAAATTCAGTAAAATAAAACATAGTGCTGCATTCACAGGGGAGCAGTTCTTTGAAGGACCCCTGGGACCTAAGAAGCCTGCTACACCTGGCCTGTTCACTCCCCCTGAGGTCATTCCTCCAGACAAGGGTCTGCCCTCTGGGCAACCCTCCCTCGACCACCCAGCTCCCCCACTTCCGCAGCACCTTCCCTCTTTCCCCAAATTGCCAAACAGAGAAGCCCCACCTTCACCCAGCCCTCTGTCAGTGGACTGTCCACGAGCCGCAGACATGCTCCTGGGAGTCCCTAGGTGGATGGCTTTGAGTTTTTACCAGCAGAAGAGGAGGCAGCCGAGCCCAGATGGGAGATCACTCGCCCTGCTGCAAACCCTGTCTTCTGCCCTGTGCCCTGGCCTCTTCCTCCCCAGAATCAGATCGTCTGGGGAGTGCTTAGCAGATGGCTCAGCTTCCGGCCCAAAGCCTGCAGTGCTTGGCCCCGGGAGATGTTTTCAGCATAGAATGCTCAATGCAGACATTTCTGCAAGCGTGGGTGAGGGTGGGTGAGGGCAGACCTCTCTACTCATCAGAATTCAGATGTGGCCCCCTTCTCTGTCCCCTGAGTGACTTCACATGTTCTCAGACAACTTTCCGAATGCCTCCTTCCTTGCACTTGGGGGTAGGAGGGAGCTGTGTGGAGACTATATGTAGAATTTGTTGAGATCAGGCAGAACGAGGCAAGACACCCTCTTCTGATTCAAGACATGTGAGAACGTTCTTTTGACAGGAGCAGCTCCCAGTAATAGTAACAGCTCCCGGGCCTTCGACAGGTCCCAGCTCAGAACCTTCAGCACTCTGCCAAGCTCAGCAGCATCCCTAGGCAGGAGGGGGCAGAGAGTGGGGAGGCAGAGGGGATGGGGCTTCAGACATGGAGAGGGGGGAGTCAGAAGTGGCAGAGAGCAGAGACAGGGGCACGAGACAGGCATGGATAGTGAGACAGAGGGAAAACAGGAAGTCAGATGGGGTGGTGGACGGAGAGAGATGGAGATGGACATGCCGAACGATTTGTCCCCTGTCACTCTCACCCTCCCCTAGGCCCTTCCCATGTCCTGCATACAGCTCTCCTGCTTGGAAGCCTAGCCACTTGCCTAGCTGGGGTGAAGAGAGGCAGGTGCCTCACGGCAGGCCACCGGCCACAGTTAATTTCTGTACTTCTGGAACCTACAGAGGCTTTGGGCCCAGGATCCCTCGGTCTATTGCTCTGGAAAGTTGCCTCCTTCCTGATGTCAAGATCTGGGGGCTCTGGGTGGTGCTATTTATCTCAAAAATAATATCTCTTTAAAAATAAGATATTGCTTTCCTCTTTTAAAAATAATCTTTTCCCACCCCCACTGCTCCATTACAAAAGAAAACAATGCAAGCTTATCATATATTGCTGGGAAACTATGAAAAGATTCAAGAAAAAATGAAACATGCATTGTAATCCCATCACCTAATGATAATCACCACTAGGGGCTGAATGGCTTTCCTCTGAGTCTTTTGTCAATATATAGATGTATATAATTGGCAGCAATATTCCACAATATTTAATTCGTTATTAAATATTATTTGACATCACCATTTTGTTAGAGTATATGTTCTAATATATGGACAAAGTTTTGCTTCTTGAGATAATCTATAGATGAAGATTTAGGTTCCATCTAACTACGACTATATATAACACTTTAAGAAACATCTTTCCACCTATGTCTTTGCCTGAGTTTCTGATTGTTTTCTTTCAGTTCAGTTCAGTTCAGTTGCTCAGTTGTGTCCGACTCTTTGCGACCCCTTGGACTGTAGCACACCAGGCCTCCCTGTTTATCACTAACTCCCGGAGTCTACCCAAACTTATGTCCATTGAGTTGGTGATGCCATCCAACCATCTCATCCTCTGTCATCCCCTTCTCCTCCTGCCTTCGATCATTTCCAGCATGAGGGTCTTTTCAAATGAGTCAGCTCTTCCCATAGATGGCCAAAGTATTGGAGTTTCAGCTTCAACATCATTCCTTTCAATGAACACTCAGGACTGATCTCTTTTAGGATGGACTGGTTGGATCTCCTTGCAGTCCAAGGGACTCTCAAGAGTCTTTTCCAACATCACAGTTCAAAAGCATCAATTTATCGGCTCTCAGCTTTCCTTATAGTCCAACTCTCACATCCATACATGACTACTGGAAAAACCATAGCCTTGACTAGATGAAACTTTGTTGGCAAAGTAATGTCTCTGATTTTTAATATGCTGTCTAGGTTGGTCATAACTTTCCTTCCAAGGAGTAAGTGTCTTTTAATTTCAAGGCTGCAGTCACCATCTGCAGTGATTTTGGAGCCCCCAAAATAAAGTCAGCCACTCTTTCCACTGTTTCCCCATCCATTTCCCATGAAGTAATGGGACCAGATGCTATGATCTTAGTTTTCTGAATGTTGAGCTTTAAGCCAACTTCTTCACTCTACTCTTTCACTTTCCTCAAGAGGCTCTTTAGTTCTTCTTCACTTTCTGCCATAAGGGTGGTGTCATCTGCATATCTGAGGTTATTGATATTTCTCCCAGCAATCTTGATTCCAGCTTTTGCTTCATCCAGCCCAGTGTTTCTCATGATGTACTCTGCGTATAAGTTAAATAAGCAGGATGACAATATACAGCCTTGACGTACTCCTTTTCCTATTTGGAACTAGTCTGTTGTTCATCCAGTTCTAACTGCTGCTTCCTGACCTGCATACAGATTTCTCAAAGAAGCAGGTCAGGTGGTCTGGTATTCCCATCTCTTTCAGAATTTTCCACACTTTATTGTGGTCCACATAGTCAAAGGCTTTGGCATAATCAATAAAGCAGAAGTAGATGTTTTTCTGGAACTCTCCTGCCTTTTTGATGATCCAACAGATGATGGCAGTTTGATCATTGCCTTTTCTAAAACCAGCTTAAACATTTGGAAGTTCATGGTTCATGTATTGCTGAAGCCTGGCTTGGAAAATTTTGAGCATTACTAGAGTGTGAGATGAGTGCAATTGTGCGGTAGTCTGAGCATTCTTTGGCATTGCCTTTCTTAGGGATTGGAATGAAAACTGACCTTTTCCAGTCCTGTGGCCACTGCTGAGTTATCCAAATTTGCTGACATATTGAGTGCAGCACTTTCACAGCATCATCTTTTAGGATTCGAAATAGTTCAACTTGAATTCCATCACCTCCACTAGCTTTGTTTGTAGTGATGCTTCCTAAGGTCCATTCGACTTTGCATTCCAGGATGTCTGGCTCTAGGTGAATGATCACACCATCTTGATTATGTGGGTCGTGAAGATATTTTTTGTACAGTTCTGCGTATTTTTGCCACCTCTTCTTAATATCTAATGCTTCTGTTAGTTCCATACCATTTCTGTCCTTGTGCCCATCTTTGTGTGAAATGTTCTCTTGGTATCTCTAATTTTCTTGAAGAGATCTCTAGTCTGTCCCATTCTATTGTTTTCCTCTATTTCTTTGCATTGATCACTAAGGAAGGCTTTCTTATCTCTCCTTGCTATTCTTCGGAACTCTACATTCAAATGGACATATCATTCCTTTTCTCCTTTGCTTTTTTGCTTCTCTTCTTTTCACAGCTATTTGTAAGGCCTCCTCAGACAAACCATTTTGATTTTTTGCATTTCTTTTTCTTGGGGATGGTCTTTATCCCTGTCTCCTGTACAATGTCATGAACCTCCGTCCATAGCTCATCAGGCACTCTGTCTATCAGATCTAGCCCCTTAAATCTATTTCCCACTTCCACTGTATAATTGTAAGGGATTTGATTTAGGTCATACCTGAATGGTCTAGTATTTTCCCTACCTTCTTCAATTTAAGTCTGAATTTGGCAATCTTTAGGTTATATTTAAATAAGGAGACTAACTGAGTCAAAGGCCTTGAATGCTTATATAGGAGATAATATAAAGTAAATAAGTAAATGCATAGATAAATAAATATATTTGTCTATCTCTCTCCAAATTGCCCCCCAAGAAGATTGTACAATTGCACTTCTAGTGCAGTGTAGACTCAGATGCAGATCACAAGGCATCATTTGATAGTTGATAGTCTTTGTAGTTTGTAAGTTCCCATAGGTGGAAGACAAGTCTGATTATCTCCTTTTTATCGGGAAGAAACAGGCTCAAAGAGGTTGAGTGACTTGCCCAAGACCTTAAACTTAATCTAACTTCACTCCTGGCTCCCCATACTAATCACAGAATCAGCACCCAGATCTAGCTTGGATCTCCCTAGAACACCTGTCCAGTGTGGTAGCCACTAGCTATATATATGGATATTTACATTTTCTAAAATAAAATATTTAGCCCCTCAGTCAGTTTATTTCAAGTGTTTGAGATCTGTGGGTATTTATCATATTGGGCATCAGGGCACAGAGCATTTCTATCACTACAGAAAGTTCTATTGATGAATGTTGCTCAGGAATGTTGGTGTCCTCACTTCTGGTGTGGACCTCCCTACTCCCCATCCCTGCAGCTCTTGCTCATCCTGCACACAGAGGTTGAATCAAACCTCCTGGAGACTCAAACTGTTCACATTAGTCTAAAACCTTTACTGATTCTCTCTTACCTATTGTCTGCCACATAAAGAATAAGCAGAAATCTAAAACCATGTTTTCTCTTTATCTGCATCCAATTTCTCTTCAATTATTACATGACATCTCTATCTGGATTGAGGCCATATAGACATGGAGGTGAACAGGCTTTACCCTTAATGAGTCTATGGTTTGATGAGTTAAATAATATACAGTCCCTGCCCACCTGTCCTGCTTTTATTTTCTTTATGGTACTGACCACTACCAGTATTTCATTGTTATAAATAGTTACTTTTACTAGAAGGTAAGCCTCACAAGAGCAGTGGCTTTCTGTTTTGTTGTCTTCTGTATCCACAAAAGACTGCTAGCACTTGGCAGTTGAATAAAAAATATTTATAGTTGAATGTAGTTATTCAGCTATATTCTGTGATATTGTACTTCCAGTTCTTTCTGATGAGCTAGAAAAATTAAAAATGAAGCAATCCTTAACCACAGCTAGGGTTGAAAGAAATGAAATAAGTGATTTTCTGCAACTCTTCTGTGGTATTGATTTTTGGAAATTTTTAATAACTGTGGGCCTTTTGTTTAAGTTGTCAGAGTTCTTTCCTGATTACCTGTTCACTTTGACACTAGTAGCAGCAGTAGGGCAAGGAACTATTAAAGAAACGGTACTGGCAAAATTAGTGATGGGTTTTTAGATCCCTAAATGTGCCATAGAAAATTCCCTCACCTTTGTCCTGTTTTTCTTCATTTTTACCTTTATTCAAAGTCTTCCTGGCATATAGAAAACTTTTTAATTTCTTTTTTAAAAAATCAACTGGAGGTCCCTATCTTTTAATAGAAAGATTTTGTCCATTCACATTTAGTATAGCAACATTCTTACATAGTTTTATTCCTTCAGTTGACTTTTATATTTACTACTTATTTTGTTTCTTCTTTGTCTTAAGTTTTTGTTTGTTTGTTTGTTTTTTTAGTTTTCATTTTTCTTCATTCTTCTTATCCCTTTGTAATTTTGACTCAGTTTTTCTGTTCGTCTAATGGTTTTCTTTTGTTTCCTCACACTCATAATTAAATACTCACTTCTCTATTCTGTGAAAACAAAATGACAAATATTTCCCCTGCTGCTTTTCTCTTCACTCCAATATTTTATGGCCTTTAAAACTCTTTTAATTCCCTACTCTTCCTACAGATGAGACCTTCAGAACCCTTTCCCTTGTATCTTCTTTTCCTTTGCCCACCTCAAGTACTAGTGTTTCCCAAGATAGTTTTATTATAATTAGTTCCAGATCATTATTAGGTTTTCCTCTAATATTGTGTCATTTATGTTTCAAGGTCTTTATTTAGCACTTTCATTACACATTCCACAAAACTCTATAATTATCCATTTAAATTTAACTATGTATAGGTTAATTACTCACTGCTGTTTCTCTCTCTCTCTCTCTCTTTTGTAGTCTTCCACAGTTTCTGTTTTGATTCATTTTTATGGTCTGAATCTTTCCCTAATTGTTGTCCTTAGATGTTGTGGTAGTTTTAAAATAAATCCATGAGGTGGAGCTTCATTCCCTCCCTTTGTGTAGGGCTGGACTTTCTTCTAATAAATAGAATGTAAAAAGTGACACTGTGTGGCTTCTAAGACTAGGCCATGAAAAGTACTGTGGCTTCCTTCTTGCAGTCTCTTTTGGATTACTAGCTTGGAAGAAGCCAGATGCCATATTTTGAGGACTCTCAAGCAGTCCTATGGAGACACTGCCTGGTGAGAAATGGAGTTTCTTGCCATAAGCCATGGAAGTGAGTCATCTTGGAAGCATGCTCCCCATCAGCCCAGTAAAGTCTTCAGATGACTGCAGCTGCCAAATTGCAGACTGCATGTAGAGGCACCCAGGGGAATTGTCTTCATTTCCCCATTATCTCCTTAGCCACAGAAATGGTGAGGTCCCAGCCCACCTGTTCAGCCTGCCTATTCAGGTGACCAGGAAGACCAGCAGATATTCTCAGAAACACTAGAGTTGGCTCAAGATGTTCTGACATCTCCAAAGTTTGGGGTTTCCCCAGGACCTTCTATTGCTCTAATCTCCTCAGTGCTCTTAGCTGCTGAGACGCAAACTCTTGCCCGGACCAGAGAGGAAATGTAATTCTATGCTCATTGTCAGACCTTGGGAATTTGCTCCCAGCGTGCAGATCCTGCTGCTTCCAGACCCCAGCACTCTACCTCTGGAGAAGGAGTTGTGGTTGGATTAGGTAGGAAGGGAAGCCACTTCCTTCCCAGAATACCTACCATCTGCCACTTGACTTAGCTCCTTGATCCCTGGTGAGAGATGACTCACCACCCTCCAAATGCTCATTGTCTCTGACTGCAGCCTACCTTGACATGGATTATCTGGGCCTTGGGTAGCCTTCACCACCACACTGTATTCTCCCCAGTGCCCGGAAAAGCATAAATCTTCCTTAGAGACTTGGGAAATAGAGCTCATCTTTTCTTACTGGTGATTTGAGTAAAACAGGCCTTCCTCTTTCATAGAGAATGTATTTGTGTGCTAAACTTGGATCCTGAAGTATCCTTTGCACTTGGAGTAAATGGAAGTTGAGATGGAGTCGTACCTAAATATCTCTACTCTCTTGCCTGGATTCCCCTCAAGTTAGAGTATTTGCTTCAGAGATTTGCAGAAAGTATAAGTGTGATCCGCTGGGCTGGAGAAGAGGGGTAGAGTCTTTGTCTTGTGTAATCCATGTTGATTCTGATCCACTTCTAGGAGCCTGGAAGACCATCTTAGTAGACCCCAAACAGCCTGCTTGGACTCTAGGCCTCCCACAGAAGGCCTCCAAGGCCTCCCCTGTTGGGGCTGGTGAGCAACAGTCTGGATCATTGTTTTTCCAAGGGTGTTCTGGTGAGCATTGTTACCATGAACTACTTGCTGCAAAAAAACCACCAAAGTCAAATATGTTTAGACAACTTGCCCAACTATGTCAGTGTACATTCAGATGCTACATAAACAAACAGAAAACAGAAAGCCAGCAAAGAAGCCTTTTTAAATCTGTTGGACCTAAATTTCCCAGACATACTTGACTTTGGGTCTCATGCCCCCTTTTACCATATAATACTGATCAGGAACCAGTGGGAAGACTTCCTGTGAATAACACTTCAGGAAGGACTAGGATCTGGGAGCCCCCAGTGACCTTGGGGCTCTCATGGAGTTCAGTTTCCCTTTGATTCTAAAGCAGCAGCTCGCAGACTGTGGCCCCCAGACCAGCATCATCAGGGAATTTTTTGGAATCAGAAGTTCTCAGTTCCTACATAGCCCTATGAGTTAGAAACCTGGGGTTGGCATTCAACACTGTATTTTCACAACCCCCCTTCCCCAGGTGATTCTAATGCACAAGTGTTTTTGAGAACCACTGTCCTGTTGGGTAAGAAACAAACTCAAGCTACATTCTCTGGATTTAAATCCCATCTCTGCTACTTGGCACCTCGGTGGCCTTGATGCATTTCATATTCTCTCTCTCTGTGAAATAGTACCTATCTCACAAGGCTGTCATAAGTGTTAAGTGAATTTTTTAAAATTTACTTTTTAATTGGAGGAAAATTGCTTTACAGTGTTGTGTTGGTTTCTGCCATACAACTACGTGAATCAGTCATAATTATATATATATTCCCTCCATCTTGAGTCTCCCTCCCTTGCCCCTGTCCCATCTCTCTAGGTCATCACAGAGTGCCAAGCTGGGCTCCCTGTGTTATATAAGGACTTCCCACTGTCTATCTGTTTTACACATGATAGTGTATATATGTTAATCCTACTTTCTCAATTTGTCCCACCCTCTCCTTCCCCCACACTAAGTGAATTTAAATATGTAAAGCTCTTGGAACAGTGACACAATGTATTAGTTGTCAGTGAGTGTTTGCTATTATTACCATTACTGAGTAGTTTCTCTGAATTTCCACTAAAAGGGCAAAGTAGGGTCACACAGTTGGCAGGGGTGGGTGTGAGTTGGTGTCACAAAATTTTGCCATCTGATCATGACCTGATAGAACACAAGACGTTCCCGTGGGAGGAGATGTTTTGCACTGTGTCATTCCCGGAAACATCATTTCATTACTGTTCATAGTGATTAATTAAGAACCACCAGTCTTGTGAAGTGAGGAGCTCAGAGGAAGTAGAATCATTCCAGCTGGATTTTCTGCATTGACTTTAAGTAGTGAATGAAATCTCAGCTTCATCTTCAGCAAGTGCCCTCTAATTCTACAGACTGGACCCTCCTCTGACCCTTGCAGCAATAATCTCATTCTGTTTGTGTCACAACAATGACATAGGAGCCTCAGCAGCATAGCCAAGTTGCCCTGTGGCAGAGTTGGGATTCGAACCCAAAGGCTAGTGCTCCTAGCACATCCTCAGCATGTGTTCCATTTGGAGGGCCTTTAGAGAGCATCAAGTCCAACCCCTTTAGTTTACAGAAAGGGAGACTGCCGTCCTGGGGCTCTGGGGCAGATTTAAGATTGCCCAGCATTGGCATGACTGAGCTACAGCTGGAAGCTGGGTCTCCTTCTCTAAATTCAGTGCCCCTTACTTCAAGATGCAGCTGGCCTCCAGCCTGTCTCTTTCTGGTGCTAGATGCAGTACTGGGGTCAGATCTCAAGGGTGTTCCTCTGTTCTTTCCCAAGCATAATGCTGCCATGAGCCAGGCGGTCCCATCATCTGTGGTGTGGTGGGGTGATTGTGTTGCCAGACACGCCCCATCCTACCCAGAGGTCCCATCTGAGGCTTTGGGAAAACCAAACAAAGGTAACTAGAATGTGTCGCAGGGGACCCATTAGCTTCCTGGAGCCTCCTGAAGCATTCCCAGGAGGAATCTTTGCTGGGAGTGTGTGATCAGCGGCAGACACCATCACAGGCAGCTGCTAGCATATTAATATTCCAGACAAATGGCTTTTGGCTCAGGCAAAGATCTTGCTTGGGAGCAGGTTTCTCTTTGAAGCTCCTAAGAGGGGCAGCTTGCAGAAAAAGACAGTTTTGCAAGATGATTCCATTGGAAACCCTCTGCTCCAATCATCTTGGTTTATTTTGTTGCGCTATCTCTCCCACTTCATAGCAGACTTAGCTGTTCGTGTCCTCAGGGAGAAACTATCCATAATTAGCTGGGACACCAAAACAGTCATGCTGGCTCGAGGCAGGAGAAGCAGTCCATCACTGCTCTGGGTTCGAATATTAGCTCTGCCACTTCCCAGCTGTGTGACCTTGGACAGATCACTTCACCTTGCTGAGCCTGTTTTCTGGGCTCTAAAATGGGAGTACACTACCTTTCCCACATGGTGGTTGAGGATTAAATACAACCACGTGTATAAAGTGCTTAACACAATGCCTGAGGACAGTTGAAGACAGATGCCATTAATACTGAGTGGGAGGCTCAGAACAAGTAGAGACAGGAAAGAGTACTGAGCAGGGCTGGCAACATTAATTTCTCCCCAGCGACCCCTCCTTTTCAGGCTGTGGGAATGGAGAATATGTCCAGATATTTCCACCTTAAAGAAACTCCAGCCTATGGCCCTTCAAACCCAAGTTTTATAGGTGGGAAAACTGAGGCTCAGAGAGGGGAAGGAACTTGCTGAACTTTACACAGCAGATTAGATGCTGGAGTGGAGCAAAGCCTTGTTTCTCCCCCATCTTCCTGAGCACCTAAGACGCATTTCCATGGACCACACCACTGAGGGCCTTGCTATCTTTGCCTCAAATCCTTTGCTTCAGAAGGGGCATGTTTAGCACTGCACATCCACCCCCAGTGGACCAAGCCAGATTCGACCGGCAGAGGGGCTGTGTGGTGTTACCTGGTGGGTAGGTCTACATGGGGGTCTAGGCATCTGAGTAGCTCTAGGGCTCCCCTGTATGTTCTGTAAGTGAATAGGCTGGAGGACTCCTGACCTGGGGGACTGCACCCCTGGGAGGGGCATAGGTTGTTGACCCCTGGGTGACCTTGTCTGAGTCTAAGTTTCCTTATCTGTGTAATGGAGAACAACTCTCCTCTTTTCAGGGATTGGGGTTAGGATACTAGCTGCCAAGCTGAGAATACAGCAGTATGCCTACCCCATCCCTGACTGTAAGGGCAGCTCAGGCAAGTCCAGGAAGTCTCACTGCAACTCCCAGATCAGTGTGGCTGGGTACAGGCTCACCCAGGGAAGGACACCACCACATCACCCGTGGAGACCAGAGACCAGCCTGAAGTGCACATCCAGGCTGTGGTTGGGAGCCCCGTGGCAGGCAGTGACCTGAGGGCCATACCCACCATCATGCTGTGGTGCAGCAACCAGTCCCAGTAGCTCTGTTGGCCCCCACCTGCAGTGGAGGAGGGACGGGCTGCCTGGGTGTTTGAGAGGATGCTTCCCAATGCGGTGGCTGGCTTCTGGGCCACGGACTCACTCAAGGCTTGGTGCCAGTTCAGGGTTTGAGTCGGGAAGTCTCATACCCTCCCAGCCATAACTGTCTTCTTGACCAGGAGAGGATTATGTTCACAAGTCCTTCAGGAGGATGTGAACTTGACAGGTCTTGGGAAATGCCACAGCCATTTTCAGTGGTAAGAAAGAAGATGATGGTGATACAGGAAGAGAGGAGGAGAGAGTCACATTGCCCCAAGTTCAAGAAAATGAGCTTTGTAAAACCCCAACCCTGAACTCTTCTACAAGCGCGACCAGTCATTCCCTGACAATATCTCTCCTCCCCTCACTTCCCCCCTTACCCTCAAACACATTCATGGTTCAGCCACTGCCCTTCAGTCTGGGGCCAGTCCAGGGCCTTATGCACCACAGCTCCCTGGCCATCAGGGGCCACGATGTAGCTGAAGGACCTCTCACTGTTTGCTGGGTGCAGCTCAAATGGCATGTCCTGGTTCCTGGGTGCAGAAGGTTGATGCCTTGTTTCTGTGAGACCTGCAGGAAATACTAAGGGGCTGGAGTATTAACCATAGTCTAAGCCTCCTGAAATTGTCTTAAATTGTCAGGGAGGATGAAGCCTCCAAAGGACCAAAGTGAGGTCAGGCGAGAGCATGTGCTATGCCATCTTTCGTGGTTTCATTCATGAGGTCATATTCCTGTGCTCCTGAGTTTGCTAAACCTCCTTCAATTCTGAGACTGTGTGACCCTCAGGCATTCTGTCTCCACATCTATCCTATGCTAACCATCTTTTGGAGCATCCTTGGGAAGCAGACATGAGCCCTATTTGCACATATTTTATGATGGAAGACCACTATCTCTCATGTCCGCCACCCCCTCTCCCCACGGCTCTGACTTTGTTAGAAAGTGTTCCTCATGTGAACTACAAACTCGGCCTCCCTGGGGTTGCACCCACTCTCCCCACCTCATAGACCACCATTTAAAGGACACCTTGGAGGTGAAGGGTTTCCTGCTGTCTGAGTCCTCGTGAGAAACGTGATGACAGCAGGCTTGAGATACGCCATCTTTCTCACACATCTCTGGAGTCCATAAAGCAAACTGCTCTTTACTCTTTTCCATGGAAATTTCCCATACCTTGGGGAAGGAAGGAAGATCTGGTGCTATTGGTTAAAAGTACAGAGTGGGGAACTGACTGTCAAAAACCCACATGACTGACTAGTTGAGGAGGCTGAGCTGAGATGTGAGTTATCACCCTCTGGTCCAAGGCTCTCTGATGCTGTGTAGGGCTCAGGGGTCAGATGTAGCGGGTTCTGGGATGATCCACGCCCTGACATGGAACTTGGCCCCATCCCACCTTTTCCAAACAGCACTCAGCCTCCACCCTGTGTGACCTTTGGAGGAGGGGACATTTTATTTCTCAGAATAGGGCCAGACAGGCTGCTGGCTTTCCTCCAGCAATTCTTGGGGCTGCTTCAAGAAGAAATGTCTGGAAATGTGTGGAGTTCATGAGCAAATGGCTTCACGGAAGCGCCTATTAAAATTTCCTCTGCTGAGACTGAAGTAGACAGCATGAAAACCAGCGGGCCTCTCACCTCCCCCACACCCCTCCTGGGTCTCATTCTCCTTCCACTCCCACCCAGCCCTGGAAAACACATACCCTTGTCTAAACACCAGCACCAAGCAGACCCATGCCGAGGCCATATGTGTTAGATTATATTATTGTTTAAAATATTCGCTGGTCTTATCCATGGAAGATTATTCTTCCTTACCCCATTAGGCTTGGTCATTTGATTTGATTTAGCCGATGGAATGTGAACAGAAGTGTATTGAGTTCTGCTCTACACTCCCCTAGACCTGAGGATAACAATGCCCTGGGTACGGGCTGCTCTCTTAGCCTGGTACTAGAAGGAAAGTGGCATAGAACTTAGCTGCAACTGATCTTAAAGGACATACAATGTGAGTGAGAAGCAAACCTTTGTTGCTGTAGGCCCCTGAGAGTTGAGGGATATTTGTTATTGCAGCATAACTTAGACTATGCTGACTAATACACCAGACATGGCAGGAGATGATATGTTGCTTTGAGATCAAACATCCAAGGATATATGGGAAAAGAGAGGAAGTACCTGCAGGTAAATCCAGCAGGGGTTCTTTATTCCCCCATCTTCCCTCTGCAGCCTTAACAGACTTGAAGTGGGAAGGTAAAGTCAGCATTTGCCTCAAATTCTCCATATCTCCCCCAGCCATAAACTTAGAATCTCTTATAGGGATGGTATAAGGCCCAATTTTTACTCAAATGCTGATTTTCAGCCTCAGGAGAAAATAATTTGTGCTGTTTAAATAGGAAAGGGAAACAGCTTTGGAAATGATTCCTTTGTGATTTAATCACCTTTTGTTCAGACTCTTCAAAGCTAGCTCAAGGAGGATCTATGTATTGGCTCATGTACTAAATTTCCAGCAATATCTGAAGACAAAAGAGACATAGCTTTATTCCCACTCCCCCTTCCCCTCTTTGGAGAGGCATGAGGCAGAGAGTTGCTTCTGGACCACAACACCTTCCACATCACCCCAGACAACAGTGGGAAGATCACTGATACCAACCCATGCTTATGAATATATGAGGAAAGTTAACGCTCAGAAAAAGCACATACCAAAATATCTTGAAGTACTGGAGCACTTTATGTTTTATAAAGCATGCTCATATCTTTTAACTGATTTCCTCACCCACATAAAGAAAACAGTAGTCATCCGGCTGGGGGTCAGGAGAGTAGGGTCTGAGTACTGCTGCCACCATCAAATTGTAGAGATGTCTTGTACAAGCCATGTTGTGTCTTGGAGTCTCAGCTTTACTGTCAGAAGGTGGGTTTCAACTACTCATTCATTCATTCATATAGTAACCACTTATTAAACACCTACCACATAATAGCCACAGTATGTAGATGAACAATACTAGTGAAAGGAAAATAAAGTATAGCATACTGGAAAAATGACCATAGATTCTTTCCAACTCTGAGTAGATTTCCTTTACATCAAGCGGTACAGTGTTTCTATATTTGGTCATGAGACTTTGGCCAGTGGAATAGTAATAACTATGACATAAGCAAAGACTTGTAAAGCACTTGCACATTGGGACTTTTACTGTCTTTCTATGACTGGATCCTTGACACCACCATGTGTATAAGCTCAGCATGTCATGCTGGAGGGTGAGATTCATGTGGCCCAGTTACCCCTCCAATCCACACTGACAGCCTGTCAACCACCATTATGTGTGGACTATCTAGCCATCAACCAGCCCATCAACTGACCACAGTCACATGATAAAGTCCAGAGGAGATAAGCTGTGTCAACCCAAACCAGAAAAAGTACCCAGCAGACCCATCTAATCATGAGCTATATAAAATAATTGTTATAGTAAGCCATTAATTTGGGGGATGATTCGTTACACAGCAAAAGCTAACCAATGCAGAAAAGAAGACATTCACTGAGCCTGTATGAAAGGTATGACACAAGACATTTTGTATAGATTTCCTTTTTACATTATTACTATGACTCCATGAGGTTGATACTATGCCTCCCCACCTTACTGTAGAGGAAACTGAGGCTCAGAGAAGTTCATCCATTGGCCAGTTCAGAGAAGTAGTAGAGTCAGGAATAGAATCTGAAGCTAAGATGGATTTAACCTGCTAAGAGGGTGTGAAAGTCACTCAGTAGTGTCTGACTCTTTGCGACCCCATGGACTATATAGTCCATGGAATTCTCCAGGCCAGAATACTGAAGTGGGTAACCTTTCCCTTCTCCAGGGGGTCTTCCCAACCCAGGAATCAAACCCAGGTCTCCCACATTGCGGGCAGATTCTTTACCAGCTGAGCCACCAGGAAAGCCAAGAATTCTGGAATGGGTAGTCTATGTTTTCTCCAGTGGATCTTCCTGACCCAGGAATTTAACCAGGGTCTCCTGCATTGTAGGCGAATTCTTTACCAGCTGAGCTACCAGGGAGGCCCTAAGCTAAGAGGGTACCTGCCAAGAAAAGGGTTTGTATAGCAGGAGTGAATTCTGTCCTTTGAAGGCTCAATATTTTTGGTCTGCATACTGCACAACCCACCTTGATGCTTCGCTTCTGGAAGCCCTAGTGAACTGTGTACCACATGGGGAAAGGAGTGTGCCGAGTCCGGAAAGCCTTAAAGAAGATGGGGTCATGATGAAAGGTATGAGAAGAAGGGGTCAAGGCAGTGCCTTCTGACTGAAATGCCTCAGAAGACCAGCTTCTGGGAGCCCGCTTCTAAATGATCAATTCCAATCTCATTATGACCGCAGCTGCCATTAACTCAGGAGCTAATTGCTATTAGCTTATAGAAACTCAAGAGGGTTTAGCTTCAAAAATTCCACGACATGGGGCCATCTCACTGCTTAAATGGCCACATTGCTGTTATTAATTCCTTTTGACTATTAGCTTATTACTGTTAAGTTATTATAACTTTGTATGAAGTCCTTGAACCGGATGCATGTCCTCCACACACATTTCATTACAGGGAGCAGAGTGCACCCAGAGGTTCAATATTTTAATTTCCATTTTTCTTTAAGGTATAGGCTTATTAAGAGGCATCAGGAAGTTCCTTGATTTTGAAGACGGGTTCCGTAAGCAAAGGCTGTAACAAAAACCAGACTGTTCCACATTTTTATGCAGTTAAGGTCTTGGCAAATGTAGAGCGAATCTGGGTAACAACAAAGCTTCACACTGGAAGGGCCCTTGGAGACTCTAGTTCATTCTCATGTTACATTGGGGGAAACTGAGGATAGGAGATGGGTACAGGACTCCGGTACGGTAAGCTGCCAGGTCGTGATGACACATGACAGATGATCGGCCAGATGACAGCCTCTGAAATAGCCAGGTCTTTGTTTCAGAGAAGTTAAAAGTCTGCTGAGGATGCCAAATATGCAAGATTACCGATGCTAGGCAATTACAGCAGGGTCCCTCATATTCCCTGTGAAAGATACCTACGTGCTAAGAAATGGGCCAAGACGCAATCCTTTACTCCTTTTTAGCAGAAAGCCAGCTGGCTGGAGAGCTACATGACAGTGTGTGAAATTAGACATATTTAACGGGTGACGACAAGGTTCTTTCTGTCTATGTTCAGAAGCCTCCCTTAACGAGATCCAGTCGGTCTGTTAAGAAAATAAGAGTGTGTGCAATTACCAAGTTCACCGTTTGTTTTTGTTTAACTTTGTAGCTTCTTCCCAGGATGCCTTGGGGCATGTCTGGAAAAATGTCAGCACTTGTTGCTAAGCAGATTCTGGTCCTGGGAGATGTTCTCTTTAATGCTCTCTGGAGTCCCTCTGCGGCCAGGTCCAGGGGGGAGGTTGATGGGTCTGGGGCCTGGGGAGTCGGGGTTCAGAGCTAGCTCTGTCTCTAACTGCCTACGTGACTTGGAGTGCTGTGGTCTCTCTCGGAGCCTCAATTTTCTCCTCAATACAGCTGAGGAAGAGAAGTTGGGATGCCTTTGCTTCTCCAGATGTCGATTCTAAATCTCTTTTATTGGATTTTTTGCTCTTAAAGGCATAGAGGAGGGAGGTGATAAGATGGAGCACTCAGCAGCTTGAGTGCAGGGTTTTCTCCGAGGTCAGGGTTTCTGAAAGGATCCTAATTAAAGCCAAGTGAGCTCTTTTGAGTGAGAATCTCCGCAGAGTTGCTTGTTGACCTTGGGAGGACTGCTGAATGAGAGAGAAGCAAAAAAAGAGAAAAGAGGAGAAAGAAGAGTCAGAAAAGGGTGCAAAAGCCACAAAGAAAAAGGGAGAGGAAGGAAAGGAGATTGAGTGGGGGCAGTGAGGAGGAGGAGACAGGCAGACCCAGGACAAGAAGAGAGATTTCAAGCAAAGAAGGCAAGTTGGTAAAAATTAGAAGGGAGGAAAGGTGAGCAAAAGAGAATAAAAAGTAAGGAGGGACATCAAAGAAGATGGGATAAGGGATGTGCATCCTTCTATTGGTTAATTTCTGGAGCATACAAAGTAGAAATCAGCTTCCCTTGCAGCGTGGATGGGAGAGTGAAATAGGAGAGAATATGTCAAAGCAGGAAGCGCTTTATTGTTTGATGTCGACACCTGGACAAGGTTCTGACACACCACACATGCAGTAACAGACAATTTTTGTTGGGACGTTGTGAACCCTGGCATGGGATCTCCTGCTCATAGTGGTCGGTGGTCAGCACTTCCTCAAACTTGTGATCATTCAACCGTTGTGCCTGTTTCCGCCCTCAGATTGTAACTGACATCGTAAGTCACTAGCTTTATGGAATCCCTGTAAATCCCTTCCCTCTTCCTGCCACCCTGAAGAGACACAGTCGTGTTTTACCTAGAAACTAAGCAGCCGTGCCCCCAGGGTAGGCTTGTGAGGAGAGAGCTGGGAGATAATCTCTCTCTGAGCCCTTTTGCTGGTGACCCACCTCCCGGCTGGAGCAGAGCCTGCAGCCCTCGGTGGCTTAGCTGGCGCGGGGTTCCCCTCCATCTCGGATGCGGGAGGACCGGAGCTCTGGGAGGCTGGGGGAGGCAATTTGATGCAGCAGCTTTATCCCTTCCAGTTCTTTTGCTTCTGGGTCAGGTAATTTGGCCACAAACACCACACAAAGATGAAACATGTTGTTCCCTCACTGCTCAGTGGCTCATCCCCCAGGCTCCAGAGGTCTCTAAGCTATGAAAACAAAGCAAAACACAGCCCATCTCCGGGCTGCCGAGTTCTTTCAACCTCTTAGTTTGCCTTGATTTTGTCAGTTCCACCCAGAGGACAGCAACCGGAGGTGATGGTCCAAGTTGGAAACGCTCGATGTTGTCTGTTTCTGAAGAAAAAGGATGGGAGCTGAGATGAAAGCCAGAGTTGGTAAGGTTCTGGAGGGATTTGAACGGAGAACCCCAGCTTGTCAGGAAGCCCTGTGTGTTCTGTAGTGCATCCAGCTTTCATCCCCAGCACCTGGGAGGTATGGATAAACAGGGACTCCAAGGAAGAAAGCTCTGCGTGTATTGTTCACCAGTTTCCATGGTGTAAATCCTCCCACTGTGGCCATTTCAGGGTGTCAGTGGTAATGTCCCCGAGGAAGGAGTTGGTGAGCGATATTCAGCTCTGTCAGTTCTGATAGAAAGGGGCTGCAGTACACCACTGAGGATTGTTTCCTTGGACCGCTCTTCCCTCGTTCTTAACCCTTTTCTGTTCCTGAGAGTTCTTCTGAAATACAGGAATGACTGTAGTGCTTTCCTGGTTATAAACCATCAGTGGCTCCCCATTGTTTATAAAATTCAAAGTCTGTGGTGCAGCATTCAAGGCCTTTTCAACTTGGCCTCACTCTATTTGTTTCAATCAGATGCATGACCCATAGAATATAATTCATTCCTCCACCTGACCATCCATATCTGTTGGTCTTCGCTCACTGGACTGCAAGTTCCTTATGGGGGGGGGGGGTGGTCTGTGCCTCATCTTTGCACCTGCAGTTCTTGGTCCATCGTACATGCTATTCAAATATGGAAGGAAGAAGGAATGGACTGATACTGGATCTTCTGTCTTTCCCCAACAGGTCATGCTCACCACTTCCTCTGTGGTTTCTTGCTCTGCCCTCCTGACACTTTCTCCACCTGTCAAACTTTAGACCCATTTCTCCTTGATCCAGAGTCAGCTGTGTGTGGGATCTTTTCACATTTCCACCCAACAGCAGACTTTAGCTGAGCTCCTGCTCTGTCCATATCCTGTTCCGTGTGCTGAGGATACAGCTTTGGAAAAGACAGGCAGCATCCCGTTCCTCCTGCATCTGATGTCTGGTGGAAAGCAATCATCAAATGAATATAAGTGCAAATGTTATAGAGCAAAAGTGATTGGGCAAAACGAAAGCACAGAGGTGGGGATAGGGGTCAAGTGTTAGTCACTCAGTCATGTCTGACTCCTTGAGACCTCATGAACTATGGCCTGTCAAATTCCTGTATCCATGGGATTCTCCAGGCCAGAATACTAGAATGAGTTGCCATTTCTTACTCCAGGGGATCTTCCCTACCCAGGGATCATGTCTGCATCTCATATGTCTTCTGCATTGGCAGGCGGGGTTCTTTACCACTCATGCCACCTGGGAAGCCTTGGTGATAGGCGTTCCAGCTTGTTAAGTATGGCCAGGGGGCATCTCCAGGGAGGTGCTCTGAGCGGGGGAGGTACCAATATTTTTTTTCTCTCCTGTGGAGTCTGGCCTCTCCTATCTCCTCCAAACTTTGTCTTGTTGATTATCTCTTGTCTGTCCTACATATAATCAACCTGTTTCTTATGTGGGCTTCTTCCTGTTAACCCAATGGACATGCCAGTGAAAAATTCTGTTCCGATAAAAACAGCCCCTCTTCAGGCACTCTCTTTTCAGCCTCCCCACAATGGTGAGAAAATACTTGCAATGTGGATCTCTACTTACCTGCCTTCCACATCTGCTGTCTTCCCTGCTCTGACACTGCTCCCAGCCTCCAGTAAATCCAATTTTGGCCTCAATCCCGGGACTCTGTGGTGCCAAGTCCAGTGGACACATCCTGGTCCTTACCTTGCAGAATCTCTGCAGAATCTACCTGCTGCCATCCTCTCCTCATCTCTCTCCTCCAGTCGAGCCCTCTTCCTGGATTCTTTTTTTACACACTTCCTCTTAAAAGCTTGCCTTCCTCAGGGTCTTCCCTTTCCTTTGGCCCCTTGTGTTGTTCAGCAACACACCCAAGACCACAGCCTCTGTCTACAAGCTGGTGAACCCACAGTCCATACCTACAACCAACTCCTGTCCCCAGAACCAGTGCCCCCAGACATCTCCAGACCTCCAGGGTCAGTGCGTCTGAAACTCACCACCTTATTGTCCAAATCAGCAGGTCTCCTTGGGTCCCAGCTCACAAATGTTCTACCAGGACCCCCAGCAAGGAAGCTGGACACCATCCTAGAGTCGTCTCCCTCCCTGGCTTCCCTTCCTTAATCTAGCAGTTCCTGCTCACTTTCACCTCCTCACTAACTTCCAAGCTCATTCCTCCATTTCCATCACTGGGCCCAGGTTTCCCTCCTCTATCAGGTCTCCCAGATCCAGGATGGTCTCTGATCCACACAGAACTGCCAGAATAGTCCTTTGGAGATGCAAATTGGACCACGTCCCTCTTTGCCTTAAACCTTTCTTTCACTCCTCCTTGCCTGCAGCACGTGGTTGACACCCTTAGACCTGTGCTACAGCCCCTCCATCACCAGCGCAGCCTGCATCTCCATCCATCCACTCCCTCCTCGGTCTCTGCCTGGCTCTCAGTATTCCGGGCACACCTAGCTCCTTGTCATTCTGTGCACTCAGCAGGCTGTTTGATGGCTCAGTTCCTTTGCTTACTCAGGGCCCTCTGCCTGGAATATCCTAACTTGGTCTGCCAAGCCTATCACCCAGCTCATCTCTCCTAGTTCTTCTTCTCTCAAATCAGGATTAGCAGCTCCAGGCACCTCCTGCCCCTGCTGCATGCGACCCATCGATGTGGAGACAGTGCTCCCTGTTCTGTGCTCACCCCCTTATGCCCGCGCTGCCCCCCACATATCCTACACAGGACTGTAATTATCCATTCGTGCCTATCCCCCTCTCTGTGAGGGGAATATGCAGCCATGTCATATTCATTTTCGCATCCTCTGTACTTGACCCAGACTGTGCACTTGAAAAATGGTTTATGCTCAAAAGGACAGTGCTAGGCACCTGGTTAAGAGGAAAGTAAGAAACGTATATTGAGAGGGGAGGCAAGATAGCATAGTTCCTGCCTTGCTACTTAAGGGCTGCACATGCTTGGACAAGTCCTGTACCTCTCTGTACCTCTGTTTCATCACCTGTAAGATGGGGTGTTAGCAAAGCATCTCGTCAGAGGGTCACTGGAGGATTAACTGGGATAGTGTGTGCTGAGTGCTTCCAGGGTCAGCTGGCACACAGTAGGACCCATCCATTTACAAACATTATTCCATTTACTTGTCATAAGACTCTTGAGAAGCAGGTGGTATTTTCCTGTTGTTCCCTGTTAAGGAAACTGTTGAAAGAAGTTGAGTGGTCTCCCCAGGGACACCCAGACAGTCAGAGATGGAGCCATGCTGCTCAGGGTGCGTCTTTGCTGCTCCTCGACTGACCTGACTCCAGGGAACTCACTCGCTTCCTAGAGAGCAAGGGGGGACCTTCATGGAATCTGAAAGAGACAGCTTCCAGCAAACCAGAGAAAACCCTGTGGAGGGAGCGGACTGGGGAAGGACCGGCACTCACTGTCCCATGGGCAAATTTTCTTGTGTTTGCAGAGCAGATAGGGGACTTTGCTGGGCCATAATGGGTCAGAAAGGAAAGCTGTAGTGGGTGTATTTGGGGGATCTTTTCTCCCTATGGGGGTGATGTCTGAGCTGGTGACCTAGCCAGTGTCTCTGGAAAAGACCTGCTTCTTCCCATCAGAAGGGTTCCTGGTGGGCATGGGGTAGTTGAGGGGCCCAGTGGGAAGAGGGTGGGGTTGTCTGAGTGGGTCCACCTAGGGATCCAACCTGCTTCTGTCTTGTCCTTGCCTGCATTTCTGCTCCCTAGGCTTCTCGTCTGTGAAATGCAGTCATTCTCACTATTTGCAGAGCTTGTGTGCAGTGAAGAAAGTCCCTCTGTTTGGGATTTAGAGGCACATAGTGGAGATTCAACTCCTGTGAGGGTCTCTTATCCTTCCAGGAGCTTTTTCCATTGGAGACTCTGGCCTCCACAATACTGGCCTCCCAGCTTGCTGGTCTAAGCACAGACTGAACCCTAGAACCTATTCCCACTGGACTCTGGATCTGGGGGACCCGAAGACCTTCAGGAAATCCACCAACTGAGGAAATACTTTCCTTCACAAACAGTCAGGGTCCAATGAGCATGTGTTTCTGATTAGGGAGGAGTGGGCACATGAAGTGGGGGAGGGGGAGATCAAAGGGACAGGGACATGGGAGGAAGCCTTTTGACAGGAGGCGGAGATGGAGATCTTTTTCATTCCCTAAGCAATGGGGATAAGAGATTTTTTAAGGGTGGCTCTGCTCCCAGCTGGGGCAGAGTAGTTGGTGCCAAGGAAAGAGTTCCAGACCAAGATCCTGGTAACATATTTCCAGCTCTGCCGTCACTCATTCCATGGCCTTAGGCCCATGTTATTCCTTGCCACAAGGCTCTGTTCCTCTCATCAGTACAATAGGGAGACAATACCCAACTCATCCATTCATTGTTTATGTGTATCCTTGGGTCAAGCCAGGAGCCAGGTGCTGGAGATGCAGAAAGGAAGGTCTCTGCCCACAGGACAGCTCACTGCTGCCGGGGAACTAAGCTACAAACACATACCCAAGTGAGGCGAAAGCCTGGTAGGAGTCTTGCTCAGGCATGAAGGCAATGCAGAAGAAGGGACTTATAATAGGTTGAACGTGCCCTTGCTCAGCTGCTGAGTCATGTCCTACTCTTTGAGACCCCAGGGACTGTAGTCTGCCAGGCTCCTCTGTCCATGAGATTCTCCAGGCAAGAATACTGGAGTCGGTTGCCATTTCCTTCTCCAGGGGATCTTCCTTACCCAGAGATCAAACCTGTGTTTTGGGCATTGTCAGGCAGATTCTTTACCACCGAACCACCAGGGAAGCCCAGTGGGTTGAATAGTGACCCACAAAAGACATGACCAGATCCTAGTCCCTGTACTATGAATGTGATCTTTTGGAAAGAGGGTGTTTGCCCATGTAATTAAATTAGAAGCCTTGCAATCAGAGCACCCTGGACTATCTGGGTATGCCCTAAATCTCATGACACACGTCATGAAGGAAAGACACAGGCACAGAGAAGGAGGCCATGTGATGACAGAGGCAGAGACTGGAGTGACGCGCCTGCAAGTCGAGGAATGCCATGGATTGCTGGCAGCCACTAGAAGGGACTAGAACAGAGGCAAGGGATAGATGCTGCTTCAGAGCCTCCAGCAGGATCCAATCCTGTCCATACTTTGATACTGAGCTTCTGGGCTCCTGGAGTGTGAAAGAAGACATTTATGTTGTCTTAAGCCACTGGCTTGTGGCACTTTGTTACGGCAGCCCCAGGAAACTAACATGGGCACGTGACCATCTGCAGGAAGGTTATCTAAGAAGGCTTCCAAAGGAGGTGGCTTGGAAATGAGTCCTGAAGTCTGAGTGGAAGGTGGCTAGCTGGGGAGGAGGAGAGAAGAGAGGCATTCAGGATAAAGGCCTAACACGGCACAGGCATAGAGGTGAGAAGAGGTGAGGCAGGGTCAGAGAACCCAAATGATCCAGAAGGCCCGGAGCTGGAGAGCCAGCGAGAGCCCTTGCCAGAGGTGGGTCTGCTCATCCAAAGTTTGCTTGGATTCACTTCAAGGGCTTGGATGTTGTCCTATGGGTCATAAGGATTCATATAAGGATTTTAGCAGTGGAGTGACCTGGCCAGTGCTTTTTGAAAAGACCACCTAGGGACCCAAAAGGAAGGGCCAACCAGGAGCTGAGCATCCAAGCCAGGGGGCCTACGTGGCAGTAACGCCAGCCTGGCGTGATGGGAACTGGACCAGGGCAGAGGCAGGGGCAGGGGCAGGTGCAGAGCCCGGAAATGGGAAGACCCGTTGGGCGGGGGCACTGTCTCCAAAGCCTGGGCTGCCTAGGTGGGAGGACACCCTGTTAGGGGTCTCGGAGATGCTGTCATTCTGAGAGATGGAGTGAGACTGACTTCCGGAGGCTGTGATGTTTGGATTGGAGACACGCTGCATCCCTGCAGGGTTGTTCAGAGGATGGATTGAGTATAACACATGCAGAGCACCCAGTGCAGTGCCTGGCTGGGAGAAGACTGGAGACAGGGCCCCAAGGAAAGGAAACCGAGGTCATTTTCCTTCCCGTCCCTGGCGTCATGCACTGAACAGGGCACAGTAGGTGTTCAGTGAGTGCTCATCGAGTAGAACTGTGGGCTGGACCCTAGTCACTGGGTTTGTGGCCATCACAAACGCAACACGCTTCACAGCACGGGATTCATCCTGCAGACCTCATCAACCATGCAATCACGGGGAGATCAATTGGTCCGGCTCCAGCTGTTGAAACTAGCAGCAGAGAGGAGCCATGGACAAATAGTCCTCAGCTCAGCACTTTCTCCATCTGGGAAGAAAACCAGGTGTGGGGGGAGAGTACCAGGCCATCAGGAGGTTATGAGGCCATAAATAAGAGATTTGTGGTAAATAAGCTGGCGAACATATCCGCTCACTGCTCTTTTTTATCACTCACCTAGAGAGCAAAATTCCCCCGCATCTTTTCTGCAGGCCAATAAATATCTTTCAAGAAGCCGGTATTTACATAGAGAATAAGGGGGGCTCCGCGGCTCCCCAGGCCCCGTGTCAAGAAGGAACAATGTATAGCCCTAAAGAGAATGGCTGTGCAGAGAATCGATGCAAATGCAGTTTCTTTTCCCAGGATGATGCTCCCGAGCAGGGTTCAGCCCAAGTTCAAGGATTGTGCTCGGGCGGTGGTGCGGGCCCTTCTCTAAGCCACGGGGGATGACTCTTTCCCCTAGGCTGGGGGTCACATGGCCCTTCCTGCTCTAGGGCCCTGTGCATGAAACTCTCTCCCCCAAATGAAACAGACCTAAAGGAGATAATAAGGGACCTCTAGATCAACCACCTTCCCTGGTGGCTCAGTGATAAAGAATCTACCTGCAATGCCGATGACATGGCCTCGATCATCTGTAGCATAGGGAAGATCCCCTGGAGGAGGAAATGGCATCCCACTCCAGTATTGTTGCCTGAAGAATCCCATAGACGGAGGAGCCTGGCAGCTACAGTCCATGGGGTTGCAAAGAGTTGAACATGACTTACCAACTGAACAGCAATAACAGATCAACCGCCAGGTGTCATTCCATGAAAGGTTGCGTGAGGACCAGTAGGTATGTGCCAGGCGTGATGGGGAAGTGGAGGCAGGCAGGACAGACGCAGCTCCTCTCCCTCTGGTGTATGAACTCTGCCATCAGGTGCTCTCAGCGAGTAGAGGAGAAGGCCTGACATGTAAGCCGACAGCAGAGGGGTGGCCAGCACGAAGAGCCCAAAGCACAGGCACAGAGAAGCATGGCACCCGGAAGAGGTCCTCGTGGGACAGCTGGTGAGCAAAAACCTGGCTCAAGGCAGAAGTGAGAGGAAGCAGGTGACTTCCTGGAACTGGTTCCTGTCTCCATCTCTAGTCCTTGGGCAGTGGAAAGCCAATTCAGGATCTTAGGCAGAAGAATGACATTCCCAGAGAGACTTTATTTCTGGAAAAAGAAACAGTTAACTTTTCTCATGACCATGATTCTTGCTTGATGTCCCTTTCATCTTAGAATAATGCCCACTGCAAATAAATGCTTGATAAATGCTTGTTGAGCCACTGAAGCAATGCATGGGATCTCACACTGATGAGTAGACCTTTGGAATATAATGTCTTTGGAATGACCTGGAAAGCCAGTGCTGTGGACAGACAACATTTTGCTTTTTACTTTGGAAATGAAGGAGAATCTGATGGTGGCCAGAGCTTGTCCAGGGTCACCCAGCTGCTTGATGGCTGAGCCGAGACTGAAACTCAAGTAACCTTTGTTGAAAGATTTCATATAATGCAGCTTGGGAAGACAGGCAGAGACAATATGGGGACCAAGATAGGAAAGGCAGGGGGAGAGAAGAAAAGAGTAAGGAGGAAAAGCAAAGTGCTGGGTGGGGAGTGCAAGTCCTCTTCCACCCTTTACTGCTTTGGACTTTGTTAATGGTCCTGAGTGTAATCGTATAGGACATAACATCTTTTCCACATTTATGGAACCAACAGCATAAGCTTTTAAACACACACAAATTCACCCCTGACCACAGTATATTGTTTTACTTTATAAAGAAAGAGGAAAATTTTCTGAACATCTGGCTGTTATTTCTCCAAACCCAGATGTGATAAACAAGAAAGACAAGTCAATAGGCTGTACCTGCCAGGAACAATTGACCTGCACTTTCTAACCTTCGTGCTCCATATTCCTTTGGACTCGGCTAATGATACTGGCTCCTGCCCCAGGAAACCTTAGGTACTCTAGATGACTGGTAGGTTCCGTCCATGTTTAATTGTACTCTGGTGTCTCAGCTGGTGGAGAGGGGAACTTCTGCATTCACTTTCTCCTTCAAAAGTCTCACGGGTGGTGAGGGAGGCGTAATGATGATGGATGGGAGGGTTGTTCTGACTACAGTTGGCTACAGTCCACAGCTGTCCCTGGTTGTGTTTCCTAATGGGCAGGGTCATGTGTATTAGCAGTTTGCACCTTGTGGGGAATGCCATCTTTTCCTCTCTGGCCCCACAGAGTAGCTGCTTTGCTCACTGACACAGTGTCAGCACAGAGCAGTCCCAGTACCTAGCCTTGTTCTCTGTTCTTGCTTTCCAGCCCATGGCTGGATGCCAGGAGGTCAGATGGGATGATGAGCTGCAGATGTATCCATCTTTGGTTCAGGGGGAAGGAAGTAGGATGCCTCACGCTGGCCCTCTGGTCTAAGCAGCATAGTCCAGTCAAGTTGTTAGAGAAAAGTGACACGGAAGGTGGCTAGTGGAGTGGGGACGGCTTGCCTGTCCATATAAAGGAGATTTCCACCCCCAGGCCTGATGCTGGCCCTCCTGTATCCTGCATATGCCTGTCATAGCCCCTAGGAAGGGGAGTGAGAGGGAGGATGGTAGGATGAGGCATATATTACATCAGAAAGCAGGAAGCCTCATTACCAGCTTCTGTCTTCTCTCCTGGTGATCACAGGTGGTTAGTTACATTCGAAAGTAAACGCTTGCTGGATAAAGGGGTGGGCAGGAAGGCAGCTGGCCAAATCCAAACTGTGACCAGCAGGGGATTCCAGGGACGACCTGGCTATTTGGCTATTTGCACCCTGACTATCTGTGACTTGCCCCAGTGGGAATTAGAATCCCTACACTGCTGCCTTCCCAAGGTACTTGTGCAGCTCCATAAAGAATACACAGGTAATATTTAAAACACTAGGAAGCACACTGTTCTTGTGTATGAAAGATAACTGGGGTGATATTAGAATTAGACAGTTGGCAGACTCTGACCTATGCAAGAAGTCTGCAAACCTTTGCTTTAAGAGATAGACCTCCCAAGGGGGCAGCACTGGTCAGCACCGCACACCACCTCCCCCAGCGCAACCCAGGCTCTAGGCTGGGCAGGGAGTCTAAGGGAGGCAAGACGGCACTGGACCACTCGCTGGGACTAGGAGATATGAGGGGTGCTCATCTCCTGCAGTCCCCAGCACTTCCAGGACCTGGGAGGCAGGGCCAGGCTGGACACAATCACACTCATCCCTCCACACATCCCCTGGAACTGTCCTGTTGCAGCTTGACTCTCAATGTCATTTATCACTGGATAGACTTCCAGTAGAAAGACGATTTGCAAAAGAAGTCCTGGATGTGCAAGTTCTGTTATTTCTTCCAGTTACTCTGTGACTTTCAGCACATCACTTCTCTTTCTGCACCTTTGTTTTCTCATCCTGTTGGTATGTAAAACCCATGCTCTGATTAACACACAGGGTTGCCTTCAGAATTAAAAGAGAGCAGGGATAGGAAAATGGTTTGCAGCCTTGAAATCTCCTAACACATATAAGGGATTGTAATGTAATGTTTAGCCCATCAGATTTCTTTAAATACGGGTCTGGGCCAAAACATTAGAGGTGGTTTAACTTGGTTCCCAGATTCAACACATGCCTTGTTAAATATCAGCCAAGGTGGTAGGTAATAAAAAATTTCATGCTGAACCCAATATAGGTTGATAGATAAACATTGACCCTCCAACCCAAAGCTGAGTTCCCGTTCCTCCAGACACTGTTGCCAAAATCAATCTGCTCAGGTTCGTAAAGAAACCAACAGCCTCTCGGCAGAGCAGAGACCTCTGTAGGTGGCCATGCAAGTTTGCTCTGGCTTTTCCAAATTGAGGTTGGGATTTTTTAATAGGCACAGAGGTCTGAGTAGTCCTCCATCCTCTGGCCCATTCATTCTGTAAGACAAGCGCATCCCAGCCTGCTCCATGGTTTCTCTTCTCTGGAGGATATTCCCAGGTTCCTCCAGTGGGCTCCACTGTCTTCAGCCGCTCATGGTGAAAAGGGATGTCTCCTGTGAGGGGAGTCATGTCATAACACTGTCGCTGACTGGTTGGCCCAATCACACCTCCCTGGTAGGGCTGATCATTGTATATGCATTTGAGATTTGCTGCAGCAATGCTGTTTGTGAGTAGGAAGGGTGTTAATGAGGCTGTCACAAAATCTCCCTCTGGTAACATGCAGGCAGTTGGAAAATGCAAACTATCCCCCTTGGGAACCCGCCTCTCCTCATGTAGTCCTTCCTCAGGGTCCTGGGTTCAGGGTACAGGACTCGGTGCTCTAGGGGGGCCGTGTGAGCAGCGGGCTGAGGGCTTGGATCCTACTGCTGCTTCTCCCTGTGGCCTTGGACAACTTGCTTCCCTTTAGATGACTCGGCTTCAGTATCATGCAAATGTCATTCTCACGAATTGAGATGACGATGGACAAAGTTAAAGGATGGGAAAGCGCTGCGAGACTGCATGAGCGGGGCTCGTAATGAACGCTGCTGCTGAAGCCTGTGTAGGACATGGCCCTGAGCACTAGCCTGTGCTGGTGAGTACCGTCCACAGGAGAACTCCTCATGGGTCCACCCTGTGTCCCTATGTCCTGGATGAAGGACCGGCTCCAACAGAACAGCATGGTCCTCCTTGGTCAGCAATGCAGGCTGTGTTACGGGACTCTGTGCCGGGATACCCCCTTAGATCAAATGTGAGGGGGTTGCAAAGAGTGAGAAATGTGCCATCTCTCTGAGAAAGGGGAGGGCACGTGGTGGAAGCAACGCCACATTCAAAGGCACAAAGTGGCCGTGTGGGTGAGTGTAACGTTGGAGCACAGGAGGAGAGTGTTTGTGCACATGTTGGGCAGAGGGCATTCTGCACCTCCACGTGGGCACTTTGCTTCTGGTAGCCAAAATCCTTCAGTGTTCTGCAAAGGATCCAAAGCAGTTTTCTTGTACTGTCTCATGTTGGTCAGAAAGAGTGGCAGGAAATGTACCCCACATCCAGGTTGCTCTTCATTTTTGGTTGTTCAAAGCCCTACATCCACATGAGAGGTAGCAGTTTTCTCATCAGGAAAATCTACCCAGGGACCTGGAGGCAGCTTCCTCCCTTTCTCTGGTGAGGATATCAGGAGGCACTGCTGAGTAATATTCCACTGTGTAGATATATATACATCTACACATACACATATATATACACACATACACTGTATATGTATATAAAAACATATACAGTGTATATATATATGTGTGTGTGTGCATATACACACACACATATATACACACACATATACACACACATATATATACACACACATATACATATATATGGCTTCCCTTGTGGCTCAGACAGCAAAGAATCCACCTGCAATGCAGGAGACTTGGATTCCATCCCTGGGTTGGGAAGATTCCCTGGAGAAAGGCATGGAAATCCACTCCAGTATTCTTGCCTGAAGAATTCCATGGACAGAGAAGCCCAGTGGACTGCAGTCCACCAGGAGTTGAAAGAGTTGGGTATGACAGCAATGGAACAACAACAACAACAGTATATGTACCACATACAGTGGAATATAGCTCAGCCATATAAAAGAACAAAAAATGCCATTTGCAGCAACATGGATGATCATAGCGATTGTCATACTGCTTGAAGTAAATCAGACAGAGAAGAACAAATATTATTTGGTGTCACTTATGTGTAGAAAGTAAAAAGATGGTACAAATGAACTTATTTACAAAACAGAAATAGAGTCACAGGTGTATAAAACAATCTTATGGTTACTAGTGGGGGAAAGGGGGTGAGGAAAAACTGGGAGATTGGGAATTACATATACACACTACCATATATAATATAGATAACTAATAAGGACCTACCATATCACACAGGAAACTCTGCTCAACACTGTAATGACCC
Source organism: Muntiacus reevesi (assembly GCF_963930625.1). Taxonomy (NCBI): domain Eukaryota; kingdom Metazoa; phylum Chordata; class Mammalia; order Artiodactyla; family Cervidae; genus Muntiacus; species Muntiacus reevesi. The sequence continues at coordinate 113,218,527 of NC_089250.1, forward strand.
GTGTAGGAAAAGAATCTTAAAAAGAGTGGATATATGTATATGTATAACTGATTCATTTTGTGGCACAGTAGAAAGTAACATAACATTATAAATCAACTATAATCCCAACAAATTTAAAAAAAGAAAAAAGACGTCACTGCTGCCAGAAAGGGCCTGGTGACCCTAGGGCATGGCTCTTGGGGCCGAGGCTCGTGACCATGAGGTATCGTCTTGCTCTTAAAGAGGCTTTGCCTTGCTTCCGGGTGCCAACAGCTGGTGAAAACCACCCATCGCTGCTTCTTGAGAATGCAGGTACATCATGTGGTTACCCCCCTGACCTAACTCCCTGAGAAGTGGTAAAAAGAAGGCGTCTGAACTACTTCCCTATTTAGACCAAAATTATTTGGACTGTCCTTCAATCAACAATAGGAGCTATCCACACTCTAGCCTCTTGCCAAGGAGATCAGCCAGGAGCCAACACCTGGCTCTGAGCCCAACTGAAACAATGGAGAACCAAGGCCTGCGCTTCTAATTGCCGAGCGACTGAAAGCCCGTTTTCACACGTGGTATCTCCAGGGCAGTCTCTCCACCCACTCTTCTAAGTGATTCTTGTCTACACTTCATAGATGCCTAGAGGGTTAATAGAGAGATCTAGGAGATCTGGGAACCAGCCCACAGCTGGGTACAGGTACTTTTTGCTAGGGAGAGAGAGTCTTAGTTGTTGTTGTTTTTAATCATATTCTTTAAGAGGTATAAGACTCTAAGAACGCTTAATTTCGATTCTTGTGTGAAGAAGATGGCCAAAGAAGCTGCCTCTCCCAACCTTACTTATTTAGGTCTTGCTCCAAGATATACTTTAATATTGTGGTTCAGCTGTCAGCCAAGGTCCAATAAAGGACATTTCTGTATCTTTTGGTTAACTGTGATGGAAGTCTTGATCTATTAGAGTGCTTGGCAGTCCTTAACCCAAGACCTATTCAATACATCCTTTTTAAAAATCGTTACTAGGAAGGAGTTAATATTCACTGAAGAGGAGATGTAGGTCTTTCCTCTTCTCAGTAAGTGGGAATTATGTGACTCAGGATGTTTCCCTCCTTGCCCTGGCTGCCAGGAAGGTCTGAGTCACATGTGATGTTCATGTATTCCTTGGTTTTTATTCAGCACCTGTATTCTAACATCACGCTAAGCACTGGGGATAGACACTGAGCCAGGCAGATGCGGTTCCTGCTGTAACAAAATGGCTTTATGACCCCCAGGTGTGCATATGTGCTAATTTTTTTTATTCTACTGCAGATTTTAAGCAGTGATGATAGCAAACACATATGCATGGGTGATAAGTTACTTCAATCATGTCCGACTCTTTGCAACCCTGTGAACCATAGCCTGCCAGGCTCCTCTGTCCAAGGGATTCTCCAGGCAAGAATACTGGAGTGGGCTGCCATGACCTCCTCCAGGGGATCTTCCTGACCCAAGGATTGAACCCACATCTCTTACATCTCCTGCATTGGCAGGCAGATTCTTTACCACTCGTGCCACCTGGGAAGCCCCAAACACTTATATGGAGCTTGCTGTGTCCAGGCATCATCTAACTGGCTTAGGTATTTCACTGATTTAATGGCCCTCATAAACTTAAGAGGTAGGTACTATTATTATCTCAGTCTAAATATGAAAAAAATGAGTGAAATAACTGGCTCAAGGTCAAAGTGGCAACAAGGGACAGAGTTAGCCACCAGAGCTCAGGGGACAGTTAGCTGCCAAAACTCAGCCCTCTGACTCCAGGCGCCGTGCTGAAACCTGGTACCACACTGCTCGCCTCCAGGTGGAACAATACCTCATGTTTATATGGCATGTTCTACCCTATGGATTACTTTACACCCATTGCTGCCATCACCTTTGTTAGTAAGCACTCTTATTCCCAACACTGAGATGACAACACTGATCCTCAGAAAGGTGATGGGATTCTGTGCATCAGCAGCCAAGCTGGTACCCAACTCAAGTCCTCTGAACCCAAATCTTAAAGGGCATCTTCCCTTATGACCTGACTCCTTCCTTCCCTCTTGGCACATGTTTGCCTGTCATTGTGAATGGCTCCAGGCCTGAAAGGGGAGTGGACAGAATCAGTACTTGGTATCTTTCATTTGATGACTAACTGGCCAAATGTCCAGTTGACCTTTTTTGGATATGTGAGTGGAGATCCTCTGCTGCTGCTGCTGCTAAGTCGCTTCAGTCGTGTCCGACTCTGTGCGACCCCTTAGACAGCAGCCCATCAGGCTCCCCGTCCCTGGATTCTCCAGGCAAGAACACAGGAGTAGGTTGCCATTTCCTTCTCCAGGAGATCCTCTAGGGCTGGTTAAATATAAGATCAGACCTTGTTAATGCTGGGAAGAACCTTGAAGATTGTTGATCCAGGAATTTCTGACAACTTGAGGGGAGGCATCAGAATCTCTTCTGAGAATCTGATGTTTGTTATGGACACTGTCTTCCACCCTGATCCCCAGCCTTGTTCTTATCTGACCACCACAGCATTTTTATGATAATTTCTCATTGTTTCCAGAAGCAGCTCTCAAAAAGAGGCTCATTGCTTGCTTTCTGCAGATCTAAATACCTTTCTCCTGGTTGTTGAATAGAGAGACATTTTTTATTTTATTATTTTAATATATATTTTTTTCTGCAACAGAGAAGAAAGGGAAGTGTTATTTTCAACTCTGAGCATAACGTGCCTTTGATTAATGTGTATTGTAGTCATCACAGAATCCACGGCTAACTATTAGCGATGGAACCAAATGAGTAGAATAGATTATCAAAGACCAGCAGCCCCAGTCCCACTCTGAGATACACGCTTGTCTTTAGAACATTAATCTCGTTACAGGTTAGAGTATGATTCCAATTTCCCAGACAGTAGGCGGGAGGGGAGGAAGACTCATCAAATCCGCCAGGGGCGAGGAGCGCTCAGATCTCAACGGGACTAAAGAAAGAAAGCAGTGTGGTTTTCTTTAAATGATTATTCCGAAGGGATGGGGAAGGCGGAGAAGGCATGTGAGGTGTTTTGAGAGGGAGAAGCAGGTTCCCGGGGTGAGCAGGCAGGGGAACTGGAAAGCGGTTCCCAGCCTAAGCAGAGGGGCTGCCTGCAGGGGTGAGGTTCTCTGTTGGCGCTGCTGACGAGATGTCAGGCTGATAGGAAGTGGGTGAAGGATGTGGGGGGATGTAGCAAAGTAACCAGAGCCTGACCTTCGAGGCTCATTGAGCCCCCAAGGCGCCGGCCTGCAGTGGGGAATGGAGCTCTGAACTTGAATTAGCGGTGACTCAATCCCACGCCAAGAGAACCCTCAAGCCCTGCCTCGCAGCTGGCCCAGGCCTCTGGGGACCGCAGACCTGGGGAAATTCTTACTCTAATCCCCTTGAGAGTGAGCCTGAGGACTTTGGACTCATTGGTCCCAGTGAGCAAGTTTTCCTCCAAGCCACGCCAGCAGAAGAACCCTCAGGACTCCCCTGTGCAGCCCACAGCTCCCTTTCCACGTGGTACCCCACCCAGTTCTTCACAAAGTCAGACTCTCTTTACTGCCCCAACCTCCCCACCATGTGCTCAGACACCCACATGTATACACAGTCACTGCCTAGTGTAAATTTTAAAGGAGGAAGTTGAACAATCCTTTATCTAATTCATCAGCTCCTCCTTCATCTATCTTCACCTCCTCCCCTAAACAGCCCACCTTTCAGGTCGACACAAAACTTTCATGTCCATACCCTTTTGCATGTGTTGGTCCCTACCTGCGACACTGTTTCTCCTTGTCCATCTGAAAACCTCCCCCTTAAAGTTCAACCCCCAGCTCACCAGTCATTCCGGCAGGGGAATGGCCTTAATCAAACCTTCTTATGACAATTCACCCCCTTTTCCAGCAGGACCCCACCCTCTCCCTCTCTGCCGGCTATGTACACATCTTGAAGCCCCCATTACGTAGGGTGAGAACAACAGTTCTGCCCGCCTGACTGCCCTTCTTGTGGACACCTTGGAGGATGAAGACTCTGGCTTCCTAATATTTGGCCCACCAAGGCCAGTCACAGCTCCTGGCTCCTGTCAAAGGTCATATCCCACAGTAAAACCTTTCTAAGTTCCCCTCTCACACAGGGCGTGTTCACTCACTTGCCCTCCCTGGGGAGGGAAGGATGGGTTTATATGTCATTGAACAGAGAGAGAACCAAGCTCAGAAGGATTATCATGCTTCCCTTGTGGCTCAGCTGGTAAAGAATATGCCTGCGATGCAGGAGACCTGGATTCAATCCCTGGGTTAGGAAGATCCCCTGGAGAAGGGAAAGGCTACCCATTCCAGTATTCTGGCCTGGAGAATTCCATGGAATGTACAGTCCATGAGATCGTGAGGAGTCGGACATGACTGCATGACTTTCACTCACTCCCAAATCCCAGAGTTCCAGCAGGGTTTTGAGCTTGGTTTTCCTGAGCCCAGACTCCCCCATAGCCCTGCAGCTCTTCAGAGTAAGTTCAAGTTCATGGACTGCTGCTGCTAAGTCGCTTCAGTCGTGTCCGACTCTGTGCGACCCCATAGACGGCAGCCCACCAGGCTCCCCCATCCCTGGGATTCTCCAGGCAAGAACACTGGAGTGGGTTGCCATTTCCTTCTCCAATGCATGAAAGTGAAAAGTGAAAATGAAGTCGCTTACTCGTGTCCGACTCCTAGCGACCCCATGGACTGCAGCCCACCAGGCTCCTCCATCCATGGGATTTTCCAGGCAAGAGTACTGGAGTGGGGTGCCATTGCCTTCTCCATTTCAGGTATTGCACTCATCCCCAAAGATGAGAGACTCCCTAAATTTTGCCTTGCTTACCTCCCCCTGGTCTCAGCCCTGCTCAGGACTCCCATCAGCTGTGTCAGATTTCAGGACTGACTGTGTTTTTGCTGATTTGTGCGATGAGGCTCTCTGAGCGCCAGCTCTGTACCAGGCACTAGAGACAGAGGGGAGGAGGGAGCTGCAGAGAAATGAACGTGAAATCTGCTTCTGACCAGGAGATCGGGAGGAGAGAGGGGGCTCCGGACACAAGAACTAGCTTCCTAGATGGGAAGGCACAAAAGCCAGACTGCAGGGGCTGTTCTGGGAGCCCCGTTCTAGTGAGATGGCTGGATCAGAAGGTAGCCTGGCACCTGCAGTGTGGCCAGGCCCACGCGTCGGCATTGCATCCAGAGGACACAGTTGGTACCTCTGAAGCCACAAGGCTGGATGTCCCGGATGAAGGGCTCTGGCTAAGGGCAGATGGTGCCGGCAAGTCACGTCTCAAGCACCAGCCATTTTCAAAACTGTCATCCTCACCTCAGTCAGGCTCCATCCTTCAGTGTCAGAAGCGGCCTTGGAGGGCCCTTGCTCATCCCCTCTAGTTTTTTAAACAAGTTTAGTCAGCCACGCACCTTGTTCTCCTGCTGAGATTCCATGGAACATGCCAGGAGGTGGCAGAGGTTCCTGCCTAGCACTACTGCTCGTAGTGGAGCAGAGCACGATCAGGCTTTGTAAGGCCGAGGCTGGGAAAACCATCACGACGGGGCGGTGGGGGCCGGGGCGGGTGGCGGGTTTGGCTGCGATTTCCCCCTTCACATACCTCTGCTCCATCCTCTGCTGTGACCCATAAATTCATGGAGATGAAGTCATTCCCCAGTCGTGGCTGTAAAAAGTCAGCCTCATAGCTAGAGAGTTTGCAGCCGAGTTAGATTATAAAATAAAACCAGGGGTTCTGGAGGAGGAGGGTCAAACCCACAGGGCCCTGGGGGAAGGGAGAATGCTGTTCTGTTCTTTTTAACAAGGACCAGCAGGTTTTCAACTTTGAAAGATTCCTCACCCCACTGCCCCGTGTGCCCCTAACTCCATTTTGTACAGGGTCTTTCCTGCAACTGCCACGGTGCTTCCTCGGTGTTAAAAAAATAAAACCGAAATAAAAAATTTAAAAACCAGCCTGAAAGTTCTCTCTGGTCTGCTGCATTTAAAACATGCCTTGTTGTTCTCATGTCATCTGAAATGTGACCAGAATCTGAGGTCTAAGAGATGCCCCAGACCCAGCCATCAGCTAGGGAGAGTCAGAGCAGAATTTGAACCCAGATCTATGTTACTCCAAAGACAGGGTTCTCACTTGCATCCAAGTTCTGAAATTTCTATAGCACTGTGGAATATAGAGGTAGAAAGAACTGAGAGAGACCTCATTGCCTGCAGCCCATGTACCAAGTTTTCTGTCTTCATCAAGTTGGAAAGATTATTTTGATTTCCCTTTGAATTCTTAGAATGATAACCACAAAGGGTTGACTTCAGTGGTGTGCTGGTAAATGTTTAACATTGCTTTCAAAAGGAAAAAAAAAAAAAATACAGCAGTCAAACAAACAATACCTCCCCACCATCAGCAATGTCTTGATTTGTAGCATTTGCTGATTTCTGTCGGGGAAGGCAGTGGTGTCATCCTCTAACCATAGCTGATTTCAGGTTACCAGTGTGACAGCAGAGTAGACAGTCCTTCTATACAGAATCAACAGATGTTACAGCGTTACATAGCATTTCTGCCATATAGATAAAATAGATGCTGTACAATTATATAGCTTTTCCACCATAGAGATACAGTAAATGTTGTAGAGTTACATAGTGTTTCTGCCTTACAGACATAAGGGTGAAGACGTATCCTTGCCTTTCAGGTGCCTTGCCTTTGCATGTAGGAGGAGCTCTGTGGGTGCTTCCTTACTGATAGACCACAGTTCTCATTGGGTGTCCACAGATGTCTTAGAAATAAGCTCAGTTTTGGACTTGCTTCAGAGAGCCTTTGTGTTAGAGCTGTAAGGAGCTTGCATTTAGGTACCCACTGCTGTGTCATAAATTATCCCAAATTGAGTGGCTTAAAACAATAAACTAGGTTGTCCCACAGTTTCTGTGGGTCTGGTATCCAGACATGGCTTCACCGTGTCCTCTACTCAGGGCTTCTCACTGGAGGCTAGGGTCTCCATCATCTCAAGGCTTGATTGAGGAGGCCCCTCTTGTGGAAACACTCCAGTGGTTGTTGGGAAGGCCCATTTCCTTGGGGGTTGTTGGATGGGAGGGCTCAGTCTCTTCACTGGCCCTGGGCTCAAGGCTGCCCTCAATGTCTTGCTGCATGGGCTTCGCCACAGAGAGGCCCTTCAGAGGGAGTGAGTGAGAGAGCAAGAAAAGATGTGCGAGATGGAAAATGTAGTCTTTTTATAACCTTGTCTTGGGTGTGACATCCCTTGACTTCTGCTGTCTTCTCTCCATTAAGAAAAGTTTGTGAAGTCCAGCCCATACTCAAGGCGCTAGCATTACATAAGGGTGTGAACACCAGGAGGTGAGGATCACTGAGGTCCATTTTAGAGGCTCCCTACCACAGAAGCTAAGTGAGAATAATAATAACTACTATGGGAGTTCCCTGGTGGTCCAGCGGTTAGGACTCTGAGCAGGGGCATCAGTTTAATCCCTGGTTGGGGAATTAAGATCCCTGCATGCCACTTGGCATGGCCAAAAAAGTAAATGCTAAAAATAATAATAATAACTACTAATATTTTTTGAGCTTTTATTGTGCTCTGGGGATTGTTTTGCATCCTTTCCATTAAAGTCTTATTTGATCTACAGACAACTCAGGAGGTCTGTTCTACGATCCCCATCTTACAGATGAAAAAACTGAGACCTAATTCCCCCAAACCACCCAGCTAGGAGCTGGGAGAGCTACGGGCCTGTCAGTCTGCCTCCCTGAAGCCCACACTTGGTGATCTGGACCATCTTTCCCGAAAGACTTTTCAGGGATCCAGGCACACTTCCCTTTTTGTAGATGAAAAGCCTGAGATCCAAAGAGTTCCAGTGACCAGCTAAGGTCACTCAGCAAATTAGGAGCAGGGTTAACATTCAAGTCTTACTGTCTGTTGAGTGTCCTGGTTGCTGAAGAAAGACAAGATGTGGGCAAAGGTAATATTAAACAGTCTCCCCTCCCTCTGGATCCCTAGAAGGTGACTGACACAAGGCTCGACTGAGTATCAGCTGGCAGTCAAGCTCCCCTGCACCCCAGGTTCCGACATGAAGGTGATGACCCTCACTTGTAGCTCTGGTTAATCAGTGTCCCTTTTTTTGCTTTGGCTGGGGGGAAAAAACCAACCAGACCCATCCCAGACGTCAGAGTAATGGACTGGTTTTAAGTTCTCCTGGAGGCTTAATAAAAGGTGGTGGTTTGGGTAACGTTTCTGTGATTGGTCCTTCTGTTAATACTTATCTAGCTAATGTATCTTCCAAATGGCCCCAGCACAGCATTCAGGGCATTACAGAGCTTTCGTGGTGTTGTTCTGCATGTGGTATTTCTGCACCGGATTTTTTTTCCCCTTTCTACTTGCGTAAATTATTTTACGATGAAGGTGGGTGATGCCGAGGGGATAGAGGTGGGAGGAAAGGTTAAGATTTCACAGGACCCAGCCTGAGGCATTTTTGGAGCCCAGAGGGAGCCAGGCCTCACATTCTTGAGCACGGAGTGGGGAGGAGGGGAGGGTTGAAGTTGAGTGAGACCAAGAGGCCTGTGGCTGACAAACACCAGCTGTGCTGAGTACATATCACATCCTGGCGTGGCAGACGTCTTCTCCTTCAAAATGACACAGGCCATTAGCAGACCCACCCCAGAAGGATACACCCGGAGTGGCACATGACGTTCCTGCCGATATCCAGGAATCCCCAGATTGAAGCAGTTCTCCCCCACCCTTATCAGAAGAGCCGAGATAACTGTACTCAGGGTGGAATCTGAACACCAGGATGGAGTTCTGCCTTACAAATCCCGGGAACCAGATCCAGGCCCTGTGCTTTATGAATTTCCTCATTCCACCCAGCTGACTGCTTACTCTGTGCCAGGAATAGTGCTAGGTGCTGTAGACACAGGGTGAATAAAATACAGTCAGTACTGTTGAGGGAACTCCCAGCCTAATGGGAGATGCAGATGGCCCCTATGTGCGTGTATATGTGTTAGTTGCTCAGCTGTGTCTGGCTCTGTGACCCCATGGACTATAGCTTGCCAGGCTCCTCTGTCCATGGCATTCTCCAGGCAAGAATACTGGAGTGGGTTGCCATTCTCTTTTCCAGGGGATCTTCCCAACCCAGGGATCGAACCCAGGTCTCCCTGTGGGAGATTCGTTACCATCTGAGCCTCCAGGGAAGCCCAAATATCACCTAGTGCAACTGCAAATATACAATGTGGTGAGCATGTAGACAGAATGCAGCCAAGAGTGGGGTGGAATCATGGGGGAGGGGCTCAGGTTCCATCATGGTAGTGGAGAAAGCTTTGAGGGGATCAGGCTTGAGCAGCATCTTACAATCACTGAGAGGAAGGCGAGCAGAGAGGGGTGACATGTGGAGTTGCAGGACATGTTTCTTTGTGGACATGTATGTGGCTTTCTCCAAGATCTATACCCAGGAGCGGGATTGCAGGATCACAGGGTGTAAATACCTAAATATCTCTTAGAATATCTATATTACTCTCCAAACGGCAAAGTTCCTACAGCTGTGCACGAGGGTATCCGTTCTACATTTGCACAGAACTGTCTCATGTTTTCCAACTTTCTCATGTTTGCCAGGTATAAAGTGGTACGTCACTCCAGTGGGCATTTCTGCTCTTTCTTATCATTTTGAGCATCTCTTCAGAAATTCATTAGCCTTTTGGGTTTCTCTGGTAAATCCCCTGTTCATAGCCTTTGCTCATTTTCTAGTTTGTTTTCTTTTCTTTTTCTGGCTAATTTGCAGGAATTACTTGAACAATTTACTTATTAATCATTTGCTGGTTTTAGATTTTGCCAAAGTCTTTCCCCCCAAATTGTTATGCATCTGCTAAGGATCTTAATGGTACACTTTGATGAACACAATCCTGATATAGATCCATTTGTTTCTCCCCTTATGGTTTGGACTTCTGAGGTCTTACTTAAGAAATAATTTATGATGCCAAAGTAAAACAAAAATGAAAACAAAAAACTACCTTTATTTTTATTAGTTTTTAGCCTGGATTTTCACACCTAGGTTTTTGAATCACTGGAATTTATTTTTACAGAAAGACGAGGTAAGAACTCTATTTTTTTTTTTCTGCACAGGAAGTTACTATTCTGAAGATAATTTACTAAATAATTTATCCTGTTCTCCAATGATTTGTGATCCTGACTACCATAAACCATTGGGAGACAATTCTTCATGTGGCTCTTGCATTTCTTCACATCTTGTGATCAGAGGCTATGATAGATTTTGCTTTCAATTATTTTTTTGAGGATATTTGAATAGTAATCATCAGAAATCAAGATGGTAACTCCATGCAGAGCAAAGAATAGATTTGTTTTATACATATACACACACACATGTGTGTGTGTGCTTAGTTGCTCAGTCATGTCCAACTCTTTGCTACCCCATGGACTGTAGCCCACCAGGCTCCTCTCTCCATGGGGATTCTCCAGGCAAGAATACTAAAATGGGTTGCCATGCCCTTCTCCAGGTGATCTTTCCAACCCAGGGATCAAACCGAAGTCTCCCACATTGCAGGCAGATTCTTTGCCATCTGAGCCACCAGGGAAACCCATATATATATATATATATATATATATATATATATATACACAGACATACATATACATATACTACCCAGTATAATAAAGATATCTCCCTCTGGGGCAATGGACAGTAGGCTTATTGACCATTATGAAGATCTGGTTTTCTTAAGCTAGGAGTTCCTCTCTTGTCACTTAACTCACTGTGTATGCAGGCATCATCCAGATTTCTACATGTCAGTCTATAGGAATTGGGACCCAGGAAACCAGCACAAATGCAGATTATCTAGCTATTGCTATCAGTATAAGCAATAAAGTGTCTTTTATTTTTGAACTAGAGATCTCAAGTTCTGCCAGTAATCTTGCAATTATGGCAGGCTAACTTGTGAACTTGCAAGTGGCATAAAACCTCAGACTTTTTTTTAACAGTTTTCAACAATACCAGACTCTCATGTATTTGGAACTCTGTGTACTTTTTAAATTAGTGTATTTGTCTTTTTTTTTTTTTTATATCAGTAGCAACTATTTTAACTACCATGACTTTGTAATGAGTCTTGATGTCTGGTAAACCAAGACATTTACTTAATCATCATGTATTTTTTAATCCATATACCATTAAATTCAGTTTTCTAAAAATATGTTTAGGAGTTTTGCATCCATTTGGACCACTGTGCAGGTTTTGGTGTTCACTCTGAGTGATATGAAGAATCACCATAGGTTTTTCAGTAGGGGAATGGCAAGATCTGATTAATGTTTTAGGATGGGTCATTCTGTCTGCAGTTTTGAAATTTAAGGATAGCACACAAGGATGGAAGCAAGGAGAAAGTTAATTAGCCTATTGTTTTTTCAAATCTGAATATGAAATGATAGTTTGCAGAAGGATGGCAACACCTCAGGAGTTGTGGAGGTTGGATGCTGGGTCTGTTGTAGAGGTCAGACCTTTAAACAGGATGTTCTGCTAGACTGAGTGTTACATCTGAGAGGAGTGAAAGGAGTCAGGTTGTTGACCTGAACGACTCAAAGGACAGAGTCACCGTTAAATGCGGTGTAGAACAAGGCATGGATAGCAGAAGGTGGGGTACAGAGGAGTGGGGTGGTTACCGCAGTCGTTGACCGAGCACGTGTGCTGCGTGTTTAGTGGCTCAGTCAGGTCTGACTTTTTGTAGCCCACCCGGCTCCTCTGTCCACGGGGCTTCTCCGGGCAAGAACACTGTAGTGGGTTGCCATTCTCTTTTCCAGGGGATCTTCCCAACCCAGGGATCAAACTCAGCTCTCCCGCATTGCAGGCGGATTCTTTACCTTCTGAGTCACCAGCGAAGCCCAAGAATACTGGTGTGGGTAGCCTCTCCCTTCTCCAGGTAGCCTATCTTTTAGCCTATTGGGGAGCTAATGAACTTACTGTAAGGACTTGATGACCTGTCTCAAGAGGTTAAGCTTCTATAAACACTGCATGAAACCTGACTCCAGAAATGGTCTGATGAGGGAGGGACCTGCCATGCCACTGCTGCGCCATCATCACTGTATCCTAGACATGACAGGATTTCCCATGTGCTACTTGCTATTTGCTGTTTTCTGTCACAGTTGCTATCAGCTCCACGCCACTTCCTTATCCAAATGCTCCTGTGTAGTCACTGCTTCTACGACAACCTGTTGAGACCTCAGCCTCCTCCCTCACCAGCAAACACAGATCCTCTGCTGAGTTCCTGTCCTCCAGTTGCTCACCTCTAAATCCAACTCTCCAGCAGGTGTCTCTGATTGGAGGGGTCAGACACTTGTGCTAGCTGCTAAAGAGGCTGGGTAAACAAGTATTCAGGGGTTTCCCCTGTGGCTCAGCGGTAAAGAATCCGCCTACAATGCAGGAGCTGCAGGGGATGCAGGTTCGATCCCTGGGTTGCGAAGATCCCCTGGAGGAGGGCGTGGGCACCCACTCCAATATTCTTGCCTGGAGAATCCCATGGACAGAGTAGCCTGGCAGGCTACAGTCCAGAGGGTCGGAAAGAGTAGGACACGACTAAAGCAACCTAGCACGCACACACACACATAAGCAAGTATTCTGACTTCTCCCTTGAGAAGACAGAACTCATAATGCAGTATACTTATGAAACATAGCAAGGGTATTCAGAAGTTTCTGAGTGGCTAGAAAACATAACAAGTAGCTGTTAGAATTTTTGGATCACCTTTATTTCTTCAGTTTTGCTGCTTTCATTTCTTCCTTTTGGTTTCATTTACTCAAATGATGGGTTTCTTAAATTCATCCATATTTTGTATGTATCTGTGGGTTAAATTTTATTGATGAGTATAATTTCATTATATGAATATACCATAATTGTTTTTGGGTTTGTTTGGGGTTTTTTGTTTGTTTTTTTTTTTTTTGATTGATGGGCCCTGGGTTTTTCCAGTTTGAGGACAATTATGAATAAAGCTGCTTTGAACATCCTTGTACAAAGATTTGTACAAACATGGTTTTATTTCTCTTAGGTAAACATCTAAGAGTGGAAATATTGGGCTATGGGACAGGGGTGTGTTTAGTTTTATAAGGAACTGCCAGATCTTTTTCCAAGCTGGCTGGACCGTTTTATATGAGAGTCCCAGTTGTTCTGCCTCTCACAAACACTTGATATTCCCAGGACTCAAACCCAAGTCTGTATCATTCCAGAACACATCTGCCTGGAGCTCTTCCCTGCCCTTTGGCAGCAGGTCCGTGTGCCCTTTACCATCAGAACACCTGTTTATTTCCAAATGAGAGGAAGTTGACCGTAATGCTTATTCTTGGGCTGACCTCGGTCAAGTCCCTTCCCTTCCCTGGACTTCAGTTTCCTTTTAATGACTAGAAGCTTTGGAGAAGGTGATTGTTTATCTTCCTTCCAGTGGTGACATTTTCCTGTGAACGTTTCCAATGTCTGTTCTTTCTTGGTTTCCTTTTCCATCTGTCACTTGACACCGTACGATTGATTACATTTCTTTAACTGCCTTTGAAAACAGCTTGTTTTTTTTTTTAAAGGCTTTAAATAAAATAAAGCTTCATTTTGCTAACAAATCTGAGAAGAAAAGTGGAAGGAAATGTGACAGTTCGTGAACACCTACCCTGAATCACAGCCTTATGGAGCCAGTCACTCGTGTACTCGTTGAGAACACTCTGTCGTGCAGCTCTTGGGAAAGATGTTCTGACCTGAGCTCTGCGCTCCCGTCCCCCTGGACCATTCTTAGCTCAGCCAGCCCTGTGGCTCTCTCCCTTCCCAGGGATGCCCAGCCCAGCCTATTTAAAATAGAAACTCCTCCTCCTCCCACTCATGGTTCTCTTTGGCATCCTCTCCTGCCTCACTTTTCCCCCATATTATCACCATCTAAATACCATCAATGTTTCTAATGTTTTTCCGTTCCTCCCCTACTCCCAACTGGAGTTTAAGCTCCATGTGTTCAGGAATTTTTGTCCCTTTTGGTCACTGCTGTAGCTCCTCTGTTAGACACATAGTAAGTAATCAATCCATATCGAGTGCATGAATGAATAAATGAATGAATGAGAAGAAGAAAACAGAAATTCTGAGAGGGATTATCTTGTCCAAGGTGACCTTGGTAGTTAAGTCACAGGCCTGGGGACACAAAGGTGAATAAGGCCTGATTACTATCCATCTAAGCTGACAGAACAGGCTAGTGGGCAAGGTGATGACCAGCTGTGATGACATCTGAAGGTTGCTGGTCTCTCTGTCTGAGTCAAGCCATGCCAGCACCTGGATTACTTCAGTATCCAAGGGAATTCACATGCACACAATTTCTGTTGAAAATACGAGCCACAGCATGCTACCCTTGCTTAAGATGTTTCGAGGGGTGCAGTGTAGCGAGGTGCCATTGCTGGACTCAGAGACCTCAATGACCAGCCCTTCCCCCAATGACCAGCCTGACCTCACTCTCCCAGGTACTCGCAGTGTGGCCCCAGTGGGGAGGATGAGCCTCAACACTACGTTGGAGACTCAAATGAAGGGCTCAGAAAGGGCCACCGACCCAGCCACTAAGCCCACAGCCCCATTTTCTGCTCGGCTGCCTTCCCCTTCAGTCCCTGCAATGTGACAAGCAAGAAGGTGCTTTTTGGGCCTGGAAAAGCCTTTGCTCTGATCTCCTCCTGCCCCTAGCAGCTTATTTCTATTGCTGAACCTCAGTTTTCCCATCTGTAGAATTAAGGATGCACCGTTTCTTTGATTCCCTAAAGGATTTGTGCTTTAGCAAAGAGACCCTTGATTTCCGAGTCCTATACAGTTGTTCTTGAATTTTCTTTCTCTCTCTCTGGCTGTACCATAATGGGTAAGTTATTTTCCTTTTCTCTCGGTTTCACGTTGCCTGTTCATAAAATCAGAGGTGAGTGCCAGGTAATCCTAGCTCAGCACCTAGGCGGGCTGCCCTGGGAACACAGGGTGAGGTACGCGAAGGATGCAGAGGTGAGAACAGCCTGCAGACCTGAGGTGTTTGTTGCAGGCAAGGCTCAGTCCATAGGAACTCCATCTGCTGGGCAGCTGCACAGAGCCCAGTCTGCAACATCTGCCTGGGGTGTGTACTGGCCCTGTGATTCTAGAAGCAGAGCTGCTCGTGTGGGTCTGGGGTCTGCGGCAGGGTCCCCACGGCTGGCCTCCCTAAACGTGAAGACTGCACTCCACTGCTCCATCAAGCCTCTCTCTAGCTGCCAGGGTCCATCGCGGGTGCTGCAGGACCAGAAGCTGATGGCTTGGCCAAGACAGCAGAGAGGAGGGGGAGAAGATCCCAGAGATGCAAGCTTACTGTCAATTAAGGCATGTCCCTGCCACAGGGACCAGCCCGCCCAAGAGGGACGTGTGTTGTGTTCCTGGTACAGGAAGTGAGCCGCCTGGGGCCATCTGGGATGTGTTTTCAAGGAAATCTTGAAAACGGCAGCTCCAGCCAGAGGTAAACAGGATTTCATTAAATCATGCCTGGCCCGAGGGACAGGGAGCGGGTGTCTAATTTCGCAAAAGCAGCCGTGTCCCTGTGCGATGCTCCTGGCAGCCATTTTGGTCAAAGACATGCCTCCTCGGAGAAAATAAACAGACACAGTCTGTGTGCCTCCCACCTCCTGACGCCCATGATTTGTCCAGGTGACATTTTCCAAAGCCTTCTGATCAGTTGCACTTTCATCAGCTGGTTGGGAGTTAATCTCAGGGTGTCTCTTGGGTGATATTAGCATACCCTTGTTTGTTCTTTTGAAAATCAGGAAGCCCAAACCAAACCGTGGGTGATTCAGTATGTTGCCTAATGTGGTGCAGCTGGGAGCGGGCCAGGCTCAGATGCACACCCAGGTCTTGTCACTTGGTGTCTAGTCCCTGAGTCAGCCCTTTAGGACCTGAACCTTCTGGTTGTTCCCCCAATTCTCCCATTCTGCCCATTTGAAATGAAGATTCATGACCTGACAGCTTGGCTCTCATGATGGCCCTGGGAGATCCCCAGAACCGGGATTGTACCCATTCTCAGATGGAGAAACAGGGGTCAGCAAAGCTGGCTACTAACCTGGGTCACTTTGCCAGTTTGGGACAAACCCGGTTGCTGATCTGAGCACTGTTTCTTCTTCTGGACAGTGTCAGGCAAAGAGAGCCACGCATTTGCCAGGGAAAAGCTCCAACTAATTTTCTAGACACTAGTTCCTGGGTAAAGCTTTCATGAACAGATTTGTTGGTAAACCCTTGGAACAAGTTTTTTCTTTCAGCCCTTCCTTTTGTAGCTGGGCCTGTGTGCCCTCTAGGTGGGGTTCAGATAAGGTTTCCTGTGGTTCCTCTGGTCCATGGAGCTATGAACTTGGATCAGAGCCCCTGAACTTTGAGCAGTGTTGTTCCTCACTAGCCACCCGATAGGAAGTGATTCTCCATACTGCCTGAGGGCAGCCCTTGCACCAGGCATTTCTGCAGGGTTCTGCGTGCTTGCAGTGTTGCTACCTGGGTGAAGCATGCCCAGGCTAGCCACAATGCCCACAGAAACCCAAAGCCTGTAAAACGGGCAATGCCTCCCATCCGGAAAGGGAAGCACCCTCTGTGTGGTCCTTTGGGCTTGGCACATTACGTGACATGCACTGCCTTGCTCACCCTCAAATAACCGCAGGACAGGGACGCTAGTTTCGCTATTTCAGAGACAGAAGCTGTAGTTAAGTGACGTGGTCAGGTCATGTGACTTGGAAGGGGCACAGGTGGATGTTGAACTCAGGGCCTGGTATCAGTATCTACCAGTACTCCCCTGCTCTGATGGCGGTTGGAGAGAAGTGGTCCGACTTTCCATTCTGTAAACACAGAGCCAGGGGAGGGGCCCAGAAGCCCTGTCTTCAGCCCTCGGAACTCATTGCCGGGAGGCTTGGGTGTGGTTGTTGAGTTCCATGTCTCCTCTTGGGGATGGGAGAACTGAAGCCAAGTACTAGGGAAGGATCGTTCAATATCACAGCCAAGTTGGCTCTCTAAGGGCCCACACGCCCTCTATAAGCACATTGGAAGCTGAGTCCTCTCCAAGGCACAGCTGGGGCAGTCTGCGGACAGCAGGAAGCCTGTGTCCTGCCCTCCAGGGCCCCAGAGAAGCTGATCCACAGGAGAGCAGGGGTGGGTCTGTGCCTGGGGCCATTCGGTCCCACTCCTGTGCAGTGCCCCCACCTGACCTTTGCCTGTGGACCCTCACCTTGCAGCTGTGATTCAAAGCTCCCTGAACTATTCCTCCCTGTCTTTCCAGTGACATATGGTCGAGTCCTCACCCTCTCTTCTTTACATGCCATAAAGAGAGAAGTGGTTTAAGAAGTTCCAGGGGAGACAAGTTAGCTGATGATTGAAAGGGGCGTCTCACTCAAACACTGAGAGCTTGGCCTCAGCTCTGTCACTTAAGTGCTAGTGGGTCTTTCCCAGCCAACCCATCCCCATTCCAGGCCCCTTCCTCGTCCACCCCAGTCGTCATGCAGGGACTCAGTTCAAACAGGAACATTGAGCTCCAGAAAGAGCTTCGTGTGCATGCATGTCTGAGCATCTTGGGAGCCCTCAAAGCACAGTATTTTCCTGCTAAATACCAGCAAGACTCCTCTAGCTCTAGGATAAAGCACTGAGAGCCCCAAGCACATTTCCAGTCTCTTTCTCCACTGATTCCTTCCCACCACCCTGGGTAGTTCAGAGACTCACCCTGGGCATCGTGTGAGTCTCTGATGAAAAGGTCAATCAAAAGCATTGTGAGCAATGGCTGCTGCTAAGGGATGTGTGTTTGTACGAGCCTGGGTACAAATGTGATATCTTGAAAATGTGAACCATGTGAAGTCGCTCAGTTATGTCTGACTCTTTGCGAACCCATGGACTGTTGCCCACCAGGCTCCTCCATCCATGGGATTCTCCAGGCAAGAATACTGGAGTGGGATGCCATTTCCTTCTCCAGGGGATCTTCCCGACCCAGAGATTGAACCCGGGTCTCCCGCATTGCAGACAGACACTTTAACCTCTGAGCCACCAGGGAAGCCCCAGTTGGGGATAATAACCAAAGGTACTTTGGTAGCTACACAGGTAGCACAAAGGAAAAGCTGACTTCTCTGGCAGGGAGTAGGGGAGAGAGTCATTCGTTCATTCAGCAACATCTTCACTAGTTCCTGTCATGTTCCAGTCTGTGCTAGGGGCTGGAATAAATGTTAAGCAAAGGAGAGACATCCTTGCTCTCTCAACTCTTAAAGCCTGATTAGTAGGCAGACAACTACACACGTGACTGTATAATAAGATGAGAAAATACTAGAAAGGACAATACAGGCTGATGTGAGACAAATGTGAAGAGACAAAACTGAACTAATCTGGAGAAGAGGATTCCATGAGAAAGTGAACTCTGAACTAAACCCTAAAGGATGAGAAGGTAAATAGGAGAAGAGGAGAAAGAGTAAGAAATGTCTTTGGCAGAGGACACGGCTTGTACAAAGGCCCTGTGGCAGGGAGAAGCATGGCACAATGGATGAGCTGAAAGAAGACCAAGGTCACTGAAGCTCAGTGAGTGAGGGGTGAGTGGGGAGTGAGCGTGGAGAGGATGGAGGACACTGTAGGACCGGCTAGGGGTGGTTCTTCCTTATAAAAGTAATGCAAAGCCATCAAATAGTGTGAAGCTGAGAGCGTTCCTCAGATCTGTATTTAGGAAGGTCCTTCTGACAGCTTTGGTGGATGAGGGGTTGGGAACAGGGACAGGCAGATAAGAAAAGACAACTGTTTAGGAGGAGTTCCAGTTATCCATACAGCAGGGAGATGTTAGTCACTTTGTTAAGAGTGATGATGAGAGAGCTGGAGAGAGATAGACAAACTCAAGAGATGCTTAAGGGGTCAAATCAGCATGACCTGGTGAAGGATTTTTTCATTTTTCAAAGTTGAAGTATGGTTGATTTACAGTGCTGTGTTAATTACTGCTGTAGAGCAAAGTGAGTCAACTATATACATACACACATTCTTTTTCATATCCTTTTCCATGGTGTTTTATCACAGCATATTCCCGTGTATAGCACGATAACCCACTTCAGTATTCTTGCCTGGAGAATCCCATGGACAGAGGAGCCTAGCAGGACTCCTAGAGGAGTCCACAGGCTTGCAAAGAGTTGGACACGCTGAAGTGACTTAGCACGCACGTACACACATGCTATACAGTAGGACCTTGTTGTTTTTCCGTTCTATATATACCAGTTTGCATCTGCTAAACCCAAACTCCCAATCCATCCCTCTCCTGCCCAGCCCTCCCCCTTGACAACCACCAGTCTATTGTCTATATCTGTGATTCCGTCTCTGTTTCATAGATGAGTTCATTTGTGTCATGTTTTAGATTCTACGTATAAGTGATATACGGCACTTGGTTTTCTCTCTCTGACTTACTTCTCTTAACATGATCATCTCTAGTTGCATTGACCTGGTGAAGGATCTTATTGGGAGGAGTGAGGGAATAGGAAATATCCAGGCTGAAATGACCCCAGTACTATTAATGGGAATAAGAAACAATGGTCATGGTCACCCTTCTTCTGTGTTTTTTATTGTGGATGCTACTTCCCAGGAAATTATAGGAGGACAAAAGATCACAGCTGGTTGAGAAAGAGATGGGAGCAGAATAACATACAAAATACAGGCCAGGATTGAAGCCAGGGCACAGTGGCCCTGGAAGACAAGCAGAGCTTTAGCCGTCCTGCTCCACACTCCTGCTTCTTGCTCTGGCCCAGGCCCTGCATGGTGAAGCCCACTGGGAGGGGAGGGGGCTGGCTGCACACTCTTTGTCCTCAGTTTGGACAGTGCCCCTATTCCCTGCCTCCTCAGTCTCTTCCTGGTTCTCCTTGCACTGCACTGTGGGCAGTTCCTGTGGCGGTCCCCCCCAACTCCACGTGGCAAACAAGTCATCTTGACCATCACACTTAATCCTCCCAGCAGTTCCTGGAGGAAGGTACTGAGTGAGTGAGTGAGTGAGGTTGCTCAGTCGTGTCCAATTCTTTGCGACCCCGTGGACTGTAGCCCTCCAGGGTCCTCCGTCTATGGGCTTCTCCAGGCAAGAATACGGGCGTGGGTTGCCATTTCCTTCTCCAGGGGATCTTCCCAACCCAGGGATCGAACCCAGGTCTCCCACATGGCAGGCAGATGCTTTAACCTCTGAGTCACCAGGGAAGCCCTAGTCATCTGCATATCCATTTTGCAAATGAAGAAAGTGGAAGCCCAGAGAGATGACTTAATTTACTCAAGGTCACGCCACTGGCAATGAACTTCTGGTCTGTCTGAGTCCAAAGGTCAGGCCTCATCACTAATCCCTACCTGCTTGTCCCTGCTGCATCCTCAGCCTGACAGCCAGGCTGGGCCTCAGCTGGGGAGTGAGACTATTCCCATGCCTCTACCTTCCAGAGATTCCTTCCTCCTAGTGCCTTTCACCTCCCATAGTAGGCAGAGTTGTCTGGCACAGGAGATACCTGGCAGGCAGCAGGCTCTCAGTTCAACTCATTCACTCTCAGCCACTCTTAGGACTCAGACCAATGTCACCCTAACTCATTCTCTTCTGCTCCGTGTCCCTTTAGCAGTCCTAAACAGTGAAATGCCCGGGATGGAGTGGTGGGTGTCCTCTCACCACTAAGAGTCTCCTGGTGGTCTCAGCAAGCCCCGAACTCCCAGCACCCTGGGAGTCCCCAACATTGGGTCCCAGAAAACCCCATTCCCTAAGCCCCAGCAATCCATGGTCCACATGGACCTCATTCCCAGCCCAAGATCCACACAGGCTGGAGTCCTGGGCATGCATCACCCCAGTTTGAAGTGTTAGTTTGGTCCCAGCATCTCCTCTCTTTAAACTTAAGTTCCCAGACTGGAGAAATCATGACTTTGGCCCAGAGAAATAGCAAAGGTCCTTTCCAGCTCTAAAATTCTGTGATTCTATTTGGAAAATGACCAGAAAATAGCACTGCATATCTCATTCCAAATAAATTAAGGCGGCTATGGACACTCTTTAAATTCCTAACCATACCTTGTCAACAAATTCCTCGTTCCCTCGGAACAATAGTTCAATGAAAATGTCCCAGGGATGGAAACTTTTATCTGTTTGGGTTCCTCCTCTATCTGCAGTGCCCAGGTCACCACCTGACACGTGGTTCGATAAACATTTACTGCCCAACTAAATTCATTAGTTATTTAAGGATGCTGTAACAAAGGACAGCAAACTAGCTGGCTTTAAAACCATAAGAAGTCACTCTCTGACAGTTCTGGAGGGGAGACATCCAAAATCCGAATGCTGATAGGACCATCCTCCTTCTGACACCTGTAGGGGAAAATCCTTCCTTGTTTCTCGCTAACTTCCAGGGGTGGTGGCCACCAATCCTTGGGGTTCCTTGGATCATAGATGCATCCCTTCA
The DNA here is from genome assembly GCF_963930625.1 of Muntiacus reevesi. NCBI lineage: Eukaryota > Metazoa > Chordata > Mammalia > Artiodactyla > Cervidae > Muntiacus > Muntiacus reevesi. The sequence goes on from NC_089250.1 coordinate 113,239,899, forward strand.
GTTTCCACCTCTGCCCTCATGTGGTCTCTGTCCGTGGTCTCCCTCCTGTGTCTCTGTCTTTTCCTTTCTTATAAGGACACAAACCACACTGGATTTGGGCCCACCCCAATAGCCTAATCGGAACTTGATTCCCTCTGCAAAGACCCTTTTTCCAAGTAAGATCACATTGACAGATGCTAGGAGTTGGTACTTCATTACATCTTTGGGGGGACATGATTCCGCTGCAACACTGAATAGATACTCAAACACGTCCTGGGATGTTCCATTCCTGACTTCTGTTTCGGAAGGGCTCCTGCTGGAGTGGGCTCCTTGCCACTTCCCGGCTGAGCCAGTGTTTCCTTTTCAGGAGCCAGCACAGCCTGGTGGTGGTGAAGGTGGGGGTTGGGGCGTCTTCTATTTCTAGATCCCTAAGGCTGGAAGGAATTTGGGGCCCATCTGGGCCTCCCCCTCATGTTCCAGCAGAGGAAAACTTAACCAAGGAAGGGACACAGGGCTGACTCTGGGTCCCAGAGGAGGTAGGTTAAGCCTGCCCCATTTCTCCTTGGTCACTGTTTACAATCTGCCTGCATACTAGAAGGGACTTACAGGAGGCTAATAGGGAGCTTGAATGGTTGCCTCAATTTGAAGCCATGAACCATCTGGGGTGGCTTGTGAAGGAGGAGTTAGAATGTGTTTGTTGAAATTAAATAATTCTCGGGCTCTGTGAGGGTGCCTTTGTGGCTGATTCAAGGACGCCTCTGCCAGCTCCTGCTGCCCCCACCCCTTTGTTGGGGACAAGGCTGCTGGACCAGGAGATGAAGCATACAGAAGAGACAACAGACATTCCAGAGGGGCCCCAGGTTGACTCCAGAGTGGGGGTTCAGTCATGTCCGGGTGTATTGGAAGGGCCTGCTGGGAGTTTATTTGCATGATGACTGCAACTGTTTTCTATCGCTGTCATAAAAACAATTGCAAGCTTAGGGGCTCAAAAACCACTTGAGTTTATCAGTTCACAGTTCTGTGTGTCAGAAGTCTGGGTGAACTGGGCAGGTTTCTCCAATCCAGGTCTCTCGAAGCCAAGGTCAGTGTGTTGACTGGCCAGGACTCTTCTCTGGAGGTGCTAGCGGAGACTCTGCTCCCAGCCTCACCCAGTTCTGTCCTTTGTGGCTGCCCCACTGAGCTCCTTTTCCCTCCTAGGTGTTGTGGGAGATCTCCGTCAGCCTGGTAAGATCCCCTACTTTCCTCATCCCATTGCCTCCTCTGTCTTCAAAGCCAGCAATGACACAGCACCTCCTCATGCTTCAATCTCTTTGGCTGCTTCTGCCTCAGTTCTTCTGTCTCCACTTGAGAAAGTTCTCTGCTTTTTAAGGCTCACACGATTAGAGCCAGGCCCACCCAACTAATTCAGATGCCCTCCATGTTTTAAGCCCTTAACCTTAATTATGCCTGCTAAGTAATTTTTTGCCATGTAACATAACCCATTCTAAGCTTCCAGTGATTAGGGTATGCATGCCTTTGGGAGATCCTCTGTTTCCTGGGACCCCAGTGATCCTAAAGGAAGAGGAAGCCTCAGGGTTTGGAGGAACATCTGCGTCTGAGTTACAATTTGGTGTCTCCTACTCATCTCAGCCCAGCGTCTTGGGCAGAGGATGAAAAAAAACTGGGGGTAAGGGCTCAGCTATTAGTGGAAATAAAAATGAATGAGCTATTTCTACAAAAATGTTCATAAGTTGGGAGCAGTTTGTGACGTCTCTGTGAAAGTGTGATGCAGAAAATGGGGCATATCTCTTTTTCCCTTTAGTGCAAAATGTAGTTTCTCCTGCTGCCCAGGGGCTTAGAAGGGGCATCTCCCAGTGCAACATCTCAGTACTGGCAGACTTGCCTGATGGCTGGGTGCTTGGCGGTGCTGGTGGCAGTACTAAGGGCCAGGGGTAGTGCCAGATTCTGGGCCAGCATAGGAAGACCTCCTCCTGGGAAGCTTTGCTAGGTGGGCCTTGGGAGCAGTGGCTGTGCTTAGAGGTCTTCATGGAACCTTTGGAACAAGGAGTCCATTGGAAGCAGACCTTCTTGGGAGGGCGGGATAAAAATGGAGCTAATGTGACCATCATAGACTGGTGGGGAATACTGCTGGGATTGTATGTGTGTGACTATAGTTATATGAGTACAGATTTCTGTAATCACCATCACAATTAAGATACAGGACTGTTCCATCACTCATCCCCCCACAAAATTCCTCGTGCTGCTGCTTTTTGTCAACCCCCCCTACCTGTCTGTATCCCATGCAACCACTGACCTATTCTCCATCTCCACAGTTTGCCTTTTCCAGAATGTCATATAAGTGGAATCAGACAATATGTAAACTTATGAGGTAGCTTTTTGCTTGGCCTAATGCCTTTGAGATGCACTCATGTTGTGACATGCATTAAAAACCCCTTCTTTTTTATTGCTGAGTAGTTAGTATTCCAGTGTTTAAATGGACGACAGTGTGTTTATCCATTCACCCACTGAAGGACACTTAGGCTGTTTCCATTTTGGGCAATTATAAATGGAGTGCTATTTGCATGAACATGTTTTTGTTTCTCTTGAGTAAATGCCCAGTAATGGATCATTAGGTCATATGGTATGTGTATGTTTAACTTTAAAAGAAACGACTGAACTGTTTTCCAGAATGGCTGTTCTTTTCTGCATTCTCCCCAGCAATGTATAGAGTTCCAGTTGCTCCATATACTCACCAGCATTTGTGGGATTTTGCTTGTTTTTTCTTCCTGCCATTCTGATAGATTCTAATGGTATCTTGGATGTTTATTTTATTTTGAATTTCATGAACTTATTCGCCATCTGTGTGTCTTCTTTGGGGAAGTGTCTCAATTGCTTGCCCAGTTTTTTATTGGGTCGTTTATGTTCCTTCTGTTGAGCTTTGAGAGTTATTTGTGTATTCTGGATACAAGTCCTTTGTCGGGTATGTGGTTTACAAATATTGCCTCTCAGTCTGTAGTTCGTCTTTTCATTTTCTTAGCAGTGTCTTTCATAGGGAAAAAAGTTTTAATGAAGGCCCATTCATCAATTTGTTTCTTTAATGAATGATGCTTTTAATGTCACTTCTAAGAACTCTGCCTGACTCAAGGTCCTGAAGATGTTCCCTGATGTTTTCTTCTAAAAGTTTAATCATTTTAATTTAGATCTATAATCCATTTTGTGTAAAGAATGTGTGACCTTGGTTTTGTTTTGTTTCGTAATGGATATTCAATTGTTCCATTGCTACTTCTTACGAAGATAATCTCATCTCTGTTGAATTTGCCAAAAATCAGTTGGTCATATTTGTACCTATTTCTGGGTTATTTATTATGTTTTATCAATTTACTTGTTTACCAAGCCCTGCAGTCTTGATTTTGCTGTTGCTGTTCAGCGTCTAAGCCATGTTCGACTCTTTGCGACCCTTGGACTACAGCACGCCAGGCTTCCCCATGCTCCACTATCTCCCAGAGTTTGCTCAAACTCTTGTCCATTGAGTTGGTAATGCTATCTAGCCATCTCATCCTCTGTCACCCCCTTCTCCTCCTGCCCTCAATCTTTCCCAGCATGAGGGTCTTTTCCAATGAGTCAGCTCTTTGCATCAGGTGGCCATAGTATTGGAACTTCATCTTTGGCATCAGTCCTTCCAATGAATAGCCAAGGTTGATTTCCTTTAGGATTAACTGGTTTAATCTCCTTGCAGTCCAAGGGACTTTAAACAGTCTTCTCTTGATTCCTGGAGCTTTAAAATGGAGCAGTGTCACTTCTCTAAATCTTTTTTTTCCCCCCAAATTTGTTATGGCTATTCTAGTTCCTTTTTCTGTAAATTTTAGAATCAGCTTGTCCATATCTACAAAACATTCTGCTGGGATTTTGATTGGGAGTGCCTTAAATCTATAGAACAATTTGAGGGAAAACTGACATCTCAACTATATTGAGTCTTTCAATCTAGAAACAGAGTATGTCTCTCCACTTATTTAGATGTTATTCCTTTAATAAGCATTTTGTCATGTTTATCATGCAAGTCCTGAAGATGTTTTCTTAGATTTATTTAATTTGGGGGAATTTTGTGTGTAAGTAATTTGATTTTGTACATGGTATCGGTTTTTGAAATTCTGGCTTCCAGTTGTTTATTGCCAGCATATTAAAATATGATAGTTTTTTTTCAAGTTGACCTTATATCGTGCAACCTTGCTAAACTAAATAATAAGTATTTTTAATTTTTTTTTTGTAGATTCTTTGTGGAGTTTTTTTGATCATGTTGCCTGTGAATAGGGGTAGTTTTAGCTCTTCCTTTAAAATCTGTATGCCTTTTATCTGTCTTTCTTGCCTTATTGCACTGGGGCTTCTCGTATGATACTGCATAGTAGCTGGGAGAGTGAACAACTTTGCCTTGTTCTCTATTTTGGGAAGGCAAGCATTCGATCCTTCCTTATTGAGTTTGATGTTAGCCATGACATTTTTGTAGATAGTCTAAATCAAGTTAAGCAAGTTCTCCTCTAATCATAGTTTGCTAAAATTTTTGTCACAAATGTATGTTGAATTTTGTTTATTTTTTTCTGCACCAATTGATATGATTGTGTGGCTTTTCTTATTTTATTAACCTATTAATACTATAGCTTGTGTTCATTAGTTTTAAAACATTTAACTAATCTCCATTCATGAAATAAATCCAATTCTGCTGTCATGTATTATTTTTTAATATATTTTGCTAGTATTTTCTTGAATATATTTGCATGTTCATGTGGGGTATTGGTGTATAGCTTTTTCTTTGTGTGTTGTTTTTGTATGATTTTGACTTCAGAGTAGTGATGGCCTTATAAAATGAGTCAAAAGGTTATTCCTTCTATTTTTTTGGAAATTATTATATACAATCAGTATAATTTTTCTGTAAATATTTGGCAGAATATGGCAATAAAACTATCTTGGCCTGGAATTTCAATGACAAACTCTTTTTCTTTAATAAATGTAGGACTATTCACATTATCTATTTCTTCCTAGGTGACTTTTAGTCATTTATTGCTTTCAAGTAATAAGTCCATCTCATTTAAGTTATTGAATTTATGTGCATAAACTCATTTATAGTGTTTTCTTTTTACCCTTTCAGTAACTGTGGGATCTATGACTTTGCGGGTTTGAGGAGACTTAAAAATAACACCCCCTGTTTTCCCCCATTGCTCAGGAAGGGATCAGGCAGTAGCCTTTGATCCTGATAAAACCAACTTGGTGAACATTACTTTGCTTTAGATGGGAGGCTCACTAACGCACCTGGGATGATAACCATCTAATCATAGTAGTTTTGAAAAACACAGGCTCTGTTAAACTAGCCAGCCTCTGCAGAACCTGTGGCTTGTAGAGATGTGCTCTCTGCAGGTGATAGATTTCAAAGTAGCAAGAAGAAAAGAAGTCCCTGTGCTAGAGATTGAATGTTTGTGTCTCCCCAAAATGCATTTGTTGAAACCTAATTCCCAATGTGGTGCTATTCAGAAGTGGGGCCTTTGAGAGGTGATTGGGTCTGAGGATGGAGTCATCATGAGTGGGGATTAGTGTCCTTGTAAAGGAGACCCCTTTCTACCATGTGAGGACACAGTAAGAAGATGGCCTTCTGTGAACTGGGAAGCAGGTTCTCACCAGGCTCTGAATCTGCTGGTAGCTTGATCTTGGACTTTCCAGGCTTCATAACTGTGATAAATAATGTTTGATGTTAAGCCACCCAGTCTCGGATGTCTGTTATAGCAGCCTAAATGGACTAAGATGCCCTGCACATCCATTTCCTTCCCACACACTCACCAGACAAGGTGGGTGGAGAGTGTGAGGCTAGCAGAGGTTCCTCAGCACTGAAGCAGGAGCCAGGGGCAAGGAGATTCCCCTTAAATAACTCACAAGAATTGTACTCTAATCATGGTGGAACTAACTGGAGAAGTTGGGGAGGGGAGGTGACCTCAGGTCCTACAATAACTGGTGGGAACAAGAGCCAAATAAATCCCCCTGGTTAGAGTAATGTCATATGCAGGTTAATGTCTAACACAGGTTACAAAAATCATAGTGGGATACATTAAATTTTAGATCAGGTCTTTGTGACAGTGTTGTGATAATATGGAGGAGGTGATGACCAAGTGCAGAGTCCAGAATCAGAGCAGAGTCAGGTCAGATTTCACAGAAGGAGTATGACTTAACATAAGTAATGGATGGGAAGGGGCTAGAACTCAGGGGAATGGTGAATGGGGAGGAATTGGGGGGATAAGGTGGGAGAAGTGGGTTGAAATGGGATGGAGAAGGGTTTGAAATGTCATGCTAAGAGTCAGAGGTACTCTTTTAGGGAGAGGAGCTAGGGAGGTGTTCATTAAGAACAGTGTTGGGGGAGACACAACTGGGAAGGTAGTGAAATATCTGCATAGCATTAGCAAAAGTCATTGCTCAAGGCCCCAAGTTAGTACTCATCTTCCCTCATCCTGCCCTCCTCCACTCCACCTCTCTGATGCTCCTCACTGGGACCCTTGGACCCCATCACAAGCCAGAAAGCAGAAATTAATGCCTGGCTCTGCAGGCCACTGCTTTTGTCTGTGGCTGAGGTCCATTCTGAGTTGGTGCCCATGTATCCTGGATCTTAGGTGAGTTTTTTCAAAAAAACTGTTTGCCATCAACCCATTTCCATTTCAAGAGTTTGAGGAACAACAGCTTAAGACCACTCAGTGGTTGTTCTTACCCATTCGGTGGTCTGAGCAGTGGGAGCTGCAGACCAGTCTTCAGCAGCAGACTGAGCGCTGCAGTCTAATTGAATAGTCTCAGGGGGCACCTGCATGCCTTCGGACCCCCAAGTCAGGTGGCGCAGACATGAACTGCAGAACTGGAGCAGTCCATCCACCCTGAAATTCCTCCTTGGTCACAGTCTTGTCAACTGTTGCCTGCTCTTCCTTTTCGGTCTTTTCAGGATCCCTGTGGAAGCAGCGATGAGGCAGGACCTTCCATGGGGTTCACTGGAGATGCCATGCATGTGCAGAACTTCCTGGGCAAACAGCCACCGCATCAGATCCATCGAGTGAGCGCCCTCATCATTGCACAGGATGGCAGAGTCCACAGGGCACAGAGGAGTGTCTGTGTTACACAACAGTGGTTGGCAGATTAGTGTCAGGGGCTTCTGTGAGACGCTGGTGGTCAGCCCTGGGATCAGTAACCACCAGAAGTCTTGGCTCCCAGAAGGCTGCCTGGATCAGGTTAGTGAAGGTTCCAGGAGTGAGGCGGCCAGCAGTAGGAGGGGCTCCAGGGGCAGCAGCAAATTCATTGGCCAGTATTCCCAGAGGATATGACACTGGATCATCAGCTGGGTTTTCAGTGGCAACAATGGCACAAACAATCGGCTGAAGCTCTGGCCAGGTCTCCTTCAGATTTATGATGGAGACACCATCCCTCTTCCTTTAGTAGATGTTCTATTCCACTTGGAAGTCAAGGTTGGTGCTACCTCACTGGGTTCCTGATGCAAGGAGTTTGAGGATGTCCTCCTCCTTCATTTGCAGGACGTAGAGGGCTCCGGACACTGTGAAAGTTTCCTTTTAAGTTCCAATAAGAATCCAGAACAATGTCATATGGACCATTTTCTGGGTAGTGCGGAAAGGTGATTCTTAGGTATTGTGCCTCTCCACCTTCAGCAGCCATGAGGACATGATAGGGAAGCAAGAATTCATGCTGCCCAGGGATCTTGTCCTTCCACTATGAGCTCTCAAGTCCTTCATCTGAACGTGGCAGGCCCAAGACCGCAGACCTTGGAGAATGCCCATGTTTGGATTTAAAAACAAAACCATGGCATTTCATAGAATTATTTTCCCTCAATAGAATAAAAGTTCCAGGAGAGAAAAGTAGTTCCTTTGGACCCTGCTCTCCCTTTAAGTCAAATAAACATCTGTCAAGGAGGAACAAGACAGAATTCCTTGTGATCAGATGCTCCTGGCTCCACAGCAATTTATCAAAGCCCTTCTCATCAATTAGAGAAATATTTGAAAAATCATCACAGCTCCTGCAAGCGCCTCATGTATAATTCAAAGCGGTGGCTCCGGATGGAGTGAGGAAGCTACAGAAGCCAGCACTGCCTTTTGAAGGTAAACCTGCCTATTGTGCCTTTCATCCCAAACCTAGGAACAAACTCCAGGGCCCTTGAAAATTGCATTTCTACTGAAGTGTAGACATCTTAAGCCTGATGTGTAGACACTTTACCCCCCAGTGGGCCCCCTATAGGGACACCATCTCTCAGTTCTTGGAAACTAGGTGTCCCTATGAGATTAAGACAATGAGAAGGGACCCCTCATTGTATATACTGTATGCAGTATTCTGCTTTTTAATCCCAGCCTCCAATACCGAGTGATTCAAAGAAGGCAACCAATAAAGAAAAAAACAAACAAGTGATCAAATGGTAACCATGTAAAAGCACCCTCACTTTTCTTTTTCACTTGCCATTCCCACAAGTCGAGTATTATCTTGATTTTTACAGATGAGGAGACTGGAACAGAGAGGCGAAATGACTTGCCCAGGGTTGCAGAGCAGGTTTACAGCGAATAGTGTTTGTACTTCGACCACCAGACTCTCTCTGTGGGTACAAATCCAAATTTTAATTTTGATTCTATCGCTTGACTTGAACAATACGGAGACCCACAAGTGAGCAATAGATCTTTTTTTTTTTCCCATTGAAATTTGGTTTGGAATAAAAAGGCTTATATAAAAAATATCAAATACTTTTTGCTAAGTACAGGGGCTATATTGCTTACGTTATTTAAACCTCTGCGTACCTGAATTATATTTAACAGTTTCAATTAATTTTACTTTTGAATTGCCCTAATGGGCAACTCAGTGGTGAAGAACCCACCAGCTAAGGCAGGAGACACAGGAGACTCGGGTTTGATCTTTAGGTGGAGAAGATCTCCTGGGGGAGGAAATGGCAACCCACTCCAGTAGCCTTGCCCGGAAAATCCCATGGACAGAGGAGCCTGGTGGGCTACAGTCCATGGAGTTGCAAAGAACTGGATAAGACTGAGCAATTGAATACACATGCACACAATAGCATGTAGAGCCCACAAGATTTAAGACCCCAGCACCACCAGCCCAGGACACAGAGCTGGCACAGCGAGGGCATAGGAAACACGTGTCTGCACAGTGGAGGAACTGCTTCCTTTGGATTCGAGCTAGAAGTTACTCTTCTTGTGTTCACACGTGGTCTCCACCTGCCCTTGCAATATGGCAGCAACAGAGGTGGCCCTGAGTGGGACAGGGCGGGCTCTGTAGGTTTCCTTGTGCAGTGGGTGAGTGGGCCAGGCCCTCTGCAGGGTATGTGCTGTGGCAGGCAGACAGTTCTCGTCAGCTCTGTGCTCGAAGAGGTAGTGGAACACCAGAAACGTGGTAGGTGAAGACCAGAATTCCAAGTAGTTCTGAGGGCAGAAAATGAGCATCCGCTTCCATGAGTGAGGAGGCATCTTGAAGGTGAATGAGACAGTCCATCGCAGGTCAAATAGGCCAGACAGGCAAACGGTAGGTGCAGAGAAGAGGGACCAGGAGCTATACAGCACAAGCAGAAATATCCACTGGGACCGGGTGCTCAAGGCTGGCCCCCTAGGAGGAGAGGTGCATGTGGGAAGGGTCTGGGTGCCCTCACTGCTCTGTACCCAGCCCCCAGCGGTGTTTAGGACTCAGCAGATGCTCAGCAAAGAGAAAGAAGGCGCTCCTGCTTCAGTTCCTGCAGAAGCTGACTAAGATGCTCCAGAATGCCAACAAGGACAGCACATTTAACTCTGCTCAATGTGATATGCCAGGCTGGATGGGAGGGGTGCTTGGGGGGAGAATGGTTACATGTGTATGTATGGCTGAGTCCCTTCACTGGTCACCTGAAACTACCACAACATTGCTGATTGGCTGTAACCCAATACAATATTAAAAATGTGAAGTTTGAAAAAAAAAAAACTAAAGATGCCCCAGTGTGAGCTAGGGCCCCCTCTTCTGAGCTCCCATGATACCCCAGGCTTGCACATCACCAAAATACAGTCACATTGCCTTATAACAATCTGATTTCCAGTCTGCTTCCTTCCTAGAACCCCTTTTGCATTCCCAGCATCTCCTCTAGCATATGATACATATTAAACCCTAAAGGAAGGAGAGATGAATGGGAGGGAAGAAGGATTTCATCAGCTACTTTGGGCTAAGGGTTTCACAATAATTCTAAGAGGAGAAGAAATTGGGAGTTAATAGGAGGCCTCACTGTACATCATCTCAAGGATGCTGGATATAATTATGCTGCCGTAAACTCCACAAGGAATCACACGTAGTTCTCCTCCTATAGTGGAAGCTTGGTCTTGTTGTTATTCTGCCAGAGTGCGAGTCTCAAGATATCACAGTCTTTCTTGGTCATTAGTGTTTCACTCAGTTCAGTTCAGTCACTCAGTTGTGTCTGACTCTTTGTGACACCATGGACTGCAGCATGCCAGTCTTCCCTGTCCATCACCAACTCCTGGAGCTTGCTCAAGCTCATCTTCATTGAATTGGTGATGCCATCCAACCATCTCATCCTCTGTCATGCCCTTCTCTTCCTACCTTCAATCTTTCCCAGAATCAGGGTCTTTTCTAATGAGTCAGCTCTTCGCATCAAGTGGCCAAAGTATTGGAACTTCAGCTTCAGCATCAGTCCTTCCAATGAGCACTCAGGACTGATCTCCTTTCAGATTGACAGTTTGAATCTCCTTGCAGTCCAAGGGACTCTCAAGAATCTTTTCCAACACCACAGTTCAAAAGCATCAATTCTTCAGCATTCAGCTTTCTTTATAGTCCAATTCTCACATCCATACCTGACTACTGGAAAAACCATAGCCTTGACTAGACAGACCTTTGTGGACAAAGTAATGTCTCTGCTTTTCTTCCAAGGAGTGAGCATCTTTTAATTTCATGGCTACAGTCACCATTTGTTGTGATTTTGGAGCCCCCTCCCCCAAATAAAGTCTGTCACTGTTTCCATTGTTTCCCCATTATTTGCCATGAAGTGATGAGACTGGATGCCATGATCTTAGTTTTCTGAATGTTGAGTTTTAAGTCAACTTTTTCATTTTCCTCTTCACTTTCATCAAGAGAAGAAGCTCTGTAGTTCTTCACTTTCTGCAATAAGAATGGTGTCATCTGCATATCTGAGGTTATTGATATTTCTTCCAACAATCTTGATTCCAGCTTATGCTTCATCCAGTGCGGCATTTCGCATGATGTACTCTGCGTGTAAGTTAAATAAGCAGAGTGATAATATACAACTTTGATGTACTCCTTTCCCAATTTGGAACCAATCTGCTGTTCCATGTCTGGTTCTAACTGTTGCTTCTTGACCTGCATACAGATTTCTCAGAAGGCAGGTAAGGTGATCTGGTTTTCCCATCTCTTTAAGAATTTTCCACAGTTTGTTGTGATCCACACAGCCAAAGGGTTTGGCGTAGTCAATAAAGCAGAAGTAGATGTTTTCCTGGAATTCTCTTGCTTTTTTGATGATCCAACGGATGTTGGCAGTTTGATCTCTAGTTCCTCTGCCTTTTCTAAATCCAGCTTCAACATCTGGAAGTTCTCAGTTCATGTACTGTTATCCTGGCTTGGAGAATTTTGAGCATTACTTTGCTAGCTTGTGATATGAGTGCAATTGTGTAGTAGTTTGAGCATTATTTGGCATCGCCTTTCTCTGGGATTGGAATGAAAACTGACCTTTTCCAGTCCTGTGGCCACTGCTGAGTTTTCTAAATTTGCTGGCATATTGAGTGCATCACTTTCACACCACCATCTTTTAGGATTTGAAATAGCTCAACTGGAATTCCATTACCTCCACTAGCTTTGTTCATAGTGATGCTTCCTAATGCCCACTTGACTTCACACTCCAGGATGTCTGGCTCTAGGTGAGTGATCACACCATCGTGGTTATCTGGGTCATGAAGATCTTTTTTGTACAGTTCTTCTGTGTATTCTTGCCACCTCTTCTTAGTATTTTCTGCTTCTGTTAGGTCCATACCATTTCTGTCCTTTATTGTGCTCATCTTTGCATAAAATGTTCCTTTGGTATCTCTAATTTTCTTGATGAGATCTCTAGTCTTTCCCATTCTATTGTTTTCCTCTATTTCTTTGCACTGATCACTAAGGAAGGCTTTCTTATTTCTCCTTGTTATTCTTTGGAACTCTGCATTCAAATAGGTATATCTTTCTTTTTCTCCTTTGCCTTTCACTTCCCTTCTTTTCTCAGACAACCGTTTTGCCTTTTTGCCTTTCTTTTTCTTGGGGATAGTCTCCTGTACAATGTCATGAACCTCTGTCCATAGTTCTTCAGGCACTCTGTCTATCAAATCTAATCCCTTGAATCTATTTGTCACTTCCACTGTATAATCATAAGGGATTTTTTGGGGTCATACCTGAATGGTCTAGTGGTTTTCCCTACTTTCTTCACTAGTACCTGGTATATAACAGCTTAATACAAATTGGTTGAATGAATGAATGAACAGTGAATGAACTGGGCCTTTTATGTTATTTATGAAGTTCGGTTTACTGAGCCTATCTGTGTGTGATTCTCATGGTTCTCAGGGTCAGCTGTACCCATGACAATGAGTGTTCATAGCCTGAGGCCCACAGGAGATGCTCAAGCCAGCAGCTCATTGCTGCACACAGATTCCTCGTCAAAATGTTCAGCCTCACAGTTAAACCATGTGGGGTCTCCAGGTGGAGGAGGGACCTCTGCTGAAGCCAGTGGCCCTACCTTTAGAGCAGGTGTGAATGTGAGAATGGTCCTTCCCTTTACTGGGCCCCTCTATGAAATGAGAAGGCTACCCAAGATGATCCCAAAACTTTGCCAGCATTTCAGGCAAAGATGAGGAGGGAGGCAGAAGTGGCAATGGCATCCTAGTATTGTCACTCGGCAGTTCCACCCCAAGTTCCCAGGATTCTCGGGATCAAGGTGGTTGTGTGGGATGAGCTTCGAGGAGGAGATGTGAGTAAGCATGAGTTAGCACCCCTGCTCAAGGCATAGGAAAATGTGTCAGAGACACAGAGGGGGATCTGCCTTCTCTATGGAGACAGCAGACTTCCGGACTAAAGATAGGACCTGCCTCCCAGTGGGGAGGGGGCTGCAGGGGCTCCCTGCCTCCAGGTGGAGGGATGGAGACAAGGTGAACACAGCAATGAGTGCCTGCTGTTAGTCTGTTTTTCTTAAAACATTTTGGGGCAAGAAGATACAAACTATCGAGAAATCCAAAAACTGCTGTGGATATCCTCTCTTCAGAAAAATGCACAAACATCTGACATTCTGCATCTGATCCAAGAAAGAGGGATGGACTCCTTAAAGTACACGTCTAAGCTCCGGGACCCCAATAACAAACCCATTCAGGCAGAGAGAAAGGGCAGGCAGGAGTCCTGGGTCCTAATCTCTCATCTGAACTCTGCTCCATCTGGCTGTACCTTTGCTGCCTGCCTTGGATGGCCTCATTCTTGCCATCTGTAACATGGATGACCTGGAAGAGGAATCCCTCATGGATTAAATCCTAGAATTTGGTTATCACAAGCACACCCTCTGAGAACAGCTGTGGGGTATAGAGGCCACTCTCCTAATGACTGAGATGAGAAGAAAGTAGTGTGGAAGCTGGGGTGGGGTGGGGGCAACTCATAGGCCTTCGGAACCTGCTTTTTCTCTAGCAGTAAATCCAGTTTCTTTCTGGCAGAAGACTCACTAGTTGGGTGGAAACGAAATGACTCTCCTGGAGACAAGAAGTATTCAGACCCCCTCTGTCTCTTTCCCCAGGTCTGTCTAAACTGGCTGTGTAATGAGAGTTGGGATTTCCCTTGGCCATGGAGGCCCCGCTACTGGCTTACTTTTTAGCCATTTTTTAAAGTGAGGTTGACAGAAAGCTGGGAGAGGGTCACAGTCAAATCTTCAAGAGGAGGAACTGAGGCCTAAACAAGCTCTGACCTGGCTCATTCCCACTTGGCCGGACCGGGGGTAGATGCCCTGTACCTGGTCTGGGGAGTTTGGGTCACCCACTGCTGCATCTGAGCAAGAACAAGGAGGTTTCACCCCCAAGCCTGGGCTTTCTTCCGTCTCTACCCAACCCCTGCCCTCCTCTTCTTCGCCCCGTAACTTCTAGGCTAAGGAAAAGGGTCCTTTCCTCGGGGCCTGGCGTGCCTGAGTGGGCTGCCCAGGACAGGATGGCCGTCTGGTCCATGTACCGTGGTCAGCCCATCTGGGGCCTCCCCTTTCCCCCACCCTCTCAGCCCCACTCAGAGCTCCCAACCTTGGTGCCTCATGGCTAGAAGCCTTCTGGTAGCTTCCATTGGGGTTTGCGTCTTGAGTCAGATGATGCGAATCGAATCTGGCCTCTTTAGATGGAAGCTGTTACTCCTGCTCCAAATTGCAATGATTCCAGAGGATGATCAGCAAAAACTCTGGAGCAACATCGCCCATCCCTGCTGCCTGGGGTTTCTTTCTGGGGTCCTATTCGCCCTCCCTCCTCCTGCCTCTGTTCCCTCGGCCTTCTCCACCTCTTAAAGCCCCTCTCACCCATCAAGACATCTCCCCACTGCCTCCTCTATGAAGCTTTTCCAGACCACTCTGACCAGAGTGAGGGTTTCCTCCCTGTGTAAGCCCAGCTGTGTGTTGGGAAAGGGGAGAATACAACGCCAAGACCTGTGAAGCTGCTTCAACAGGACAGGACCTCAGTCAGTCCCCACAGCAAGGTGTTGGGATAAATATTAGCATCCCCATGCAACAGATCAGGAATTGTGTGGATATGGGCAGGGTGGGTGGTTCACCAACTTGCCCAGGATCTCACAGCTGGGAAACTAAAGGGTCTGCACTCACAGCCTGTGTTCTGTCTCACTGTACTGGTCAGCCTGCTGCCTTGCACTCAGCCTTTCTTTCTTCCTGACTTTCTGTCCCAGCTTGTTTCTGTGACTCTCCCCCTGCTCTGAGTCCCCCTGTGAACAGTCTGCTGTGTTCTTCCATGCTCCCGCCCAGCGCCGTGCAGAGGGCCCGCTCCATCAATGTGTGAAGGGCTGCACGGAATCTCTCCTCTAGCGCTTGGCATTCTCCCTGCTCCTGGAGTCGTGGTAATGAAATTTCCGTCATGCGCTGTAAAGGATTGAAGTGTCTAAAGCGTCACAACCTGGAGGAGACCAGAGTACTTGAAATTTACAAATAAAACAATGGCTTCTGTTTATGGAGCATCTGCTGTGGGACCCCTTTCGAGCATTTCTCTCTGATTGTTGATAATCAGTTCAGGTGACTCCAGGGTAACTGTGCTGGTGTTTGTGACTGGCCCCAGGTCTGATTGACCAGTGCCCTGTGTACCCCTTGTTAGATATTATAATGCCACACCAGCCATAAGTCTTGTGCTGTTACAGATGCCCATTTTACAGATGAGGAAACTGAGGCTCAGAGGGGAGAAATAAATTACCTGAAGCCACAGAGCTAGGCTTCGGCAGAGCTGGGCATTGAAGCCTGGAATGTTTGTGGCACACACAGCTCAACCAGTACACTGTTGGCTTCGAAGCCCAGCTCCCCCCCTTTCCTAGGTCAGGGCATCTCCACGCTCGACAGGCCTGGGGTCTGTGTCTGCAGGGGGTGGGGGTGAGGCTAATTCCCCTGCAGTGCTGACCTCCAGGCAGCTCAGCCCATCTATTCAAGAGAAAAATGCTCCTGTTGGACCCTGGCACTTGGAGGACAGACACCTGCATCAGTGCCGGTGGGCAGGAGGGTGCAGGGCCTCCCCGAATGCCACATCAGTGGGCCCTCCTTTCACATGGAAGAGGAGTGAAGGAGAGACCAGCCACTTGTTTGCAAATGCTAATCTTTAGTCAGTGGTATTTTGTTAAATCCACAGGGACAAACCATGGATTTGGGACCAAGAGGCCCTGCTCCCCATCACTGCGTGATTCTGGCCAGGGTGCTTGCTCTGCCCAACCTGACCTCCCCAGCTGTCAGGCCACCTGGGCTGGGTGCAGCCTAAGGTCCCTCCAGCTCCTCCTTGGCAAGGATTGGAAGTGGGCCCTGGGGCCTGATTGCATGTGTTCAGATGTCAGCTATGGAATGGGGGTAGGTGGTAGAAATGGTCCCCCTAACTTTTCTGTGCCTTGGTATCCACATCTGTCAAATGGGGATAATAATAGCAGTAGCTGCCTCAACTGGACATCACACATAAAATACTTAGAACATTACAAGTCACACAGTGCTTGCTCAGTACCCTTCATTATTAGACTGCTTTAAGGCTAAAGAGGTCATTTTGGCTCTGAGCCTTACTTACCCAGTAAGTATTATCCCTCTGATGCAAACGAGAAATGGAAGCTCAGAGATTTTAAGTAACTTGCTGAAGGTCACACAGCTAAAAGAAAGACTGGGATGGTTCTCAGTCTCCCCCTTGTCGCTGAGCTGCACTTCCCTCCTCCCGTACCCACACCTGTCCTAGGAAGGGGACTGCAGGCAGTTCAGACAGCAAGTGAGAGCAGTGTCTTGTCCAAAGTGGAAGAAGGATCAGCCTCTGTTTCTTTCCATCACTCCATCTCACCGTCCAGCACCGGCAGCTGTGAAGAAGTGGGAAGAATCTGGAGCTTGTGTGTAGTAGTCTTGGTCATTGGCCCTGCTTCCTTTGCTTGCGAGCTGTGTGACTTTGGGAAGGGTGGGCAACCTCTCTGGGCCTTGATAGCTTCGTCAGAAAACTGTGGGGGGCGCAGCTCTGCCTTCTCTGTTTACAGGATCGCTTGGAGCATTAACCAAACTGTCAGATGGAAAGTGCTTCCTCAATGGCAAAGGCCTACCTAGGGCTTGGTGTCCACCAGGGTCCCCGCAGGAGACAACCGGCTCACTCTGATGGGTGACTGAGGAGGAGTTGATAAGGGGCTGTTGACAAGAGTGGGGCCAGAGTGGAGGAGAAGCATGGACACAGCACAGCACACAGCACAGCGAACCGCGGACCAGGAGTGCTCTAAGCAGGTCTGAACGCCAGGAGGAGGGAGCAGTTATGATAATAGGGAGGCTGGGAGAGCCGGGACAGGAGCCCCTCAGCCCCCAAAGGGAGGAAACCAGAGGTCCAGCTCTCCAGCTTGTCTTTTTTCCCTCCCTGGGGTCTCCTGCTGGACGGAGCTGCCCACTGGCTGAACTCAGTGGGGAGCCAGAGAACACGTGGTCCACCCAGGCAGCCTCAGTGCAGACGGGGAGGGCCAAAGGGGAGACGTCTGGGGCCTCTCTGATGTTGGTCCCCTCCTCCCCGACTCTGCCTCCACATCCCGAGAGCTGACTAGACTATAACGGGACCCACAAATGGAGACAGCGCCATATTCACCTGTCGGGGGTTTATTGTCAAAGGAGATTTAGTCTCTTTTTTTTTTTTTTTTGCGAGTAAAACAATGAAACTTCCATAATTGTTCCTGGAGAAATAAACATGCCAAAATATTTAAGTACTAATAAAACTTAAGAATTATCCCAGTATATTTAAATATAGATGTATTTTTACGGCAGGCAGTGAAGGCAACTGCCAGCAGAATGCGTTTCATCCAGGCCATTTAATACTAAGCTGCCCGCCCCTCCTTTGCGGCTTGGTTGGGGAGGGGGCAGTGAGGAAGGGGGTGGTGGAGCCTTCACAGTGATGGGAAGAGGGTCTCCTTTCTCATGGGCAAGCCCCACCAGGCTCTGTGCTCCACCCTTTTTGTGCTCACTGCTCCCTGGTCCTCATTGCAGTCCCAGGCAATGCCAGTGTTATCTGTTAGCCAGCAGAAGAATCCAAGGTGCAGAAAGGTGAAATAAGTGCCCCAGGCTGCACCGCTGGTGGCTATTGGAGCCGGGATAAGGCAGCCTGACTCAGGAACCCACCCTCCCACCTGGACCATCTCTCATGGCTGCCTGGTCCTGTGCTGGGAACCTGGGATTCAGGCTCACAGCAGACTGAGTCTTCGGCCAGCTGAACTCTGGCCGAGACTATTCCACAAGGGTTCCGGACTCTACTCCCGTATGACTGTCCACAACTACCCCATCCTCAGTGCTGGAGTTGGCATCTTCTCCTAGTCTGAGCATGTGCATGACTGTGGATGCAAACCTGACTCTGGATCTCCTGGCTTTTTATAACCTTTCCATGGCTCCCTAACACCTACAGGATACAGCCCAAGCCCTTGAGCCATACCCAAGGTTCTGCCTCTTTCTTCAACTCTATTTTCTGTCCCTCCTTGAGCTCTAAGCTTTAGATGAACCAGTCATTTTCTGTTTCTCTAAACATGGCATGCTGCTCCATGCCTCCCTGTGGTTGCTCATGCATGGACCTCTGTCTGGGACGCCTTTCTCCCCTTCCTCCCTTGGCCAACTCTCAGGCACACTTCACAGCCAAGCTCGTATACAAGTCTTCCAGAAATCCCTCCTCTAACCTCTAAATTCAGGTACACACCCCTTGCTCTGGGCACCCCAATGCTCCGCACTCACTGAAGTACATTGGCATTATTTACTAATCAGATTCACTCCCCCAAATGCAGGACCATATCTTCTTCATCTGTGTATGCAGCACCCAGCATCCATCACTGGCCGGAAGCCGTCTCGAGGAAGGACATGTGATTCAGTGACTCTGAAGGAGGCCAACCTGCCTTGGCATCTTGGTTCCATGGCTCAGTACCTCTGTGACCCTGAGCACATTTCTTAATCCCTCCAAGGTTTACCTGGATAACGGGGCTAGCCATGTGCCCTCTTACCACGCTGTGTGAGGAGTAAGCAGAATATCCCTTGTAAACACATTCGCCAGGTAGTCAGGCATGTGTTGCATAAACGCTAGTTGAATGTGAGTTTTTAATTGTGCTCGCGACACTGTCCAACCTCAGACCCTTCCTTCCTTCGGTGAGTGAGGCGCTGCCCCTCACATTCACAGACTTAGTCGCTTACATAGCCCTTTTCATCCACTCCCAGTCTTCGAGAATGACCTCCTGAGAGGTACAAGTGCAGAGAGAAGCTGCTGGCCCAGAGAAGTTAACACTCTATCCCAGGTCACACAGAAAGATATAGATGGAGATAAGACCAGTACCCAGGTCTGGGGCGCCCAGGCCACTGCTATTTCCCAGATTCCCCAGTTCACTTAGGAACAATCTTCTGTAAGGAACTGATGACTCCCTTGAGGGAGACTGCACCCCCTCCACACCCCTCCTTGGCTCACATCTGGTAGAGGACTGCGCTGGCAGAGGCCAAGTGTTTCTGGTTGGAGCTCCTCCAGCCTACCAGAAGCTGCCTGACTTCAGGCCTCACGCAGAGCCCACATAACCCCTCCATAAAGCAGATGTGCCTTGAGTAGACAAGACTCTCCCTGCTCCCCTGCTCTGCCCACGTACACGGCCATTAGCCTGCATCCCTCCAGATGGGCTCATGGTTCTGGCTCTGCCAAGCAACCAGCTGGGTGACCCTGAGGTCCTAACTCTGAAGTGAGCCCTTTCCAAGTCTTGAGTTCCTGATCCATTAAAAATAAGGGTGTTTCCATTGTGAGTAAGAAATGAGATTGGATCTAACGGTTCATAAGAAACTGTAAAAATTGTTATGGTTAAGATCATCACCATTCATCATAGATAATGAAGATAGTTCAGAGAATGTTGAAGTCCTGTTGGAAATTAAAATCCCCGAGGAAGTTAATTTCTGTGCTAGAAATAACATCATAACCCATGTCCTATTTGTTTTAGAATTTTTCTATCATGGTAGAATATTTCTAAACTGAAACTTAGCATTTTAATTATTTTTAAGAGTGCAGTTCAGTTCCAGCATTAAGTACATTCATACTGTTGTACACCCATCACTACCATCCACTTTCCAAAATTTTTCATCTTCCCAAACTGAAACTCTGTCCCCATTAAACAATAATTCTATACTTCTCCCTTCCCCCAACCTCTGACAATCACTACTCTACTTCCTGTCTTTATGAAGTTGATTTCTCTAAGTACTTCATATAAGTGGAATCATGCAGCATCCTTTTCTTACTGATTTGTTTCAATGAACATAATGTCTTTAAGTTTTATCCCCGTTCTAGCATGTGTCAGGATTTTCTTTTTTATAAAACCTGAATAATATGCCAGTATATGTGTGTACTGCATTTTTTTATCTGTCAGTGAACATTTAACATTGTCAATTGTTCAATTCTGTCAAAACTGTCAATGAACAATTGACATTCATCTGTCAATGAACACTTGGGTTACTTCTACCTTTTAGCTATTTTTCATAATGCTGCTTTGAACATAGATGTATGAATAACAATTAGAATCTCTCCTTTTACTTATTTTGGATGTATAGGTCTGTATAGTCAAAGCTATGGTTTTTCCAGTGATCATGTACTGATTTGAGAGTTGGACCGTAAAGAAGGCTGAGTGCCAAAGAATTGGTACTTTTGAACTGTGGTACTGGAGAAGATTACCGAGAGGCCCTTGGACAGCAAAGGAGATCAAACCAGTCAATCCTAAAGGAAATCAACCCTGAATATTCATTGGAAGGACTAGTGCTGAAACTGTAGTTCCAATACTTTGGCTACCTGATGTGAAGAACCAGCTCATTGGAAAAGACCCTGATCCTGAGAAAGATTGAAGGCAAAAGTAGAAGGGGGTGGCAGAGGATGAGATGGTTACATAATATCACTGATTCAATGGACATGAATCTGAGCAAACTCCCAGAGATAGTGAAGGATGGGGGAGACTGTTCATGGGGTTGCGAATAGTTGGACATGACTTGGCAATTGAGGAACAACAATATCCATAAATGGATTTGCTGGATCATATGGTAATTCTGTTAAATTTTTTTTTTTGAGGAACCAACATATTCAAAGCAGCTGCACCATATTACATTCCCATAAGCAGTCCATTAGGGTTCCCATCTCTTCACATTCTCATCCACACTTATTATTTCTATTGTGTTTGGTTTTTCATTATCACCATCCTAATGGGTATGAAGTGGTGTCTCACTGTGCTTTCGATTTGCATTTCCCTAAAGAGTAGTGATGGCAAGTGTTTGGTTTTTTTAATATACTTATTGTCCATTTGTATGTATATCTTCTTTGGAGAAATGTCTATTCAATTCCTTTGCCTATTCTGTAATGGGTTTGTTTTAGTTGTTGTTGAGTTCTAATTTATGTTCTATTTCAACATCAGATGAACTGCTGAACTGTCTTTCCATTGGTAGCAGAAATCTGTGTGAGTGAATGTGAGTATCAGTGGACAGAACACCAGCATTTATGGAAACACTTCTTCTGTTTAGTCCTCACTGTAATAGTGTAATAGACGATATGGCCTTTATGTGTGAGGAAACTAAGGTTTCAGAGAGGTTAGGTGATGCAGCTGGTACATGATAGATAGATAGATAGATAGGGATTGAGGATTTGGAGCTCATCTTGGCACTCATCCCAGTCTATCTCCAAAGTGATGCCCACACTGCCTCCCAGCAAGGCTGAGGCTCCTAAAACAGCAGGAGAATGACCACAGTGAAGAACAATCCATTATTGATATCTGTACCAAAGAGACAGCCCCAGGTGAATGATGTAACCAGAAGGTTCAGAGCAAGGCCCGCCATTAATCTCGTGGTTATAACAATATACGCAGATTATGCTGGCCTCCAGCCCAGTTAAGTGGACATTTGGATATTTTCCAAAACAAACGTGGATACTGTAAATACAGGTCAGCTGGTTTGCAGGAAATCAACATCCAGATAAAGCCGCATCTAGAGAGATTTTTCCAAAAGTCCTACTGCAGAGAACCTGGGGGTGGCCCATTTAGAGCACGTCTCCCACTTGTAAAATGTTTTCCCTTCATTCAAGACCACCTTGCTGAGGGACTCTGGATGCCCAGCTGTCTACTGGGCTTGGCCTTGTGTGTGAGATGTTGGAGGTGGAAAGGGGCAGTGAATTATGACTCTGGCAACCATCTGCCTGCTAGTCTCCATAACAGACTGGACTTGATGACCAGAGATGGGTGGAGACTTGCCCGTGGTCACACAGTAGGCTCTTAAGCAGTAAAACGGGGCAAACATGTCCTCAGCCACCATTAAGTCACTCGACTTTTCTAAATACCCCAAATCGTGGCATTTAGACTACTGAATTCTTCAGATTGCTTCAGAATTTCAGCAAGGAAATTCCCAGAAGAGGTGCAACAATCATTTGCCAGAACTTGTGCCCTAATTTTGGTTTCAAAACAAAGTGAATGTGGATAAGTCTCTGTATCTTTCCCCTGGCAGCAGGTCTGTAGACGCTGACTTCTTCCTAAGAAAAATTCGAGAACGACACGAGAAGGAAATGAAAGTGAGTGCTCAGGGCACTAGGTGATTAAGGACCACAGGAATGGAACAGACAGTGAGTCCTTTTAATCTACCTCTTATCCAGGGTGTGTGTGAGCACAGATGGTTCTTCTTTGTTAACTGAAAATCCTGATGGACTGAGACTTCACACCAGGCACTTTCCAGGAGATGGATCCAGTGGCCATGGTGTGGTTTCCCAAGTTTTCTCTTCTGTTTGGGGTGGGACGGTATTGCCACACTAGACTGGCCCTAAGGATACGTGCATGCTAAGTCACTTCAGTCGTGTCCGACTCTATGAACTGTAACCTGCCAGGCTCCTGTGTCCATGGAATTCTCCAGGCAAGAATACTGGATTGGGATGCTCCTCTCCAAATTAAGCTCTGTCTGGGGATGGAGTCCATGTCTACGTGCTGGTTTCCCTTAGCAGAGTTGAGATAGGATCCATTTGTTTGAACATCAAGGGAGGACAACTGCAGGGGCGAACATAAACTGAATGGGATGTGTGAACCCCGCCCGAGGCTCCGACCCACCACTGGTGGATCACCCCCAAGCCTCTGTCCAAATCTCATGCTGGAATAGCCAGCTGCTGGCAGCACCAAGTGCTCCTTGACTGGACTTTGGGCCTTCTCTTGGAAGGGGTCCCATGTTGTCACTATGAGCATTTACATTCCTTGGTCCTTCAGCATAGAAACTGAATCTTAAGTATGTGTTAAGTATAACTGGGAAATTTTTTGTGGAAGGAAGGAAGGCATGAAGGATAAATAAAAATTGTTCATTTTAACAAAAATCCATGAGATGCATCTGGTGAAACTACATTTGTTGGGTGTGGCAGATGTTTTTGTCAGCACAGTCTGGAAAATCAATAGACAAAATAAATCGTCACTTAATATTTGTTGAGTAAATGAATGATTGAATGAATGATTATTGTGGAGATTTGTGATTTGCTTACTGAAAGGGAAATTTCCTTGTGAAACCGTGTTGGTCACTATTAGTAAGATTGAGGGGGATATGTAGACCAAGGCTTTGGTTTTAAGTCACAGGAAATGTACAAGCCCATGATGACATTTCCACAATAGGAGGCTGGTTTGAATTACATGCAGTGAAATTATTCATGATGCATGATTTCTAAGTCCCAGCCTGCCCAACATCATCTCTCCCAGTCAAGCCTTTAAATTGCCAGTGAAAGGGCTCTTGTCTCAACACAGTCCATGATTCCCCTCAATTCTCAAGCCAGGAGCACTGAGGGTCTCTTTCTTATAAGTGACAGATCCACCACCTCCTGCAAAGTGCCCCTTCCAGAAAATACAGACCCTCCCAGTTCCTGATTCTGAAAAGGAAGCTTAAACAAGATGCCTACAAACTGGAGTGAGTAGCTTGCCGGGTGAGTCCCAACATCTCGCCACATTAACCCTGTGAACCTGGGCCAGGAAAGGAGGCTGGGGCCATTAATGCCTAATGATGTTGCATTGTCTTCCAATAACAAACCACCTCACCAGTTGGTTTTATAGGGGACCAGCTGTTGTTAATTGGGCAAGATGAGCGTGAAATGGCAGCTTTCACACCTGACCAAGAGAGAGCTGCCACGTCCTAGGGCAAAATGGGAACCACCTGCTACAAGCAGAAGGGTCCCTGAGCTCTGCCCTGGCGAAGGAGAGGCCCTGGGACGGCCCCGGGCACCCATTCCTCTCACACCCTCAGCAAACAAAAACATAGACTGGAGCATTGGTTTCACTGACCATCCCACGCTTCCCCCTGCAGCCCGACAGCATCACCTTGCGGGGCTGTGTCACCTGCATTTGCTCATGCCTGTGTCTCTAAAGCAAGGTGGGGAGGCCCAGGGCTGCACAGTCAAGCATCTGGCATATTCCAGGCTCTGCAGAGGAGGCATGGCAGGTCCTCTGCCACTGATCCTGGCTGTTGCTCTCCGGCCACAGGACCAGGGATCAGGCTGCCAGCAACTAGTGACACAAGGGCTCAATCGCATTTTCTCCCTTGGCATTTTGTCAGAGAGACCCAGAAAGTGCTTGTCATCCAGCAGTGGGTACAAAGCAAAGGGAAAAGGGAGAAGTGCTGCGATATATAGACTTGAGGCAACTGTTTGGTCCAGGAGCAAACCAGCACAGGGAGGGAGCTGATGCACACGGATGGGAGACTGGTGCTGGGACGCACAGGGAAATCTTCTGTATGTAGTACCTACCGTGTAAATCTTAATTTAACCATCAGAAACTTCTGATGGTTCTTCCAGGGCACCTGGAGACATGTTACATTATCCCCATTTCAGAGATGAGAAACTGAAGCTTCCTGATGTCAGGCAACCTGTTGATCTTTAGTGATCAAGAGCGGGGGCTTGAATCCAGTCTAAGTTGAGAGCCTTGCAATCCACGGTTGCTGTTGGCACTTGAGGACCACTACAGGTTCTCCATGGGCCAGCAGAGACAGAGAGCTCCGTTTCAGGGTGCTCAGTCTGGCTGCCTTGACTCCCGCAGACTGAGAAAAGCACAGACCTCTCTCTCTGCCTATATTTGCCTTTATTTGCAGTGTCGCTGCAAAAGACGGGAATGCGGAGCATTAAAACATGTACTGTAAATAAACCAAATTAAAGTAAAATTGACTCATTTAGCAACAAGCCTCCGATCTTGCATTAGAGGCAATTGAAGAGATTTCACAGATTTTAGTAACCAGATAAGATTATTTTATAAACAGACTTCTGCATTGAATGATGAGCCATATCTTGAGAAGAATATTTGAAATCAATAGCAATACGGGCTGAGAATTAAGTAATGTGGTTAAGCACCTTTGAATGATGCCATTTTTAAGAGCTGATTAGGAATAAATATGCCAATTGCCGCAGAGCTGATAGCTGAAATAAAGTGATGATTAATCAATTTGGGCCTGAGAGCCATGGAGGCCATTTCGGTGTTGAGAAAGCTCAGGATCCTGATGATGGCCCAGAAAAGAGACAAGAAATTATGTATGAGAGTCCTCAAGCAGAAGCACAGATCTGCCCACCCAGGGGCTGACCGTGGTGGTGTGGTGAGGAGGGGCCGGGGCCAGCAGAGGATTAACTGTAAGCTGCTTAAGCTACTCACGCAGGGCAAGCCAGCATCGTAGGGTGGAAATTATGGTGGGGGGCACTGACACCCCTGGGATTGTGTTGCTGCTGCTGCTAAGTCACTTCAGTCGTGTCCGCCTCTGTGCGACCCCATGGACAGCAGCCCACCAGGCTCCTCTGTCCATGGGATTCTCTAGGCAAGAAGACTGGAGTGGGTTGCCATTTCCTTCTCCAGGGATCGTGTTAGGAATGCCCAATTACCATTCAGCTGGGAACTGATGGGTCTTTTGTTTGCTCTGTAATCATCTCTCACCTAGACAGTCACAATGGCTTCCCGACGGGTCCTCATGTGAGCCAGGGGATGTGTTCCCTGCAGTGTCAGTCACTGGAGTGATCTTTCCAAAGCACTGCTTCGATGCTGGCCCTCACCTTGGAGATACCACTGCTGCCTCCCTTTCACCTCAGGGCCAAGTCCAGGCCCCTTCACTTAGAGTTCAAGGCCCTTCGAGGTCCAGCTGTCCCTATTTGCCCCAGTTCTTCCTACTCCCCATTCATGCCCTATGTTGGCTCTACGAGAAGGTTTAGCGGGACCAGATGTAGCCTGTTCTCTGCGGTATTGTACAGAGAGGTTCCTGCAGGCCCCTCCCCACCTCCCCTGTCTGCTGAAACGCCTTCCTTTCTCTGGCCTCGTGCTAAGCCCACCTTGACAGCTCCTTCCCCCAACACAAGCAGAAC
This sequence comes from Muntiacus reevesi, assembly GCF_963930625.1. Classification (NCBI taxonomy): domain Eukaryota; kingdom Metazoa; phylum Chordata; class Mammalia; order Artiodactyla; family Cervidae; genus Muntiacus; species Muntiacus reevesi. The sequence continues at coordinate 113,265,941 of NC_089250.1, forward strand.
TGGGTTCTCTCTGTTACCATCCTACTCTGAACAGACCTTTTCTTGTTTCATATCAGTGTCATCTGCCCTTTCTTTTCTATTCCATAAATGCTTATTGACCCCTTGCGGTGCTTCTCACTGTGATTGGCCCTAGAGATGCAGGGATAGAACACATAGTTGTCCCACCCTGCTGGAACTCAGTGTTTTATACCAAGCATTTAATGCTCTCTGCAGCTGTCCCCTGTTCTGGGGGGCAAGTCACACTTGTTTAATTCACTTGGCATAAGACAAGTGATCAAGAAGTGTTTGAATGAATGGATGGGAGATCAAACAAATTAATGAGTGGCAAAGGTGGATCAACGGGAGGAGGTTACAGTGAAACAGATTTTTTCCGGGTAGAAGAAATGCAGGGCTGAGCTCCCAGGAGCTAGAGGCATCCATGCAGAGGAAGACCATCTGTCAAGGAGGTTCCAGAAAAGACTCAGAAATGGCTGTGAGATTGAACTTGCAATGATAGGATTCCAAGCCCAGCCCCACCACTGACTCCCTGAGCGACCTCAGGTGGAGCACGTTCTCTCTTTGAGCCTCGGTGTCTCCAACTGTAAAATGAGGGTGTTCGACTATAAATGACCAACTGTGAGCCTTTGCTAACATGGGAAAAATAGGATTCTTCTTCTTGAATGTTGGTGGCTTTCAACCAACCCCATTGATAGTGGCCTATAATTAGTGTTGGATTATAGCCCATGTGAGGTGCAGAGAAAAATAGAACAAGCATAAGATGATGGGAGAAAACTTAAGTGCAAGGTTTGGTAACAGGAGTATGATGAGTGTCAGAGACACTCCTGTGAGTTAGTGTAGACAAGGAAGGCTTCCTGGAGGAGGTGCAACATTGACCTAAAGGATGAATAGGACTTAAATATTGAGGAAAGGAGTGGTGAATTCAGGCTGATATGAGAGTAGCTCTGAGTCAGCAAGGCAGCATCCCAAAGGCCCCCTGTGGATGCATTCCCATGTCATACCCCCCTCCCTAACTAGAAGGAGGCTGAGAAGGAGACCCTATTTAGAAAACTGAGCTTCTTGGTCAAAGGGGGCAGAAGTGAGTGATTCTTTGCTGTGTTTTAATACTGTTGCCTGCCTTCAGCAGGCCTGCATCCTCCAACCTCTCGAGGTACTGGGCAGCGACCCTGCCATAGGCAGGCTGACTGAGGGGCTGAAGCTGGGCTCTACAGGAAGGCCCCTGACTCCGGCTCTCATGGCTCTGCAGGCCATGGGGCGCTGCTGCTCAGGAGAAAGGGGCTCTAAATCCACTAGATGGGGAGCTGCTACAACCAGGTTAGCTAGGAACAGGCTGAGAACCCCACTCCCCAGGTCATCAACCAGGACCGGAGTTTCCCTGGGGTACCTGGGGGTTGGGGGCTGACAGTCATCAGCTTGAGCTGCTCATCTCGGGAGGCCATCTGTCTGCCAGCCTGCTCCTCAGCCTTCTGCCTGACTGTCCATCCCCAGTGTCCACAGCTCTGCAAGCCCAGGGCTCTGTGGTGGCTCTGGTGATGGGACCCCTGCAGGGGCCCTTCTAGTCATCTGCCAGCCTGGATCGAAGGTTAGAGGAGGAGGCAAGATGTGCTGGTGTGGGGCTTCCGGCTTCTCATAACTCGCTTTCCTGCTCTGCTTCCTTTCTTCCTCCAGAAGGCCTCCTAAAGATTCCTAAGAGCATATCATAGATGGGGAAACTGAGGCTCAAGAGGCAGGAGACTTACCAAAGATCCCAGGGCAAAGAGCAGAGACCAGAGTCCCCTGACAGCCCATCCTGTTTGCTGTCCAGCATGGCCTGGTGTCCTGGCCTTTCTCCCTGGGGCATGGTGAAGTCCCAGGGCAGGGTCCAGTGCCCCACGGTGTCACGCCTCTCTCTTCCTGCCCATTCCTCCTCCGCCCTCCATGCGCCACGTGTCCTGGGCCCTCTGAAGTACTGCTGTCCAGCCTGGCCCAGCTCTCCCTGCCCATCTCATTCAGCATCTGCAGTCCTGAAGCTCTGGACTCTTAGCCAAGGCTTGTGTTGTCACCAAGTCATAAACTTCTCTCTGGTTCTCTTCTGGTGGAGCCAAAACACAACCCACGCCCAAGTGTCCGAGGGAAACAGCCATGCTTCCCCGTTCCCTCCCACCACCCCTTGGCACAGAGGGTGCGGAAAGGAGGCCAGGGCATGCCCGATCGCACCCACCCTGCCAGGCCTGCGGAGGCAGCAGGGGGCAGGCCTGCCCTTGGCTGGAATTACCCGGCAGCTGCTTCTGGTCCGTGGAGAGCGCAGTCTCTACCAGGGGCCCAGCAGCAGCAGCAGCAGCAGAGCTGGCAGGCTTCCTACGTGCCCAAGAGAGGAGACAGGAGGTTCTTCTTTTTCTGAGCTAACCAGGGTGAATGCAGTTGCAATGGCTATCAGCCGCCACCAAATATACCCGGTGGCTTCTCTCTCACTTCTTCCTAAAGAAGCATCCTTAGTCAGGTTAAAGCCAAGAAGGCTGTTACCGTAACCCAAAGTTATTTGAGTAATAGGCCTGGAAAGTTCTACAAATAATCCTGACAGTAAGTGGGCATCAGAAGGGATTCCTGATTCCTTGGTGACACATGAGTTTGTAATCCCTGACCAGATCAGGTGAGCCCCAGGAACTTCCCCCACTGACCGCCATCCAAAGGTCAACTCCTGTGCCGGTGCTTGGCTCTGATGCACTATTAAAAATGGGGTTTGAACATTCCTTGCAGAGCAATGCACTAGGAAGGTATAATACTTGGTGTCTCCTTTTTGTTGGTGGTGATTAGTCTTGCCAGGGAGAGTCTTTTCTTTTCTCTGTTCTTACCTAGGAGAAAACAGCAGGGTGTTTCTCAAAGTTTGGCATCCTTTGTCCTTAGGGGATTCTTTTTTTTTTTTCTCTTTTTTTTTTTTTTTTTGATGTTTTAGAGCATGATGGTGGAATTTTCCAGTCCCTGGAGGAGGCTATTTTTGCGTTTGAAGAGGGAGGGCTGTAAGAATATGTAGTCTGGTGATCTGAGAGGAGATGAAATGTGGGGCCTTTGAAGTTGAAGAGAGGGGAGCGTGGATCTGGGGCTGGGAGGAGCCTCTGATAGGGCAGCTGGAGAGGGCATTGCCCCAGTAGTACCAACGTCTGAGGTTGACATACCCCATGCTCTGCAGACACTCAGCTAGACACACACACACACACACACACACACACACACACACACACACACACGCCTTGTGAGAGAACATGTTTACTTAGAGGTCAAGGGAATGTCAGTGTTTCTGATCTGGATTGACACTGATGGCACAGGAATGGTAACCATGGGATGGGGGGACAGTGGGGACTGAACTGCCTCAGCAGAAGCAGGTCCCTGGGCACCGTGGCTCTGGCCCCAGGTCGCCCTGCTGATGTCCACACAAAACTGGGTGAGCTGCCCTGGGGGTTGAACATTCCATTCAGGGCTCTCTGGCTCTTTGATTTTATTTTTAATTCAACAAACTATTACTGACCATAGACTCTGTTTCAGGCCCTGTGCTTGGCACCCGAGGTAAAGATATGAATGAGATGAGGACCTAATTACAGGCCCTAAAAGCTGGTGTCCTAGGAGAAGTATTCCAAAAACTAAAGTAAGATACAAGGATGACAGAGCAAGATAAAGCCCACCCAGTGAGCCCAGGACCTTGTGGGTGCCCCTCTGAGGTGCTGGAAAGGATTTCAGAAAAGGCGTCCCACCAAACAATGGGTGTCTCTCACCAGCCCAGCGAGGTAGGTAACTTAGACACACCCCACGTTCCCCGTACTTGGTTTAATGGAGTTTCCCGTCTACTTTCCAAATGAGTCCCTCAACAGTTGTGGTTTCTGATCTTCCTCTCTGACATGCTCATCTTCCCCAGCTGTATAAACATACAGGTGGAGTGACTGCATATGAGTGGTTATTCCGGGAACCTAGCAGGCCCGCAGAGGGGCCTGTGTCCCTTTGAGCGACGTCTCCCACCTCCGGTGAGAATGGCCCCAACCAGTAGCTCGGGAAAGCGCTGCACTCCTCTGGGTGCATGGCTCAGTAACAGGAACCACCGAGCGAGTAAACAGAATCCCCCTACGTGATTTCTCCAGAGCCCCCATCTCAATGCAGTTGCACCATAAATAACCACGCCCAAGCTGGGGGGACAGAGTCGGGATGAACTAGCAGGGAAGAAGGCTGTCAGAAGAGGGGGTTTCCTTCCTTTGGGAAGCAGCCTTCACCTCCTATTGGTCCCCCTGAGGTCTCTGGTCCAGGACTGCAGGGAGTGGGCTGGCGGGGGAGTGGGTGGCCAGGACTGAGATGGCAGCCTGAGATCTCCTGGGGCTGGTCCAAACCCTCTAAACCCTGTGCCTCCTTTCGGGACCTCAGGCATGGGCTGTTGATGATCTCTTGTTACCTGAAAGTGGGAATGAGGACTTGAGTGAAGGGAAACCAGTGTTCCTGGAGCGCGTATGTTAGGCTTGTTTGTCAGTGCACTTGAGTTGGATTTATCACTGTCCATCTGCAGAAGAGGAAACTGAACCTCACGGAGGACTGAGGCCTTTGATGCCGCCAGCTGGGAGGAACCAGAGTTGGAAATTGAGCCTGGGTGTGTTTGAACCCTCAGCTAGACTTCCCTCCATGGATGCACATGTCCTGATGTCACTCATGAGTTTGGTCAGAGGTGAGGCAGGGGCAGTGGCCTGAGGGTGCAGACCTGAAGGAGACCCTCGCCCAAGGGGTCATGCAAGCGTAGGTTGTTGTTCAGTTGCTATGTGTCCCCCATAGACTGCAGCAATCCAGGATTCCCTGTCCTTCACTATCTCTTTGCTCAAACTCACGTCCATTGAGACAGTGGTGCCATCCAAGCATTGTCTCATCCTCTATCATCCCCTTCTCCTCCTGCCATCTTTCCCAGCATCAGGGTCTTTTCCAGTGAGTCAGCTCTTTGCTTCAGGTGGCCAAAGTATAGGAGCTTCAGCTTTAGCATCAGTCCTTTCAGTGAATATTCAGGATTGCTCTCCTCTAGGATTGACTGGTTTGATCTCCTGCAGTCCGAGGTACTCTCAAGAGTCCTCTCCAGCCGGAGCATCCCTTGGCGTGGGGGTTGCATCACGTGGTGCCCCCAGGCTCCACTCCCTTGGCCTGGGGATCAGCTCCAGGCCTCCCTCTGCTCACGCATTACCTTCTCAGGTTTTCCGGACCCTTTCCCGGGGATGTGCAAAGGGATTATGGGCGTGGCCATGACACTGAGGACGCAAGACAGTGCGTCTGCATTTTTGTCTCCATCACATGAATCCAGATGGAGTCTGCACCCACTCACGGGGCCCTTGAGAAGTCTGGTGTCTTCTATTGGGTAGAGGACTTTCCCTAGTCTGCTGATTCCTGTTAGATGCTCACACCCATGCAAATAAAAGCAGATGGGCACAGTTCCAGCTCCTGGTCCATGTGAGTTTATTGTTATCTCTGTGATGGATGCTACCACACCCACAGAGTCCTCTCAGAAAGGTTAGACCTGCTGGCAGTCGCCTCCCCACATACCCCCCATTTCCTGACTTCCTGGGTAAAACAGATATCCAAGGGCCTTCCCTTATATCTCTGGTTCTGTATTTCTAGGCTAGGTCCCTGAAACTGGGCCCCTGGTTAGCAAAGAGGAATAATGGCCTATGGTTTTCATGAAGGCGACATGACCCCCTCCTTGGTCACCGAAGACATCACATCACTGATGATAGCCCATGATCATGACTGCCACCCACTCAGGGCACACTATCTGCTGACCCCTCACAGACACTATTCCCCCTACAGAGGCAGTGCCAGAGCTCAGGACTGGCAAGAGAGTCCACGGTGAACAGCCTCCTCCCTCTAAGCACCCACCCACCTGCATTGCTTGAATGATGTTTCTTGGTTCATCACAATTCCAGAGGACAGCTGTGGCTGACTCTTACAGAGTTCCCTATTCCACCAGTGAGTGAGAAAAGCAAGTAGCAGAGGAGTACACAAAATAGAATGTGATATTAAACACACATGCAATAACACTACATTTTTTCTGGTTCTGTATGAGAAGACGTAAGGAAAAGCCTAGAAGGACACACCCCACAATAAAGACTTCCCTGGTGGTCCAGTGGTTAAGAATCTGCCTTCCAATGCAGGGAATGTGGGTTAGATCCCTGGTGGGGGAAGTAAGATCTTACATGAGGGGGTGGTGGTGGGATGGGGGGCAAATAAGCTTGCACAACACAACAGAAGATCCCACAACTAAGACCCAATGCAGCCAGAAAGAGAGAAAGGAAAAAAGGAAGAAACCCAGTGACCTCTCAGAGGAGGTCATTGCATAGGAGTGGTGATGGTCAAATGGAATTTTAATCTTCTCTATAATATTTTTAATTTCCTACAAGGAACAGGGGGTCTGATATCATTTACATAATGAAAATTAATTTTAAAATGAAGGAGCTACAAAAAATAAAGTGGGTTCTGTGGCAATATGAGGGACAGCAAGTCTGCAAGTAAAACCTCTCCCTGATGGCTTGTGAGCAGCCTTTCTTACCGCTGAGGCACCGGGAAATTAAGTGGTAGTTTTGGTAGTAATTTCTCTGGAGGGCTGCGGTTCCCCAGCATGGGAACTAGATGACTTTTTGAAAGTATGTATTTGTTTTCTCCTGACAAAAGAAACATCTATTCACCATGGACAGTTTGCAAACTGTAGAAAAGTATAAAAAGAAAAATGGAAATCCCTCGTAATCTGCCCACAGTGTCATAATCATTGTTAACATTTCAACACAGGAGCTGGTGTGGATTTAGACGCGCCTGGCGTCACACCCTGACTCTACCACTGACTTCCTCAGTCTGTGTGGAACTTACTTCTTGAACTGCGGAAAGGGGAAGATAATACCTACATCACAGGATGAGGCCTAATGAACCGAGAGGGCTCCATTGCCCATGCCAGGGAGTGCTCAGTAAGTACAGATACTCACTTCTTGGTAGCTGGCAGCATAATGCCTGTATGTGTGTGTGTATATATATATATAGTTTTTTTTTGGTCCACCAAATTGGTATCATACAATGTATACAGTGTTGTAATTGACACTTTAAGATGTGCACTTTTCACACACACATTCTTGCATCCTTGGGGACTTGCTACAGGAACTCTTGCTACGCTAGGTGGATTTGCAGAGCTGGGGGTAAGAGCAAGCCCTGCCCCTGCCGTAAAGCCTCCCATGGCTCCCTGCTGCTGCTAGAGTAAATCTCATCCCTTATCTGATGTCTGGGTCCTAGCCTGCCTTTTCCTGTCAACTTTCTCCACTCTGCCTCTGTGGGGCTCCCGAGCCATCCCACCCAGAACACCTGCCTTTCTCCCGCAGTCATCCATCCGCTGTCTCTCCATAGGGGCCCTTGTCCTCACTGTCTGGTCACAGTGACTCACGTCCCCCTCCCTCACGCTCTCACTTCCCAGAGTACTGTGTACATCAAATACCTGAGACCTTCATTTACTGTTCTGTGTTAAATTTTGTCTACATTGCATGTCTCTAATGACTAGATCACATAATCTACCTCTGTTTGTTGTAAAAGTTTCCTATCATGGTGCCGAGCCCACAGAGTCACCCACATGTATGCTGGTGTTTTTCTACCTGCTAGTGAGTGACAGGATTGTTGTTTTCTTTTGTTTTTTCTTGCTAGTTGGTTTTCCTAGCCTCAGGAATGTCTCCTGGCTGGGTCAGGTGTCATCTGTAAACACGGAGACCTTGATCCATGTCATGGCATGCACACCAATTGTTTTTGTCTTTTCAGCATCCATTTCCCCTCTTTTCATAACCTTTCCCATTATCTTGCCATGTACTTAGAAGTGGGGTCAACTTGCTTTAGGACTGAGGCCCCATCCCTGGTCACAGTGATTGAGTCAAGGATGGACCCAGGACCTGAGCCAGCCAATGAGGTACAATCCTAGAACTTCTACGAGAAGAAAGAAAGGGGAAACAACTGTTTCTCTGCTGATCTTTTGTTTTTAAGGGATGGGGGATTCTGAATGGACAACAGCTACCACCTGGAGGAATCCAGCCTGAAGTGGAGCCATTATAGGAAACAACAGGCTTAAGACATTCAGGGAGTGTTGGATGTGTTAGTGTTAGATGGCGGTGCAAGAACCTTAAACCCAACCAAGCCTATAATCAAATCCTACCCCTGTGCTTTTAGTTATTTGAGCAAAATGCTTTTTTCCCCCAAGCTAGCTTGGCTTAGGTTTTTTTGGTCACTTATTATTCAAAGACTCTAGACTCAAACCTTCCAGTCTCCTAAAACTTCTCCCTTTTCTATAGAAACTGAGCATCTACCTACCTATCTATCTATGAAAGCTGTAAGGGGTCCTGGAGTCCAAGTCCAGCCTCCTGTCTCTTACCTCTGTTGCACAGTTGCAATCTAGAGATGAGCATCCTGAGACTTTGGGCCTGATAATTCTCATGAGACCACACAGCAAGCTGTGGATGGACCTGGGCCTTGGTGTCTCCCATGACAGGGCTGTGCATGCCTTCCATACCCTTGCATGTGTATGTGTGTGTGTGTGTGTGTGTGTGTGTGTGTGTATGCTAAGTCACTTCAGTTGCATCCGACTGTGCAATCCCACACCCACCAGGCTCCTCTGTCTATGGTTTTCCAGGCAAGGATACTGGAGTGGGTTGCCATGCCCTCCTCCAGGGATCTTCCCAACCCAAGGATCAAACCTTCATCTCTTGCATCTCCTGCGTTGGCAGGCGGGTTCTTTACCACTGGTGCCACCTAGGAAGCCCAGGCACCCACGTTACATCACAGCAACAGGGCTCAGGAAGGCACAGCATTCAATGGTAGCATGGGGGCTCCATGGGCAGCCACAGGAGACCAGACGTGAGCTCTGTACACAGCCTGGTTCCTATATGTCTTCAAGAAGCACAAGGGAGCACGTTCTTTTTGCTTCAAAGTATCAGAGGATCTGCTCCTGGGCAGCAGGCAGAAAGCTCTCAGTGCCAGGAACATCCAACAGCTTCTGCTTGATTCCACAGGCCTACCTGTCGAACAGGTAGCCCATAAGCATCACTATTACATACCACTGCATACACCTCTCCTGGGTTGGAGCAGGTACCTCTGCAGTGGCAAATCATTAAGTCATCACTTCCTAATTTCCATGGTTGTCAACCATGGAACTCTTTCTTGCTAAACTTGGGTACAGCCTAAGTTTCTTTCTCAAAGAAGCTCTAGGCAGCCCCTACCAATGCCTTGAGTGTTTGAAGTGAGACCAAACTTTTTGACCTGCTGTTGGAAAGGAATTCTGATTAGGAATATTACACTGCCTAGCACAGATGCTTGACACACTATAGACTTTGATATTAGAACTGGACACAGAGTTAACCCAAGAGATGTTTATGTGACCACCACATTTTATAGGTTTTGAAATGAAGAGAGGGGACATCATTAGTCAAAGGACACTCAGAGAATTAGTGGCGGATGTGGGTCTACACAGGGCTTCCCAGGTGGCTCTACTGGGAAAGACCCTGCCTCCAATGCAGGGGACATAAAAGATGGGGGTTCTATCCCTGGGTCAAGAAGATCCCCTGGAGGAGGGCATGGCAACCCACCCCAGTATTCTTGCCTGGAGAATCCTCATAAACAGAGGAGCCTGGCGGGCTACGGTCCATAGGGTTGCAAAGAGCCAGACACGACAGAAGCAACTTAGCATGCATGCATGGGTATACACTCCTTCTTTGCCTGTTGATTCAGAGGTATGAGGAACCCAAAATGGCTGGGATCTCGCCCTCTTCACTCCCAGTTCAATATAATCATTGCTGTGTCTCTTTCTTTTATTTGTAAAGATTTATTATTATTTATTTTTGGCTGTGCTGAGTCTTTGTTGCTGTGCATGGGCTTTCTCTAGTGCGAGTGGGGGCTACTCTTCATTGCAGTGTATGGGCTTCTCATTGCCTTGGCTTCTCTGGTTGTAAAGCACAGGTTCCAGGGCGCTCAGGCTCCAGTAGCTGTGGCACTCGGGCTTAGTTGCTCCAAGGCATGTGAGATTTTCCCAGACCAGGAATCGAACACATGTCCCCTGCATTGGCAGGCAGATTCTTATCCTCTGGATCACCAGGGAAGCCCTATTGTTTTGTCTTTTGATGGAAGTATTCTTCTCTTTGGAAATTAGACCTCTAAGTCAATGGAGATAATATCACGGCATCAGGAAGCACAATTTTTGCTAGAAAATCACTAGCTGTGATAGTGAGTGGCCCCCTTCCCATTCCTTGCCATGATTGTTGGACTAGAATCCCAGTGGTGAGATAAACAGCACCGCCTTTTGGATTCTGATTTAGAACAGAGACAGCATCCAGAGGGCATTGCCCCACCCTGCAAAGTATCGTTTCCAAACTACTCTGCAGCCCTATCAAGGCAGCTGCTTTCAGGTAGATGAGGAATACCGAGAGCCCAGTGAATTCCACGAGCACAGGCCCTCTGCTGCACTTCACTTGACCTGGAGGCGAGTTTCTTGCTGGAAACAATTCTGTAGAATGCCTTGAAGGAGGACAGTGTCTTCTGTAAGTCCTTGAAGAGGAATTTAGGCAGAAGCAATGCAGGCAGGGGAGGCAAATCTTTATTCAGAGTAACTGACTATCATAGATTCTAATCCCATCCATCCTTCGGGGCCCAGTTCCCATTCATCTCCACCAATAAGACTTTAATAACCTCTCAGACTAATCTGACACCCATTCATTCCATCAGCACTTATTTAGCACCATCTGGATGCCAGACCGTCTTCTATGTACTGGGGAAAGACAGGGTCCCTGCTAGGACAGAACTTAGGAAACAGGGAGATGGAATCAATAGGCCCATTTTCTGTGTCTTTGCAGCCCAGTGGGCATTGGTCTGACTTCATTGCTGGCAGTTTTCTCTCCGTCACATGGCATCTCTACCTCTCTATCCCCCTGGCATCTTATGTAATTCTAAGGATGTGAGATGTGCTGGGGAAACACTGGAAAAGCTTGGGAAACATGAAGTGAGCAAGCAAGTGGTTTTGCAGCGGCCACTTCTCCAGATGTGGCCCCGGGGGTTCGGCTTCTCTAGGGAGGGAGTAGCAGTGAGCAGGGCCATGGGGAGGGCCTCCCTGGCCATTTGGTCTCTCTGTCAAGAGGACTAGCTACACTCAGCTGGCAGTCCTTCTACTTGGTCAGAATCGGCCTCCTTTTCTCCAGCACTATGTTGTTCCTGGCCGGTGCATCCAACTAGGGCGAGTCTGAAAGAGGTCAGAGGAAACTGTGTGCCCTCCTGGCTACCACCATGCCCGCATCTCAGCTCCTGGAAAAAGGCTTTCTAACTTTAGTCTCCCTGGAAAGCCTCCCCTCCTGCCTCTGAAGGCCCAAGGTACGTTATTGATTAATATTGTCATCTGATTGAATTCTCTGAGCAGCTGTAGTGGTGGGTCTGTGCTGGATTTACACTCATATTGGGGCCCCTGCAGCTTCTCTTCAGAGTACAGCAAGTTCACCTGAGCCCTAGCAATGCAGGGGAGGAGGAGGAACGCTAGACTGAGAGCTGGCTCCGAGTGCGATGAGTTTGGCAAGCCACTTCCCCTTTCTGACTCTGGGATTCCTGATCTGAGAAGTAAGATGTTTGGGCTAGATGCTTCCTGGGTCTCCTTCCATTGCAGGTCATAGATTTTTAAGTGCAGCATCAAAGCCAAAGGCCTGACTCTCTGCCCACAAGGCTTTGCATGACTAAGAAGTTTTCCATTCTGCCTAGAGCACTGATTTCCTTGTGAATCTGCTTTTGGAACAACTCTTCGAGCTAGGAAGCTTCTCACTGATTGACTTAATATCTGCACACGTACTTTGTCTCCACCCAAACCAACACAATGCCCGCTGCAGCAGACTGCACTGTTGGCCCCGATTCTTCTCTGCTCCCCGTTTCCACAGACAGGATATACTCATACTCATCATCTTCACTGACTGGCTTTGGGCGGCAGAGTGACAGCACCTGGGCTTCCAGAGGCCTTGCGTTCTTCTGATTGTATTTTGGCTCCTCTGCCATCTCAGTGAGACAAATAAGCCCAAGTAGCCCACTGGCCCCAGGAGATGATGAGAATCAAGTGACAATAAGCTCCTCCCAGCCAACCCTGCCTGGACCACCTGCTTCCAGCTACTCTACAGACACAAGAGCTAAATCAGAATTTTGTTATCAGCTTCCAAGACCCTCTGATTGTGTGTTACTCTGCATTTATTGTGGCCACAGTTAACTGAAGCAGACTCTTAGAAAGAAACAGACCTCATCTCTGGATGTATTGTGTGGCGATCTTGTCAATACTTCACCCACCATCACCAATCCAACATGTGACCTCTCTTCTCCTGCATTTTACACACTGTGAGGATGGAGGACTCGATCTATCCTGTGGCAGCCCGTGTCACTTTAGAAATACGCAGTGGCTGAATGTCTCTATCATGAGTCAGAGCCCCTCTTTTAACTGCCACCTGTTGACGCTCAGGACCACACAGGATAGATCCATCTTCTTTGTTCCCAACAGCTGCTTGGAGGTGTGAACTGTACTCTTACATCCTCCTCAGTCTTTACTGCTTCTTGATTAACATCCTAGCCCCCCTGTCTTCTGCTGCCTCTTGCCCCCATTCAATGTTCCAGCCAGCCTTCTGTCATTCCTGCAGCTTCACCAACCTGGGGCAGCTCTGCCTTTCTCCCTTGCTCCATGTGCTCAGAGAAAAACACACACTGGCAGCTCTGATCAAAGCAGAGAGGCCCAGGGCCATCACCGCCCTCCTCCTGACACTGCTGACGCCCCTCAAGTGGCAGAAGTGGCAGCCACAGAACACGGATGTGGCCCCAGCCCTACCCAACCTCAGACAAGCCCAAGTCATTCTCACATGTACAGGGCCATGCCAGGCCCCTGCCCTCCTGAAACTGTGGATTTTCAATTGTTTCAAGGCATTTGAAAGAAAGGTATCAATGCTCTTTTTACTGTGCTTGCTGGCTGTGTTTCCAGAAGCAGGGAAGGCTTGCAAGCCGGCCCTGCAGCAGGCAGCGAAGACTGAGCACCCCCGGTATCTTAGGAGCCCCTCGTTCCTGAGAAATGGGAGGCAGGCCAGGCTCTCTCAGGACAGTAACACCCAGTTCATCTCAGAGTCTCTCCACCCCTGGACTGCTGGATAAGCACCCTCTTAGGACCTGCTGGGGCCAGGGAGGTAGGCTGAGATGAGTAGGAACCAATTTCACAAAGATTTTTCAGTGCAATCTCTGACATCCACGACTTCATCGTCAATTACTCGGGCACTTGGTTGGAGTCCGGCAGCACTGTGAGCACGTGCAGACCCTGGGCGCCTGGAGGTTGGTGCGTTGCAGAGCACAGACCATTTGGACCACAAGTGAAAGTGCAGCCTTATTTACAGAAAACAATTTTCAGTGTCCTGGGTGAGTCCGAGGCCCTGTTCCAGGGGTCTGGTAAAACCAGGAACCTGAGTGACTGCCCTGGCTGAAGCAGGCCTGCCTGTCCTAGAAACACATCTTGACTTCATGCCTCTTTTGTGGTGGCTGTTCTGTTATCCACTGTCCAACTTAAGGGGTGATGCTGGGGCGTTGGCCTCTTTTCATGCCTGGTCTGAGTCTTGTTAGATATCACAAAATTCAGAGTTGGAAAGGATGTGAAAGATCATTCCATACAATATAGGCTGAATATTTTGTCTACAGCCTATCTCTCTTACATTCCTCCCATCAAAGGACTCTCATTACCTGCACCAAACAGCTTACGACGATTTGATATTGCCTCCCTGCGGCTTCCACCCACTGATCCCCGCTCTGTCTCCTACAATCACATTAATCAAGTCCTGCTTCCGTAACGAGCTCATCGGTGAAGACACAAATCACAGCCCTCCTGTATTCTCTTCTTCAAGGCAAATGGCCCCAGCTCCCCTCTGTACTGTCTGCACAGTCCTTATACAGCCAACTTTTTGGCCTGTTATACCCTGGGCTCCCTTCTACAGATGTTTCAAGAGGAAATAACCTCTCTCTGGTGTCCAAGAGACTTGGTCCAATAACCAAGACTGGTGTGGCAGCTGGAGCATTAGACAAGGAAGTGGACCAGCTAGATTGATGCTTACGCTCTCTATTATAACATCTGTTCTCTTAGACCTGTCCGCTCTCCTGGAACATGGGATGGTCCAGGTGCTGTAAAAGGCATAAGTGTGTAAATCCAGTGAGATTATGGACATGGGAGTGAGTGTAGACCCTCATTGTGACTATGTAAGTCACAGTATCAATGTTAGTGCATTGATATCAGTGTTCCATCACTAGAGTTGACAAAGAAGGGCCATCCTTTTGGTAACATTGCCAAGGCTGTAGGGCTGGGAGGAATCAGTCTTGACATCTGCTCCTTCGAAGAGTTAGCTGTGATTCATCCTGTAGATAGATACAACTGAGTGAGCCAAGATCCAGAGGAGGGGCCTTTGCCAAGTGTCATAGTCAGGGTTCTCCAGAGAAATAGAACCAATAGGAGACAGATGTATATAGAAACATATATAGATAGATAGGTAGATAGATAGAAGATTAGATAGACAAGTAGATAGATGGATAGAAGATTGTTGTTTAGTCGCTAAGTTATGTCTGACTCTTCTGTGACTCCATGGATTGTAGCCCTCCAGAGTCCTCTGTCCATGGGATTTTCTACCCAAGAATGCTAGAGTGGGTTACCCTTTCCTCCTCCAGAGGATCTTCCCAATCCAGAGATTGAATCCTGGTCTCTTGTATAAGCAGGCAGAGTTTTTACCACTGAGCCAGGGAAACCTAGATAGAAGATAAGTAGATAGATAGATATGTAGATAGATGTTAATAAACATTGATTTATTATAAGGAATTGGCACATATGATTGTAGGGAGTTGGCAAGTCCAAAATCTAATGGGGGAGGTCTGCCAACATAGGAGAGAGTTGTAGTTTGAATCCAAAGGAAATCTTTTGAAGAACTAGGAAGAGCTAGTATTTCAGATGAAGTCCAAAGGCAACCCATTGGAGAATTCCTTCTTAAATAGAGGAGACGGATTTTTAGTTCTATTGAGGCCTTCACCTGATTGGACAAGGCCCACCCACCTGATGAGGGGAATCTACTATACTCAACGTCTGCCTTTTTCAATGCACATCTCACCCAGAAACACTCTCAACAGAAACATCCAGAATAATGTTTGACCACATAACTGGGTACCCTGGCCCAGCCAAGTTGACACATAAAACTAACCATCCCATCCAGCTAGCCTCCCATCCAAGGATAGGGCACATAGAAAGCAAGAGGCACTTGGGATGCAGTCCTACTTGACTGGGATTTTTTTTTTTAAAGGAAAAAAATTATTCCTCAAACCTCAGGGAGTTTCTCACATTTACATGAACTAAAAACAATGCCTGACTCACAGGAGGACTGAAAAATGAAAATGGTTACAAAATGTAGCACAGCCATCCA
Source organism: Muntiacus reevesi (assembly GCF_963930625.1). Classification (NCBI taxonomy): domain Eukaryota; kingdom Metazoa; phylum Chordata; class Mammalia; order Artiodactyla; family Cervidae; genus Muntiacus; species Muntiacus reevesi. The sequence continues at coordinate 113,281,387 of NC_089250.1, forward strand.
GCCATCAAAACTGACGTCCTGTATATGAATACTTCATTGGGAAGATGTTCATAATAATATATACATTTTTAAAAAGTTATAATGTAGCTTGTATAATGTAATAATGATTTCCAGTAAAGATATAGGTTGTATTTGGTAAGGTCCAGATACACAAATGACACCACCCTTATGGCGAAACTGAAGATGAACTAAAGAGACTCTTGATTAAAGTGAAAGACAAGAGTGGAAAAGCTGGCTTAAAACTCAACATTCAAAAAAACCAAGATCATGGCATCTTGTTCCATCACTTCATGGGAAATAGATGGGGAAATAATGGAAAGAGTAAAAGGCTTTATTTTCTTGGGCTCCAAAATCACTGCAGATAATGACTGCAGCCATGAAATTAAAAGACACTTACTCCTTGGAAGAAAAGCTGTGACAAACTTAGACAGCATATTAAAAAGCAGAGACATTACTTTGCCAACAAAGGTCCATCTAGTCAAAGCTATGGTTTTTCCAGTAGTCCTGTATGGAGAGTTGGGCCAGAAAGAAAGCTGAGTGCTGATGAATTGATGCTTTTGAACTGTGGTGTTGGAGAAGACTCTTGAGAGTCCCTTGGACTGCAAGGAGATCCAACCAGTCCCTCCTAAAGGAAATCAGTCCTGAATATTCATTGGAAGGACTGATCCTGAAGCTGAAGCTCCAATTACTTTGGCCATCTGATGTGAAGAACCAACTCACTAGAAAAGACCCTGATGCTGGGAAAGATCGAAGGCAGGAGGAGAAGGGGATGACAGAGGATGAGATGGTTAGATGGCATCACTGACTCAATGGACATGAGTTTGAGCAAGCTCTGTGAGTTGGTGATGGACAGGAAGCCTGGTGTGCTGCAGTCCATGGGGTCACCAAGAGTTAGACATGACTTAGTGACTGAACTGAACTGAACTAAAGGTGTTAACAGCATTCATCTCTAGATACTGGAATTACATGTTGTTTGCCTTGCTTTTACTGGCATGCACTATATAATATTGCCATTAAGATCTGGTGCCAATGAAAATCTTGCGCCAAAGATTATATGCTGAAAAAGCAATAAACAAACAAAAGATCTGCAGGTAAACAAAATTTTTATATAGTCACTTCTGTCACCTAAAAATTCAGTTCTTTGTCTGAGTTATGTTCCAACCAAATTTAACTAAACTTTTACCTGCCAGCGCCTGTGGGTCTTGTTGGTATTGCTATTTTGGTTTAAAAGTGTTTTTGATATTTTTGATAAGATTTTAAAAAGCACTTCATAAAAACTAGTAAGTACTGTACACATATTAGTTATTTCTAGAAGATATTCTGTTCTGAGACACTGGCCACAATTAATTCCTTCTCAGTCCTGTTTACAAACAGCCTTTTTTTTTTTTCCTGCTCTCAGCTGTCACTTCAGCTAAATCCTCAGGGCTCTTATCTTTTGTTATTTCACAATAATTATGTGTCTGAGGCTCCCTGAAGGAAGAAGCATCTCTTCTCTGAGGTCACACGCATGGGCTTTATCACAGCCGTTTCTCACCTTCTGCTAAGTGGAGCCTCATTGTGTGTCCGGGTTTCTCAGCCTTAGCACTGCTGCCATTCGGGGCTGGAGAATTTCTTGCTGTGGGCACTGCTCTGTGCAGGGTATGATGCTGAGCATCATCTCTGGCCTCTACCCACTAGATCCCAGCAGTTAACTCGAAATCGTGACAACCCAAAGCATCTCCAGACGTTTATCCCAGACAAATATCCCTCCTGGTTGGAAACTACTGCCATACATCATTAACTTTCCACATACTCCAGAAAAATAGGGATGAGAAAGGATGATCAGATAAGCATCTGGAGGGACAGCAAAAGGCCTTGGCTCATGTGGTCCCTCCCCCGCCTCCTCTCCATGCCAGTCTGATTGGCTCTGCTTGACCATGTGTCTCTGAGACCCAGCTAAGCTTGCCTGCACAGATCCACACTGCCATGGTCATGACACCTACACCTCCTGGGAGCATCATTCTGAGACAGGCAGCATCAGCACAGGGGCCATGGAGAGAGTCTGCAGGAAAGAGGAAGCTACAAGAGAAGGGGGAAGATATCTACACATTTGCAAGGCATTCAAAAAGCCAGAGGAAAATAAAACCAAACAGGTGATGGGGGCAGGGGGATGCCTCCTGTTGGGCTCAGACCTCAGCTGGGCTGGGTCTGACCCCCTCACAGCTATCCCCTTGGACACTCATTACCTTTTCTCACACCCATTCCCTGAGAGCTGGGCCTGCTGTTAGGGAGGTCATTTTAGCAATAGAAGGATTGGGGCAAAAGGAAAGGAAAATGCACTCCCTGATCTCTTTTAAGTCTGCTGCTGTGACTTTGGGCTGCTTTTAGCCATAGCTCCGCTGGTAAAGAATACACCTGCAATGCAGGAGACCCTGGTTTGATTCCTGGATCGGGAAGATCCCCTGGAGGAGGGCATGGCAACCCACTCCAGTGTTCTTGCCTGGAGAATCCCCATGGACAGAGGAGCCTGGCAGACTACAGTCCATGGGGTCAAAAACAGCTGGACACCACTGAGCGACTAAGCACAGCACATGAGAAGACTATAGCAGACACTTGATCCGGGGCTGGGGAGATATAGAAGGGGGTCATACTTGCAATGTAAGCAATAAAGCTTTGTGGCTCTGAGAGGTGACCCAGAGCCTGGCCTCCAGGTTTTCCTGGTTTGCTCAGGTCCCGAGAGTAGCCCACGCTACATATTTGTTGTTGTTGTTCAGTCACTAAGTTGTGTCCCACTCTTTGCGACCTCATGGACTGCAACTTGATAGGTTCCTCCATCCTCCACTATCTCTAGGAGTTTGCTGAAATTCACGTCCATTGAGTTGGTGAAGCTCTCTAACCGTCTCATCCTCTGCAGCCTCTTTATCCTTTTTACCATCAATCTTTCCCATCATCATGGAATATACATATACCTTCAGGATATTCTTCCACCATCTTGGAGCTCCAATACTTTCAGTGGCTCCCTTCTTTCCAAAAGAAAATCTCAGTGGCACCCAAGGGTCTTTGTACTACTTTTCTAGGGCTGCCATAACAAATCACCATAAACTTGGTGGCTTAAAACAACATATATGTATTATCTCACAGTTCCAGAGGTTAGAAGTCTGAAGTCAAGGTGTCAAAAGAGGAGTTTCCTTCTGGAAGTTCTGAGGGAAAACGGTTCCATGCCTCTCACGTAGATTCTGGTGGCTGCCAGCAGGCCTTGGCACTCCTTGGCTTATAGGTGTATCACCCTGGTTTCCACCTCTGTCTTCGCTTGGCCTACTGCCTGGATTCTTCCTGTTTCTTTTCTTACAAGAACACTTGTCATTGGACTTAGATTCATACCAGATAATCCTAGATGGTCTCATCTCAAGATTGTAATTTAATTACATCCGTTGAGTCGCTTGTTCCAAATCAGGTCACATGCACAGGCTCCGGATGGACATATCTTTGGGGAACCCAACATCCACGTCAGTAGTCTTCAGGGGCCTCCAGAGTTGGGTTTGCCAAGTTCCATTCATTTGCTCACTGACTGACTCATTCAATCAGTCAGTTAGTTGATGAGTTAGTTGATGAGCAAAGGCTGGGTCTGCCAGCACCCTCCTGCACATCCCCATCTGCACCAGCCTCCTGCCTGTTTGCCCTGGTTCCTGTCCTGACCCCCTTCCACCCATGCTCCAGTGCTCAGAGCACGAATCCTTGCCATTCTGATGGAGAATGGTACCTTATTATGGCTTTATTTGCATTTCCCTAAGGCTTCCCTGACGGCTCAGTGGTAAAGACTCCACCTGCCGGCGTTCAATCCCTGAGTCGAGAAGATTCCCTGGAGAAGGAAATGGCAACTCACTCCAGTCTTCTTTTCTGGTAAATCCCACGGACAGAGGAGACTGGCAGCCTACAGTCCATGGCGTCGCAAAGAGTCAGACACGACTTAGTGACTAAATAGCAACAAGGCTAACAAAGAGGAGCACCTTGTCATGTGCCTACTTTCTATCCATATATCTCCTTTCATAAAGCATCTATTCAGATGTTTTGCCCACTTTTTATTGGGTTGTTCTATTACTGATTTCTGAAATTCTTTAACGATCCAGCTACACGAGCTTTATATTCTCTCAGTCTGTGGCTTACTTTTCACTCTACTGACAGTGCTTTTCGAAAAGCAGACATTTTAAATTTTGATGAGATCTGGCTTGTCACCTTGTTATTTCATGATCATAAAATTATTCATTTAAAACAAGGAAGGTTGGGACTTTTCTGGCAGCCCAGTGGTCAAGAATCCATCCTTCCAATTCAGGGGGCGAGGGTTCGATCCCTGGTCAGGGAATTAAGATCTCACATTCTGCATGGTGAAGCCAAAAATAAACAAACAAGGAAAGCTGAGTGGTTTACAAGATCCAGTCATTTAGTATTTATGTGGCGCCTACTGTGTGCCATATGGGCCATATGGCCCCATGAGGCCAGTTTCTGAGTCAGTTTCTGAGTGCTCAGAGCTTAGCAGGGGAGCGGAAATGAGTGCTTATAATATTCGGTAGGCGTTGTAAGTGCTGCAGAGAGGAACAAAGAGGATAATGGAATTCATGGGAAAAAAGAGAAGGAAAAAGATACAAGAGGGTGGAGTGGGCATTTTGAACTGGGTCATGCCCTGAACTATAATACACAGAGAAAACATTTCTTGCTTTTGTTTCTGAAAAGGCCATCTTGGCCATTTGTTTTTTCCTCTGAGCAGAGGATGAAATATTGGGCAACAGACAACTTAAAACAGGAAAGGTTTGTGTCAAATGTGGAGAAGAGCTTGACCAGAGAGGATATCAAGAGGAGGGAAACAAGACAGAGAAAAAAGAAGAAAAAAAAAAAAAAGATTAGTACCAAAGAAATATCAAGGGAAGTCTCTACTCATAAAATAGAAATTAATGGATTACAGAGCAAGGACATTAAGAAAGATCTTTAAGAGGTTACAGGAAATGGGAGAATTAGGGCAAAGCTGAGCTGTCATGTGGAACATTTTACATAACAAACTACTGGTTAAAGCTAATATAAGCTTTATATTATAAAGGGTAAGGGACAGCATGTGCTCAAGAGAGATGAAATGAGAGAAGATATAACACTTGGGATCCAAGCCATGACTCAGATCAGCTCACTTCGCTGAGTTCCCTGTGCTGCTCTAGGCCAGGCATCCTCTGGAGCTTACACGTGAACTTGGCATGGAAGCCTCCAGTCCATCCTGATTTGGGTCATGGGGAATGTGCTTTTTTTTTTTTTATTGCAACACCTTAGGGGAGCCCTTTTCATGTGATTATTTACTCTGGAAGTTGCTTCATTTAAAACATTAAAAAATCAGGGGTTTCCAAAATCTTTTCTTCCGCTGTGATATAGCTCAGAGTCGCGATAGAGTGGGAATGGTGAGAATGACAGAGCAGATTGGTGCTCAGAGAAAGAAGTCACTCCTTGGATGCTCAGTGGAATCTGCTCCAGCATCTGATGGTCAGCATGCTGACAGGAGGGATGAGGACAGCCAGAGTGAGAGATGCCGAGTTGGTGGAGAATTTCCACCTCAACTGTAAACCGTGTATAATCACCAATGAAGATGTCCTCTGCATTTGGAATCAAAGTCCGGCCATGACCGCTCCAACATGGAGCAACAGGGACTCCAGGACAGCGAGGGGTAGAGAGAAGAGGAAACGATGTCAGAGCAAGATGAGAAGCCGACAATGCCATGGCTACGTGAGGTCTTTTGTCTTCTGTCTCCGTAGAGTGAGCACCAAAGCTGAGCGGTATCTCTGTGCTTCGTCTGTGTCATTGAGCGTTAACACATACTTCATCTCAAGCAACAGCCTCATTCATGGCAACTATCTTATTTAGGGTTAAAACTGCACTAAAAAAAAAAAAAAAAGTAAAGTGTAACAGTGACTTACACAAGATAGAAGCTTATTTATTTTTTATATGAGAGTAGGGCAGGCCAATATAGCACCCTACTGTGTCAGAGACCCAAGAACATTTTAGATCACCACCTTGCCATCCTTGCAGTGTGGCCCTTGCCCTGATAGTCCGAGGTGGCATTTTTGTTCCAGGAGAGAGAAAATGATGGAGAAGAAGAGATGAAGTATGCACACTGGCTCTCCTCCTTAGCAAAGATCCTGGAAGTTATCACACAACGTTGCTGCTGCTGTCCCATTGGTCAGGGCTTGTCACATGGTTGTGCAATGGAGGCTGGGAGGTGTCGTCCTGGTTCAGGGCAGTCATGCAAGGCACCCTCTTAAACACTCATTCCTATGGGAGAAGGGGACAAGGATTTGGGGTGGCAATATCTGCCACTTGGGGCTTCCCTGGTGGCTCAGATGGTAAAGCATCTGCCTGCAATGCAGGAAACCCTGGTTCAATCCCTGGTCCAGTAGATCTCCTGGAAAAGGGAATGGCACCCCACTCCAGGATTCTTGCCTAGAGAATCCCATGGACACAGGAGCCCAGTGGGCTACAGTCCATGGGGTTGAAGAGAGTCAGACATGACTGAGCGACTAACACTTTTACTTCATCTGCCACATTGGCCAATCCTTTACAAAGTCATAAATTAGGGGGAAAGTAGAGATATTGCAATGGGTAATCGTGGTTTCTGGTCTCCAGAGAGGGCACACTTTTCTAGGTGGACATAATTCTCCAGTAGAAACATTCCAGGAAGGCAAACGGGGAAGTTGTAGGACTTCAGAGAGAGTCACAGGATGATGTTAGAAAGGGAGCAAGTGAAAAACTGTGTTCGGGGCACATGTTCTCGCCTAGAACTCAGAACCATGATGAGGAAACAAGCAGTCATGTGAGAGTCTGCACTGACAGGAAAAGGAGATAAAAGCAAGGGATGACTGAAGTGGGGGATGGCATTTGAGGAGCCAAGGATCAAATCAATGGTTGGGATGTTTTGTCTCTCAGTGGTGGGAAAAGACCTGCACATGGAACAAGCTTTTTCTGAACATGTGCTGTGTGCAGGTCTCCTACTGGGACCTTGGGATGAAGGAAGAGAAATAAAATAGAGCCTCTGCCCTCAGAGAGCTTCCAGTCTGGGAATGTAAACTCACACATCCATGATGCCTGATAACTCTCTTGAAATCACTGCTGCAAAAATGGCATCTCAGCTTGTCAACAAGGTATCTGAACTCTTTACCAACCAAGTGTTGAAAGTGTCTGATAGCTCAAGTTCTGGCATCAGACAATGGCTTTCAACCCTACGTCTGTCACTTATTGGCTGATCCACTCATCCTGCTTTGCTGAGACCTCCCACTTTAGCACTGAAAGGCCCACATCCTGGGCACCCCAGCTACTTATAGATTCTGTGTCCTTGGGCAAATCACTTGATCTCTTTGAACCTCAGTTTCTTTAACTGTAAAATGCAAATAGTAATCTGATCTATTATGACTATTGTGACAATTAAATGGGGATTCGTTAAGAGAGTCTAGCAGAGCACTTGGTTCTGCAAGTGTTAATTTTATCATTTATTATCACTGCTGTTATAACAGTCATGGATTTGATGAATTCACATTCATTTTACCTGCCTTTTTCTGGACAGCAACTGCAAGCTGTCCTGGAAAATGTGAAACTGACTGTGATGGTTCATACTATGTTTCCATGAATGGCAGGGAGCTACTGTTGTTGAGGAATTTTCTTTTCAAATTTAATATGTCTCTAATTTCCCCTTTTTACCTTCTCTGTATACTAATCTTTTTTTCCTTTTCATTGTCATGGGATCTGAAATGACACTATCCTGTGAATAGTCATGTAAAACAATTTTCTGAAACGTTATAATAAATTTGTTTTTAAAAGGCAAATTCAGAAAGGAATGACAGGGAAGTTTTTCTTAATGTTCCTGTTTTTACTCATTCCTTCTTTCAACAGATATTTAATTGTGCTACTGTTAGTTGTCAAGCAACATGCTAGATGCTGGATACACGGACTGAAGAGCTCCAGTCCCAGCCCATAAGGATTTCACCTAGGGAGATGGGCATATAAGAAGTGTTCATGTGTGCATGCTCAGTCGCTCAGTTGTGTCAGACTCTTTGTGACCCCATGGGCTCTAGCCCGCCAGGCTCTTCTATCTACGGAATTTTCCAGGCAAGAATACTGGAGTGGGCTGCCATTTCCTACTCCAGGGTATCTTCCCAACAAAGGGATTGAACCTGTGTCTCCTGCATTGGTGGGTGGATTCTTTGCCACTGAGCAACCTCGCAAGCACCAAGCAATGTCCATCACTGTGCAATAGAGACAGAGAAGGAAGAACTCCCCTGGTTGATAAGAAACCTTCCATATACTTGGTGGAGTCAGATAGACTTTCTAAAATAAGTGATGGATGAGCTAACCCCTGCATCCCAGGTGGAAGGAGATGGGGGCCAGATCTAGGTAGAGGACGACATGTGGACAAAGGCACTGAAATAAAAAGCCCCAGAGTCATCCAGGTTCTGTTGGGTTCTTATGACTTGAAAAGTGATGGAGACCATATTTGCAAATCCATCCACCAAATATTTGCTAAGCACCTAATACATGGATGGCACCATTAAATACCATTTATACACAAGACACAGACTGTCCTTGGACAGCTTAGAAAAGGAAATAAGATATGCACACAAATAACCAAGACAAGTTACCTCTTATGGACTGAAAGTTCGTGTCCTCTCAAAATTCATAAATTCCAGTGCTAACGCCGGTGTAGCTGTATTTAGAGGTGGGACCTCTAACAAAGTAACTTAGAATGAGATCATAACAGGGGCTCTGATCCTCTAGGACGCGTGTCCTCATTAAGAAGGGAGGGCACAGAGCTCTCTTCCTCACTCTCCATCTCTCAATGCATGCTGCGAGGAAAGCCACATGAGGACAGAATGAGAATGTAGCATCTGTGAAGTAGAATGCAGGCCCTCATGAGAAACCAAATTAGCCAGAACCTTGATCTCGGGCTTCTAGCCACTCAAACTGGGAGAAAATATGTTTCTGTTGTTTAAGTCACCGAAGTCTGTGATATGTTATTCTGACAACCCGAACAGACTAAGATCCATGGTGTGCCATGAGGGGGAGGAACAGAGTAGGCAGGCCAGAACTGGGAGGAGGGAAGATAAGTACTGGCTGGGGGAGCAGGACTGGCTGGGGGAAGTGACCTTGAACTGAGCCTTAAACACTTGGAAGCACTTAGATTTAGGTGAAACTGATAGTGGAAGGACATTCCTGCTAAAGGAAATGTTACAGGCTAGGCTAGCAAGAGGAAAACACATTCCTTCCATTTACCTGGAGAATCTGGTGTGTGTGATATGAAGAGTGTGGGACATGCTGGGTCATGTTGTAAAAGGGGCTCTGAAAGCCAGGTGAAGACCGTGGGCTTCCTTGAGGAAGCCCTGAGGACACACTGCCGATTGAGACAAGTGGAGTTCTGTTTCGTGCTGTGTCTTCAGCAGAGTAATCTCAAGATCTCAGACCTAGTTAATGAGGGTTCAGCCCAGGGCAGCAGCCTTGGGAGGGAGAGCCAGGAGGTGGCAACAACCACATCTTGCATCTGTTGGATACGGACGAGAGGAGAGTGAGAAAGAAATAGTCATTATCACAGAGAGTCGAAAATATGTTCATAAAATCATCTTGCTGACTTGTCAGTTTCCAGATTGCTTGCTCCTAGAACATCTTGAGGATGAAAAAACTTAAGTTGAATGGTTAACATCAGGACTCAGGGCATCGGCTCTTCCTGCCACCACCCAGTTTCAAACCTGAGTGATGAGGCCACTAAAAGTGATCGTGTGACCAAGACTAGAATGAACTTTGGGGCAGTGTATTTCTTTCCTTCTAGCCACTGGGGCCTGAAGGGGCACCAAGTTATTGAGAAGGCACTACCGCTACCTCTCTGAGAGGTGGAAGCTGAGAGAGTGGATTCAGAGGAACACCCTTGTAGAGAGGCAGCAGAAGACATAGCCCTGGGGTCAGTCCACGTTTAGAAGGTTAGGGAAGGAAGGAGAAACCCAAGAAAAGGCTTTAGGATCACCAGGAAGCAAACCAGTATAATGTCAGATCAGCAGCCATCTTTCATCATTTCATGAAAGAACTTGATCAACAGCTGTCAATTCTAGAAAACGTGGACTTTAAAATACACATTTGTGGGACTTCCCTGGTGGTCCAGTGCTTAAGAATCCATCTGCCAATGCAGGAGATGCAGGTTGTATCCCTGGTTGGAGAACTAAGATCTCCTGTGCTATGGAGCAACTAAGCCACAACTACTGAGCTTGTACAGCTCAACTACAGAGCCTGCAGGCCACAACGAGGATCTCATGTGCCACAATGAAGACCCAACCCAGCCGTGTGTGTGTGTGTGTGTGTGTTGTCACTTCATTTTGTCTGACTCTTTGCAACCCTATGAACTGTAGCCCACCAGGCTCCTCTCTCCATGGGATTCTCCAGGCAAGAATACTGGAGCAGATTGTCGTGCCCTCCTCCAGGGAATCTTCCTGACCCAAGGATCGAATCTGTGTCCCTTATGTCTCCTGTATTGGCAGGTGTGTTCTTTACCACTAGCTCCACCTGAGAAACCTATATATATATACACACCTATATATAATATATATACACACCTATATATAATATATATATATACATATATATAGGTATATATATTATATAGGTATATAGATATATATTATATAGGCATATATATATACACATACATATATACATACGATGAGATTGAGCCACTCTGCCACTCTATTCCCTTGGGAGGAGAATAGACAGCCAACTCCCTGGATAGCTTAACTGTTCCCTGCCTGAGGGAAGGTTTTGGACCAGATGCACACAGAGCCCTGAGAATGAGCCCACACGCCTTGGTCTCCTGTACTTCTCATAGACCATTCTTCTCCTGACCATTCTTCTACTGGGTGAACAAGAGGTGAGCACCATTTGTACTTGGGGAACGTGCTGGAGAATGTCCTGGTTACAGAAAGTCAGACAGCCAATTTCAGAGATGTTGAAGATCCTATACATTGGTTCCTAAACTTAATGTATTAATGGATCATGGGTTTATAATGCAGGAGATCTGGGGTGAGGCCAGAAACTGTTCATTTCAAGAGCTTCCAAGTAATGCTGATGTGCTTAGTTTGTTGTTACTGTTGTTGTTCAATTGCTAAGTCGTATCCAACTCTTTGTGACCCCCCCAACGTTAATGCGCCTGGTTACCTGACAACATTTGTAGCTGCAGAGGTCTAGAGCAGAAGGTGGTGGCCCTGGGACCACGCATTATAGGCCCATGTGTCTTCCTTGATCAGCATAAAGTTCTAGAAAATTAGAATCAATTGATAACAGTGAAAAATCTCAAGATTTCATTTTTCAAAAGCCAGGTTCTGTCTTCTCCTATAACCCTCAGGAGCGCTGGCAACACCGGGCCTGCATGCCCACATGGCAACTCTAGTCTCCTGAGATCTCACCACCGGGCCTGCTTCACACCTCCGTGGTTTTCCATTCCTGACCCAGAGCAAGCCCCTCATTTGATGGCGGGGAAACCCAGGCCAGGGAAGGGCGTGAGATGACCGGGGTTCTCCCAGGAGTCAGCAGCATCTTGTCTCTGCACGTTTGAAAATGTGAGCACTGAAAGGGACTTGGTTCCTGTTGTAGAAAGACTAAGCATACTTGCCCAACATCATGCCGGGGTCCGAGAGCAGAGGCTGGAATCCCCCCGCCATGCCCCTTGCCCGGATCTCCAACAGCGGTGTGCTGCCCTTCATTAGTGAACAGTCCAGGAGAGAGAGAGCATGGGCAGAAATCACTCATCTCTTTGTGCCCTTCTCCAGATCTCTCCTTTTTGTTTCTTAGGGAGAGGCTGGGCCGAGTCAACTCACAAAAATGTGCTTCAACCAAACTGAGATCCTGGAGTTTATCTAATAAGCAGGTTGGGAAAAATGAAAACGCTAATTACTTGAGGGAAAGCTTGGAAAATGAGTCAGCTGATTGGGCCACCAGGCAGCCAGTAGGAGCTGAATTTTTTTTTTTTTTAGAGGATAATGACTTATTCTAGGGGATTTCAGCCATGCACACACTGCACACACAACAAAAATAATTCCAAGTGTCTGCTAGCAAAATCCCATGCTGCCGAAGAGCACATCGGAAAATTAATGTGACAAGCTGGAGGCTCATTTTGCCCCAAGATCAGGAGACAGTGAGATCTTCCTCCCCAGGAAGTTTCTCGGGGTAGAACCAGAAAACCCCACTGGAGAGTCCAGAGGGACAGCGCCCTACCCAGGGGCAATGATCAGGAATCTCACCACCCTCCTTTTTCTGGGCAAAAGGGCCCAGCTTCTGAAGTTACTATTGGAGGCTGGTGGGGCTGCACGTTAATTGCCTCGTTCATCCCATCATTAAAATGATAGGTCTGGCTGCTGGGAGTGGTGCTGCCTGGCTGTGAATCCGGTGAACCTCCTGGACTGAGACTTCCCAACTGGGCCCCAAGCATGGCTCCTTCTAAAGAGCCCAGCGGTGGTGTGAGGCTCACGTGGGTATATCCTACTCCAGACTCCAGGAGCTGGGGACCCCAGGGCACTTGTTCCCACTCCCTGGCCAGCGATGGAATTAATGAAGCCCAGCAGCCCTGTATGCAGGGCACACTCTGGTCCTTTACGGCTCTTTGTCTGCAGCCGGGCTCTTGTCTTTCATTGCCGGCTGCCGCCCTGTCTCTGGGGCTGATGCAGTGCCAGATAATGAACAGTATATCAGCGCCGGCGGAGTGGGGAGGGGGTGCGGGGGAGGGGGTGCGCGCCCGAGCTGAGCCGGCCTGACTTATTATTCCTTCACTCTCAAACAAAACAAAATCATTGGCCTGCCAGGGTCATTAAGGACCCCAGGGTTGTCATAGAAACGACCTTTGGGGCCCGGTGGTTGTTAATGCATGAGTGACTGCCTGCATTGTGTGCTCAGGGAGAGGTCAGAGTTTTGTTGGTGGCTTAAGAAAAGAAAGAAAGAGAGTAAAGAAGAAAGAGAGGCAGCACAGAGCCCAGGACTGGACGGCTGACGTTCAGAAAGAAGGGCGCACCCGCCCAGAGTGCTGATTAGACGTCTGGGATCCGGAGCATTCTGTGCCTGGCACATAGTAGGCCCTCAATAAATGTCTGCAAAGGTAAATGGACGTATTTGTTGGGTTAAAAAATCTCCCATCTCCTCTACCAGTTCCATATCCCTGCCCCTTAGGGGCCTCTTGGCCAGTACACTCTGAGAAGTACTGAGACGAGTCATCGCTCCAGCCAGGATTAGCCAACTTGTGTACAAGTTTTAAGGGGAACTCACATGTCCTCATCTGGCATAGGGTTGTTTTCATGGCTCCCAGGGACTCAGGAGTACTTGGTTGGGAGAGGGTGGGCAGGGGCCGTGACAGAGCACAGTCAGGAGGGCAGGGCCTATGTAGGAAGCCCTGGGCTTTACACATGAGCTTTCAATCCACTGCCTAACCCAGGGGTTGTGTATCTTCTACCCGAGCGTGTTCTCAATACCACCCTCATGATGTAGCTCACCTTCCTGGCTGACAGAGCTCAGCCCCAGGGCCCACCCCCACCCTCACGCCCAGTTTGCTCCCAGGGTCAAGAACAAGGGTTTCAGAACCAGCCCTGCCCCGACTCACTGTGTGTCCCCTGGCAAGTCCTCCCTGCCTCAGTTCCCCATCTGTCACATTAGAGATGAGCCAGGTGACATCCATCGCACACCCCAAGTGTGTTCTGTTGCCTCGGCAAGAGTCTCCCCTGGACTGAGGTTTCTATTTTCCAAGTGGGAAGAAAACTTTCTAAGAGTGTTCTTCCCATGACTTTAGGATTATTTGATCTCTGCGAGGAAACTAAATCTGGTTGCCTTCTCTGGTCCCTTCCAGTTCTGTTTCCAACAAGAACTAGGGCCTTTCCAAGATCCTCTAATCGGCTGGGGTCCATATAGAACAAACATGTTGGGATTAGTCTGATTTCCCGTCTCCTGAGGGCTTGATCCCCCTCACTGGGCACCTTCCTGCCCTGTTCCAAGTTAACTAAGACACAGTGCCTGCTGCCTGGGCCCCATGTCACACTTGGAGATTGGACCCACAGCCTACAAACAGGGAGATACACCCACTGAGCATTAACTGCACAAGAGCCTCCTTTTTAAAATTAATTTCAAGGATCTGTCTGCTCTGCTTCCTATTAATATTTCCAAGGCAGATTCTCAGATTTTGCCCAGACAGACCAGACTGGCACTCACAGAATCGCTTCATCAGCTCATGGGTTCAAAAACACAATGATTGCAAAAGCTAGGTCTCTGACATGCGCCAGGAATAAGCAAACACAGCGTCTTGGTGAGTCACTAAGGTCTGCCTTACACTTCCTTACTGTTTTGTGGGAACACCATGGGGATTCTTTATGAGAGTGTTTGTCACAGAATCTGGGGTGAAAGTGCCCCAGAAGAGGGGTACCCTTGAGGGCAAAAGACAATCTTCTTCCTTCTATAGCACCAAGTGTGATGCCTGCCCTGAAGAAGGCAGTAAGGCATGGGAGTAGATGTTTGATTTCAGTCTTTCATTTCATTCTTATAAAGAGGCAAACAGCTATCATCCCCAGAGGACAGATGAGGGATCAGAAAGGAAAGGGGTATGCCTTGTCCAAGGTCACCAGGCAGTGAGTGAAAGGAGCAACATTAGAACCCAGACCCACAAGTTGCATGTCTGCATCACTGCCCGAGGCATCAGCTAGGTAAGGACGAGAGAGCAGGAATTGATACTTCTGTTACTTACACTGGCATTGCATAGAAATTATGTTCTGGGATATTCAGTTTACCTTTGTTTTAGTTTTTAAAGTCTGCACAACTGATTTGCCTAACTGTTAGGGCTGTAGCCTGACGCCTGCTCCGTTGTGTGTACATCAGAAAAGAGGCTTTCCCTTGGAACACTCTTTTCCAGTTAATTGAAGAAAGAAAAGTCTGTGTCCAGCTTGGACTCTAGCTGAAACCCTGCTTAAACCTGCTGAATCCTCTGTTCAGCCCCAAACACTGAACTCTGATGGTGGAAGCTTTTCTCTTTTCAAACTGAATCTCCCCACCTCAGTAAGGAAACAAAAATCCCTCAAAGTTTCCTGGGTTTACAGAGGTAAAGAGCAAATAGTTCCTTGGAACCTTAAGTTCCAAGGCAATAAATGAGCAGTTGCTGATTTGGAGTAAAGGCCCCAGGCTAGACAGTACTAGCTCACTGGAGCTAAGATTGCTTTGAAAGCATGCAGTGACCTTGGACCAGTCACTTCCCTTTTTGGAGTCTATTTCCACTTTACTAAAATGTAAGAGAGTCCAGTTTTTGAAATGCTCTAATTCTGAAACATAAATTCTGATACCAGTCGATAAACTCCAATGTGTTCGTATTAAATTAAGTTTAGCACCAAGTTATAAAGTGGAAACACTTTTGGGAAGAAAGAGGCAGTGTCGAAACCAACAGAACTGAGCAGCATATTTTACTTTGTGTTAATGTGTTTCTATTTTGGGACCTGGATAAAGCACAACATATATATATTTTTTAAGCCTTGAATATTTGCATACAGTATTTATGTAAAGCATGATGCTTATTTCTTGTGGTGGAAAGTGGGGAGAGCTGATAACTTAAGTGCCTCCTCTGTACCAGGCACTCTACATACAATTGCCTTTTCAACAGCTCAAGGTTGCATCGTATTCATTGAACACTTAAACAAACTGAGGTTCAGAGCTGTTGCTCAAAGTTCCAGGGTAACATGCAGAGATTTCCTCATCCCTTTATGGCAGTTTACCCTCCTGTAAGTTAATAGAATGGGCATCCATACTATAGAAGAAATGCATTCAATAATGTCAAAGAAGTGGGTTTATTTTTTTGCTGGGATATAGTTGCTCCATAATTGTGTGTTAGTTTCTGCTGTACAGTGAAGTGAATCAGCTATGTGTATAAAAGAAGTGGATTTAAATCAGCCGTTTTTACTCATAGTCCTCTGTGAAGTGGAAGGTTCAAACAGGGATGTCTTTAAGACCCATTTCACTTTTAAAGCCCAAATTTGAGTTACTTAAACAGCATTTACCAAAATGCATTCTGAATCACAACACCCCTCAAGAAACAGTCCCCAAAAGCACATTTCATTGTCAAATATGTTTGGAAAATATTACTAATTGTATCATTAATTAAAGATTTACAATGTTCATTATAAAGGCTCTGATAAGTCCTGCAACAAAAGCCAGAATATCTGTTTAATTTATTTTCTGGGCATATTCAATTCTAGGTCCTTTTTACTTCCCATGTTAACATTTGGTGAATCTACTTGGCTATTTAACACGCTTTGGCAAAACTTGAATACCTGTAAAGTTCATAGATCCTTACTCCTCCATGTCCTGCCTTCCATCCTTCTCTCCTTGGGTCTCAGGAAGGGTCAGGGGCAGGGAGTGGGAGTGGAAGGAAAGAGTTCGTTTAAGGCTAACTGGGGACCCATGTTCAGCTTTTCCATGGAAGAGTAACTCACAGCTCTTAAAGTGCCCAGAGAGTTCACTCATGAAAAGCAAGAACAAGTGAACTCAAATCTAAGCTCTCCCACAAGAAGCAGATATTGCTACAATAGTTTCTGAAACTTTGACACAAGAAACACTTTGACTTTCTCTATATATGTATATATAAACCCATTTATAGATGAAGATGATGTCGCCTCCAATCTGTTTTGATCAGCCCTTCTAAGAAATCTCCCTCTTGTCACCCTCTTTAATGTCCATATAAAATGGCATCTCCAAAGTGCCTGTCATTTATGGAAATTGTTCCCTCAACTTCTCCTACCTAGTTCCTGTATATCTTTCATACCACAGTTTAAATGTCACTTCCTCCAGAATGGCTTCCCTAACTGTAGAGTTATCTGGTCTGCTTTTTCTGCTTCAATGACAACCTGGCTAATCTATGAGAACAGTTCTCGGGGCTGATAATTGTATGTTTAAGTAATTATTTTCTTAATGACTGCTTCTCCCACTGGACTGTAAACCTCTTGAGGACAGGGATCATGCCTGTCTTGCTCTTATGACACATTCAACATCCAACACAGACTAGCAAGAAGTAGGAGCCACAGAAATATTTGTTGGGTGGGTGAATGAATGAACGAACTTCTATGCTAAAAAGTAGGCCTCGTCTGTCTGGGCTCTACATCAATCCCTTGAGCTCCTTTGCTATCAACTTTGATGTCGTTTTTCTATTTAAACTCTATCTCCCCCTTCAAGTTTGATGCATGCTCTGGCGTCTCTCATCTCCTGACCTCAGCTCCCTGCTGCCACTCTTGGCCACTGACAAACCGCTAGGTAACGCCCACCCATCACAACGACCACAACCCATCCTCCATCCACCCTGTTGGGCCTGACCCCAATCATATTTCCCATGGAGGGGAAGACCACCAGAGGCGTTTATGATTTGTTACCTATAAATAAAATCATTGACTTTTAAACATCAAAGCTACCTTTAAGGCCATTTGTTCATCTTTTGTCCTGTGAAGAAAGTAGCAATCAGACAAGATAGGTGAATTGTCCTTGGGCAGAGAGCAGGATGAAAAGATGTCTCTGGGTATGCCTCCAGGAATCCATTCTGTGTCAGCATTAATTTCAAAGCTGTGTCTGCTATTTTTTTTTTAAGTGAAAATTCTGATACATGCCTGACATTTGAAAAGTAAAGATGGATTCTAAAGTGCTACTTAGAGACTGTTATAACACTTTAAGTGTGTAGTAATACTCAACCCCATTTTACAGATAAAGAAACTGAGCATTGTAATGATCGTGCAATTAGTAAGTGGTGCTTCTGGGCCTGTCTGCCTCCAAGTCCTTTGTTCTTCTCTCTTTTGAGCCCCAGACACAGGGAGCGGTTTCAGACTATGCCTTCTCTGTCCTCCGCTCAACGATGAGCCGCTTAGAAACAGAGATCACGTCTTATTTATCTTTGGCAACATCAGTTCCTAGCTCAATATGTTGGCATATAATAGATCCTAAATAAATGTTTAAAAAATGAATAAACGTTTGAGAAAATGAGTGAATAATTAAAAGCTTGAAGCAGCAGTTACTTCAATATTATTTCCATGAAAGATGGATAGGGTAGGGAAAAGAAGGCTATTAACATTTATCTAAAAAAAAAAAAATGGATAGACGCTGAAGATAGACATTTACCTCCCTACGCTGAATGAACTTCTAGAGTATAATTTATTTTATTGCAACTGATTTGGATATAAAATCTTGATATATCTTATTGAAGCAACCTGAATGTGGGTATAATTGCAGTGATACGTTGTTCTCCAAATTAGAATCTAGAGATGGTGGTAGAAGAAAGGTAGGAACCACTGAGGGGGATGTGTCCTCTTCTTACCATCAAATGTGACATAACGAACATGCACACATACATATGTGTGCATATACACATGAATACACATAATATGTACGTGTATATACACACACATATATAGTATTAGCTAAATGATTTGAGGTAATTGTATGAAAGCATAGACTGTTGAGAATCCACATGCATGAGTTTGAATATATGGGAAGAAATGTGATTTTAAAGCTTTTAAATATACACAATAACTCTCTCTTAGTGGTTCTCAAGAAGTAGTTTCCATAAATGTAATTTGACTAGTAATTAATGCATTGAGTGCTTCTGAAGAGCTCTCTTTGTCCTTTTTTAATAGCTTTAAGCCATCCTTTGTCATGACATTTGTTACTTGCATGAACAAACCCTTTCTTCCATTTATATCGCAAAGGTGAACTTCACTCAAGCCCCAGCCTGGGAAACCCAGAAACTCCAGAAGGACAGGGTGTTCCAAGCTAAGGTGTATAATGTATAAAATGGTAAGCCCAGCCTCCCAGGATTGTGAGGAATAAAGATGTTGAAGCACAGTATATGTTAGCACATTGCTTGGCACATGGAACCTGCTCAAAACCCAGCAACTATTCATTAAAGCCGAGTGGAGTGGGGGTGAATCTGAACTGCATGTGGGGAAGGCAGGGCAGAATGGCCTGTGGACCAGATAATGCTCGTTTTCTCCAGGTCTCCTGGGATTGTTTTGGTAATTACTCCAGCTTCTTCAACAGCTTGTGATTTGTCCAGTGCCAGGGAACCTGGATTTGCATTGCATGATGCATAATTCATATGGCATGGACAGCAATTATGAGCTAATTGAGGGGTGTAATGTTTAAAGAAAGGATCCATTATGAGGAACATAAGGGATGTTGGGAGGGAAGAAGCTCTTGAATCCGTAGAGGCTCGTTCTGTCTAATTCCGCTTCCTTTAAGATGACTCTAATTGTCTCTTGAAGGGCACAGAAGTTTCCCTCTCCTACAAGAGGTCCTTGGAACTGGACGACTGGAGCTGATTTTTCTGGAGGAAGAGGTTTCAAGGTGGGCTGGGGTGGGTTCCTCTTTCTTATGCTTTTGCGTGGTTATCCTTCAAGGCACATCTTACATACTGACATAGTCATCTGAGTTAATATGATTAGAGGGGTGTGATGTTAACATAACCATAATTTCTATGTCAAAGTCAGGATCACTTCCTGGCAGGGGAGAGACAGTCTGGGAAATACAGTTGGGTGTAGAATTCCTAGAATTGCCAGTAGGAAATCATATTTGAGGGGGAAATTATAGGACATCACCTGTTTAAATGGGAACTTCACTAAAAAGCCTATTTAAAGGGGAACTTCCTGGCCAACTCTGTGGGCTGACCTAAGGGCTTCCCTGGTGGCTCCGATGATAAAGAATCTGCCTGCAGTACAGGAGACCCGGGTTCAATCCCTGGGTTGTGGAGGTCCCCTGGAGAAGGAGATGGATACCCACTCCAGTATTCTTGCCTGGAGAATCCCCTGGACAGAGGAACCTGGCAGGCTACAGTCCATGGTGCTGCAAAGAGTCAGACACAACTGAGCGACTATCATTTTCACTTTCTCACTAAAAAAGTTCAGGAGCTGGGCTATCAAATTACAAGGAGCCCTGGGCTGGGTAGCGATAAGCCACAACCTGTCCTTGACTAAATTGGCCTCTTCCTGAAAGGACCTTGGGACATCACCACCCCTCTTTGAACCTCATTTTCTCCATCTGTACTAAGAGAAAATTGGATACGGTGGCCTTCTGGGATCCTTCCAACTTGGGTGTGCTGTGTTTCTGTGCACGCCCCATCCTTCTGACCTGAGAGTTTAAACTGTCTTGACAGAGCCACCTTTGGTCTCTGGGGACCAACTGTATGTGCTTAACTCAGAAGATTCTCATAGTGGAACTGTCACATGCAGTAGAAAACTTTTTGATTGGCTCTGAGGAGATAATGAAATAGATCACTTTTCCATTGCCTTCCATTGCAAAGTTAGTATCTCAAAATACTGAATCGAAGATACTCTGTAAAGGAAGAGTTGTGTCCCTCTGGTGTGCAGGAGATTATGGTGGTTGAGTGCTGCTTGTTTTGCACTCCACAGATGGGAGACTCCTTAGCCTAGCTCTCATTTGAGGATCATTCCATAATCTCCATTTGAACCTATATTCTTCTCAACCAAGAATTTCCACATAAACATTCGATATAGGAAGCACTCCTTAAATATGCTGGTTATCTGTTACCATGACTACTTGAGCTGGGTTGCAATATCACACCTCACCAGTAGAGGCCACTTTCTGATGCATGGTAGACATACAACCTGAAGATAACCAAAAAATCATGGATTCCTAAAAGCAGAAGAGGTCTTAGAGATCATTTTGTCCAAACAGGCATCATACATTGTTCCCTCCTCTATCATATCTGGAGATTAGACGTTCAGTTGGACTAATCTACTTAAACTGAAGAGTGTCTGTGGTTGACTCATGTGCAGCTGGCGTACACGCTGTCTCTTCATTTAAACAGAGCACCTGGCCAGTTTGCATGCCTTTTGAATAATGAGGACATTTAGCATATTCAAGGTGGAGATTGTGTTATTCTCTGCCTGGGGTGCTAATGCAGCTATTTATACCAGAAGCCAAAGCAGATCTTTCACCCGAAAGTTGGACTGTCATGTCTGTTTAAGCATTCAGACCGGCTCTGCAGCTTATTTGAGAAGATTTTCAAATGGATTTTGCCCAGAGTAATTGATCACCTGTGGGCCAAGGGTTTCTTTCTTTTCTTTTTTTTCCCTTCAAATAGCTTTTCCAACAATTTAAGAAATCCTTCCCCAAACCTCAAGAGAATGAGAGAGACGACCTTAAGAAAGGATATGTCTATTTGCAAAATCTTGTTTCTGGACAGTCAGTCACCATCAGGATACACGAGACAAAGGAAGCTCTTACTTGCCTTGAAGAACCAGCAGCAAAAAGTACACAGTTGATTTTGATTTTTTTTCTCATTTTTTTTCCATTTTTCATTTTTTCAACTATAACCATCAACAAGGACCCCATCCAGAAGGCAAATTCGTTCCCTTAATGCATCTAATTCTCCACGTTGGATGTGGCAGGAACAGAAATGTTCTAGTAGCCCCCGTTGCTTCTCTGAGCTTAAGGATTAATGACCTCTGCAACTTATATCCTGGTAAGTATAACCACTCACAGACACTCCATATTTAATCTTTATTTTTGAGTCTTCCTAAGTGAGAAGTCGCAGCAAAACAAAATTGTCATGTCGCTCCAAGGGTTAATTAGACATGGCCCAGAAAAAGCGATTTCCTTCTTCTGCCTTGAATTTAGGGCTTTTCATTCTGAATGACTGTTGGCTTCTGCCAAATGGAATAAGATAAATGCGAACTCCTAATTTGAACTGCCCTCATCCTGCTCCCAGCTGCTACTTTTCAGTCTTCCAAAAAAGAGAGCGCTTTTTGGTTCTGCGGTTATTGACAAACCTGAAACTTGATTCTCTTCCTTCTGGTTTGGGGTCCAGGTACCTTTGCAAGGAGATGATGCAGGCTTCTCTCTCAATGGGTTTCTCTTGCAGATATTAAAATAATATTCATTTCCATCTCCTCTCTCCCCTCCCCAGTCAGACTGAACATCTTAATTGTGAAGTCTTCCATTATGTTCTGACTTCTTCACTGAGTCCAAAGCGACACCAAGATCTTTTCCTTTTTTTCTCAAAGGTCACAACTAATTCCAAGTCCATCAGCTTGTGCGAACACTCTGAATTGTTCCCTTAAATGAAATTCATGCACTGTCATATTACTCAATTACTTGGTGTTCCAAGATCCTTCCTGGTTTCCTTACAAAATACCCTCCTCTTTGCTGTCTTACGAATGTTGAGGCATCAGCACATTTTTGAGCTCTGTGCTATTCAGAGATGTCTTTAAGACCTCTTATTTGTTTCATTCACTCATTCAGTTGGCATTGAGCATCAGTTACACATAAGGCAGATAATGAAGAGGAGCTAATTCTAATGGTTTCCTTGACTGTAAATGCCAGGATGTTGAACAGGTCCCATTGTATGGACCACCCACCAGCAACCATCTTTGGGATTCAGATAATTTTGCCAGCTTTGCAAACATACGAGACTTCTCAACAAACTCCCAAGAGGCTCCCCTTTAGGAAAACCACCCCGAGCATGGACAGAATAGATGAATTAGTGTGGACTTCGTAAACTGTCTCACAGGTGTCCCCCAAAACTTTGAAATATGTTTTAATTTACAAATTAAGCCATTCAGTGCTTTGCAATTTAACAAGTGCCTCCCTGTACATTTGAGAAGAACCTGAGTCTTCTCACCACTAACAAAGCCTGACTTCTGGGCAGCCCCTGAGCACTTTCTACAAGTCGCTCTTTCTTTTTTAAACAGCTGCTTTGCCTTTCTCCCTCCACTTTGCACCTGGCAGCCACCTTTCTTCTGGTCTGTGAAGCTGACTACTCTAGGTAGCTCATGTAAGTGTAATCACACAGTATTTGTTACTTTGTGACTGGCTTGTTTCATCTAGCACGGGTCCTCGAGGTTTATCTGTATTGTAGTGTGTGTCAGAATGGCATTCCTTTTTAAGGCTGAATTCCATGGTATGTGTAGACCACTTTTTTTTTTATCCATTTGTCTGTCAATGGACACTGGATTACTGATACATTTTGGCTGCTGTGAACATGGGTGAACATACATCCCTTCAAGATCCTGCTTTTAATTCTTTGGGTATATATCCAGATGTGCATTTGCTAGATCATATGATAATTCTATTTTTAATTACTTAATGAACCATAGCAGCTGTACCATTTTACATTCCTAAAAACAGTGCACATGCATTCCAATTATTCTTATTTTCTTATTCCAATTTTTATTTTCTACTTAAGAGAAAAAAATATCATCCATCCTAATGGGTGTACAGTAGGATCTCTTGAGGTTTTGATTTACATTTCCCTAGCAAGATCAGTGATGTTGAGCATCCAAGTCATTCTCTGAGATGGACATTATTTCCATAGACTGGGATGCCAAGAGGTGAGTGGTTTACCTGAGTAGGAGGTACAGGAGTAGAGGTAGGTTATGAGGCCTGCTTTTGACTCCCAAGTCCAGTGCTAGGTCACTGCATGGATACTTCTCAAACAGGTTCTCAGATGCACTCTCTGGGACTCATAAGTTCTTAGTGAAAGTGCATTTATTCCAGGATAATCCAGAACAAGTGAATATTAAGCTTACTCAGATCATCGAAGCTGTTGCTTCTTCAAATGTGGTCCCCTGACCAGAAGCATCAGGATCACCTGGAAACGGGTCAGAAAGGCTAGTTACTCTGCCCCACCCAACAAATACTGAATTAGAAACTCTAAAGATAGGACCAAACAGTTGGGATTTTTGCAAGTTCTCCGTGTGCAAGTTCACACTCAAGTTTGAGAGCCTGATCTAGATCGTTGGTTCCCAGCGTGGCTGCTTATTGGAGTTGCCCAGGGAACTATAAAAAGGTTCCAGTTGGTTTGAGATTCAGCCTGGGCGTTACCGTGTTTGCAGTCTCCCCAGGCAACTCTAATCTGCAGCCAAGGTTGAGAACTTCCAATCTAGAAGACCACCTTACCCCAAAGTGTCCCTTATATTTTTAGACGTCCTAAATGTGCGACGGTCAAGATGGCACCGTATTAATTGTTGCAGGCTAATGAGGAAAGGTCAAAGGTAACCCCAGGGGTACACCTTTCACCAGATGCGGGCCAAGTTGCTCCTTGGTCACACCGTGAGTTACCACTGTACAGAAGTTCCAGTGGAGAGAAATGGCAGGAACTTGCCTCATCTCATGTCCCCCAGCAACAGGGCCGTGGAAATCTCACAGGTATTGGCCCTGCTGGTTCAGCGTCATCAGACACAGGTCTCAGATGTGAATTCAGGCATAGCGGTGACAACATGACCTCCACATTAAATTGACATTGTTAACTCACTTTTGCCGGTTTTATATCTTGTTTTCATCTGTAATGATGTTTTTGTTTATCATCATATATAAACTACAAGCAAAGAAAATTAATTCCTAGCTTTGGTTTGCACAGATTTAAGTAACTTTCAAATGTAATAATCTAATTTAATACTGGGGAGTCAGTGGGAGTCTTTCTGCTTTTCTTAGGGGTCCTAAGCTGTTCTAAGTTTGGGGAATGACAGCATTCTGCGTTCTGTAGAGGACCCAGACTTGGGCCCACAGAACCCCTCCAGGTACAGAGAGATTTGAGGGTCCCTGTCGGGGGTTCCTGGCAGGCCCAAGGCTAGGCAGTCTCTCTTGGGGGTATCTGGCTGGCTCTAGCCCATTCTCTGGCCCTAGGATTGAAGTGGAAGTTATCGTTGAAGATTTCCAGACAATAATTAACCATAATTTCAGGAGAAGGAAATTTGGTGACTTTCTACGCAGATCAAATTGGCCTCCCCTATCTGTCATGGAGGGAGCTTTGTATTGGACTTTGTTATCAGGCTCCTTCCCGGAAACATTGTTTCCCATTTCAATATAATTGCTTCAAATAAATGTGAAGAGATCAATTGCCACTTGTCAGCTGTAATTTTCTGCCACTGAAAAAAGTAATGTGGGGAGGAGACCAAACATGGGATGGCTTATTAGCCAGGATGCAGGGGCAGGGGCAAAGCTAGCTGCCTCTGCCGGTAAGAGGGTTTATTTGGGAGGAGGGGGCCTTGTTCATTCCCATCTCTGTGCCCCGTGCCTTCTCATCCTCATCAAATCCTCCCCATTCTCCCAGCACCAGCTCTAATCTCAGGCCTGGATGATTGTAGGAGCCTCTTCTTCACCTAAAATTATTGGTTTTCCCAATCCTGAATGCATTTATCCAACAGATATTGATTGACCAGCTAAGTATATGTAGGGAGGTTTTGGGCTGCAAGGAACCCGAGACCGCCCTTTCAGGGGTTTAAACAAGGTGATGTTAATTTTCCTTGTTTAATAATGAGGTACCTCTGGATCGGCATCTCTTAGGAACTCTCTTGGCCTCTCCAGCGTATTGCTCACTCCGGATATTGGACAGCCAACCTGAGGGTCAGGCATCCAATCAGCATTTGAAGCAGGAGGAGGTGAGGGCGAAGGCTTCATCCACGACAATCCTTCTGATTAGGAGTATCCGTCTCTCTCAGAATCCCAGCGGAGGTTGTTTGTTTGTTTATAAAGCAAGATCTTCATTTAGTTAACTCAGCTCTAACACAGATTTATAACAAAGAATCGTATCTTTTTAACAATAGTTGGTTCTATTTCATATCTTTTTTAAGTTATTTTTTTTTTCACTTT
This sequence comes from Muntiacus reevesi, assembly GCF_963930625.1. NCBI lineage: Eukaryota > Metazoa > Chordata > Mammalia > Artiodactyla > Cervidae > Muntiacus > Muntiacus reevesi. The sequence goes on from NC_089250.1 coordinate 113,307,025, forward strand.
TTGTATCAGGGTATAGCCAATTAGCAATGTTGTGATAGTTTCCATTGAACAGGTAAGGGTCTCAGCTATACCTGTACATGTATCCATTCTCCCCCAAAGTCCCCTGCCATCCAAACTGCCACGTCACACTGAACAGTTCCATGTGCTATGTAGTAGGTCCTTGTCGGTTATCAGTTTTAAATATAGCAGTGTGTTCATGTCCATCCCAAACTCCCTAACTATCCCTTGCCCCCCATCCTCCCCCCACCCACCCCCAGCAACTGTAAACTCATTCTTGAAGTCTGTGAGTCTATTTCTGTTTTGTAAGTAAGTTCATTTGTATCATTTCTTAGATACCACATAAAAGGGATATCATACAATATTTTTCCTCTGTCTGACTTGCTTTACTCAGTATGACACTTTCTAGGTCCATCCATGTCCAGCAGGGTTTTAAAAAACAGCTTTAATGAGGTATGATTGACATACAGCCAATTCCACATATGTAAAGTATATAGTTTGATCATTTTTTAAAAAATGAGATATAATTGACTGTAATATTGTATTAAGTTTTAGGTGTGAAACATAATGATTTGATATATGCATCCATCAGCACCCATAGTTACCATCTGTTTTCTTAATGAGAACTTTCAGGTCAATTTTCTCAGCAATTTTCAAACATACAATACAGTCCTGTTAACCATGATCAGTTATGATACATGTATACACATGAAACCATCACCACCATTAACATGGGGAATGTATCCTTCTCCCTCACAAAATCTTTTCTGGAAGCCAACTCTCCACTCTGAAGAGTTTTAAATTTCTTATTCCTGTGTCGTTGGCCATTCCTAACTGTGAGGGCGAATGGGAAAGTCGCTACTTTTATTTCCAGCAGACCAGGGAGAAGGGGGTTGAGTGTGGATGTCGGACCAGCTAATGAACAGTGTTTGCCTGGCCCACGGCTCAGGATCTGGGGAGAGAGGGTGAGCAGCAGCCCCAGTTCCTCTTGTCTTGCAGCTGGTGGTTGGCTCTCTTGGCCACACAGGTGGCATGCCCCGGTTATGGCAGTGTTCCAATGTTATCAATATATAAGTTGACTGCTCTCTTATTCTCTCCCTGAACTTGAACTTAGAAGAACTGACTTCCTCCTCTGCCACAGCTGCCTGGATACTCAGATAAATAAAGGGGACTAAATTCGCATCAATTGTGCATCTCCCCTGTGCTAAGTGCTGGTAACAACCTTGTGTACACGGTATAAGAAGTGTTCTTTCTCTCTCCTTTTTCTGAACGTGGACATGGAGACCTGGAGGAATGGCAAGTCTTGCCTGAAATGGCGCAGCTTGGAAATCAGCAAGCCAGGATCCAACACCAGCCTGAGGCCATTCCTTGTACTCTTTCTTTTAAAAGAAATGTCCACACCAGGCTTGGAGTCATGGGTAAGATAAGGATTCATGCTCTGACTCCCATAGATTTGAAGTGAGCTGCCCAAGGATGGGTCTCCTGATCATTGTTTGTTCCACTGTGCACAGGCCCGGTTGCTCTTGGGTGTGTGATGGGGGAGAATGGAGAGGAAAAGGCAGGAAGAAGTAGAAAATCCTGGGGAAGGAGGACTCCAGGGAAGGATTCTGAGTGACTTGGAGTTATGGACTGGCTGCTGGACTCTGGGGACCCTTCAGCACTCTGACAATACAGAGCCTTACTCAATCTCTGATTCAGGGATCCCTTAGCACCTTTCCAGGGCCCATTGGTGCTGAAATGATTCCTGATACTTCTGCAGTGGCCACAGTACGAGGTTAGGAGTGAGAATGGATTTCCTGAATTGGGATCCTGACTAGGTAGCTCAGATGGTAAAGCGTCTGTGGGAGAGCCAGGTTCGATCCCTGGTTTGGGAAGAACCCCTGGAGAAGGAAATGGCAACCTACTCCAGTACTCTTGCCTGGAAAATCCCTTGGACAGAGGAGCCTGGCGGGCTACAGTCCATGGGGTCGCAGAGTCGGACACGACTGAGCGACTTCACTTTCACTTTCTTGTTATGCGACCTTGGGCAAGGCACACAGCCTCTCCGTGCCCACTTTCTCCCTCCATGCGATGGGGACAGTCTTCCTCCTGCCTCCCGAAACTGCTGTCTCACTGAAGGTAGTGGTGTGTTCCTGACGTGTCCCTCCCGGTCAGCATAGATGAGCCACTGCCGTGAACACGGAGAAGGGGAATTCTCCAGGTAAGCTGAGGAGCAGTTTATTCGTGGCTGGACCTTGTTAGAGGGATAAGCCACTGCTCGACTCCACCAAAAGCCAGGTCCAGACTCCCAGGCACCCTCACGGGACCCTCCAAGGGCTCTCCCCATCTTGTAGCTGCAAAACCCAGTGTTTAGCGCCTGCCCAGGAATCCCACCTCACCTAGGTCTTCTGGTCACCATCAGCCAGCACACTGGTGCCCACTCACTTTGGCCTGATTCTGCACAGTGGCCCTGGCCCCGGGTCCCAAGGCCTTGGAGCATTATAATCAGATGAATGGCAGCATCCCAGGAGCTTGGGAAAGGGGTTTACGGCTGGCGAATACGCTCAGCCATGCACTGGGTGTCTTTTACAGAGAATCCAGGATTCTCAAAGAAGTCAGGAGCCTGTAGGGGAGGCAGTGAGACTCTCCCAAAACCCTTTAAACAGCCTGTCGAGGGGAGAAATTGTCCACACTGGGCACAGTCAAGAGACCCCAGATGGGGGACATCTTCTGGACTGGTAAATCCTGCATATCTCACAAATGTACACAGAATGTTAGTTCCTTGGAACAAGAGCAGGTATTGAGAGAGAGAGAGATTCAAAGTCAAAACCGGTTTGAACAGGTGCGTGCTTCCTTGGAACCTGAGCCGTGCTCACTCGCCGTGACTCCCTAACACCGTGGGAGTAGGGTGACATAAGTGGTAGCGGCCCCCTCAGGGGGACCATCTCTGGACCGGAGCCTGGGGGATGCTGATCTCATCAGCTGCGGGTCATCAGCTAGCTGGTTGCTGGGCGAGACTAATCAAGGCGTGCTCGTTCTCTGCCTTCCTTTTCCCCTCTGGATAATGGGGGTGGTCTTCATGGTGGCCAAATTGAGCCCAGGAGCCTGGAGCAGAGCCCTTAATGAGGCCTGCTTGGTGATGAAAGGCCCCGTTAAGCTTCAGCCACCATTATTGCGTGATGGAATAAATGTGGCCAGCCTAGGAGACGCGCACGAATAAATTTGAATAGCAAGACACAAATGCGGCCCTTAACTCCGACGAGCAAATAGAGTTTAATAAAGAGGTAAACTGAGACCGCTTTTATTTATTGCTGTGTAAATGTATTTAAAAAGGTATTGGCTTTCTGCAGCTGCAGAGGCCAGTTCCTCCGCAGCCCGGTGCTTTAATGCCTGCCGCTGTTATTAGAGCTGTAATGAATGAGCCGCTGTGAGTGCGCTCTTCAGAAGGACTGCAGAGGTGCAAGATTAATGAGATGAGAGCATTGAAAGGTACAGACGGCCCCTGTTTCCCAGCCGCGTGCAGTGTCTGCAGCGGCACCTCTGGCTTTGTTTGCTCCTCAGTGGCTGAGAAGCTGCGGCAGGGAAATGTCCCCAGGAGCTGGGCTGCAAAAGCATGCACCTCCCACCAGCTCGCTTCCTTGCGCCCTGAGCTGCGTCCTGGACCCCCACCCCACCCCCAGGCCATCTGTCCCTGCGGCTGCCTCTCTGTCCTTCCCACCCTGGCCTTGGTTGGGCTCTGGGCACCCCTCCTTTTTGGATTTTATCCCACACCACCTGTACACCTCTCTTTTGAGGATGCTGGTAGAATCCTCTCTGGGCATCCTGGCATGCAGAGCTGCTTCAAGGGTGGGGAGTGGTGCTGTAAGGCAGCTTCTAGGAAAAGGCGTGGTACTTTGTTTTCCTGCTAAGCCCCACGGGTCTGCGGGACAGGGTGGCTGCCCCAAAAAAGCAAAAGTGATCTGGGGCAATGACAAATGGGTCAATTGGTGAGTGGACTTCCCTGAATCAGGAATTCTCAAGTCACTTATAGAAAGATTACTTGGAGGCTAGAACAAGTCTAAACTTTACTAAGGCCCTTCTAAATACATCAACTGTGCCTTTTCATGACTCCCTGGAGGCAGGTATACACCCAGTTAGTGCTTAGGGTTGTATGGCCAGGAAGTGCCAGGTTAGAGACCCTCAAAAGGAATCCAGTTTTCAGTGGGAACAAATACACTCCTTTGGTCTCAGGTGCGATGAAGCTCTCCTGGCTGAAAAACAGAGTCTTGCTGTGGTTCACCCTTCAGACTAGGCCCAGATTGATTACGGAGTGTTGTGCTGGTGCTTAGTCGCTCAGTTGTGTCCAGCTCATTCTGACCCCATGGACTGTAGCCCGCCAGGCTCACCTGTCCATGGAAATCTCCAGGCAGGAATACTGGAGGGGGTTGCCTTGCCCTCCTTCAGGGGATCTTCCCAACCCAGGGATCGAACCCTCCATTGCAGGTGGATTCTTTACCATCTGAGTCACCAGGGGAACCCATGAATACTGAAGTGGGTAGCCTTTCACTTCTCCAAGGGATCTTCCCAACCCAGGAATTGAACTGGGGTCTCCTGCATTGCAGGCAGATTCTTTACTAGCCAAGCTACCAGGGAAGCCTCAATTATGGAGATCTAACCACTAACTAGGAACAGCTCACTGCCCATCAGGGAAAGACGTGTAAATAGTCCTGGCGATGGAGTCTATCGGAAAAGCACGGGAAGGTGGAAGCTGTGTGACCTGGGTCAGTCACTTTACCTCTCTGAGCCTGTTTGCTCATCTGTTAAATGGTATAGTAAAACCACCTCTGTCATTTGCATTTTGTGAATAGCAAATCAAGTAACACATCCAAAATACTTTTATAAAACTGGCCAACTCAGTATATTTTCAATAGAAGAAGTATGAGTCTGTGATCTGGGTCAATACACAGTGAGAACCCTGAATACAGATTTGGAGTAGAAAGAAAAGTACAGCACGTTTTGCCAACTTAACATGAACCCAGAATGGGCCATCTTGAAGATGGGCTGGGAAGGACAGGTGGGCACTGGTGACGGAATGGGTGTCATCATTTTTTTCTTGTCAACAGACCACTGTGGATCAACTAATTACCTGCTCCTATACTGGGTGCAAAGATATGGCAGTAACCAAAACAGTCAGATTGTGTGCGTGGCTTTCAGATGCTCACTTCCCGGTAACAAGCAGTGTGTCCGGTGGCAAGGGCTGCAGGGGATGGCTGGAGTAGAGAAGAGGGTATGGAGGGGCAGAGTGGGTTGAGGTCGCCACTTCAAACAGGGTGACCAGATGATGTTCCAGGGATGACCTGGCAGGTGAAGAGTGAACGGTGTGCATGTCTGGGTGGACATGTTTCAGCAAAAAGAGCTGTGCAAAGGCCCTGCAGTGGGGGTGTGACCCAGCATTTGAGGGCGGCCAGTGTGCTGGGACTGAGTAGGCAAAAGGGGATGTAACCAGGGGGAGCCTGGCTGCTGCAGGGGCCAGGTGCTCTTGGCTTTGCAGATTCCCACTTTCCTGGTTGACCTCTTCTTTCACTGTGATGGCAGCTAACAGAGAGAATGAATCTAGTTGCCTGAAATAGTTGGTCAAGGTGTGGGACAGGACAAGGTCAGGGAACCATGAGCAATGCTGTCCGGCTACCGAAGGGTGCAGGAGTGGAGAACTAGTAGAAGAGGAGCCTAGCCAAGGTAGCTGATCCTAGAGAAGCAGCCTTAAAAGGCTGGGAAAATCAGGCTGAATTTCATAGGCCCTAAGTTGTCCTAAGGGCTTCTGCCCATGGCAGGCTTGGGAGTGACCAAAGGCTGGTGGGCTATTTGAACTCAACACAGACTCTCAAGAGGGCCTGGACAGGGCCGGGAGAGAGCACATGAGGGTGGCATTGGGCCAGTCCAGCAGGAGAAGGGAATGGGGAGGGGGGAGCCAAGGTTACCAGAGGCAGAAGTGGGAGCCGACTGGGTCAGAGCCCACCCCCAGCCCTCCTGGCCCCACATTAGTGTTCATTAGCACATCCTCTAATGTACCAAGAAATTCAATTTCCTACAAAATAACTAGCCGAGTCCCAAGGGAGCCAGAAGCCCTATTCATCATCACGGGACTTTCTGGGGACAACACTGTTACACGTGTGGATTTCCTTCTGTGGGATGCTGGCCCGCTGTGCAAAGCGCAACTTAAACTGGCACCTCTATAGGTTGGGGTGTTTTTTCCACCGGATCTGCAATTTCTGGGTAAACAGGCATCAAATCAGCAGTTGGCATAAGTCGAAGGAAAGTTTGCAAACCCGCCAGGCGGCTCAAATTAAGTGAGCGGTGCTGTCACTAAAGCACGTGCACCAAAAAAGAAACATTCCGAATGTTGGGGTGGAAGATATTTTTTTGTGGCCTTTCAGGGAAGGCAGATGTCCATTTCTTTTAAATTCTAAATAAGAATCTCACTGCAATATTTTGGATTTCCACTTCACAATGATCAGCAGTGGTGTGTGTACTTGTGTGTGTGCAAATCTATATGAGGGTGTGTGTATGTGAGCAAGCAAGAGAATGGAAGATGTACATGGACCCATGTATGGCCATGGGTAAGACTGTGAATTTGTGAAAATGTGTGTGCCCATTAACATGAGTTTGTGGACATTTGAGTGTGTGTGATCATGCATTTAAGCCTGTGGGCATTGTGTGCACGTGTGCATGTATTGTGTATGACTCTGTGTATGTGCATGTCTGGAGGTGTTGATGAATGAGTGTGTGTATGCCCATGTGTTTGTGTGTGTAGGAATAGGGGTGAGTGTGCATATGCATGTGTACATACACTGTTTGTGAGTGTGTGTGTGCACATGCACAGGTGTATTGTGTGTGGATGGGTGAAGGTGTGAAGGCTTGTGCACACAATTGTGTGCATCTGTGCCGTGCACAGACTGTGGACACCGTTTCCTAGCAGCCTGCCTGTCAGCTCCCTACTGCATTCTTCAGCAGCGGCCCCAAGGCTGCGCCAAAAAAGCAATGAGGCTCCCATTTGTATCCTGCCTGTCATCTGCGGGCCCTGCGGGCGGGCGGGGTGAGGAGGTCCCGCCCCTGGTCCTCCACGCCGAAGCCGCCCTTAAAATAGAGGAGGGTTTGACTGTCTCCGGGTGGGGGCAGCCCCGGGCTTCCACTCTGCTCCCAATTACTGGCACCTCCCGAGCGGCTCATGGAAAAGGCATTGGTTGCCATGAGGAAGATATTCCACCGGAGCATTCCCGTTCCCCACAAAAAGAACCTTCTGCATATTATACACATTTTTCAATGTAATTATCCCCAGCCCACACACACAGCTTGGAGGATTAAAACATAAAATACAGTCTGCTCCCCACACGTGAGACCGACACTGCAACTGGCATCATAATAAATAAACGAAGTGGCCTCTCCTCTGCTTTCTCCCTCTCTTCCCCTCCCTCCCTCCTCCTTCCCCGTCCTTTCCCTCCTCCCCTTTGTCTCTCCCTCCTCCTGCACCCCGATTCCTCCTCCTCTAATCCCTTCAACCCCTTCTTCCCCCTCCTTGCCCCCTCTCCCTCCCCCTCTGTCTGGAGCTGAGCTTGTTTTGCTCCTGTCTCTGAATCCCATCCATCTCCTCCCACCAGCCCCAACCCCCAGCACAGCCCACAGCGGGCAGCGTCACCACCAGGAGGGTCACCCCCACGCTGCTGCCACTCTGGAACGAGGGCTTTGTTCAACAAGCCACCCAGGGCTCCTGTTCACTGCATCTGCCGCAGAGGGTTCACTGCACTAAAAGCCAGTGGAAGGGTGGGGTAGGGGCGGAGGAGGAGGGAGGGAGATTTTATAAGCAAATGGCTTCGTGGATCATTGAAGGGACATTAGGAAGCGTTCTGGAGCACCAAAAACCAAACGCCTCGGTGCAAATGGATGGAAGGGCGTCAGCTATGGAACTGTAGGCTGCAAGTGGCTTGGGTTGCTAGGGAACACCAGGAACGTTTTGTCTTCAGGCTGCAGATCCTGGATCCACCTGGGATTTCCAGTTCTAGAGTCGCTGCCAGCCGGGGTCAGTGCCAGCACCTCCAACGGGAGATGGGAGGGGCAGGGCTGGGCAGCCAAGGTGTGAAGGCCAAGGCTGGCCCTCCGTGAGACCGACTATGCCTTGAGGGGTACGTTTGGAGAGTGCCCAGTGTTAGTGATCTGTTTCACAAGAATACTGGTGCCTGGTTTGGCACACGAGGCTGGGACCATGGGGGTTTCAACGTGCTGGTGACCAGGTTCTAGTTTACAACTGGGAGCTATTTCCTTCTGAGCTCCGCACTGCCTGCCCAGCCCCCACTTTCCTCTTTCTGTGTGCCCCCATCTTTCTCCTGCATGTGCATACTGCTTGGGAAGCAGGGACCTTGTATTTCTCCTCTAAGCCCAGCACAGCACCTTTAATTATACTTAGAAAGTGAAAGTGTTAGTTGCTCAGTCATGTCCAAGTCTTTGCAACCCCATGCACTGTAGCCCACCAGGCTCCTCTGTCCACGGAATTCTCCAGGCAAGAACACTGGAGTGAGTTGCCATTCTCTTCTCCAGGGGATCTTCCTGACCCAGGGATTGAACCTGGGTCTCCTACACTGGCAGGCAGATTCTTTACCATCTGAGTCACCAGGGAAACCCTTTAATTATAAGCTCCGGTTAAATCATAAAAGATGTGGAGTGGTCCTGGTCTGCATATATGAATTAGGTGTTTAAAGTCAGTGACAAGGGAACTGGTTCTCTTCCCCTTAAGTTTTACTATAGATGGGTTGTTCTAGATTTTGGCTCAGGGTTCAGTTTCTCTTAAGGTGGTTATGAAATATTCTCCCGTGGTCCAGGTAAGTCTTGAGTAGCACAAAGAGTCTCTTTGACTTGCATTCTCATCACATCTCTGTCATTTAAGGTGATGTAACACAAGCCATTGACGTCAGCTCATCCTTAGTTTCTTTATCTGTAAAATGGGCTCATTGAGGATTGGCTAAAATAATATGTAGAAAGTGCTGATCACAGTAAATGTTCTCACTGCTCAAAGACTAAGCCCTAGGGCTGGTTAGAAACCCTATGCATTGGGCCGAATTTTCTCCGCCCTGGATCCTTGCTCCCCTTCCTTCTGCTCCCCCAGGCCCCGCCCTTAAGCCCTCAAGGCCTGGAGCCTGCTTGTACTTTCCATTCTGAACCTGGGCCAGACCTTAACCTGCTGGTGAAGTGCTGGCTGAGGGTTGACTTTCAAGGAATCCGCAGCTGTTTTTCCTGTCTTTATTGCTGCCCAGTAGCTGGCCCACGTGGAGAAGGCAATGGCGACCCACTCCAGTGCTCTTGCCTGGAAAATCCCATGGACGGAGGACCCTGGTAGGCTGCAGACCATGGGGTCGCTAAGAGTCGGACATGACTGAGCGACTTCACTTGCACTTTTCACTTTCATGCATTGGAGAAGGAAATGGCAACCCACTCCAGTGTTCTTGCCTGGAGAATCCCAGGGATGGGGGAGCCTGGTGGGCTGCCATCTATGGGGTTGCACAGAGTTGGAGACGACTGAAGTGACTTAGCAGCAGCAGCAGCAGCTGGCTCACAAGTCTGCCGCCCATGGCTCTTACCATCCAGGCTGAGAGCAGAGGCCCAGGCCACCCAAAGGAGGCCCCATTTGCCTAGCAGCACAGGCCCTGTGACCCCCAGACCCAGAGACTTTGCCCTGTGCACTTGTCCTCAGGGCAGCGGCACCAAAGCTATGCCCTGCACCATTTCCTTCCAGCACAGCCCAGAAGAGAAGATAGGGCCATCGTACCAGTTCCTCCCTGCAGTGTCTGCAGTCCATATGAACAAAGCGGTAGGATGATCAGTTAGGCACCTGCTGTGCTTCTGACTAGGGGCCTGGCACATGGAGCGGCCCCCAAGTATTTGTTGAATGAAAGTAGATGGCTTTGAGCTATAATCTTGTTAAAGACTCTTGGTAAGCTTAAGAGATGGATAAGCAATCCCATTTTGCAGATGGGGAAATGAAAGCTCAGGAAGCCTTGAGTATGGTAGGAACTCCCTTTCCAATGAGTGTTTGGGTTCCTACTGAGTGCCCATCATTCACAGGGCCAGTTTCTGCATCACTTCCTCCTGGCCTGTTCACATCACCAGAGACTGTAGACATTGATACTCTGGTCCTAATTCCTCCTGGTCACTAGCCTGTTAGCATCATTAGGTTTAGCAAAGGGAAGGTTGTGTTTATGGCTTGGCATGAAGGAAGAACATGCAGATCTCTGTTGCCAGGCTACAAATGACTCCTTTTCCCCCCTAGAAGAGAGTAATAATGATTAAAAAATACTCAGTTGCTTGGCAGGCTTCTGGGTAGCTATGCTGTAGCTACCAGAACCTTTCATAGACCCTGCTGCCTCTCCAGGCTCCCTTGGTTTTGGATCTTAACTTCATCCATCTTCTGAAAAAAGAGAAGGTGATGACCTGTAATCAATGGGGAAAAAAAAAAACAGCACCCTTTTTTTCCAGGGAGACACATACCCTTGATTATCTGATTCCTCTCCTTGAATGGAGTGGGCAGAGTTCCCAAAAGAACCAGAGACAGCAGTATTCAAAGGGGCAGGTCTAAGCAGGAGTGGAGGGAAGAAAGAATAAATTCAAGGTGAGAAGGCATAGGGTCATCAGTGGATGAGAACAGCCATTGGTCAGGAAGGGAGAGGGGCCAGGCAGCAGGAAGGAAGACACTTCAAACGGCAGACTGGGAGCCCAGCCAAGAGACCTGTCCCTGTTCTGATTGTCACCTCCACCATAGGGCCAGGCATAGCTGTCTAGTACAGAAGCCTAGGGTCTGACTATGCACCACTGCAGACTGCAGGCGTCTCACTTAACATCTGCAAACACAGACCTGAGAGCCCATGACCATGATGCTGGAAGGGCACCCCTCCTTACGCGGAGGGCAGCCCTCTGTGTCCTGAGTTTTTTAATTTTGGGGGTGATTCTATTATTTTTGGTAAAAATGACATGTTCAATGTGAGTTAACTTATATACCTCTCTTTAAGACTTTTCCTGCAAACGTATTTATAAAAAAGTCATCGGACTACATCTACCTTTTGTTACTGCTATTTTGGTTTGAATGATGTAGAAAGACCCTAGCATTCATTGATAACCCACCAAGAGATATAGACTTCTTTCTGTGGTGTATCAGTCTACAAAACCCTGGGAATTGGGGTAGTTGTTTTTTCCTCTTTAACAGGTTACACAGCTAATAAGTGGTAAAAAAATGGTGTCAAACTTGAGTTTAAAAGACCCCAATGATTATGCATCTGCCCTACATAAAATTTCCTCGAATGGAAAAATACAGCGTCCTTTCTATGGCTACCCCAGTACCTGAGAAATGGAAAGTGTTAATCCCTCAGCCTTTCTTTTTCATTTTTTTTTTGTGAGCCACTTTCTCACAAAGTTTGTGTCCCAGTGCCAAGAAGCCTGGCTTCCCGAGAGCTGCCTCCACTTTCTGAAGTGCTTACTTGCATCGGCGTCAGAGTTCAGGATAATTCTATTCAAGGCAGATTTCTCTCCCTGAGAAATTCTGACTCACAGATTGGAGCAGCCTGATTAATCAGGAGGGATTCAGTGGCAAATGCTATCAGAGGCCCCGTCATCCCCTTGCCGTAGGAGGGAAGCCCTGCTCTTACTGGCATCACCCTGCAATCAGGACCACCTGTGAGGATACAAAGGTGACGCGAATAATCAGCCTCATCGCTTCCTCCCATACAAAGGCTCCCCCATCGGGTTTCAGATCTGTCCAGCTCCATCCACACAAATCGTGAAGCCTCTGAGTCAGAAGGAATGCAGCACGTCCATGTGTGTTACTCAGAACACCATGCAGATCTCTCTCGTTACCACCTATGAGTTGGTGAAAGTGGCCGTTGGTTGGTTAATTTGCTCTCAGCCTTGGAGAACTCGTGTAAATCGATGGTCTTAACTGTTATTTAAAAATGTGGGTTATTTCATTCTCATGACACCAGGTCTTATGAAAGGAAGGTTCAGCCAGACAGGTAGAAGAATTGCCGGGCATGGTGGATTCTTTATCGGAATGCATTTTCAAAGAGATAAGTTGACTTTGATATTAAAGTTGAGTTTCCCTTGAGTCAAGGGTTTATTCACTCATCCTTTGAACAAATATTTAACGGGTTCCATGTAGTCTAGGAGAGCACTGCTAGACGTTGGGGATATAGCAATGAAGATGTAGCCGCCACTCCCGTGGAACTGACATTTGAGCTCCGTGCTAGGGTGGGAAGAGTCTGTTTACTTCACCCTCAGGAGGAAATCCCGCGCTTAAGAGTTGGTTGACCTTCCCTGTAGAAGAACAGCTCCTGGAATGTATGGTTTGAGCTCATTTCATCTCAGAATTCAGCCCAGGGTGCGTTACTGGCAGACCTGGGAGGCCTAGGAAGAGGCAGGTACAGCAAACGTGAGGTGAGGTTCAGGCAGTTCAAATCCCCCCTTCCTGATTTCACCTTCTTAGTCTAAATTTTCTCAGCCATAACTTTGGGATGATGGTGTTTTTAGGGTTGTCACGAGAAATCAAAGAGATGCCTTGTCAAAATCACTTGGTGTTTAGCAAGGCCTCTGTACATGCTCCTCTTTTACTTTTTCATTTTAAAGTCTGTCCATGGATGAGCAGTTTCACTCATGTTTCCCAGGAAGACAACTCACATGCCTCCAACCTTCTTCCTGAAGAGCCTGGAAGACTCTGAAAGGGAGTGTCTTCCTTTAGCTGAGTCACAATATGTGTTTTCCTCCAATCTGAGTCACTTTGGAGAGTGAAAGGAGGTACCGTTAATAATAGCACCCAAAAGACAGAAATGAACCAGGACTGTCTAAGCCAATGGGAATATATGGTCACCCTTCCATTACGGATTTTTTTCAGCTATGCTTGGTATAGGACAAACAGCAAAGTGGCTTCTTTATGGGATTCTAGCCTCATAGTACAGCCAGACAAGACTGCTTAATAACCCTCTGGTGGGCAGAATTATAAGATGCCCATCCTCCCACCCTCAGTGCACAGATCCTCTGTAATCTCCTTATTTTGCATCTGGATGGGACCTGTGAGTATGAGGCCATCTCACTCTCATGATTAGGCTACATTTGGCAAAGATGACAGCTCTTTGCAGATATGATTAAAGCTCCATGCCCATTGACTTTGGGCTATTCAAAAGAGAGATTTCCTTGGTGAGTCTGACTTGAAAGCACTCACTAGAAGGACTTGGTGCTTCCAGAGGAGGAAGTGAGCAAGAGGTAAGGAAAGAGTCAGCTCTGTTATGAAAGGGGCATGTGACTAGAACCTAATGACAGCTTTAAGGACCTGAGAGAGACCCCTGGCCATTGGCTGGCAAGAAAATGGCAACAACTTTTCCAGAATTGCAAAGAAAATTCTTACAACTACCTTAGGGAGCAAATCCTTCCCCAGTGTAGCTTTCAGATGAGAACATAGCTTAGGGGACACCTTGATTTCAGCCTTGTGAGACCCTGAGCAGAGAACTCAGAAAAGTGGTGTGTGAGCTTCTGACCTACAGACAGTGTGAGATAACAAATGGATGCTGTCTTAACACACTAAGGTTCTCTTAGCTTGTTACATAGCAATAGAAAACTAATACAAACTCCAACCTCACATGGCCACTTTCACCTTCCACCCATAGGCTCATTCTGGACCATCCACCCAAGATGCCTCCCCTCCTGCTTTTCCAAAGCCTCACTCCAGACCCCTCTTCTCTAGGGCATACTGCTCCCCTCTGCTCTAGATTCCTGGTACTTCTTTGAATATACACCAAGTGTCCTGTCAACAGCCATGTCCCCGCCTATATTCCTCTGTTTAACCAACCTTTACTGGATATTTCTGTGTGTCTTGCACCTTGCAAAGGCTTTTCTTTACACCTGTAAGGAAAATGCTCATGACTGCCTTTTATAATTGAGGATATGAAGGCTGAGAGCAAAGTGCATCACTGAAGGTCAGTCAATTGCTGAGTGGTGGAATCAGAATTTGAACTAGAACCTTCTAACTCCAAGGCCTGTTTTCCTTCTACCATACCTGTTGCATTCAACTGTTGGGGTGACCCAGATCACAAAGGACTGCATTGCTTTGTTAACTCTTGGCACTTCTAAACATGTGTTCATATAGTTCATCTCAGGTAATCTACATAAAGTATTTTTACCCACAATTTACAGATGAGAAAGAACACTGAGACACCAAAAATATCCGCTCATTCATTTACTCATTCCACATCATGAGTTGTACATTTAAGAGGTGCCTTAAGAGTCCAAGGTCCTGGGATACAGGACAACTCTGCAGCCCAGAGTGGGGAGCAGATATGTAGGTAGAGCCTGGGTCAATTCAGCATGGAATTTATCGTGCTGATGTCAATGCAGCTCAGAGACAGGAGTTCAACCCAGGTGTGGAATGGGAGTCAGAGTCAGAGGGCCTCCAGGAGGAAGCAGAGGACAGAGCAGGTTGAGTAGGAGGTACCTCTGTTGCCATCAGGAGTCAAGGAACAGGAAGTCTTGCCTGAGATGTCCAGCTTGCTCAGGGCAGACCCAGGCTTCAGTTTGGGTGGGCACTCCCTTGCTCTCCACTGTTTCTCAAGTAGATTGAGAGGACATCTGCACATGGGTCTCTACGTCTCCTGAAACTTTAACACCACAGGACGTCTCAGGGACCTGAACCGAGCATCCAATGAAAACAGAAACAAACACATATATCCACATGAACACATCAGATAAATGCACTCATACACACACACTTGTGCCCTAAACATGATATATCCACACACACACATACCCATCCATTCACACACACAGACAGGTACATAAGTCTCCCCTACCCTGCCACACACACACACACACACACACACACACACACACACATGCATGCACACATACATACTCATACACATAAATACACACACGCTTTCATACATACATACCTGCACACTGTCACATACATATATTCCACCTACATACTCACATACATATACATTCATACACAAAGGCATACATATGTACACACATGTACACACACACACACCTTTACAGGAAGTGAAGCAACACGGAACCAATGAGATGCTCCCCAAATTGGTTTTTATTATGCAGAACAGAACGGCAGGTGATGCACTGTCAAATGCAGTCTTGTCCCCAGTCACCTATTGAGAACCAAGCAGACAGCACTGTGGTTTCCAGGCAAATTCCAGCTGCTTCCCCGGTGCCCTAGGTACATAAACCTGAGAAGCCAAATGATGATTTTCCCCTTCAGAAGAATAACATTGCCATGCCCTCCGTCCCTGGGCTGGAAACGCTTCTTCAGCGTGCAGTCCCCATACAGGCCAGGCAATCCCATCAGGATGAAGTGTTGGCCAAGGAGCCGGGCAGCTCCATCAATTTCTCCTGGAAAGCCCAGAAGAAATTTGGTCGTAGAAAATCCCTTCCCTCTTTACTAATAAAACTTATCAGTGCAGGGCAGGAGTCTGGGAGGAGAGGGACCGCAGACACTCGCCTTGCTAAATTACTTGGAGAAATGGGCCTGATCAGCCATCCAGAGGGAGAAAGGCAGGGAGTAATATAACATTTATTGAGCCCAATTTTTTTTTTCACCTAGATTCTCCCCCTCGTCTCTCTCAGCAGCCCTGTGATATGGCATTAGCTCCATCCCATAGATGAGAAAACTGAGACCCGGCAACGCTCTATCAGAAAGAGCATAGGTTTTGGAGAAAATCCAGTGTGGGTCTGAGCCCCCACCCTGATCCCTAGCTTGCCCCTTGCCTCAGGCTGATGACTTCACCTCTTGCCTTGCAGTCTGGTTCAAGATCAAATAGATAACACGGGCAAAGCAATGACAGAGACCCTGAGTTTACAAAGCTTGTTCTGAGTCTTTCTTCTTCCCAGCTTCTCTCTTTCCCCCCAGAGTCTCCTGAGCCCCTCCATTCTCCCTCCAGAGTGATGAGTGAGCCCCACTATGACCCCGGGGCCCAATTCTCCTGTGAGCTTACCAAGCAGGCACTTGGCAGGCACCCAACACCCTGCCCTTTTTGCAAGGAAAGTAGAGCCCTGGCTTCATACTACAAATGGAAGAGCCCAGAAAAGTGAGCCATCCTTCCCCAGATTGTAACAAGGGGTCCCCCAGTTCTTGATGAGGAGGACCTTGGTTCCTTGGCGTCCTTGAATGGGCTGCGTTTGCTCTAGGCTTTACAAGCCAAGGAGGCCTGGTGTCAACCTTCAACTCAGGAGAGACCTCCTTCCTGAGTCCTTGTCTGTAAAAGTTTACCCAGTAACAGGGAAGGAGTACGTGTTCTGAGGCCTTGAAACATGGGAATCCCATGTAGGCAAATCCATCTGCAATGGCATGGTCCTGAGGAAGCAGCAGATGAAAATGAGAAAGGACATGTGGGCTAAGTAACAGGAGAAATTCCCTGCAGGAAGGTCTATTAGACTGTGAAATAGTATTCCACAGGAAATAGGGGAGGGGTGCCCGGAGGTATTTAAAGCCTTTCTGGCCTAAGTAATAGAAGCCGCATGGTGTATGGAGTGGCCGAGGACTGGCCTCCGGGGAGCAGCCGCCTTGCCCTAATAGGCCGTCTTGTGTAGATGTAATTTCCCAGCCGGCCTTCATTCCCTGGAGCTGCACCACTCTTGGCAGGGAAAGATGCATTCACTCTCAGCTTGTGGGGATAAGCCATAGGATTTAAAATGGGCACAGCCGTCATTTTGTCAATGAAGAGGCAACCCCTGTGAACAAATCTGCAGATTCAACAGGATCCCTGCTAAAATCCCCGCTGCCTTTTCTGGGGAAATTGACAAGGCAATTCTAAAGTTCATGTGGGTTTGCCGGGGTCTCAAAATAGCCAAAAAGACCTTTCAAAAGAAGAACAAAGTTGGAGAACCCTTTTTTCCCCACCCCCCCCCCCCGAGTTGAAAGCCATCCTCTTTCAGAATTTTTTAATGTTTTTTTTTTATTGTGGTAAAAGTCACATAATATAAAACATACTATATTAACCATACTTAACTGTACAGTTCAGTGGCATTAAGTACATTCACATGGTTGGGCCACTCTCACCATCATCCATCCCATTAGAGAAATGGAGAACCCTAGCTTCCCAGTTTCAAACCTTCAATTAGGAAGCTGTAATAATCAAGACAGCATGGTCCTGGCATAAGAATAGACATGTAGGTAAATGGGATGGGATCGAAAGTCCAGAAATAAAATTCCTACATCTATAGGTGATTGATTTTTGTGTCAAGACAGTTCAATAGAGAAAGAAGAGCTGTTTCAAGAAAGGGTATAGGACAACTGATGTCCACATGCAAAAGAATGATTCTTACCTCACAACATATACAAATAGACTATAATTCTAAATGCAAGATCTAAAACTGTTAAACTCTTAGAAGAAAACCTACAAGTAAATCTTCATGACCTTGGCTTAGGCGCAAATGACAAAAGAAAAAATAGAAAATTTGGACTTCCTTAAAATTCAAAAATTTTGTGTTGTCAACAATATCATCAAGAAAATGGGAAGACAACTTATAGAATGGGAGAAAGTATTTGCAAATAATATAAGGGGCTATGATTCAGAATATATAAAGAATGCTTACAACTCAAAAACAAAATAACAAAGAACTCAACTTAAAAATTGGCCAAGAATTTCAATAGACATTTCTTGAAAGAAGATATGAACACATTAAAAGATGACCAACATGGTTAGTCAATAGGAAATGTAAATCAAAACCATAATTATATACTTTTTTATACCCACTAGTATGGTTAAAATTAAAAAAACAGACAACAATATGCATTTTCAGTGATGTGAAAAAGTTGGAGACTTCAGTGATTGCTAGTGGGAATATACAATGGTGCAACCACATTGAAAAACAGTTTGGCAGTTCCTCAAAATGTTAAGCATGGAGTTATCAGCGATTCTGCTTCCCAGTACAATCCCAAGAGAATTGAAAGCATGTTATATATTGCTGTGTATATCAGCAAAAGTTATGATAGCAAAAATATGGAAATGATCCAAATATCTATCAAGTTATAAATGAACAAAATGTGATACATGCATACAATGAAATATTATTCAGCCTTGAAAAGGAATTAAGGACCAGTAAAGGCTCAACATGAATGAAGCTTGAAAACATTATGCTGAGAGAATTGTTGGTTACAAATGATCACATATGTATGACTCCATTTATAAAAAGTATCCAGAATTGGCAAATTTATAGATACAGAAAATGTTCTCTTGTCCAGCAGGGGCTTGGGAGGGTGAGGGTAATGAGAGAGTACAGTTAATGAGTATGGTATAATGAAATTTTTCTAAAATTAGACAATGGTAATGGTTGTACAACTCTGAGGATAAACTAATACCCATAGTGAAAGTGAAAGTTGCTCAGTCTTGTAATTCTTTGCGATCCCATGGAATTACAGTCCATGGAATTCTCCAGGCCAGAATACTGGAGTGGGTAGCCATTCCCTTCCTTCCCCAAGGGATCTTCCCTACCCAGGAATCTAACCCAGGTCTCCTGCATTGCAGGCAGATTCTTTACCAGCTGAGCTGCCAGGGAAGTCCAATACCCATAAATATTACACATATAAAATGGTGAATTTTTTGATACGTGAATTATATCTCAATTAAGCTGTTACTTAATAAATAAAGTCACCTCTTAAATTGCCACACACAATTTTGGCTTATGCTGCTGCTGCTGCTAAGTCGCTTCAGTCGTGTCCGACTCTGTGCAACCCCATAGATGGCAGCCCACCAGACTCTCAAGTCCCTGGGATTCTCCAGGCAAGAACACTGGAGTGGGTTGCCATTTCCTTCTCCAGTGCATGAAAGTGAAAAGTGAAAGTGAAATTGATCAGTCTTGTGCGACTCTTAGCAACCCCATGGACTGCAGCCTACCAGGCTCCCTGCGTCCATGGGATTTTTCAGGCAAGAGTACTGGAGTGCGGTGCCACTGCCTTCTCTGATTTTGGCTTGTGTTTCTCCATAAATATTATTTTCTCTATATGAATTCTTACTCTACATATCATTTTGCCTCACTCTTCACTGGGTTTTAAGGCCTTTCCTATGTTATTAAAAATTCTTCATTGAAAATTTTATTGAAAATATTATTTTTCATGGTTGCCTAGTATACTACCATATAGCTATAACCAGAACTATCTTCTCTATTACTGTGTTTTGCTTATGCTCTTTCCCCAGGTTTTGCTATCATAAAGAATATTTTTGTCATATTTGTGCATTAACTCTTATCTGTGGTTTTTGGATTATCTTTTTTTTAGGATAAATTTCTGAAATTGAGATTACTGGATGATAGTCATCAGTTTTAAGATCCTGCATCTGTGAACTCCCCTCTTTTGCCCTAAGTATTTTGAGATATTTCATGTAGATCCACTCTGTTCGCTGATCTAAAGAATCACTCCATCAGAATAACTTCCTGGTGTGAGGGAGAGAGGGCTTCCTGGGTGGTAAAGAATCTGCTTGCCAACTCAGGAGCCACAGGAGACATGAATCTGATCCCTGGGTCGGGAAAAGCCTTGTCATTGAGGTCAGACTTACCTGGAGTCACACTCCAGCTCTGTCACTTAACACTGAGTGATCCTATCTAACCCTGACTGACCGTCCATTGAGTCTCAGTTATCTGTCCTATGAAATGGGCACAATAGTAAGGTAATAGACATCAAGTGTGCACTGCCAGCCCTCCCCGCCAAAATAAGACACTTGTTTTATTTCTTTTCCTTCATTCTTCTCTTCAGAGCCCATAACTCTGCCATGAAAATACGTCTTTGGATCCTGAGTACTGTCCATGTCTGAGCCCTTGGAGATGGCATCACTCATCCAATAGTATGAATAGGAATGCCCTGGTGGGATTCACAGGGATGAGCTTGAAGCCTGAAGTTCAGTATTCAGACCTGAGTCCACTGCTCTTTAGCCTGTGATTTTAGACAGATCCTCATCATTGTTTGAATCTGGCTTGTCACTAAAAGTGGAGGCAAGAAGGCAATTGCGTATCAGCCTCACCATGGGGTCAGGTAAAGGCTGGATGTAACAATGCTTGCTGTGTCTCCACAGTCTCTATAAACAACCATTAAGTCTATCATCACAAGTCTTCTCTAAATATGCCAGGGCTTGCTTGGGTGAACCAAGCTCAATTCATTTTCTGCCACTAGATTATAGGCCCACAGACTGACTGAGTAAGCACTGCACCGCTACATACTATAGTAATTACTAATTACATGTTTCTGCATTCTGTAGTTTATTAGTAAATTGCATGTAGAGGGATCTAAAAGTAATTGCCCTTCTCCTGTAACTTCAGCAGCCAGCAGAAATCACAAAGAATTACCTTATTTACTTCCTAAGTGATTCCCAGTGGCCATTTGTCAAATACAAGAAAGAAAAAAAATCGTACAGTAACCAAATATTCTTCTGCTTGCAAATGATATGTGAGGGTAGCGAGAAATCTTGAGTGGAAAAGGCTGTTAAACAGCTGCGACTAACTGTATGTAAATATCCCCCTGTGGGTAATAGCTTAATTTTGATCATTGTTCAAAAGAGCAGGCTTTTTAAATTATTAATAGGTGTCAGCTACAAAAGAATGTTTAACTGGAAACTTACAAGAAGAGAGCCTGATCTGTACAAATGACACCGTGTCTTTAACCACCCTGGTGTGTGAGAAAGAAGGCAGGGAGGAAAGGAAAGAATAAAAGACACAATGGGCAAAAAGTCAGCCTCATTTTTCCCTCGGACTGGGGTTTTGTGGCTTGTGGGTGGTGTTACTTTACCAGCATGGAAGCTGGCCTGGGCTTCATTCATTCCTTACTAACCTTGGTATACGTAGGTTTCTTTTGTTTTTAAAGAAAGTCGACTCCAACCAAGCTGAAAGCTCGAGGCTTCAGGAAGCGCCAGGCTGTAATGCAAGCTTTCTACCTTTGCTGTGATGAAAACTTGTCCACTTCCAAATGCGGGGCCTGGACGCCTTTCATTTTGAGCAGCCCTGACGTGGTTCTGCTCAAGTAAACTGAAGATCCCGTTTCAAATGATTCATTTGATAGAAACATCAGGATCACTGATGCATGGGTTGGCCTCTATGATCCCTCTTCCAAAAACACAGACAGCAGATCAGGAGATGATTGTTGAGTTAACAAGAAAGGAGAAATGACCAGTTTTTCTGTTTCCTTTCCTTGGTTTTTCTGGCAGTGCTAGCTTCTGGCATTTTTGGTAACACATGAGGTTCCCTGGTGGTTCAGACACTAAAAGAATCTGCCTGCAATGCAAGAGACCTGGATTCGATCCCTCAGTCAAGAAGATCCCCTGGAGAAGGAAATGGCAACCCACTCCAGTATTCTTTCCTGGGAAATCCCATGGACCGAGGAGCCTGGTGTACTACAGTCCATGGGGTTGCAAAGAGTCAGACAAGATTGAGTTGTTAACACTTTCACTTCCTTTGAGTATTAGAGATTGAAATAAGGCAAAAGATAGGATACAAAGGGTTATGGAAAAGCTCAGGTGAGTACTCTGCTACGATCTGCCAGGATAAGAACCTCAGTTCTAGTCTTTCTGCCTTCTATGGCCCTTCTTCCCTCTCCATACCTATAGGATGAAGATCAATGTGCCCAATAACTAATTGCTATCAAGTGATGAAGGACAAAATCACAAGGAAACTGACAACCAGAGATGGTAAAATCTCTGCCCTAGGCTACTCGCCTCCTAGACAGCAGAGCCAGAACTTGAAGCCAGTAAACAAATTCCCACGGCGATTTTAACTAGGACTTGGGCCCCTCCCTCCATCAGTGGAGTCACAGGCTCAGCTGCCCTGAGTACCTAGGGGCTGGGACAGAGCCTGGGGGAGCCTCACCAGATGCAGTGGGCTGGACCCTCAATGTCCCCCGGTCCCCTCCCTCCTACTCCAGGACTGTCCTCTCTTCCTGACTGTCCTCCCATCCCCTCCTTCTCTATAAATCCATTCATCCTGTGGCTATTTGACTCCCCCGACCACCCAGGCCTCCTCCGTCTTTCACTGAGCATGATGACAGGATTGATGGGCCCTGGGGCCCAGGCTGTCGTCAGCACCACACCACTTAAAGCTCAGTGGGTCATCTTGTGGCTCAGTGGAGTCTCCCTCAAAGAGACACAGAGGTCCCCAGAGAAGGAGAGAGACCATCCGCTTTGCTCCCCACTTTGTGCCAGACCCTGGGCTAGGGTCAAGGTGCTCCCACACTCCTGCTGAGGACATATACACCAGCAACTAAGCATCACACAGTGGGAGGCCAGAGTAGGTGCAAGAACCAGGACAGACGTGACATCGAAGCTGGGTGGCCACTCCAGGCATAAGGACAAAGAACACCTGGATTACACTGAGGGATGGAGAAGAGTTCGCTGCCCAGACGGCTGGGTGGGGAGAATGCTCCTGTAGAGCTGTGTCTTCATTTCTGATGAATTGTTGCCCTCTCTTCCCCAGCACACATGGCACAAGTTTGAATGCACATAACTTCTTGTTGAATTTGGGTCGAACTGGTTGTGACAGGCAACTTTAAGAGCCTTAGGTCAAGTTCTCTGAGTACCTTAGCATCCTATGCTGGATTTTCTCCTAGAAACAAGGTCACCGAAGCCAACATTAATCAATCTGGTGTATCTGTTTTGGTCATGATGTTTGAATGACTATCATAAACTAATAACAAGAGCTGGCATTACCATACTGTCTTGATGACTGTGGCTTTTCAGTAGAGTCTGAAGTCAGGCAGGTTGATTCCTCCAGTTCCATTCTTCTTTCAAAGACAGAAATATAGATCAATGGAACAGAATAGAAAGCCCAGAGATAAATCCACGAACCTATGGACAGCTTATCTTTGACAAAGGAGGCAAGGATATACAATGGAAAAAAGACAATCTCTTTAACAAGTGGTGCTGGGAAAACTGGTTAACCACTTGTAAAAGAATGAAACTAGAACACTTCCTAACACCATACACAAAAATAAACTCAAAATGGATTAAAGATCTAAATGTAAGACCAGAAACTATAAAACTCCTAGAGGAGAACATAGGCAAAACACTCTCCGACATAAATCACAGCAAGATCTTCTATGACCCACCTCCCAGAATATTGGAAATAAAAGCAAAAATAAACAAATGGGACCTAATGAAAATTAAAAGCTTTTGCACAACAAAGGAAACTATAAGTAAGGTGAAAAGACAGCCCTCAGATTGGGAGAAAATAATAACAAATGAGGAAACAGACAAAGGATTAATCTCAAAAATATACAAGCAACTCCTGAAGCTCAATTCCAGAAAAATAAACGACCCAATCAAAAAATGGGCCAAAGAACTAAACAGACATTTCTCCAAAGAAGACATACAGATGGCTAACAAACACATGAAAAGATGCTCAACATCACTCATCATCAGAGAAATGCAAATCAAAACCACAATGAGGTACCATTACACGCCAGTCAGGATGGCTGCTATCCAAAAGTCTACAAGCAATAAATGCTGGAGAGGGTGTGGAGAAAAGGGAACCCTCTTACACTGTTGGTGGGAATGCAAACTAGTACAGCCACTATGGAAAACAGTGTGGAGATTTCTTAAAAAACTGGAAATAGAACTGCCATATGACCCAGCAATACCACTTCTGGGCATACACACTGAGGAATCCAGATCTGAAAGAGACACGTGCACCCCAATGTTCATCGCAGCACTGTTTATAATAGCCAGGACATGGAAGCAACCTAGATGCCCATCAGCAGATGAATGGATAAGGAAGCTGTGGTACATATACACCGTGGAATATTACTCAGCCGTTAAAAAGAATTCATTTGAATCAGTTCTAATGAGATGGATGAAACTGGAGCCCATTATACAGAGTGAAGTAAGCCAGAAAGATAAAGACCAATACAGGATACTAACACATATATACGGAATTTAGATAGATGGTGGCGATAACCCTATATGCAAAACAGAAAAAGAGACACAGAAATACAGAACAGACTTTTGAACTCTGGGGGAGAACGTGAGGGTGGGATGTTTTGAAAGAACAGCATGTATATTATCTATGGTGAAACGGACCACCAGCCCAGGTGGGATACATGAGTCAAGTGCTCGGGCCTGGTGCACTGGGAGGACCCTGAGGAGTCGGGTGGGGAGGGAGGTGGGAGGGGGGATCGGGATGGGGAATACATGTAACTATATGGCTGATTCATGTCAATGTATGACAAAACCCACTGAAATGTTGTAAAGTGATTGGCCTCCAACTAATAAAATAATATTAAAAAAAAAAAAAAAAAAAAAAAAAGAGCTGGCATTTACATAGTCTTACAAAGTGCCAAGGGCAATGCCTAGTACATTATGTGCCTCAACTCACGTTACCTTAATAATAATAATTTTGATGCTGTAATAACTCCCATTTTATGGATAAGGACAATGAGACTTAGCAAACTTAGATAATTTGTTCAAGGTTGCAGAGCCAGGATAAAGCATTGTGTTGTCTGATGTTTGCACTGGAGCTCTTGGCTTTGTGCTTCCTGGCATGGCATTAGGTGTGCCTTTTGGATGCCTTATTATTTAGCCATTATTTATATACGGCCTTCTGTGCTCAGCAGGGTGAAGGGTGCACAGGTGATAGACAGTATTTTTGCTGGGGAACTTCGTTGATTCAACTTAATCTTCAGGGTGGGCCAGCGCGGTGCTGGGCACTGGATTATCAGAAGAGACAGGCATCTGCCATCCAGAAGCTGAATAAAAGGCAATGAGACACACTGTGGTCCTGCAGTGAGTGATTTGTCCGTTTAAGGGCTTCATAGGATAGGAAGGGGAATCACAGTGGGCTTCTTGAGAGAGATTCACCTTGGAGGATGATTGGATGAACCATGTGGGCAAGAACTCAAGGAAGAGAATCAATCCATGAAAGACCACGTTGCATGTGGTCAGGCACAAGGCTCATGCCAGGAGTGGGGCTGGAGTTGGAAGACAAACTGTGGCCAAGAAAGTCCTGATTGGGAGGGCTGGGTTTTATTTTATAAACATGGGAGGACTCTGGCTGAGCTTTATCTTTAGTAAAGGCATGCCAACACTATCCAATCTGGATTTTTCTGTTTGTTCTTCATTTGATTGTCTTTAGCAGCAAACATTCTTAGACTTCACTTGCATCCTATATTGGGGTGATTTTGCTAGAATATGGCTCTCAAAACATGACCCCTGCAATGGCCAGCAACCTGTATTTGAAGGAGCCCTTGAGGTGTTTCTGAGTAGCAACCTGAAGTTTGAGACTCATTAGTCTAGATCAGTCAGGGATTGTCTCAAACATTATCTTCCCTGAGGTATGGATTCCTTCGCCAAATCAAGTTTTACTCACAAGGGAGAAAGGGAGAATGGTTGTTATGTAGACAACCACAAGGATCAGCTTACCATTGGTAAGGACATCAGAAAAAGATGGACATGCAAGAGTACAATGGATGCCACAGTTTTTAAAGTCATTTTAAAAAAATGTACTGAGTAGGTACTCTGTGCCAAGTACCTTATAAACATGGAAGAACTCTTCTAAGCATTCTTTTAAAAAAATATTAATTCAACATTTATTCCCTTTTCTTTCAATGACAGTACCCAAACTTTCCTCTGGGGACCTGCCTAGACCCAGTTCAAGTATCAGGTGGAACTGTCTCTAACCCCAGCTCCGCAGTGGACCTGTGACCTATCAAAGCACAGTGTCATCTTACCCTGGTGATTGGTCAGGGTAGGCATGTGACTCAAGCCAAGGTCTGATCACTGCTCATCCAGTGCTTTAAACTACAGTGTGAGAAGCATACTTTTCTTTTTGTGCTCTGCAGCAGTGAAGATAAAACCTAGAGCTTCTGGAGGGCCAAACATGTCCTTTGAGAAGGAAGCTAAGGAGAACTGAGAGACAGAGAGAGTGATTGGCTGATGATGTTGTTTGCAACCCTGAACATGACCCTTCCTGAAGCATGGTTCGTCCTCGGACTTTTCAATTATGTGAGCTGATGTATCACTTGTTTTGCTTTAGCTGGTTTGCATTTGGTTTGTGATCACTGCAAATAAAATAGCTCTGATACACCAGTGTCAGAAGGGCCACAGCCCAGAGGAGACTGAGGTCTTGGGGAAATGAGCATTTAAGTTTTACTCAGAGCAAGAAGTATGAGGAAGAAATTAACCTGCTGCTCAGGCCCAATAAGATAACACAGCTGTGATGATGGACACAGACCATGCCTTTCCAGCTCAGAAAAGATAATGTCCTTTGGACTGAAAGGGAGAGCAGAAGGTTCTGGAGAGAGAAGAAGAGCCTACCTGACAGTTTTTAATTCAAGAACCCCTGGCCATTGGGCAAAAGAGAACTTGAATGTGGGGTCACTCATCCTTGACTGGAGATACGGAAGGAGTCGAGGAAGAAAGGAGAAGGGAAGATGCTGATTGTGTCTACGCAGGCCCATGAATTTCCCATACTCTGACCCCTGGCAGCTAGCCCAGTGCCAGATAGAGAGCAGGCCCTTGACAAAGTTCAAAAGATAAGCGAAGACGGGCAAAACTATTTCAGTTTTCAAAAATAAGATGAGGGCAACATTCAAAGGCCCAGGCCAATGTTGTTTCTGCCCAGTCATCTAGCAGCAACAGGGATAGTTTTCAAGAAAAGATAGTCTGGGAACTAATGCTGATTTGATTCCTCAAATCAGGGTAATCATTTAGTAATGAATCCTTTTGAAGCACTCTGCTTTTCTTTCCTCCCTCCCTCCCTTCCTTCCTTTTTTTTCTGAGGGTGTTTGTAATTATTAGATGGTTAGATCAGGGAAATGCAATGGGGCACAGTGTATTTGAATTTCCACATGGTGCGTAATAAAGTTTTTATGATATCCTTTTAAGTAACATGAAAAACTCTAGCTAAGGTAATGGCACAGTTAGGAAGGTGGACTTGTAACCACTTCAAGAACTGTGCCCAGGGCTTGCTGATTAATTCATTCCTGTTCAGCTTGTCACTTCAGGAGCTCTCCAGAGCCCCGAGATAAGGTTTTTGTCCTTGACTCTCTCCTGCTAAAACAAATTTTGTGAATACTTGAATGAAGGCATAGAAAACTCCTTATCAAATCTGTAGATGCCACTGAACCGGGAGGGGATGACAAACGAATTAGATGGGAGAAATCCTATCCAAAAAGCTCTCAGTGGGTTATGGTGATGCAATGCAACTTACAAGGCGAAAAACATAATGGGCCAAGTAAGCTTCCCCCAAGAAGCTCTACTGTGTCAGCACAGGGTGAGCGAGCTCTGTCTTGAAAGAAGCCTGAGTGAGCTTCAGCTGCTTCCTAGGGATCCATATTGTGCTCTAGCTCTCATTGGAGAGAAGCAATTTAGGGTTGCATTAATAGGAGTAGAGTGTGTAGAACAAAGAAGGTCAAAGTCTCAAATTCAAGGCTTTCTTAGTCAGGCCTTGCCTGAATCTTATATTCAGTTCTCAACACCTAGATTGAGGATGGAAATGGATAAACTTGATCATGTTCAAACCTCATCATGAGTATGATGTGTGGTGCTTAGTCGCTCAGTCGTGTCTGACTCTTTGTGACTCCAGGGACTGTAGCCCAAAAGGCTCCTCTGTTCGTGAGGATTCTTCAGGCAAGAATACTGGAGTGGGTTGCCATGCCCTCCTCCAGGGGATCTTCCCAACCCAGGGATCGAACCCAGGTCTCCCACATTGCAGATGGATTCTTTACCATCTGAGCTACCAGGGACGCATAAGAGTATAAGGGAGTATAAATATTCAGCCTGAAAAAAATTCAGAAGGTGAATATTCCCCATGTTCAACTCCTTAAGGGGCTGCCAACTGAAAGACACAATGTCTTGTGTTTAAAGGTTGGAATTAACAGCATAAGCAGGGGTCCTCTGTATATTGAGTCCTTCCCTACATTGAATTGGAGAAGGACAGCACAGCTGCCCAAAGTTGAAAATATGGTATTGTTAGGAAGGGAGTTCCCCAGCATGAGAGACACTTCAGCAGGTGCTGTATGTCAGCTTAGAGGAGTTGGGGAAGAAGGTTTTGGAATTGACTGAGCCATGGGAAATGATGACTCTACCAAGATCTCCACCTCTACACATCTGGATCTCCTTGACGATAGGAGGACCCGTAGTGGAAGGGGACAACCATCCTGTGGAGGAGGAGGCAAAGTAGGGGAGAAGCAGAAGAGGGCATCTTGGTGGTCACTGGTGACCTATGAGAGAGCAGCAGGTCGCCTTTCTTTCCTGCTTCTCCAATTATCTCTCGTCTCCACAATGATACGGAAAATCACTTCCAAAATTAAACCTCCATTGAGAGCACACATTAATAACACACCAAAGGACACATAAATTACACCTGTGAGTCATATCCCACTGCAGACAAGTACACTGATTAATGTCACATTCCAACAATATCAAGAGCACACCATAATTAAGCTACCACTGGCAACTTGAAAAGCTGCCCTAGATCACTATGGACACACATAGCAATCTAGATGACTAAAACCTGAAAAATCTCCCAGTTTGGAGTCATATCATTGTATTGGAGGATTAAAAGTGTGGGTTCTGGAGTCAAGCTGCTCTGGATTTAAATTCTGGTCCTACCGTATACCAGCTATGAAACCTTGAGTAAGTTGCCTAACCACAATGAGCCTCAGATTCCTGATAAGTAGAAGAGGAAGTTTATGTGGGGGGTTCTTGGCAATGTTAATTCAAAGAATGCTTGCAAAATGCTTTGCACAGACCATGTACCCAGAAAACGTCTCTCAGAGACATGAGTTCCTGTGTCTGAACATGGGTTCATGTCAAAAATCATCCACTGGTCCCAACAGTTAGCCTCACGCTTGTCACGTAGTTCTTAGTTCAAGTGGGCATTTCCAGTTATTTTTAAACTGCAATGTGATTGCTGTTTTGACATCATGATTACAGTACTCATTCGTGGCTGACTGGGTGAAACTCTCCCACCTAAAGTGAGAGGATTGTCATCTATTTTGATTCTCACTCTCAGTCTGGGAGAATGACTTAGAGTCAGCGTCCCACGTTCAACAAGTCAATCACCGGAATATGTCTGGTTCATGATGACTCGGTGAGGCGGTTGTGGGGTGAAGGACAAACACTGGCTGGGGTGTTGGCAGACTGTCAGAACTTGGAGCTCCACTTGAGATGGAGCTTCGGGCAATTCTCTCATCTTGACACATAATGGCATCTTCTGACTCCCAAGACAGCCCTCTAGACAGAATCAGCACTCTGTTGAGGAGAGTCACATTTTACCGAAAATATTTCCATCCATTCCTCTGTGCATATACACAGGCAGATATCCTAGCAGACAAGTTGTGTAGTTTACGGACACCTTCATTCACTTTTCCCCCTTTGACTTACCGTTTTCTTTCCCATTCCTCTCTTTTTCTCCCTCTTCCTAACTTCACCTTTCAATCCATCTCTCCAAACCTCAGGCAACCAGTGTTAATAATCTGAAGTGTGTCCCCCACACCTTCCTCAACGTTCATATGAAAGTGAAAGTGTTAGTAGCCCAGTTTTGTCCCACTGTTTGTCATCCCCTGAACTGTAGCTCACCAGGCTCCTCTGTCCATGGGATTCTCCAGGCAAGAATACTGGAATGGGTTGCCATTCCCTTCTCCAGGGGATCTTCCCAACTCAGGGATCAAACCTGGGTTTCCTGCATTGGCAAGTGGGTCCTTTACCTTCTGAGGCACCAGAGGAGTCAGCTCACATAATTATATATAAATATTCATTCTGTTACTCTTGACATTACAACTGGGATCATATTCCACATGCTTCTCTACATTTAAAGGCCCTTCCAGTAGACTGGTACATGATTTTTTACAATATGTTAATTATTTTTTTATGGCTGCCCTGGGTCTTTGCTGCTGCCCGGGCTTTCCTTTTTTCTAGTTGGAGTGCGCGAGCTTCTCATTGTCGTGGCTTCTCTTATTGTGGAGCATGGGGATCTAGGGCGCAGGCTCAGAGTTGTAGCAGGCAGGTTTAGTTGCCCTGTGGCATGTGGGATCTTAGTTCCCAGTCCAGGAATCGAAGCTGTGTCCCCTGCATTGGCAAGCAGATTATTAATCACTTGTATGTGGTTTTGTCACTGGTACATGCTTTTTTGAAAGGCTGCCTCACATTCCACCCTGGGAAGCAGAGATGCAGCAGAACTTGGAGCCACTCTTCTCCTGCTGGCCACTCACCTTGCCCTCTTGGGTCCAGATCCACTAGAGACTGCAGTGCCGTAAGCATCCCTGAAAGCACACAAACCCTTCATTTCTCGTGCTTTGATTTCAAAAGGTTGTGTTTCTACATCTCTTGATTCAGAGAATAAAACCAAGATATATGAATGGAGGGGTTTTGTCTGGAATCACACAGCTAGTAAGTGTCTGAAACATTTCAAAGCAAGCCCACTGGACATGATAGTGCATACTCTTTATTCTACCAGACACTCTACCCTCCTTCTAACTTCTTACTGCCAGAAATAAGTTTTTTGCCATCAAATGTAGTCAAGACTTGCCCTGAATCCCCCCACCACCCCCTAATACAGAGATGGTCAAGTGCCTGGCTATCACAGAGTATCATGGTGACCCTGGGTGGTAGGAATTCAAGGCAGATGAGGGATGCAATGCCAACATGTAGAAAGTACATAGGAGAGTCTTGCTGAAAATACTCCATCTGCTCAATAAACAGATATTGAATCTCGACAGTACTTCAAACTGGCAGGTGGGAGACTGCTCAGCCCCCTCTAAAGGTAGCATAAACAGCCTTGGGCCTCATTCATTTCTATCTTGGAGGATTTGATAGCCAGGCCCAGAGTCCCTGAGCATGTTGTCAAGGGGCTTCAAGGCCCTCGCAACTGGTTGGGCCAGAGTGACCAGAAAATTCTGTGACCCTGCTTCTTGCTTGAGTCACACTGTCCTCATCTGTGGACCTGCGAGAGGAGAGGCTTGCAGAACTGGGCCTGAGGGATCTTGGACTTCAAACCTGCCTCTCACCAGAGAGGAGAGTAAGGTGTGCTTAGCCACTCGGTCGTGTCTGACTCTTTGTGACCCCATGGACTGTAACCCGCCAGGCTTCTTTGTCCATGGGATTCTCCAGGCAAGAATACTGAAGTGGGTTGCCACGCCCCCCTCCAGGGGATTGAACTCAGGTCTCCTACATTTGCAGGAAGATTCTTTAAGGTCTGAGCCAGCAGGGAAGCCCAAGGAGAACAAGGTGCAGAACATCAAAGGGATGTTTCCAAAGTGTCCCTGGGAGCTGCTGGTGGCATTAGGGTGCCAGTCCAGGGCTCCTGGCCTTTTTGTTCTTTGTTCTCTGCTGTGGTCATTGGAACCCTGTGTCTGTGTGTGCCTGCTTTCTTTTCCCCACTACAAACCTGGATTGGCATACATGTACAGAGATGAAAATTGGCTATTAGGTCCCTGCAGACTTAGCCCTCCCACCCATTCAGTGACTTTGGGAGAATTATTTAACCTCTGTGGGTTAATAGCAATAACTAGTCCACTAGTGCTCTGGGGATTCCACAAGACAATGGCTTGAGAAAGCCTGACAGGAAACTGACCACATAGTACGCACTTAGTAAATGTGGGTTGTGTCTTTGGGCTCCCACTTGCTTCTTTGAATTCTTGCAAAACCTCCCTGAAATTCCCAAAGTCTCCAATACTGCTTAGTTTCCCCCAAACAAAAGCTCTCTTGACGTATGTAGAGATGCAGGCCCCTCTGTGAAGCGCTTCCAAACCCTCTTTCGCAGGCTTTCATCCGCTGAACCCCTGAGGGATTGCTGGCCTGCACTTAACTCCTCCAGAAGCAAGACTCTGCTGATCGCTTCCTGGTGAACAGCAATGAACTTGTCAAGAAACCAGCCAGAAGGGAGGTGGTGAAGGGCCGGGAGCGAGGCCGGCAGGTGTGCGGCAGGCGAGGGGGGCTGGCGCCATCCATCTTAATTCCTTGCTCTGTGTCCAAGTGCAAAGGGATTTGTGTCTACAAGGCTGTCTTCGCCAACCTCAGGGAAGAGGAGAAGTCATTTAATTTGAAATTTTTACGTCTGCCACAGGGGAAGATTCTGGGGCAATTAGGGATATTGTAATTTCTTATTAAGGTCAAAAAGAAATTACAGGTAGAGCCCACGAGTCACCTGCCAACACAGTAAAAAATGGAATTTCTGGGTGACTTGGTGTGGATGAGTCTCTGTGACCCCGCCCATAATGATTTAGGTGGCGGGGGGGAGGGGTGCCTCTGAAATACTCCCTCCTGCCTCTGAAATACTCACCTTTTTGGAAACCCAAGAAAATTAATTCCAAGCTCAGGTTATTAATTCATCCTGGCGTGTGAATAATTCATTGTGGCAGGAGCCGTGTCACATTTTCACGTTTTGGAGTGCACACCCTCTCCTGCTCTTGCCGTGGGAGCGATGGCATCCCCCCTTAGCCTGCCCAAGTGTGGACAAGACCGAGCGCTCAGTGGTCTACCCCCGAGGATATCAGAGCCCTGGGTGCAGCCCAACGCCTACCGCAAATCCAGTAGCCAGAGTGTAGGAGGCTGCAGTGACCCAAGGCGACCTACTGAAGTCAGGATGCTTCGTAAGGACCAGGGGGACTTGCTCGCCATGTTTATGACGGCATCGGGATGTGAAAGGAGTTCCTGTCGTGACCGAGTGCAGCTGCTGATTACAATTTGGTCCTCCGAGAGGTTCTCTGATGGACTGCCCATCAATTATGCATTTCCCCAACACACCTTGCAGGCTGGCTTCTCATGTTAGGGACATTTCTTGTCCGGTCGCCTCTGAGCAGGCGTCCCGACACCGCTCCTGGGAAAGAGAGAAAAGATGAGGCACTGCTGGTCTGTAGTCTCTAGGGAGCCCAGTGCCGAGGCTAAGTGGGACAAGGGAGGGGTAAGTTGCTTTAGGAACTTCTCTCTAGAACATGAATGGGGGCCATGGACCCTCCTCTGTTGAACCAGTGTGTCTCTGGGGCTCAACAGCGCTTTCCACACAAGTTCTCACTGAACTGTGCACTTAAAAAGGTCCCTGGGATGCAGATGCGCAAACGAAGCTGCTCTTTTGATAGATGAGGAATCTATAGATGAGGCTCAGGGCAAGGGTAGGTTTTCCTGGCTGGTTCTGGCTGGGCTTGAAATAGTCCCTACTCTGGTGGGCAAATAATTCCTGTATCTATTATTTCATCAAGGAGGATGTTCACCCCAACTCTGCTCATTTGTTAATTGTGGTCTGGTTCAGAGCCAGACCCAGTGCTGAGGATAAGGATCCTGGAGATGACTCAGATCCAGTTCTTGTGCTAAAGGAGCTTCTGCTCTTGAGTTGGAGGAAGACACCCAATAAGGTCTCTGTGGTGACAGGGTTGTGACAAGGGATGAAGACCTGTGAGAAGCGTGGTTCTCTGTTCATCAGTTCATCCCGCTCTCTTTCACTGAGCTTCAGCCACAATGACAGGTGGGTGCCCATCCCCTGGACAGTCTGCCCAGTGTGTGCGCTCCTACAACTGGGCACATGTCTGGCTTTTTTCATCCTCTGATCCTCTCGTCTAAACAAGCTTCTATTTGACTTCTGTCCTCCAGAGCACCCATCACAATTTGTAATAGATTCTTATTCATGCTGTCTCTCTATCACCAGGCTGCAAGTTCCCCGAGGAACTCACAGCACATCTAATTCATGTATCATTGTGGCCTATCATGTCTGTCGATGAAAACAATCCATAAACAGCCCATACTAAGAATAGAAAGTAGCTTTCCTTGCACAAAACTGAGGACTATAGCCTGGAAAATAACTCTGAGGAACTGCTCCAGAGAAGCAGGGTTTTCAGCACAGCTTTATGTCCTGTCAGAACAAAGAACATCGAACAAGTCAAGGATGCATTCCTTCAAGACTTCAAGAAAAACAGATGAGCACTTCCACAGCAAGTCAGTATGGCCTGGGCACCTGGGAAGGGAATCTTATCATCAGAGGAGGACTAGCACTGGTATTGCAGGAAGGGAGGCATTTAATCTTTATTTTCAACATGAACATTCTTTACTTCTGGTCACTGAACCTTTTTTTAAAATTGTTAAAGCAGATGTACAATGTATGTTTGATAGACCACAAAGAGGTTGTTTTAGTTAGTATAAAATTCAACTTAACTCGTATATAAGCCAGAATGACGCTCTCATACCTCAATAGGTGATGATTTCTTTGATCACATGACACAGTTGCATCTTAATAAATACTGAATGAAAGAATAACTGAACATAAGGCAGGCACCAAAAAGAGCGAACAGAAAGGTAAAATCAAGCAGCCCGAGGAGGTCCGAGGAGAGAGTACTGTGTCCAGCGGGGGGATCTGGGATGGCTTCATGGAGGAGGGGGCATTGGAGCTTTGGGGACTCTCAGGCTATAGCAGAGAGGTTTTGTTTTGTTTTTTAATTTGAAAAATAGGCTTTTTTAACAAGCGGTATTGTATGACATCCTATTTGGCATAATTGATTACAGCCAAGTTCGTGAATACAAATAAATAGGATTTTCCCTCATTCTTTTTTTTTCATTTTCTGTTCAGAGAAATCAGGAAATGGGAGCATTATGCTCAGAACTCTTCCATAGGCTCCAGCTGAGTCCAGGCTCCTAGTGCATTCAGCCTCTTAATACGTATATGGTCTCATGTGCAAAGACCTTTATGAAAAAAATATTCAGAGCAGCATTTCTGTAGGAAATCACAAAAGCATTGCAAGGGATCCTCCTGCCTCATTTAGAAGTTTGAGAACTACTTATTAATTCACAACTGGGGAAAGAGTCCTGCAACTAGGCTGTTTGTACATTAGCTGAGTGTCGATAAACTCGGGAAACATAGTAGTGGTTAGTAGATTTCCAGTTGTGCCTGGAATCTTAGTGTGAATTGTTGGGAGAAGGCTTGGGAAAGAGGGATAGACGGCCACAGGCTGTGGCAGACCTTCATACCACACCCCCTCTCCTCCTTTGAAAGAACATCTTTCCAAATACCATAATACTGGATCTTGCCAGATATTTGGTCAGCCTCTTTTCTCTGGGCAGTGCTGATGGGGAATAGCATATGCTTGGCCTTCTGCCTTGCTCTCATATACACACCCCAACACACATCCACATCACGCCCATTCATCTCTTTGACAGCAAGGGGAGAGAGGGGGCCTGATGCTTCTGGGGCTCAACATGCAAATGTGTAGCTAGGAGACTCAGTAGTTCTGGCCCTGCAGTCTCACAGAGAAGGGCTGGAATGATCACAGAGACCATGCGTGGGGAGGGAGGGGCCATTGCCCTTGCACCCTACTTATGGCCGTTTCCTGATGGCATGTGTGTCTGTTGGAAGAGGTTGGAAGTGATCTCGGGAAGAAGGAGTGCCTTTGTATCCAAGCCCAGCTCTGTCGCATACCTTGTGAATTCTCTGAACCTCAGTATCTTCACCTATAGAAGGACAACTCCTTAAAAGGATGGCTGTGACTTCCAGAAATTGGTGTAAAAAAAAATCTATCAACTGCCCCATCTCAGAAATCAAATGAAATTGGTTAAAACCACAGGAGGGGTCAAGGGGCGTGGAAATCATGGAAACCAATAACATAGGGAAACAACCAGTCAGTCTAGTTAAGAAAAGTAAAAGAGACAGAACAATACTCAAAATTAGGATTGGGAAAAGGAATGGGACCCTTGGTATTGTATGGACAGCATTATAAAACAAATATGAGGATGTATGTACCAACTGTGTGAAATATGTTGAAGTCACAATTAAATGCATGCTTTTCTGTGAAAATATAAAATTAAGTTTAAAAATGAAAATTTCATCAGGAAAAATCCCTTGGAAAAAGTGAACAAAGGTCAATGAATTATATTTCTAACCAGTTTGCAACTACAAAATCAAAGTAACAGACTAAATTAGTTTCACAGGCTGTTTTTTTCACCTCAAAAATTCAAGGAATAAGTCATTACCAAGCTATATAAAGTGTTTTAGAATGCTAAAAATAAAGATGAAGCAATACCCAGTTCATCTTCCAAGCTAGAATATTCCTAATAACCTTGTTTGACAAAGATACAAAAAATCCCAAATCTACAAAATAATATTACCAGTGAATTTACACATAAAGATTTTAAGTAAAGTATGCATGTATATAAAATTTCAGAAATATATTAACAGAATAATGAACCATGATTATGTAGGTATAATCTGTGTATGGTAAGTTTAAAAATCAATCAACACAATTTATCAAGTTAAAAATAATAAAACATAATTGCACCTTTATTATCTTGTTAAAATACAGTTATATAAAAATTCTGAAAAGAAAAATTACTAAATTGAATTTCATCAAAACAAACCAAAAAAGAGAAATAAAAACCTATTACTCTTTAGTAAATAGCATTGAGATAATGAAAAGATGAACCACAGATTGATTGAAAGTCCTGCATCTGATAAGGATATATATACGGAATATATATATATAGTGAAAGTTGTTCAGTCATGTCTGACTCTTTGCGACCCCATGGACTATACAGTTCATGGAATTCTCCAAGCCAGAATACTGGAGTGGGTAGCCTTTCCCTTCTCCAGGATATATATATATAATATATATATAATATAAAACTCTTACAGCTCAATAAGAAGGTAAACAACACTGTTAAAAAAAAAAAAAAAAAGGTAAAATATTTGAACAGAACTCTCACCAAAGAAGATATACAAATAGCCAAAAAGCACATGAAAAAACAGGCTCACCCACCACCATTACTATTAAGAAAATGAAAATTAAAATCAAAGTGAGATATCATATTTTGGAGAAGGAAATGGCAACCCCCTCCAGTATTCTTGCCTGGAGAATCCCATGGACAGCGGAGACTGGCAGGCTACCGTCCATGGGGTCGCCAAGAGTGGGAGACAACTCAAGTGACTGAGCACACACACATGCATGAGATACCACTTCACATCTACTAGAATGACTCTAATCAAAAAGACTGGCAATGCCAAGTGTTGAAAAGAATATAGAGAAACTGGAAGCTTCTTAGATTGTCAGAATATAAAATGGTACAGTTTGATAGTTTCCTAATCAAGTCAGACACGTACCACACAGACCAACAATTCTACTCCTGAATATCTTCCTAAATGAAATGGAAACACATGTCCAAAACAAAGACTTGTACAAGACTGTTCATAGCAATGTGACATATAATAGCTCAAAATTGCAAATAACTTAAAAGTCCATCAACCAGCCAAGGGGTAAACACACTAACACATTCAGACAGAGAATACTCTAAACAATAGAAAAGAATGAATGCCTGATACACATGACAACACACGGGACCTCAGAAGTGTTATGCTAAGTGAAAGACGGCAGATAGCAGATACTATAGACTATATATCACAGGATACCATTCATGAGAAATTTGTAGAAAAGAGACTGAAAGCAGATCAGCATTTGCCTGGGGCTGGGGGTGAAGCAGAGGCTGATGGCAAATGGACACTAGAGAGATTCTGGGGGTGATGGAAGAGTCCAACAGGAAAGTTCTCTAGCCAGAGGGAATATCATCAAAATCTTGAAATTGAGACAGGATGAAATATTGTGGACTGGACATAACTTCCTGCTCGGCATAAGCAGAAAAATGGAGCGAATACATGAAACAGTTCTTCCCAAACGTGGGGCAACAGGCACCACAGGATCTCTGAGAGAAAATATGAGGGGAGTCCTACAGGCACCTCAGATTTCTACCTGTGGTCACCTCAGCTTTCTGCCTAGAGGCAAGTTCTGACTACAACATAGGGAGGAGAGGTCCAACAGGACTCACCGTCTTGCTGAATTCAAGGGGTGGAGAAGGAAGATGGGAAGGTTGACACGACTGGAAGTTGCTGGACGTATTTCTGAAACAGAGTAAAAGAGCTCCAGAAATCTGAAGAGGAGTCTCCATGGGTCTTAGTAAGTATGGGGCCTTATTGCATAGCGTGAAATTCCACAAAATCATGTAAACAGTGAATAGGGGCTTGGAAGCTGTATAATTCCTGGTATTTACACAGGGCAGGGTAATGTTTGAACACTGACAACAAGAATGATGAGTCCTCAGCAGTCACATGGACTTTCAGTGGGATCTCAGAGGGGTCACATCTGGCTATTCAGGCTGAACTATCCCTACAGTGAAGGCTACTCTAGATCTGCCCTAGCAAATCTCAGAAATAGACTGAATGTGATCAAACAACCTGTAAGTAGCTTAGCCGCTCTCTGGGACAAAAACCAACTCCCTTTAAAGGAAGATGATAAAATCCAGACAATCAACAACATAAAATTCACCATGTCCATCATCCACTAAAACTCACCAGATGCACCAAGAAGCAGGAGGAGAAGCAGACTGTGAAAAAGGAAAAGCCTGTCAATACAAAAGGGATGAGAAATAGCAGAGGTGGTGAAACTTGCAGACAAGGATGTTAAAACGATTATCATGTTCAAACATTTAAAGGAAAGTAGGAACAGAACAAGGAAAGAAGTAGAAGTTATAAAGAAGGAGCAAATGGAACTTCTACATTAAAAAAAATACAATATCTGAAATGCATATTCCACCAGATGAGATTGATAACAGATTAGATGCTGTAGGGAGAGAGATCAGTGAACTTGAAGACTTAGCAAATGAAGTTATCCATGGTGAAGCACAGATATTCAAAAATAGCAGAACCTTGGTGTGCTGGGAGATAATATCAGACAGCCAAACATAACCACAAAAGGATGGGAGGCAAAACAATATTTGGCAAAAAAAAAAAAAAAAAAAAAAAAGCACTGGCTGAACACTTCCAAATTTGAGGACGTTTATAAACCCACAGACCCAAAAAAACTCAGCAAACCCTTGGCAGGAAAAATACAAAGAAAACCAAACCACAATACATTATAATCAAATTGCTGACAAAAATAAAGGAAAAACTGCAAAGCAGCTGGGGGTGGTGGGGTGGGGGGCATGTCATACGCAGAAGAACAAAAATTTGCCACCCTTTTGGAGGAGTAAGTAGAGAGAATCCCACACACAGAGGAGCCTGGTGGGCTGCAGTCCATAGGGTCATGGAGTCGGATACTAGTGAGCACAGGAACAAGAAAAGAGAGGCTGGAGAGATGCGCAAGACCAGATCATACCAGTTCGGAGAGCCTCGAGCCTTGTTCAGTAGGCAGTGGGAAGCCGGGGAGGGCTTACCCCGGGGGATGACACCTTCAGATCTGGGCTCAGGGAAGGGCACTCTGGCTCATCGCAAGGACTGTCAGCAAGCCTAGATAAGGTGTTTGTGGAATGGGGAGTGACAATGAGGAAAGACTCAGGGCACCTGCACAAGAGGTACTTAGAGCGTGAGGTCTCCTAGGCTTGGGTATGGTCCTGGGCCATGGGAGGTAGAGCCTTGGAAATAGGTGCACAGGGGAGGAGAAGGTTTGGGGGAGGATTTGAGTTCGCTATTAGGCAGAACCTGTTCGAGCTGCTGTGATGGCATCTCTGGGAAGGTGGGAAGACAAAGTCCAGATGTGGGCTTTGCTGAGATGGCAGAGATTGGGGTTTCTCCAGCTGAAGTGCATGTGCCTCGCTCTGTCACCTGGAAACCTTGTTAAAATACAGACTCTGACTTAGTAGGTGTCTTGGTGTCTTGTAGGAATCGATATTTCTAAAGAGCGTCCTTGATGGTGATGGTTTGGAGACTGCACTTGGAGGAGCAAGAATGTAGAACACAGCCATGTATGAGAAATTTTTTA
The DNA here is from genome assembly GCF_963930625.1 of Muntiacus reevesi. Lineage (NCBI taxonomy): Eukaryota > Metazoa > Chordata > Mammalia > Artiodactyla > Cervidae > Muntiacus > Muntiacus reevesi. Next base: position 113,346,710 of record NC_089250.1, read on the forward strand.
GTTATTAATTTTTTTTCTTGTTCTCACCCCAAATCAGTATTTGCAGAAGCAGTGATGCTCCCTCTAAAGAAAGCAAATAGAAAAAAAAGAAAAAAGCTCCATCCTCTCTATTGGCCACCGCCATCCCCTGGAAGACACAGATCAGGGAACTGGCTGCCTTCCAAATTTCCCTGCCAGGCTCACTCGCTCTTAAAATACCCTCAGTCACAGATGCTTCTAGAATGTGAGCTGACCTGGAACACTCTTCGTCAAGGGCAGCAAAGCTTTCAAGTGGTTTCCTGGAACAAGAAAAAGAAAGCGCGCGAGAGAAAAGAAGGTTTCTGAAAATGAGACTTAGCAGCTCACACAAGTGGCCCCAGAGAGGCTGGATTCCTTGGAAAGAGCGCCGACTACCTACCTCAGGCACCTCTCTGAACCTTAGTCTTTTCACCTATAAAGTGGGGGCTGTAGCAGCCTCCTTTCAGAGTCTTCTGAGGAGGAAGGGGCTCCATAGGTAAACTAGTGGGCCGGGGCGTGTGCACAAAGAGCACGCAGTAGGTACAGCCCCTTCCGTGTTCTAGAGCCTGAGCTGCTTCCGAATTGCCTGGTCCGGAGCTCAGCTGCACCCAAGCCTCACTCTGGTCCCTTCGCTTAGTACAGATTACTACCCACAGATCACCTATTACAGATGATTCTCAAACACCTTTCTTAACCTCTGGACCATTTATGGAATGAAGATAATGCCAGTCACCTCACAGGCATGTGACAAGGACTAAACGAGTTTGTGTTTGCAAAGCACCTAGAACAACCTCCACACATAACAGGCATACAATTTGCCTTGGCGGCTTTCTCCAGCTTCCTCTGCTGGACACATTGGGTTGAGAATTCACAACGACCCCTGTATAGTCCTCCAGTTATTTTTAACAGAGCATAAGTGGCTTGCCATTCTCTCTTCTTACATCTCTCCCGTTCCCCCTTTGACAGGCCTCCTGCAAACCCACCTACACAGGGGCTGTGAAATCCAAAAGGGTAAACAACCCTCTGTGGAGATTAGCAGATGACAACACAAAGCGGAGACATTTTCTCCCCAGGAGTCCCCCAGGGCGTCACTGCTGTGTGGCTGCCGCCCGCCCATCTCCCTTCCCCGCGTCTGTGCACACCCACCCCTGCCCGGCTGCCTAACAAACTCTCCAGTTGCCAGAGGCCACCTGTTGTGACCCTCCAGGCCCAGGGCAAAGGAAGTGCCCACTCTGTGAAAAAGGAAATCGAGGTGTGTTTACCAGACACCAGGAGGCACCAAAGCTGACCCTCGGGCTCTGAGCACATGGCCAGGTGAATCCCCAGCTCTGCGGACAGGAAGGGCAAGCTCTAAAGGGCATCAAGGGCACAAGTCTCCAGCGGGGGGCTACCTGCCTCAATGGCACTGCCAAGTAAGGTCCTGCTTCCCCACACAGGCCCCTGTCCACATACAAGTCTTCTCTGTGCACAACTGGTCTGGTTGACTCAGACCAAGCAAGGAGGGCAACAAGGAGAAAGCCAACCCCAGAAACTCCTGGGGAGTCCATGCCAGAACCCTGGCTGCTGCCCCACCCCCGGGAGGACAAGGGGAGGGCTGAAGAGCCCAGCCGTGGGCCATCCCACGCATGGCAAGGCGCCCGATGACACTCTTTCCGGAATAAGTCATCTGAATTTGGATGCCCACAGGGACAGCTTTAAGAGAAGCCATTGAGTTGCTCTGGGCCTTGGGAATTTCTTTGAACAAACTGACCAACCACCATCCTTGACAGTACTGAACTGAAACGTAAGATGACAGAGGTCTCTGGGGTGGGGTGCAGTAACTGGGGAGACTTTGTGAGGCTGCTGCACTTGAAAGCCACCGAGGACCCAGATAAACTGTCAACTCACACTCATCATCCTTCCTGGACCTGTTGATCAAGACTTCTAACTCCTCCCCGTAGGCCAACGTGGCACCGGTCCCCCAAAGTTGGCCCCTGCCAGGCACTGCAACCTACACATGAGGACCGGACAGGGGTTAATGACACATGATCAAGACACTCGGGCCCTTTGTCCTGGGAGAGAGTTGTGACTTCCTCCTGGATTTGGGCACCTTGTGACTTCAATCCATAAGGGATGGAGGGAGGGCTTTATCGAAGATCTGGGTCTTGGGGGTCTTCTCCCACGCCCAGAACAGTAGGTATATTTATTTATAAATACCTAGAAATATGTGCATCATACAAATAGCCCCAGGGAAAAAGAAATACCATTTGTGGTCTTTTGGCATCTAGCAATCCCTCCCACTCTGATTTCCTTTTATTTCAGTATAAAAACCATGCAGAAAAGTGAGCAGAGCTGTGAATGAGCACAAGTGTCACACTCACACAAGAGGCTCGGACTCCATTCATTTTTAAACAGCTTGATTGAGGTACAATTCACCAGCCAGATAATTTACCCACTTCAAGCGTACAACTCAATGATTTCTGGCATATTTAGAGGGCTGTAACATCAGTATAATCCATTTAAGAAACTTTTCATCACCCCAAAAGGAAACACTGAATCCTTTAGATGTGACCCCTTCATTCCCAACATTCCTTTTAGCTCTTGGAAACCACCAATCTACTTTCTCTCTATAGATTTGCCTACTTTGAACTTTCACAGGAATGGAATCATACAGCATGTGGTATTTTGTGTTTGGCATCCTTCTTTTATCACATTCTCAAGGTTCAGCCATATTGTAACATGTATCAGCACTTCATTCCTTTTTATGGCCAAACAATATTCCTTGGCCTGGATATATCCCGTTTTATTTTTCCACTTATCAGCTTCCCATTTGGGTTGTTTTCACATTTTGGCTATTGTGAATTATGCTGCTGTGACTGTGATCAATTATACAAGTTTCTTTGTGGGTATATACCTACATTTCTCTTGGTTGTATACCTCGGAGTGGAATTGCTGAGTCATGTAGTTTAACTTTGCCAATTTCTTTTTGAAGAACTAGTTCTTTTCTACTATCTAGAGTCTCATGGGCTAGTAACTAAGGCTCTACTGATCCATTCATTGGGCATGTACTGACCCAAACAAAGCCCACCTTTCTTAGTTCTGACCCATTTCCAGCTTTCCTGGTGATTCCAAATCCTCGAAATCCTTCCAGCAAATCCGCTGTTGGCTGGGTTATCCTGAGCTGTTTTTCACTGCTTGTGTCCAAAGCTCTCAGGCTGTTGGCCCCTCTCAGACTCAGAGCATGCAGGCAGCTTTGATTAGAGAGTGGCATGACGCAGCAGACAGGCCCCAACATCATACAATGCCGGAGTGTTCGTGACACCAGATGGCCAAAGTCTAGGTGAGGAACCCAGAACAATCCACCAGGTCCAACTAGAGCGATCCTAGTAAAAAGTCTTACATGGACCGTGAAGCTCATATCTGATCCCAGACACACAATAGACACTTCAGGGTCTGGCATCACATCCCTACCTCTGACTCATTCTTTTCGTTCATTCACCCGTTCACTTAGTCAACTAGCTTTTATTGAAAGACCTAGTTTCTTGTAACTACTCTCTGAGCTCTGGGTATACAGTAAAGAAGACAGATTCTGCTCACAGGAGTCACCATCTCCTCGGGGCCGAGGCAGACAAACGGAGTACCGTAGAACATGATGGTGAGTGGAGGGCTGAGTTAAGAGAACAGGGGAGAGATGGGGAGTGAGGAAAACAGAAGAGGCGCAGGTGTCACGTGTTTTCATGCTCGTCTCACACCTTGGCTCACTGACTGCTTCGGCCACTATAGCAACACTCAGCTGCTTCCCTGACAATTCCAAATTTCAGCTGCTCCACGGACTCTTGTATCCAGAGCTTTTCCCAGAGCCTCTGCCACTGATCTGTGAGCCGCTCAGCCACACTGGCCCCCATATAAGAGGGGTCAACACTCTGCCTGGGGCAACCCCACCAGTTGGGGACATAAGGTACTGGAGAAACATTCCTATGTTCTATCAGGGCACAAAATTCTCAGGCACTTTTCAGCAGCCTGCTCAGAGCTGTTAGCAGCTCAGTGACACATTCATGGCTTCTCCTTTCCTGTTCTACTCTTTCCAGCCCCTCTCCCCCACCCCCCACCGAGATCATTCCCCCCAGTAAATACCTGCCTGCAAGTCCTTACCTAGGAGCTAGTTGAGGGAATGAGGGGGTAGGGGTACAAGCCAAGAGAGGCAATTAACCCTGTCTTGGGAGGGCAGGAGGAGGTCCTGGAGGAAGTGACTCCTGAAACCAGAGTAGGGGGAGGCTGGGTGAGGAAGGAGATGAAAGGGGCTCCACAATCCTGGCCGAGGGGGGAACCCCAAGGGCAAGGCTGCCGCTGCAAGAGAAAACTGAGTGCTTGCTTCCTTGAGCTGTGAGTGGTTCACCTGGGGGCTGAAGGCTGATGAGAGGGGATGTGGTGGGGGCGGAGCGACAAGTGCTAGATTGTGAAGCTGGGGACCCTGATCTGCAGGCACAGAGTATAAGAAGAGAAGGCACAACCTCCCTACTCCTAGGGTACAGTACCCACCAAGCACCTCCACTGTCACAGAGCTCCCTGGGGCTGCTACCAGGGTTTTCCCAGCTCTTGATGGAGAAACTGAGGCACAGAGAAATGAAGTCACGTTATGCACACACAGCGATGGACACATGCAGCTAACACATGGTGGAGACAGGTCGTAAACAAGGGCCAAGGGTTCCAGAGGCCACGCTCTTCACCACCAGTGTGCGCTGCCTCCTTCAGCTGAAGAGAAGAGGTGAGGTTTGGGCTGGCCCCACCTTCTCTTCCTCTGTTTTCTTTCCCTTGATCAGGGGTTCTCAACCCCAGGCAGCGTTGCTTTCAGGGAATGTTTGGCAAAGTCTGGAGACATTTTGAGTACAACTAGTGGAGGAGGGTGCTGCAGGCCTCTAGTGATCAGAGGTTGGGGGGGCTGCTAACCCTGCCCCCACAACACACAGGACAGCACTAACCCCACCCTCCCACAGCACACAGGACAGCACCCCATGTCCAACAACCAAGAGTCATCCAGGATGAAATGTCTGTCTTGTGGAGGAGAACTGTGCCCATCTCCTCTCTCTGCCTCCTCTCCTCCCGACCGGATGACAGCTGAGTGATGGTGGGAGGTCAGGACCACAGGAAGAGGAGAGGGGGACAGGAAGGCACCCCCCCATCCAGTGCTCACTGTACTGCTTGATGCTTTCTTGCCCCTAATGCTGGTCGGGGGGAGGGGGCTCCCTGTTACTGAGTTTACCACCTCCAATGATTCCATAAGAGAGACACACTAATGGATGAAAGCGTCCTCTGTGGATCCTGTATGTTTCCGGCAGGTGGGAGAGCCCTTCAGGCCTCCCAGAACTGTGTGGAATTGGCTTTCTGAATTAGGGGATCAAAACTACCCTGGAAATTCCACTGCGGGGGTCACCAGAGCAGTAAAACCCAGATCTGGAGGGTTAGATGCTGGTGCCGGCTTCCCGCTCTAGAGGTCGGAAAGACCTCCAATTGAAACCAATTGACTTTTTCATGAAACTGACATTTTTGACATTTACAGCAAAGTAAAGAAAAACAGAGCCTGGAGTGGGAGTTGCAGAGTGTTAGCCCAGACAGAGCAAACAGGAGCTGGGGGATGGGGGTCAGGCCCTCTGCGAGAAGGAGCTGCGGGAGCCCCACCATCTCTCCTGCAAGAAACATTTCCTCTGGTAACAGGAGGATACCCGCCCAGTGGCTCAGCCTCTCACTTTCATGGAGTGGCAGTATCAGGGCACATGGTGTGACAAGTGCAAGCAAGCCTGACCTTCCTAGAACACCTATCCTCGGGGCCAAGCCACTGCTCTGTGACTGCACCTGGGAAGGTCTGGACTCTGCAGGGAGCCCGGCCACACCCACCACACCACCCACCTGCTCAGCCACAGCCCAGGAGTCACACCAACAATCCAGGGTATACACAGCCACAGTCCCAGAGTCCCAGATCCAGCAGACAAACTCATGATCCTCTAGTCTCTGTTTGGCACTACTAAAGATAAACAGAGCCAGATATTAGTGAATGTGATCAGGAATGTGATCAGGAGAGATTTTAATCAGTAATAACTATTGCAAGAGGGAGTAAAGTCCAGGGTGAACAAGCTCGTTTCTATACTGAGGTGGCTGGGTGTTTTAAAGGGAGAACCAGGGAATGAAGGGTGGGGGTGGGGGGAGGTCAGTGAGCAAGAGGCTCAGAAGAGTCAGGAAAGTGAAGCATTACAAAACACAGGAAGGAGATGTTGGTCCACGTGAAACCTCCAGGGTTGGCTAACTGGCCTTATGGAGGTTAGGCTAGGAGGTGTCCCATTTCTTCAGGTGATGGCTGGGACAGCCAGTTCTTTTGGCAGCCTTGAGTTTTCCCATGTCGGCACTTTGAGAGGGGTCTACCATCATCCTAAGGATGTGGCCCTGAGCTGTTAGAAACTATGTTAGTGTCTGTTGAGGTCTTTATAGGCCAAGGGTAAGGCCTATTGCACAAGAGGGCTCAGAGAAGGCTGGCTGAGGTTTGGTGGAGGAGCGTATCCTTGTCGGTACCCAGAAGCTACCAAAATAGCTGAGCATCCTGCCATGGCAGCATGCCTTCTCAGACTTCGTGGGCTCTGTGTACATCCATGTGTTCGCCATGATAAAGGATCCTCATCTCCGCCTGGCCTCTTGTGCCCCTTGTGCAGGCTGTGGTCCCTCGAGACCAGCCATCCCTTCATCCTGGGCAGGTCATGTCCTCAGGGCGGGCATGAATTGGCACGTCTCTCCTCCCTGGTAGCTGCATAGGTTTGCCTATTAAGCATTGCTGTTGTTAGATACAATAATAGCCCTCTTCATAAGATAGATGTTTCTCTTCTGAGTCATGGCAGGAATGAGGGAAATCCAGAGTTCCCACCACAGGCTTCTTTCCATCAAGGTTCCTCCTGTCCTGTTGCCCAACCATGAGTGGTCTCCACTTCTAAGACCACGTCAAGGTTCCAGAAGGCTGGTACAGCACCAGCCGACATGACCAGATTCCAGCTCACGGTAAGGGAGGAGAGAAGACCATGTCAAAGAGGAAGCAAAGGGCTTTCCAGAAGCATGCCATGTTCCAGGAAGGTCCTGGAAGTGACAACACCACTCCTCCACTTTTATCTCCTTGATGAGATCTTTGTTAAGCATCAAGGGAGGCTGGGGAATTTGGCCTTTCATTTGGTGGCCAAGTGCCCAGATAGAAGTTAGGAGTCATATTATCAAGAAAAGGAAGAGAAAGTGTATTAGGAGATTAACTACGGGCTTTGCCATGATGAGTGGCTTGAGCCAGGGTCTCCCCCTACCAAGCCTGCCAAATTTTTCTCTCCCTGGGCACAGTGGAGCAAACGTTGGTACCAAAATTTGGTTGTTAGGGTGACAGGAATAGGAAGCCCCACTCAGACCCCCACATCTCAGCCAAATGCTCCCAGCCTCTCTGTAGAGGCCAGTGCTGGTGGCAAGTGCTTTCTCGCCAGGAATCTCTAAGGCAGCTCTCTGAACCCTGTGTTCCTCTGGCCCTGGGCTCTGGCTCTCCTGAGCACTCCAGGAGCCCAACTCTGATACCAGTCCACCCCTCTGGGCCCTCTGCCTGGAATTCCTCCCCCAAAACTTTCCAGCTCAACAATCTTGTCCTCTTGAGCCTTCCCTGGCCTGGTCTACATTTCGTCATCCTCATCAACCTTTTGTCTTCTCCCTCTCCTGGTCTCCCCCTACTGTCATTTAGCTCATCTGATTCATTCTCCGTCTCCCCACTCTGTAACATAAACTCCAGCATATAGAGATTCTGGCTCAGTGGTAAAGAATCCTCCTGTGAAGTAGGAGATGCGGGTTTGATCCCTGGGTGAGGAAGATCCCCTGGAGAAGGAAATGGCAACCCACTCCAGTATTCTTGCTTGGGAAAGAATCTCATGAACAGAGAGGAGCCTGGCAGGCTCTAGGCAATGGGGTCACTAAAGAGTTGGACATGACTTAGCAACTAAACAACAACAACAACATAGAGATCCTGCCTGTTTTGTTCCCCGTGGCATCTAGAACAGTGCCTAATGCCTCAGAGGTGATCAAGAAATGTGTTTGAATGACTGGATGGTGGGTGGGTAAGTGAATGAGTGAATGAGTGAATGGAACACCTTATCCTTATGCTCACCAGCCCATGTTCGGTTTTCCTTGCTGCAGCCCTGCCTGATACCCCATCAGTTCTACTACCAAGACCCTCTCCCACCCAGCTGGCTCTCGAGTAAGTCTAGTTGGCTGTCTGTGTAATGCTACAGGCAGCCAGGGGAACCTGAAGGAGGGGGACTCTTGGCTCCCCTAAATCTGAGGTTTCAGGCTCTGGTCTACAAAGCACCAGCTGGTTGGTAGGGAGGAAGTGACTATTGACTCCTAGCTCCTAGTTTCATGCCTACTTCAGAGGACTGGACTACTGTTTTCCTTTGGTCATTGGGAGGGGCTCAGAGATCATGCATGTCTGACCCTAGGACACATGGCATGTTCTGATGGTCCCCTCCTCCTCTTCAGTGGCCATGAAACCAACCTTCAGCCTCTTGCTGATGTTTCGTGATTGTTTATCCAAGAGAAAGGACCAGGGCATGTCCTAGTCCTTTGCTTTAGTGTCTCAAGAAGGGACGTTGGGACTTTTAGGCTTGATTTCTGTGGAAAGTACCCAGCACTTGGAATCAGTGCAGCAAGACACAGATCACCCCGTTCACTGTAAGACTTTGTACAGGTGAAAGTGAAAGTGAAAGTGTTAGTCACTCTTTGTGTCTGACTCTTTGTGACCTCATGGACTGTAGCCCAATAGGCTCCTCTGTCCATGGGGATTCTCCAAGCAAGCATACTGGAGGGGGTTGCTATGCCTTCATCCAAGGGGTCTTCCCGACCCAGGGATTGAAGTTGGGTCTCCTGCAATGCAGGCAGATTCTTTATCACCTGAGACCCCCAGGGAAGCCCTTGTACAGGTAAATGCCCACCTAAAGACTCCTACTCATCCTGGAGACCCCCACCCACCCACTGACTTTCAGCACCAATGTCCTCCCCGTCCCCTCTCCCTTACCTAACGAGTTAGAACCCCCTCTTCCTCTCATGGCACTTTGTACTTTCATTTGACTGTGGAGAGCTTTTAGTGCATTTATCCACTCATCCATTCATCCATCTATCCATTCATCCATCCGTTCATCCATCCATCCATCCATCCATCCATCCATCCATCCATCTAGTCAGCAAGCATTTTCTAAGTACCAGTTACTACTGGAGAGAAAGAAACAAACAAGGGTATGGACTTGGCTCCTGGGGACCTCAGCCCATAAAAAGCAATATCCATGAAGTGGGGCACATGGGAGTAAGCAAGAACAGGCTGGCCAAGGGAGACACTGACCTTAGCCTTCTATGAGCCTTAGGAAACTCCTCCCGGGCAGGTGGGCTCAGGGTTCTGAGAGCCTAGACATCAGGGGAGGAAGGGAGATGGACCTCTAGCGAAAAAGTGAGAGGAGTGAACATTGGGGAGAATATATTAGTGACACAAAGTGGTTGCTTCAAAAACAGTCAAAGTGGCAGGGTGAATTAAATGAAGAGTGATCAAAACATTATGCATTACAGGTATCCCCCATTTTTCGAAAGTTCACTTTACACCACTTCAATTTACAAAAGACTTACACTAGTACCTATTTTCACAAAAGAAATCCAAAGAGGATTTTCACCTTTACGAGAAAAGGCAACAAGCGCACACAGTGCTCAGTGATTGCGTTGCAGCGAGCTGAGCCATTACAGAGGCAGCAGGCATCCTGGGCAGTGAGAGGGCACCGCCAAGCTCCTTCTGCAAAACTGCACTCTGTCTCAGCATCAAGCCGCCACCGCTTTGAACTGTGTCTGCGAGCATCTGTGCTTCATCTCCGTCTATTTTGTGCATCCATTAGCAAGAGGTGTCCTAAAGTAACTGTTTCTTCATTTTATGCCATTTCGACTTATAAAAGGTTTTGTAGGCTGTAGGAATGCTCTACTTTTGGATAGTGGGAGTCACCTGCATAGAGAACTGTGTTACATGCCATACACACGCTATTTCACTGAATTCTCTAGTCTTGTATGAGGGTGATGAGGAAACAGGTGAGCAGTTTCTAGGAACGTATCAGGGTTGCACAGCTAGCATAGGGCAGCATCTAATCTCATCCCAGGAACGGCTGACTCCATGGTCCTTGCTCTCACTTCTGGGCTGTACCGCCAGCCACCAGGTGGTCCATCATGGAGCAGGGAGGCGTGGGAGAGAAGGGGCAGGGCATGGTGCCCAAGGCAAAGGGGAGAGAGCCACTGACTCTCTTCTACTGAGTAGAAGAGAGTCACTTCTGTACTGGGGCTCTCAGAAAGCATAAAGTAGGATTTCATTCATCTCTAGGCTTTCAACACCCAGCACATTGCCTAGTACAGAGAATATTTGCTGAGTGACTAAAAAATACCTCAGGGAGTTAGTGAATGAATAAAGCAATGTGGTGTTGTTAGACTTTGAAGTCAAACTATACTTATTAGGATTAGATTTAGCAATATGTGACAGAAAGCCCCATAGTGCTTTAAGCAAAATGGTAATTTATTAGATTTTCTATAAAGAAGCTCATAGACAGACAGTCTGGAATTGGTTTAGCTTCCAAAAAGTAAAGAACTAAATCTTCAATATTGCTGACCGACCCATGATTCTAGAATGTGGCTCCTAGTGTGTAGTTTACCTTGACACCCAAAAAAGGTGCTAGAGCTCCAACCATTGCATCCCCATTCCAGGTAGCTAGAAGCAGACAAGGAGTAGAATCCACACTATCCTTTTTAAGAGACTTCCTAAAGTTACCATACAACTTCTGCTTATACCTCACTGGCTAGAACCTAATTACATAGTCCACTTCAGCCCCAAGGAAAGCCAAAAATAGTCCTTTAGCTGGAGCCTTTGCTGCTTCGAGTACAAGCTGTTATCAAGGAGAACGGGGAGAATGGATGTTGTGGAAAGCAACCAGCAACCTCTGTCACTAGAAGTGAGTGGCTTTGTGCAAAACTGCATGCATATGGCATCTCTTCCCAGGGAAGGAAAGGCCCCTTCACCTCCTGGGGAAACAGTTATCTTAGGGAACTCCAGGAAGAGCAGGACCTGGCAAGTATTTGAGGAGATTACATCTGCCTGATAAATGGAAGCCACTGAACTCCAGCGAATGCCGTGAGGACAGAAAATAGGAGCTCTTGGCTGGGTCTGGGTGCTGTCCCCGGCAGCGAGGCCTCCTTATCACCGCTGGATCAGGGCCTGCTCAACAAGGCCCATTAAAGAGACTGGACTTGGATTCCATCGGTGCCCCAGGGCCAGGTGTTTAGAAACATCTGCTTTCTGACAGAGAAGATAAAAAGGCCTGGGCCAGAGGATTCTTTCCTGGGCTGTCTGAGCTAAGAAGTTTGCACTGAAGGTGGGTCTCAAGACCCCTGGTCACCTGCAGAACTCCCAACTTGGCACATGCAGGCTGGTCAAGTTCAAAGGCACCTTCCTCAAGGGGATAAAGACACTAGGCAGAGGTCATCATGAGGAGGTAGAGCTTTGCCCACTCCCTGAGCCCAAAGCTGGTAGGGCCCGTGGAGCAGAGCCAGGAAGCCCAGGGGGACAGTGTGTTGTGCCTGAAGCAGGAGCTGCAACGGGGAACACGTACTCTTGGCAGCAATGCTCTCAAAAAGATGGAGCAGCGGGACCAGGGTTTGTACCTGGCTCCCTGACACTGCCAATTCTGAGTCTCTCTTGGGTAAAGTCAAGACTATCATCCATGGGCCAGGAGTAGAGGGGGGAGTGTTCACTTTTTCTTCTTCTCCCTGGGTCCTTGGGTCCCCTACTGTTTCAGCCAAAGGCCATCTCCTGTCTGTTCCACAGTTAAATCTCGGTATAATCAGAATTTTGAATTGTCCTCTGTTTGTTTCCTCAGGGGAGACAAAGTAGGCTGTATTATTGTGCCCACTTTGCAGATAAGCAAATCGAGGTACAAAGAGGGTTCAGACATCTGTCCAAGCTCTCTGTCAGAGTCTAAGGGGATAAAGCTGAAACTGGGATCTGTCTGTCTAACATCCAAGGAGGAGGCTCTCACTAAGGCAAGGGAACTTTTGGGAGAAGAGTTCCTCTCCTAGCGGTGCCCACACCCATTCGCCTCTGTCCCTAGAAGTCCAGATTTAGCCGAGATGATTAATAAGATGTGGTCGGCACCCACCAGGACTCTCCCCGGGTAGACCACAGCTTGCTGGTTCAGGCACCCATGCCAGCCTGCCAGCCGAGGGCCAGTGTGGTGACGCCCAGGGATGGCTCCCATGGAATCCCAGTGCCAGACCACCTTTGTGCTCAGCTGGTATGAACCAGCCCAGCCTCCTGGTCTCTCTGCTGGTGTCCAGGGGAATGACCACATGTCATCCCTCCCTATCCTGGCCCAGCAGACATGGAGGAGAGGCAATTGGCAATAAAGGCCAGTTCTAGCCCCGATGTGCCTGCAACAAAATTGGGGAAGATGAGACCTCCTCAGGACCCTGCAGCCCCCTAACCAGCAACAGCACAGACATAGCAGCCAAAGCTCCACCTCTGTTCCCTTGGGTTCTTGAGATCTTCCTTTTCAAAGGCAAACATTTCTGTAAAGAGTGCTGAAGGCCTCCATTTCCCCAGCTATAAAACAGATATGAAAATCCTTCCCACTCAGGAAAAAGAGACTCTGCGAAGCTGTAGGAGGAATTGCTGGCATATTGGCTGGGGCAGCAGATGTTCAGGATTCGTGAATCTGAGAGATAAACATGGTGGCCTTAGGGGTCCAGCAACGGAAGGGCACCCGAGGTGAGAGAGCTGCCTGTCTCCCCTGCAGGGCCACCCTGCCCCGCTATGGCTACCTCCAGTGGCCACCCAGCCTGTTCATCCATCCTGGGAGAGTTCTGGAGCAGGGGCCTCATTTAGGGGGCTGTCGTCGGGGTGAAATGGGGAGGAGCTGGCCTGAGAGCTGGGATTGGACTCGGGGAGGAAGAAGGAAGATGCCCTGCAGTGGAACTGGGAAATGATCCCCAGGTGGCCTGCCCTCCCCAAGAACCAACCTTTGCCACAATCACTGTTCATTCATTCTTTGAACAATGTGTCTTACATTTAATAAAGCAATTGCATATTGCATATATCCTTGCTCTTATCTGATTTACTATATGTGACAACCTGTTTTACAGATGAGAAAAGTGAGGTTTGGAGCAGACTTCATAGTTTGTGAGGCAAGAACAGAATCCAAGTCCCCCTTTGCCTTGGGTTCTCTACGTGGAAATGACAAAATCTGGTCCCAGGAAATCGTAGACAAATGGTGTTTGTCCCATCTGTCAAGGAACTGTAAAGAAAAGAGAGTTTACCAAAGGAGCTAAACATCATTTGTGTGTGTGTGTGTTATGTAGAATCAGTGATTAGATCCAACTGGAGATTTTGTGTATTTTGTGCCTCTGAGTGTTTTTCACATTTCTTACAATGCTACTTTTGTAATTAGATATAGAAAAAAGAAACAATAAGAGCTATTAAAATAATTTTAAATAATGAGAGAGGGTAATTGGGTTATAAGGAAACAAACATGGATTAGGAGTCCGGAAGCTTGGCTCCTAGTCCTGACTCTTTCCTTTCCCCGCTGTGTGACCTTGACCATGCTGGATCCCTCTCTGGGCTTCAGTTCCCTGATTGAGAACTCAAGCACTGGGCTAGAAACTCCTGCAGAACCTTTCCCCACTGGTCTCTCTGGGTCATTAATAGTCCACTTCTAAGGACAAAGCAGATCAGGGATTCCCAGCCTGAAGCCCCAGATTCCAGACTCCCAAACCCACCCCTTTGCTTTTGGGAATCTAGACTCAGGACATGGCCACGTCCACTCCCTGCCGTGGGGAAAGAATGAGAGGAGCAATTCCCTGTGAATCTGACAAGTTGTTTCCAGCTGCTGCTAACATGTCATTAGCAGGATTTTCCTAAACCTCACATCTACTTTCCAAAGTCACACCAGGCACAGTGGCCTTCTTGTCCTCCTTGGCCCTCCAGGACTCAGAGTCTGAAGAAAGAATGCACCCCCGAGTTTCTGATCGGAGCATGCTTGCCTCGCTAGCTGGTTCCTCGCAGGTTAGAGTTTAGAGGGCTCACCGAGACGTCTGGAGGCCCTGATCCCTGCTTTCACTCTGGGGCTGTGTCTCTACTACTTCCAGATGTTTACACAGCTGGCTGGATTACTTAACTGCCTTGACATCATACACCTTGATATTTCCTCTACACAAAAACAGTTCAGATGGGAAAGAAACTGGCTATTGAGAAGCTGTGCTCTGCAGAACTAACCAAAACAACATTCCAGCTCACCAAGGAGAAGCTGAATGCCTTGGCTTGCGTGCACTGGCCCCACACGAATGAACGGGCCTCGGTTCCCCATCTGCTAATCGAATGGGTGGGTTTGGACTGCTCTCAAAGTTCCTTTGGATGCATAGAATTGAAGTTGCCTCATTGGACAGATTTTGACCCCAAATCCTGGGGTGGGGAATTGATTTTATTCAACTGATAACTGCTTGTAGAGAACCAAGTACCAGGGTAAGACTAGATGGACACAGGAGATAGAAATCCTATCATGCTAGTGAGTGGCCCCAGGGATTCCTGTGTATCAGGCTCTGTGCTGAGCCCTTTGTGGCTAGGTCTCTTTCTTAACCTCATTAACAGGAGATCTATGTGTTTTGCTTGGCTTTATAGATAAAAGGGACTGATGCTTAGAGATGTTAACGAATTTACTTCTGGTCACAAAATCTGGTGCATCCACACCACTGAACATCACTGCATACTGCTCCCCAAACATTTCCTACCCATACACACACCCTCTAGTCCCCAAAAGAGACACAAGTCAAATAAAGAATAAACATTTTCACTACCAGAAGTTGGCAAGTGCCACAATCAAGATATGTACCAAGTGCTAGGAGAGCTCTGGCTGTTTGGGAAAGGTTGCCTGGAAAAAGCACCATTTGGACTGGGCTTTGAAGGCTGACTAAGAGTCTGCCTGGCAGAGGCAACTAGAGGAGGAGACTGTCACTAGCTGATGGTGATGCCAGGCCCTGACACGGTTCAGTGCTTCTAGAACACTGCCATTTTCACAGCCTGCTCATTTTAGGAAGGGCCCAGAGGGTTCTGGGTCTAGATGTCACTTTGTGACCAACACTGGCTTCTTGGCACAGCCTCTCCCTGACTGTCAGCCCCGTAAGGCCAGGGTCAGGGACTGTCTGGTGTTGTGTCCCCGCACCTGGCCCCAAGCAGAGCACAGTCTGGTTTTACCGGGCAAATAAATGTTTTACTTTGCAGGACTCATTCCCCAAGCAGCAGCAGCAGGAGCGTAAACAACTAAATTTGTTGAGGGTGGTTTGCCAGGCACCGTGCTAAGTCCTTTTCATGCATCATCTTATTTAATCCAGCCAAAGCCACGCTCTGAGCAAAGAACGATGATTTTCCCTACTTGACACGTGAGGTTAAATAACTCATCCAAGGTCACACAATGAGCAAGTGGTGGAGCCAGGATCGTGCCCAGCCTGTGAGACTTCAAAACCCATGGCTTAACCCCTCTGCCTCCGGTTTCTCTTTGTCGTAGCCTTGCCGCCCTCTTAGCTCTCCAGGGAGAAGGAGCTGCTGCAGGCAGGCCTGATGTGCCACAAACCTCCCAGCACATCCTGCCCCTTTGTCCTCAAACATCTGTTTATCATTTCCCTGATCTAGAGCCGGCCGAGCCCTGCCTCCTGCCTTGCCGTGATTCAGATGTCGGAGAGGATGGAAGCCAGAGCCCGGCGTCTGCGCATCTGAACTGGCAGAGCGCAGGACAGCCTGGTCCACACTCGTGTTTGTGTTGTCAGCCCACAGCACGGCATTTGTCAGAGACAGGGTCTCGTGGATGCCACCCAAGCCTCCCCAGGTTTCTTGCCATGGCCAGCCAGCCAGCACAGCACCACCACCCACAGCTCTGGGGAAGGTGATAGAGAGAGTACCCCACTTCCTGAACCCTGCCCACCATCCTCTCCACTCTCTGATACACTGCTTCCCCCACCTCCAATTGTGCTGCGAGCCTCCACCGGGATGGAATTCCTCTTCCTGCTTTGAGCAAGAACAGGAGCAGCCCTGAACATTTCTGAAAGCAATGTTCTTTTCAAAGCATGCTCTCTAAAATCTTAGCCTTGAGAGATGTCCTGCCAAAAAAAAAAAAAAAGAAATCTTGGAAGATGCTGCAGACTGTGTCCTGCTCTTGCAGTTCCCAGGGCACACTGGAGTGATGCAGGCACTGAGAAGGTCTGCAGAATTTCCCAAATTACCCTTTATTCTAGGAGCGCTGTCTCTGAAAGGGAGAACACCCTCCACGACTTGGAGGGGAAACCAGGTTCAGGCAGGAGAGGCCTCCCTGAAGTTGCTCACATGCTCACCCGTCAGTCAGCAGGAGACCCCTCCTCTCTGGACATGTGCAAGCTGGAATCCCTCCCCCTACTTCATGCTCTGGGCATCTCCTACTCTGCCAAGAAGTCCCTGATTCACGCAGCATCTCCAGAACGGACCTTTCCTGTCAGTCCTCAGAGCAAGAACAAGGCCATTGTTTGGCGATAAGGAGGCAGGGACAGACTCTTCATCAGCACGTTGCACTTATGCAGAAATGCTCAGGACTATGGAAGCTCCTGTCACTGAAGGTGCGTGTGCAAGGCTGGGTGGACTGCCTACTGGGGAGTCTAGTCTTAGAGGCAGGCTAACCCCTTCCTCCCTTTCGGTTCTAGGGCACTGGGAATACACTCGGAGGAACTTGAGCCGCCCTGGATAGACCCTCCAGGAGCAAACCCCTGGGATGGCACCCATCGCACTTTACACTAAGAGTGTGCTTTCCTGTCGGCTCCCCAGACAGACAAGAACCCATGCAAGATGTTCCATCCATGGATCTGCCCCCCGGGGCCTGCATACCCCTGTCCCACAACAGGACTGGATGCAGGTTTATTGACTATGTGCTAGATTTAGATCGGTGACGGTTACACATCACGTTCCTTGAGAAGCAGGCTCTGAGCCAGAGATTAGTGTGGGATGTGCTTAGGATCCCGTCTGCAGGAGCAGGGCAGAAAGTAGATGACAGCTGAGGGAGAATCAGGCTGCGAGGTGATCATGGTGAGGCCTCAACTGGCCCCATGGGAGAGCGCTGGAGCTGGTGGCCTTTCACAGGGCTGGACCTCTGAACCTCGATGTGGCCTGTCGGTGAATGTGGGCTGCCCTGGGGAGGAGGTGTACCCTTGACATTGCAGCTCTCTTTAGCCAGCCAGCTCCTAAAATCCTCCTAAAGAGGACTGACCATGGAGCACTTTCAGCTGAGAACATTCCCAGCAGCTGAAGGAGAAACTCCTCTGATCCTGCAGGGGAGACCTGGACACCCAGGACAGAGCAGAGCAGTCCCATACCACTGACCCCAACCCCAGTTTTGCCTCCTGGCCAATCTGGACCTTCCTCCTCCTCCTGGCCCCTCTGCCCAGGCCAGCTCTCTCCTTCCCTCCTTCAGTTTTCCTTTGTGCAGGACAGGGGCTCCTCCAAGGGGCAACCCTTGCATGGGGGGCTGGAGTGGGACATCAGCCAGCGAGTGTCCTACCAGGGCCAGGACTGGAGCGAGCCCACTGTATGTGGTTAATAATAAGGGTGCCGCCAGGTCCTCCATCCATCACATACTAGCCAGGTGACTTCCACAATTTGCCACACCTTACTGATATTCAGAAGCAGAGGTGATGGGGCTCAGTTCAAGGGGTGCTATGCCCCAAGCCTGGAATGAGAGCATAAAGAGCACCATCCACATTCAGCAACATGGGTGATTTTGCTCTTACTATTATGCTCCATCCTGCTTGAATCTATGTCCACAGAGTTCTCCATCGCCCCCACACGCCCGCCTCCTGCCCTCTGGCATGAATATTCTCTGCATCATTTCATGAATAAACTGGTGACCCAGGCTGATCAGGGCAGCCCACTGCTTTCGCTTGGAGTCTGAGCTGGTCCTTCCTGCACTGAGCCCTCAGAGAAGCCAGTGTGGTTCCCGGGAGGAAGAAATGGATTGCTCTGCCAGGGGCTTTCCTCTGCTGTTCTCTGTGCTGGCTGGGGGTCCCATTAGTGAACCAGCTCAGACTTCCCCCAGCAGGAGAGAACACTGGCATTGCAGGATAGCCTGTAGCTGTGAGAGTGCCCAGCTCTTAATGGAAGGGGATGGCAACCCCAAACACTTTCCATTAGCAACATCTGCTGTGACCCCAGTCGCTCCCCACAGAGCACATCATACGGCCCCCTGGTGTTCCGTCTTTGCGGATAGAGGATGTTTTCCTGGTCCAGGACTCCTCGTTAGCACTGATGGAGATGCTCGTGCCCCAGAAGGACTTGGCTGCAGGGCGTGAGGGGGGCTTTCTCAGCAGGGTGGTGAGAAGAAAGAGACACTGAGTGGGCAGTGGCTGGTCTTCCTAAGGGGTAGCTATTGATCAATACACAGTGGTCCCAGCCAAGTGTGGCCATACAGTAGTGGGAATCTTCAGCTAATGGTGATATGGGGAGTTTAGGGGGGCACAGCTCCATGATTTGGGGGTTGGGAGGAGTCTATTCAGCTCCAAACTGGGCCCCCGTCAGCAAGAGATGTGGAAAAAGACAGCTCTCCAATGGGGCATGTATGGGAACTAGGGCGTGAGGAATGCTGACAGAGGGGCTGGCTGAGGGGCAGGGATGCACACATGTAGTGTGTGCAGTGTAGAAGTTCGGGGGTGCTCTGTCCAACCATGGCCCAGGGAAGGGCAGTGAAGGAGGGTGGAGGTCACACTCCAGCACAGGCTTAGGAAAACACCAGTGAGATCTTCTAGAATCACTAGTCAAAGTTCATCATCCCACCGCCTAAACCTTCCAGTGACCACCGGTGTCATGCGCCCTGCCAGAGTCTTCACACCACCTTGCATCCCCTTCCTCTCCTCCCTGTGGTCTTACCCCTGGCAGTTCCTCTAAATTCCTCTTTGTTAGCATGAGTCCCTCAGTCATGTCCGACTCTTTGAGATCCCATGGACAGTACTCTGCCAGGTGCCTCTGCCCTTGGAATTCTCCAGGCAAGAATACTGGAGTAGGTTGCCCTGCCCTTCTCCAGGGGATCTTCCTAGCCCAGGAATTGAACCTGGGTCTCCTGAGTTGCAGGCAGATTCTTTACCATCTGAGTCACCAGGGAAGCCCAAATTCATCTGAAACACTCGAAAAGCCTTTCCCTACCCCAGGGCCTTTACATGTGCTGCTCTATATGCTCTATCTAACTGACTCGGGCTTTGACGCCAACCCCCACCCTGACCTTCTCAAAGCCTTCACTTCAGTATCAAGTCCAGGGAAGGACCATCTCTGCCCACCTCACCTAAAACACCTGCACCATCCCTTTAGCCTCTATTTTAGCATCCTGTTCTGTTTCCTTTAAGCTTCTTAGCAGAGTTTATAGTTATCTGGTTTATTTGGGAATTCATTTATTTACTATCTGTCTCTCCCTCCAGTTGAAAGACTTCAGGACAGTAGGGAACCCCCCTACCTTTCTCTCACTGGCCATTATTGCCAGCCTCAAACATTCAGGAAGCCCTCAGTAAGTGTCAGCTGTTATTTCTAATATTTTATTACTGCCGGGGTGGTTGTTACTGTAGGCCTGCAATAAATATCGCTTGAACATTGAATGAATATCAAGAGTCACCCCAGGCCCCACTAGCCAGGGGAATGTGATGCCAGATGTGTGGCAGGTCTTGGGCAGGTAGGAGAGACCTCGATGCCCACATCTGCCCTCTGGTCCTTTCTGGGGGGATGTCTTGACCCTGAGGCGGCCGAGCATGCCAGCCCCCTGGCCCCGGATCACTCGGGCTCCATCCTACCTCTTGCAGTCCTGCCCGGCTGCTGGAGTCATCCCGGTGATTTCCCCCAGCACACGTACTGTCATCTCTTCACCGTGAACTGTATTTAAAATGTAAATAAAAAAAGGCTTTTAGGAGATTTAACTGTTTCCCTTGGTATTTAAATTATTCAATTATAACTAAAGCTATTAAAATACAGTTAATTAAAATTGTTAGATTGTTTTCCTTTGCACTGATCACAGCATTGCCCGACTTCTCCCTCTAGCTGTTTAATTCCTATTAAAAATGATAATGCCTCGCTTTATTCATAAATGCAGCAACCTTCCCGCACATTCTTCAAGTGATCTCCTCGGCACAAACCGCGCTGTTTTCTTTTCTTCTAGCAGCCAAGCGGAAATTCTGCTGTAGTCTTTAGAGGTTTAATCAGCAGTAAAAGGACTCAAAATTTAAACATTAGCATTACCAAGTCACAATAAATAATACAAACCCTGGTTAAAAAAAAAAAAAACTGTCTAATTCTGATGCAACATAATGTCATTAGAGACCAAAGGAGAACCCTGAGGTTTAATAAAAGGTGGGACCTAAATAAAGGTTTCATAACTCACAACATAAAATTACTGGATCCACACGTTAAATATTTTATTTGAAAGGTTTCACGGCATTTCCAGAGGGAATAACTCTGTAGTGGAAGTACAGATGGGTAAGTGCTGCCCATAACCAGAAAAAGAGAAAATGAAGGCAGGAGGACAGAAGGCTTCTAGGATCTGCTTGTATCTCGTTGACTTTGGCATGTTTAAGATGATGAACCCCGAGAAACTAATTGGTTTTAGTGTTTAAACTTCGGAGCCATGTGTTCACACAAGGGTAATGGCTGTTCCAGGTAATGGTGGGCAAGGTGGCGGAGGCACTTAACTTTTCAGGACATGACAGGTGCCGCTCCTGGCATTTGTAGTGATTTGTGAGCCACGTGTGGTGGTGGCAGAGAAGGGTCCCAGTCCCCACACTCAGGAGGGGAAGTCGTGGTACAGAGAGGCACTGAACTCCTCCAGGGACTAGCTGACTAGGAGCCTTCTGTGTGCTAAGATGGTGTGTAACAGCCTCCCGCCCTTCAGAAGCTCATAGCCTTCCACAGGCCCTGTAAACTGCATATGGATCCAAGTTCAGAATGCACTGGCGCCAATAAATCCTTCCTGTGGGGATGAGGAGGGCTCTGAAAGAGGCTTGGGGGATGTGGCTGAGAAGATCTCCAATGGCCAAGTGAGGGAGAAGCATAAAGGAAGATTAGGGTAGGGAGACAAGAAGGAGCTGACAAGTCTAGAACATGGGGGCCTTTGTTAGATCTGGAGCATGGGCTGGGTGGATGTAGAAGGATGCTGTGGGAGAAGCTAAATTTAGGAACTTGATTGAGAATGGCTTAGAAGATCATCCTTAAGAGTTTTGACTTTACTCTGAAAGTTGCCGACAAACAATACACATTAAAGACTTAATGCTGGTCACGGAACTGAACTCTGGGGAGGAACTTAGGTTATTGAACAAACAAATCAAGTCTGAGGGTTAGGAGCTGATGCGTCCTGCACATTGATTACCTGTGGAAAAGCTCTAGGACTGGCTCCTGAGCATGTGACTACCCCATCTGAGGGGTGGTCTCTGCCAGTCAGAGCCACAGGACCAATACTTTGGTCTGCAAGTGCCCTGGGCTCTCCCGTGGACTTCCAGTCTTCATCCTGGGTCCATCCACTTGCCTGCTGTCTGTTTGGAAATTGAGCATCCACCTCTGGGCTGCAGGGGCATTCCCTGAGTTTCTTAGTCTCATTGCATCTACTTCTTCACCCAGAAGGGCACAGTGCCCCTAGATAATTAGGAAAGGGAACAGCAGGCAAATAATATCAACACCACTGATCACTAGGACAATTCGTGTGAAAACCGCAATGAGACATCACTACAAGTCCACTGGAAGGGTTCTAATCAAATAGACTGGCAGCACCAAGCCAGTCCATACCAAGGAGAGTACGTGGAGAAACTGGAAGCCTTACATTCCACTGGGGGTAGAGCTGCTTTGGAAAACAGTTGGGTAGTTTCTTAAACAGTTCACATACTCCCACTATATGATCTAGGCCTCCTGTTGAAATAAAAACAATGTCCACACAAAGACCTGTACACAAATCATGGCAGCTTGATTCATGATTATTCAAAACTGGTAACAATCCAAGTGTCCATCAGCAAAAGAACAGATAAACTAGTATGTTCATCAGATGAAATACAACTCAGCCATAAAAAGGAATGAACCTTTGATGCATGTTTGTAACATGGATGAATTGCAAAGCAATTGTGAGTGAAGGAAGCCGGGCAAAAAAGGAGTACATTCTATATAATAATATTTATGTAAAATTTAAGAAATGGAAACCAACCTATAGTAAACAGGTGCCTGAGGTTGGGTGGGGTGAGAAGGGTTGGTAGGGAATTGTTACAAAGGAACAGGAGGGGACTTTCTGGGTGATGGGTATATTCACTTTCATGATGGTGATGGTTTCATGGGTGCAATACACATGTACAATTTATCGTGGTAGTTCATCATATGGAAATTATAGCTCAATAAAGCAGCTTCCTTGGTGGCTCAGACAGTAAAGAATCTGCCTGCAATACAGGAGACTCAGATTCAGTCCTTAGGTCGGGAAGATCCCCTGGAGAAGGAACTGGCAACCCACTCAGGTACATGGAGAATCCCTTGGACAGAGGAGACTGGTGGGCTACAGTTCTTGGGGTCACAAAGAGTTGGACACGACTGCATGACTAAAGCAGCTTTAGCCAAGACTTTGGAGTGTTCTTTTTGACAATTTTAACCTTGAACTAGTTTTAAATGCACAGAGTGGTGGTAAGAATAGTTAAGGATCCCCTGCACATCTTTCACCAGTCTCCAATTGCCACATTTTGTCTCATTCACTTTATCATTTCCTCCCCCCTTCTCTCCCTCCACAGCCCCCTCATCTATTTAAGAGTACACTGGGGACATGTTTCCCTATTATTCTTAAATACTCCCATGTGTCTTTCTTTAGAACAAGAACTTATCTACATTTCTATAGTATAGTTATCAAAATCAGGAAATTTAACCTTCACACAAAACTATTATCTGGATTCTCTATTCAAATGTCACCAGTTGTCTCCATAACATCATTTAGAACTGTCTTTCCCGTTCCCCAGATTCCACCCCAGAATCACACATTCTGTGTAGCCCCCTCTGACCTGAGCTGGAATCCTGACTCCATCACTTACTCGTCCTGTGATCTTGGGCGTTCACACCTGCATCCTGAGCTGAACAAGCTCAACCTTGACACCCACCCCAGGGTCTGGGGGAGAGAGGAGGTCTGGACTGTGTCTTCGGCACACAGCTGCACACAGGGAGCATTCAGGGAGTAGAATTATAGTAAAAGCAGCCCAATGTACCAGGGCCCTCGCTGCAGACCCTCTGCAAACACCCGGAGTGCACAGGCACTCCTGCTGCGCCAGGGCCCTGGCAGCCCCCTCCTCCTGTCCAGCCTCTCCCTGCCCTCTGCTTCCATCACCAATGCCTCTCACACTGACCCAGAGCACTGGACTCTTCTGAGCAATGTGTCCTCCAACAAGGAAGGCAAGCAGATTGCAATGTGGATATTTCAAAAGCGTCTATGATTACATTTTCTTTCTTGCATTTGGAAAAAGTGCTTCTTCCTTGTCCTGTTCCTATTCATAGTACTCTATAGGAAGTTTGGGCTTCCCTCGTGGCTACAATGGTAAAGAATCCACCTGCAATGCAGGAGACCCAGGTTTGATCCCTGTGTCAGAAAGAACCCCTGGACAAAGGAATGGCTACCCTCTCCAGTATTCTTGCCTGGAGAATCCCATGGACAGAGAAGCCTGGTGGGGCTACAGTCCTTGGCATCGCAAAGAGTTGGACGCAACTGAGTGACTTTAATACACACATATAGGAAATTTAGTCTCAGCAGTGAAGGTGCATCCCTCCCAGAGTCTCCCTATATGGATGGGAACACATAGCCAGCCTCCCTGGCCACAGCTGGAGGAGCAGGCCTGAGGGCTACTGCCTGTGAGTTGGCTTGCGGTGAATGCCTTGTCCTTTGAGGATGATGGTCGTGAGTTAAATCACCAGCTCACCTCTCATGGACAGTTTGAATGTACTGAGAGAGTTGGCTGGTCACATGTGTAATAGACACAGAAAGACCAGCAAGCAGGTGGACACTGGGCAGCTCAGGCTGCGGAGCCTCTAGCAAAGGGAAACCACCACGTGGGGGCCTGGGATGGAGGAGGGGGAGTGGGTTGGCTGGTGGTAGTTGAAGTCAGGGCATAGCGTTGCCAGGGTGAGAAGCAGAGTGGGGACTCCACATGTGATGGTAAGGCCTAAGGAGCCCCCTGACCTCCTAGACTCTATGGCCTGGCTGGGCTTCCCTTGTATCCTTACACTGCCCAGTTATATTCCTTTTTTTAGGGCTGCCTAAGTAACAAATGAGCACAGTTGGGTGGCTTGAAGTAAAGGAAATATATTCTCTGACAGTTCCAATGGCCAGAAGTCTGAGATCAGGGTGCAATGCGATTGTTTCCTTTTGAAAGCTCTGAGAGAATAATCTGTCCTAGGCCCCTCTCCTAGCTTCCACGATTGTCAGTAATCCCTGCATTCCTTGGCTTGGGGACTCATCACTCCCACCTCTGCCTTCATCTTCTTTGGAGTCTTCACGTGGTAGGGACACGTGCCATCGCACTGAGGGGCCTCTCATCCAGGCTGAGCTCATTTCAAGATCCTTATAACCAGTTACATCTGCCGAGATCCTTATTCCAAGTAACGTCCCGGGTGGTGGGAACAAAGATTCTGGTCTTCACTGTGGCTCCTTAGATCCTTACTGTAAAACTTGAAACCTCGAGAACTTTGTTTTTTAGGAGAATAATGAGTCTCCTGGGAAGGAAGAGTCATGCTTTTTTCAATGAGTCAAAGTGTCCCTGGTGGCCTCTGAGCCTCGCTCTTCCAGACCTTGGCTTTCCAATGGCACTGCTGGTCCAAGGCTGTTGGGCAGCTGGTGGAGAAAACAAAAGGAAGGAAGAAAGGGTTTGGCAGAGGAAAGACACGTGTAGCCCTAGCAACGGAGAGGTGGCTTGTGGGTTGTGGATGATGCTGAGACCCCAGAGCACCCAGAGAGGCAGGGTGGCGTGGTGAGAGGAGACGGCCACCCACTGGGCTTCTTTCCAGACAAGTGGCATTCAACTCCTCTGTCTACGCTGAGCCTCAGTGTTCTCGCCCATAAACCTAGGGTCACCAATGCCAGCTGAGCACCTACGAAGGGCCAGGACCACACTAGACGGAGGGGACACGGCAGTGAGGAAACACGACCTTAGGTTTGACAAGTTCCCAGCATTGTGGAGGAGGCAGGTGCAGGAAGGACCAAGGGGACCATCAGGTGGTGAGGAATGTAATAGCCTTCAGTATAAACTCCACGGGAATACTGGCAGGTGGGCAGGGGACCCCTAAAGTAAGTGATGCCAAACTGGGCTTAAACAAGCATGAGGACTGAAGGACGGGAGAATCCAGAGGTCCAGCCTGAGCTTTTGGCACAAGCAGAGGCACCATCCCTAGAAGAGCGTGGTGTTCTCAGAAAGCACAGCATCACCTCCAAGGGACTGGCCAGTGGGAGATACGGTGGAAACTACAAGAAAAGGGCCTTGTAGAGAGAGGAAGTGGAGGGAAGCAGCAGTCCTGGAATGAAGGGGAATTGGGACCGTAATCTATATCTGTTGGGGCTGCTGGAGGCTGTGACACCAACTGCAGGATGAGCAAACTTGCGGTGCAGAAAGATCACTCAGACAGCGGGAGGGGACGAGAGGGCACAGGCTGAGAGCAGGAGACCGTGAGGCGCTGTGGCAACATCCCCAAGAAAGATAAGAAAGGCAGTGGCGGTGTGACAGAGAAGAAGGAATGGACACAAGAGGCATTTCAGGGGCGCAGGCGCAGGGCCTGATGACCTCATATCAGCCTGCTGCTCAAGCCTGTCTGTGGGTCGTGGAAGATAATGGATGCGAGGCACTCGGAAAACTGCAGAGCCCCTGTTCGTTAGGGTGCAGCGGCTCGTTTCAGTAGGATGCTGTTCAGGTTTTCACGAAGTGAAGCCTCTCTCCCCCTCCCTGGCTCATCTTCAATGATGCTGTCTTTTGCCCGTAAGCAAGGGAGAGAGGGGAGGTGAAAAACAGAGACATTAAGTGCCAAAGCTTATGTTAATACAGCATTAAGGTTGAAAATGTAATCTCCTAGGAGTCAGGAAATTCCGAACCCCGGGTTTCCATGGCAACCCAGCCACACTGCTCCTCTGTCCATTCGGGCCCTGTTTTCCTTGTTAAATATGATCCCATCGTATATTATATTTTATCGAGCTAAATGTGTTACCCACAGCATGCAGAACCCCAGTCAGCAGCAGTGCAGACCTGCAGGAAATGTGGGGGGTGTGTGTGTGTGACATGTGTGTGGTATGTATGGTGTGTGGCAGGGATGGACCTTCCAAATTTGCCTGATATAACACAGCCACATCGTAGGTCTTTGTATCTAATAAGTGGAATCTAACTCCATTAAGAGCAGCTCCCATGGAAATAATTGAGCAACAGTGCTGCAGTCTTGGGCTCTGAGGGAGTCTTTCAGGGTGCCCACTCCTTCTGGAGGGACACAGTCAGGTCCCTCACAGCCTTCTCTCTGCATCCCCTGGGCCCCAGGGGCAGGGCCATCGTTGCCACCCCTGGCTCCCTCCTGGATGGAGTTCTGAGGAAGTGGATCGGAATTACCTGGTCCAGTGGTTCTCCACGCACGCCAGCCAACTGAAGCTCATCTGTCACTGTTCATTAGCATCCCAGGGTGCATTGGGCACCGGCAAACAGATGCAAAAAGGAAATTCAATTCTCCTCCAAACCCTCTCTCCCACTAAGGCAGCACAATGGACAAAAGGCTTCTTCGGTGGCAACAGAGATGTTAGTGAGGAGGAGGGAGATAGCTTGTCGGGGAGGGCAGCTCAGTGGTGGAATGTGTGACAGAGAAACATCTGTAGGTTAATGTGGTGGAAAGACCGTGGAATGTTAGAATCAGGCTGCCCGGGACTCGGCTATCTCCCAGCCATGTGGTCTTCAGCAAGTCTCTTTATTTCCTTTTGTCTTAGTTTTTTCATCTGCAAAATTGGGATAAAATTACCATTAACTTCACACAGGCTTGTTGAAGGATTAAATGGGATAATTGATGCAAAATCTCACTGTAAATGTCTAAATCCCTTCACAAATGTTACTAATACAGAGAGTTTTGGAAAAGCATGCTGGATTCTAGACTTACGTAGTGGGTTCTAGAACTGCATCCTAAGGTTGGTCTGAGGATTCTACAGTAGGTTCCAGAATCAACTGATAGATCTAGAACAAGGGTTGGCAAATTGCTTTTTGTAAAGGGTCAGGTGGTAAATATTTGGGGCTTTGAGAGCCGTGCTGAGACTAGTCGACTCTGTCACTATTGCTTGAAAGCAGCCAATGTATGACTGTGGCTGTCTGCCAATAAAACTTTACTAACAAAATCAGGAAGTGAGCTGGAATTGGCCCATGAGCTGTAGTTTGCCAACCCCTGTCCTACAATTGCCTTTGTAGAAAGCTGTGCTCTTTTTATGAATGCTGCTTTTCTGCTCAGAATTTACATCTCCTTCCTCTCCATCTTCTACCTCCTGCCCTGCCCACCTCTCACCCACTCAAACACACACCTACTTCTTTATCTGGCCATCTTATTAAACTTTTAGAATCAGAGTCCCCTCCTCCAAAAGCAAATAGCAATAATCCCGTGGCCTTTATCTACTTCCCTTACAGCCTGAGACCCTTAGGGCAGTCGGCTCTGTCACCCTAAGCTCTAGGTCCTGGTAGAAGTTCAGTGGATGTTTGCAGAGTGAGTAGGGGAGGACACAGCTTCGTGGAGAACTGGGACATGGACATTCTCTCAGGAGGTCTGTGAACTGGGGTGTATTTCAAAACTTTGAGGCCTGACATCAATCTTTCATTGTGACCTGCTCCATCAGGGCTTCTACAACAATCAGAAAGCAGAATCACCTTTGCAGACACGGACCAACACACATAACTGGGGAGCTCGGGGGCTAACATATTCTCTTTGCAGGTGTGCTAGAACCCTGGGTGGCAGCCCAGATGGGCAAGAGTGGGTCAGTGGGCTCATTTACTTTCAGGCCCAATTGACCTGAAAACCTGCCTGTTTTGAACGGGTCTCAGAGCAAGAGAAAGACTGGCACCTGCCATTCTCTGCAGATAAATCCCTTCCCTTCTGAGTAACTGCTGAGCCATTGGATTTACACCTGCAAGGACCCTATTTCCAAAGAAGTTCACATTCCAAGGTTCTGGTCTGGCTCTAGTGGGAAGGTGACGCTGCCCAGCCACCCCTCCGAGGTCATTACAGTGCATCAGCTCCTCATCCTGTCCTCAGGGTTCCTCTGCCTTCACTAGCCTAGACAAGTGACTTGATTTGTGGAAGCTTCCATAAACGTAGCAATCCTTTCTGCTTCCACATTTGTAAGCCTTCCTCCTCCTCCCCATCCTGGGCAGAGCACTCAGGCAGAATGGAGTTGTGTAACTCACCTCTGAGTCACACTTCCCCCAGTGCAGCACTTATTTTTTGCCTGACAGAGCCCAGTTTCCCCAGGACAGACAGGCAACTATTGTTCCAGGGATGGGCTCTTTTGCCCCCAGTACACCCGCTAAGATGTCACGTTTCACTGGGGGAGCAGACATATGGGTGGGTGTGCATGTGAGATAGGGATTCTCCAGTACGTGCAACGTGCATGCGTGTGTGCATGCATTCACACATGGCATCCACGTGTCCTCGGTGCAGGTCTGTAGCCTGCATAGCTGTGTGGCCACTGCCCGTGTGTGTGTATGTGTGTGTGTGTGTGTGTGTGTGTGTGTGTGTGTGTGTGTATTTAGCCATGTGCTTCCGTGCGTGTGTGAGGCTGTGTTGTTCCGACACATGCCTGGGAATGTCTGCTGGTCGGGCACGTGCTTCTGTCTGGGTCTGTGTGTGTCTTTAATTTAGGACTCTGCTTCTCCTGGAGAACGTGATGGCTTCCATCCTCCAGCCTCAGCAGATGAATATTTTATTACCTTGCTTTTGCCATGACATTAGGCAGTTTTCCTGTGAAAAGCCAGAGCATGACACACTTCAGGGAGGTGAAGATGGAGGCGCTGATATTGGAGCCCGAGCAAGCGAATCACCCCTTCCTCTGGAGACAAATCCCCAGGAGGGCTACAGATGCTGCCTGTTAGTGTCATTAGGAACTGATGAGTCAGCCCCCTTTCCCCTGTCCCCTGACAGTGTTCTCTCTAAACACAAAGCTGGCACACCCATTTCACCGGAGGCGTGAGGGAGGTCCCTCCTACAGCCAACCCAAAGCAGCTGCGTTTGTCCCAGCTGCCTGGTCGTCCCATGGAAGAAGATGCTATGTCCTGGGAGTAGAAGCAGAAAGTCCTGACTTCTCTCACACCCTGGCATGTGGTTGAGGCAGCCACATTGAGGAAGAGCCAAGCAACACTATAGCCAGGAGGCCATGGAGACTGCATCTCCCAGTCACCGGGCCCTCCAGCCCTCAGCCATGGTAGCCCCGCCAAGCACTGCCCTTTGGCTGGACTCCCAGTTCAGTTCAGTCACTCAGTACATCCGACTCTTCCTGGCCCCATGGACTGAAGGACACCAGGCTTCCCTGTCCATCACCAACTCCCAGAGCTTGCTCAAACTCATGTCCACCAAGTTGGTCATGCTCCCAGAAGCAGGCTATAAGACTAGGATTTGGGTGCCAGTAGAGTATCTGGGCAGAGAAGACAATGGCACCCCACTCTAGTACTCTTGCCTGGAAAATCCCATGGACGGAGGAGCCTGGTAGGCTGCGGTCCATCGGGTTGCTAAGAGTCGGACACGACTGAGCGACTTCACTTTCTCTTTTCACTTTCATGCATTGGAGAAGGAAATGGCAACCCACTCCAGTGTTCTTGCCTGGAGAATCCCAGGGACGGGGGAGCCTGGTGGGCTTCTGTCTATAGGGTCACACAGAGTCAGACATGACTGGAGCGACTTAGCAGCAGCAGCAGCAGCAGCAGTTTATCTGGGCAGAGAAGGCAATGGCACCCCACTCCAGTACTCTTACCTGGAAAATCCCATGGACAGAGGAGCCTGGTAGGCTGCGGTCCATGAGGTCGCTAAGAGTCGAACACGACTGAGCAATTTCCCTTTCACATTTCACTTTCATGCATTGGAGAAGGAAATGGCAACCCACTCCAGTGTTCTTCCCTGGAGAATCCCAGGGACGGGGGAGCCTGGTGGGCTTCTGTCTATAGGGTCACACAGAGTCAGACACGACTGAAGCGACTTAGCAGCAGCAGCAATATATCTCGAAAGTGACCCCGGCCCAGAAGCATGGTGTGGACACGGGGACAAGATCGTGAATATAGACAAGCAAATTAGGCAGGTATTAAGGAATGAGTATGTCTCTGGCCCATTTCCCAGGGGCTGTGAGGCTGAGGGATTCAGGTGTATACCCACCAACTCTTATCTCTTCAGTCCAGGGTTGGCGGCACCACGGGCAAAACCAGCACCCTCTGCTGTAGAGCCAGGGAGGGCAGGGCATAGGACTGTGCCGTTCCCCAGAGGGGCAGGTAGCCTGGGCCACATCTCCAGTTGGTAGGTGCTAATCCAGGCCCCAGGACCCTCTCGGTTGCCCCCAGCATCCTCCCTGGTCCCCGAATGGTGGTGGAAACTCTTCAGGCTGTCCTCTCCGAGGGGAGCAGGGATTCCCCACTGGCCCTATGTGAGGCAGGGAGTGCTCAGCCCCCTTAGGCTGTGAGTCCCCCATGGGAGCTTTCAGAGTGGGGGAAGATGGCCATAAGTGAGGCTCTTGAAGCTCTGGACCCAGGTGCCCCATGCATGAATGCACTCTTGCTGCTGGAGTCCGGAAGTTGAACGTAAGATGGAAAGCACTTCAAACAAGAGGATTATAGACATGATAATGAAAGCAAACATTATCACCTGCAGATGCTCACCCCTGGCTTCTTGAGTCTTCCCCACCCCAACTTTCCTCTTCCCGCTCGTGCATCCCAAGAGTCCTTTATTTGTGCCTCTCTGATAGTTTTTAAATGCAGCTACTCCTAACTGTTAAACTCTATCTGCAATGGGACTAAAAGAATCATTGTCACTATTTTGGAGCTTCTACTTTGTGTCAGGCCTTGTGCTTAGCACACATTATTTTATGTAATCTCCACAACAACGCAATAAATTAAGTACAACTACCTGCGTTTAACAGAGAAACTGAGGATCTGAGATGTACTGCTTCTCACCTCAGGTCACTCTGCCCAGAAGGGACAGAGATCTGTCTCAGCCAGTGTCAGTGGAGTGGCTCTTAACACACTTGCCATCTACTTCCTACTGGTCTGTGAGCTCTGGTGGGGCCGGGCTGACTCACACCCCCTCCAAGCTCCCCATGGAGCCTGGAACCTTGTCCGTCGTGGGTGGCTATCAAGTGGAGGCTTTTCATCTCTTTGATTATCTATCCAGCCAAGAATTACTGTGCCTTAGCCTGCATCTATTGAAAGGGCCTGTGAGTAGCTCCACTCTTGGGCTTCAATCCCACTACAACAGCCTTTCACACCACCTGTCTCGAAGAGGAGAGTGTGGGTCTGCCTCAATGGAAACAGACAAGCACTCGAGTCTGATCGACCTGGGTTTAAACTTCACTCCCACACCATCCGGCTGTGTGGTCCTGAGCAGTGTACCTAGCGTCTCTGATCCTTTGTGTCCTGCAGTGGGGATTCTGCCTCCCTCCCAGGGATGCTAGGAGGCTCGGATTTGAGAGATGCAGGTTGGATCTCTAGCCTGACTGACAGAAAGCCCTAGCAGATATGGGTTCCACCCCGATCAGACTGTGAGATTTCTCAGGGCAAGGAAGGGGGTTAATTTGCCTCTGTCTCGGCCATACCCGTCCCAGGACCTAGCCCTGCATGGACACGTGGTTAAGTGGCAGTGCTGTTGAATTGTCCTCAGTTCAGTGGTGTTTATAAGGACTTGCCGTAACACACAGGCCTCAACCAGAGACTCGACAAGTGTGTGTTTTGCAGCCAGGACTCTGGCCTGTGTGTGCAGCTCTTTGAAGGCATGGCTGTTCACTTCTTCCCCTTTGTCTTTCTTTGGCCACCCTCCTCGGTTCTACACCTGCAGTCAAAGGCTGCCAGAACAAAGTCCCCAGCCTTTGCTGAGTGAGAGCTCAGGGCAGGGCGAAGAGGCTGCGGCAGGCCAGCTGTCAGGATGTTAGGCCTGCCTCCAGCTCCCTGACTGCCGTGGGACCGCACCCTGACATGCAGCCCTAACCTCACTGGCTAGCCTAGCTCTGCTGGGGTGACTGTGCCATTTTCCAGCGGCCAGAGCCCCGAGCAGGGGCTTCCCTGGCAGCCCATGCCTGCCCCCCACTCCTCATGGCTTTCTTCCTGACCCCGCTCCCAGACCTGCATGGGAGTGGTCCCTCAGCCTTCTCTCCCTCCACACCCTCTGTGTTTGGAGATGCTCACCCCTGCTCTAAGTTTCTGTGGAGCCACAATGCTTTTCTCTTTGCCCGTTCCCCTTTGATAAAATCCCTGCGTCTAGCTTTATGTCATCCTGACTGTGGATGGTGGTTCTGCTCGGATGAGCCTGGCTCCTCAGAGGGCCCTGGAGAACCACCACGAGGTTCATATCAACCTTACGGTAAGACCCTTTCTGCCTCGTGATTGCTCCATGCAGCCAGAATTCCGTTGCTCCTTCTCCCAGGGCATGATGCCTCTTCTTCTTCCACCATATCTAGGTGGAGTGGGGAGCTGGGGAGCCCATGCCCCTTCCACCCACTCCTTGTACAGTTGGGGGCTCACATGCCAAGCCTGGCATCAGTGGCAGGCGCCATGGAGGGCAGACGACTAGCTGGGAGATGAAAACCTCCATTCAGGACAATATCAAATCCCTGGCTCCGGACAGAGAGACAGCTCTGCTCCTGGTCCAGGACATTGCCTGCAAAGCGAAAGCCGATACCGAGAGAGGAGCGTCTTGTTAATACGGGCTCTGTTCTTTTCACCTGGCAGGCCAAGCACAGCGGCTCACTTGTGCCTCTGAAATCCTAGCTGGCTCCTGGCTGGGAGCTCTGGGAACTGCTTGGGAGACTTCAGGCAGAGTGTGCCAGGTGTGCAGCCAGCCAAGTCTCAGCTCAGCCAGGCAGAGACTAGAGAGGAAGGCCCCTGGATGGCGGACCAAACCCGCACCGTGTGGTCACTGTCAGGATGAGGATGGGGCCATGTGCTTCAACTGCCCCTGTGTCCTTCAATTGCCTATTTCTTTTCTCTGGCCTCCTTTCCCAGTGTACGCTACCAGATGGGCACCAGGGAAACATACGATATGTGTATGGAGGGCCCTGAATAATTCTTTCACTCTGTTTCTCAACTTTTTAGGGTCACAAAACCTCTCATAAACCTTGAAAGCCATAGACTCTCTCCCAAGAAAAATGTATACCCCCCAAAATTGAGCATATAAGTGCATGGCATTCACAGATCCTGAAAGCCCCCCTCAGCTAGCCCCCTGGAGTTCATGTTAAGAATATTTTTCAATGCCTCCTTCAATGGCTGGGAAAACAAAGGCTAAATAGGGCAACCCAGGGAAACAGCATCTTGCTGGCAGAGATTTGATCATATTTAGTATTTATTTGGTTAAAAATAAGTATGTCAATTCACAGAATGTGTTTTGCAAATAAGAAATATCAAACTCAGAGAAGCCTATGGGCTTGCACAGCATCACTAGTTTTTCCTCCATAGATTACTCCTCTCCCTCCTCCATAGTGGAAGAAGTTTTAGATGGGCACATGGACACCTACAATTCCCAGCATACCTTTCAGCTGTATGGTTTTTCTCCTAAGTTTGGCCAATGGAATTTTAGCAAACTTCTAAGTCATACATATGAAAAACATGGGTGCACCCTATTCCTCTTTTCCCCCGTCCCACCAGGTGGAATACAGATGTGACAGAGGGAGCTGGAGCAGCCATTCTGGGCCACATGATCAAGGCTGGGTATTGAAGATGGCAGAGCAATAAGATGGAAGGAGTCTGGGTCTCTGAGGATCATGGAACCACCATACCAGCCTGGGACTGACTGTTATTTTGAGTTTCTCTGCCATAGCATTAGAATTCAAATTTTAACTTATAATCTAAGAGACCAGAACATCCATAGATCCTACATCCCTCCTCATCCCAGTGATTTCCAAGCCCTATCACATTACCATCTCCTTCCTTTTCTTCTCCACCCATTGCCACTGCGCTGATCCAGGCCATCTCCATCTCACCCCTATACCACTCCAGGTACTTCCTGGTCAGCCTCTGTGTTATAGCCATTCTGCCATCCAGTCCAAAGCACTTTTCCTGAAATGCACACCCAAACTGGATTGGTGTCCAGTTTCTTCAGCCCTTTCTTTCTTTCTTTCTCTTCAGCCCTTCAATGGCTCCTTGTTCCCAGCAGAGTGAACTTCACTCCTCAACAGTCTGATCCTCAACCTGCCTCACCAACCCCATCTATTGCCGCTTATTTTACGTACCCTCTGCTCCCCAAACAGGGAATTGCCTGTCCTTTCCTAAGTACCTTGCAGCCTCAAAGACCTTTCCACTCTATCCTGGGCAGCCTGCTGTGTTCATCTTTCAAGGCTCACCTCCTCGGCCAGCTCACCCAGCACTACCTCCTGTGTGCCCCACACCACCCTGTCCACACCTCCATCATAGGCCGTGACTGGTGTCACTGACCTTGTCCATCCCCGTGCATGACTGTCAATGTCATAGGACTTGAATGGCTTCCTAGATCCATAGGTGCCCACCATGCAGTTGGGAATAGAGGCTCTGCCCAAGAAAGCTGTTGAATAGCAATGCATCGCTGGAATAAGAAATAGAACTCGACTGT
This sequence comes from Muntiacus reevesi, assembly GCF_963930625.1. NCBI lineage: Eukaryota > Metazoa > Chordata > Mammalia > Artiodactyla > Cervidae > Muntiacus > Muntiacus reevesi. The sequence continues at coordinate 113,381,568 of NC_089250.1, forward strand.
CTTTACATATCTCTCAGGGCCCGTCCTGGTTTCTGGGCTCTATCACTCTAGCGAGGAATTTAGTCCTGCCTGCCTGCCCTCTTTCCCTCTTTTTTTTCCTTCTGCATGTATAACCCCAGTGCCCCCACGATGCCTGATAGAAAGAGGAGAACTGCTGAGTATTTGTGGAATTCATGAACACAGGCGTTTAGTGAGTGGGGTTTATTATTATTATTATTATTCTATTTTATATTTTTGCAGGCCTCCAAGCTGGATACTGAGAACACAAAAGGAGAGAGAGCCCCCACCTGCCCTCCAGGCCTTCCCGGCCTGAGGGTTCTGGGTAACACTGCCTGTGGAGGGAGGTGGAGGCGTCGCGTCGGCTCCCGGGTAACTCGTGGGTGGGTCTCTGTAACATTTACTTGTGGCTGAGTGATGTAACAGGACCCGAGGAACTGGTCTTCCCCGCTCCCATGGGCGGGCTGGAGGAGGTGAGAGGCGGAGTGATCCCAGCCTTCGGGCAACGTGCTGAAGTCATTTGCAGAAAGACAGTTTTGTTCTGACTTGAGTGTTTTTCCACATGACTTCATCTCCCGGCAGGTCGTGCTTGGGGCTTAGTTTGCGCCGGGCCCCAGCCTCAGCGGCTTGGGGAGAATGGTCCTGACCCCTTCCGCAGGCAGCTGTTCCCGGACAAGCAGGCCTGTGTCACCCACCCCGTGAACGGCCCGATCACAGGCAGCGCCCACCGCGGCCGAAGAGGCGACAGAGAGGCCGAGCTAAGTACTGCGGGGGCTCTGATGAGTGCGCGCTCAACCACAGTCAGGATGGAGTGAAAATTTCTCAAAAAGGGACTCTTAAACTGGGTCTTAAGAGATGAGAAACAGTTTTCAAAACAAAAGCAGAGAAAAGGACTTTCCACAGTGGGCCCTGTGTACTTGGTACAAACTAGGGAGACCCCAAGAGCGGTGATAGCAGTCCTCACTACCTAAGAGCAGCCTGGTCCCTGGGTTACCTGGAGGCCCAACAATGCCCACAAAAACCGAGACTCACATTTCGGCTCAGCCCTCTTTGATGTACTGGTTTTTTGCTCTTTCTATGTTATCTCATGATCAAAAGATGGCTGCTAAGGCTCCAGACATCATATCCACTCACCACTGGATGGAAAGACTCAAGGGAATGCTTCCACCTTCCCTCCTGAAGCTCTCTTGCATATATGCCTGTCTAAGCCTGTTCAGGCTGCTGTAACAAAGTATCGTAGACTGGGTGGCTTATAACTACAGAGGTTTATTTCTCATGTTTCTGGAGATGGTGAAAGTCCAAGATCTGGATGCCAGCACCGTCAGGCTCTGGTGAGAGCCTTCTTCCAGTCACAGATGGCCAGCTTCTCATTATATCCTTACAAGGAGGAAAGAGGGAGAGAGAGTTCTCTGGGGTCCCTTTTATAAGGCCACTAAGGAGGCTCTACGCTCATGACCAAATCACCTCCCAAAGCAAAGACCCCCACTTCCAAATACCAACAGGGGTATTAAGTTAGGGTTTCAACATATAAAACTGAGGTGGACAAAATATTTGGTCTGTCGCAGTCCCCTATTCTCATTGACTTTTGTCACTTGGCTGGTCACCACCATCTGTGAGGAAGACTGGGGAAATGCTTGGCAAAAGGGATCTGGATATCCTTGCTGTGTTTACACTGGGGTTGCTGAGGAGCTGAGTACTAGAATCTCTGCGCACCACTCCCACAGCATCAGAGCTCTGCTAACGGGGAACACAGGGGGTTGGAAGGGACGAGGGGCTGTTTGGTGGGCGGCAGGCGGGGCTTTCACATGTGTCATATGTTGGAAAGTGTGAAGTTCCATGGTGAAGATGGTGAGAGAGGAGGCTGGAGGAGAATACGAATAGAAAGTTTATAGAGTCTGGGACTTTACACTAAGATCAGTCCATCCAAGAATTCTGAACCTGAGTTTGGCTCATGTTTTAGAACTAGCACTCTGTCAGTAGCCAGCACTACCTAGGGCGACAGAGACACCCTAAGGATGGCTGTGTCACTGTCACTTTCCATCTGCACAAGCCCCTGAAGGTAGGGACTGCATCTTATTTATGTCACTGTCCTTAGCGCCTTCCACAACGCTGCTCCTACAAAAAGGAAGGACGGCTGAATGAGTGAAAGAATGAACAAGTGAGTGAGTGAAATTCACAACCTCCCCTTGCATCTTTTCCCTCCTCTGTATCATGGGATCAGGAAGGTGGTTCTTGTGTTACAGGGCTGTGAGAATCAGATGAGCTGATGGCAGCCATGGTGCTTAATACATGGGAAGGCTGTGGGCAGAGAGGAGGAGGCAGGCAGGGTACATGAGCTGCCTTGAAACCCCATGATGCCAAGCACAGGCACCCTCCTGCTGGCACCATCACTGCCTGACCACATGGAACTGCCTGGAGCTGCCTATTTGGCCATCCAGGACTTTCAGAAAAGGAGGCAAGGAAACACCTGGAGCGGCCCAGTGGGTCCTGCCAAAGACAGCAGTGGGAGAGTGATGAGGATAAACAGCTGTCTGTCTCTGGTAACGCAATTAGGAGATAAAATATTAAATGCTTTACAACAGGACATATATCTCCCACATAACGAGCTGCCTCTTGCAAAAGCAAGCATTGTCCAGGCGGGAGGCAGGCAGGCCTGTGTCTCAGAGCCAGCAGCCTCTGAGAAGGGCAACAAATTCACATTCCATCACCATTTGGGGAGCTCCTCTTCCTTCATCATCACAATCACTGCGGTCCCCATTTACTGAGTTACTCCTATGTGCCCGGAGCACTCTCAGAGACTAGCTCATAGGCTGGACCACTTTTTTTTTTCCAAGAGAAAAATGTGGGGTAAGGGAGCTATGCAGAAACCAAGACTCAAAGATGTTAAGTGACTTACCCAGAGTCAACCACCTTGAAAGAGTCAAAGCTCCTGGGGGCAGCTGGTGTCCAGTGCAAGAAGCCAGCACACAAGATGGAGGTGGAGTGACCCAGTAGGCGGTGAGGGTGAGATTTGGCTTGTCCTGAGATGTCCCGCAGAATGATGCCCTGCTGTGGCCCTGGTTTCTCAGGTGATGGGAGAGCTGGACATGAGGCTGATCTGGCTGTGAAACACCCAGACTTCCAGGCTGTCTGTGTCTCAGGGAGAGGTCTGTCTCACCACCTCTTGACTTTGATGGTGAATGACTGATTACTTTAATAGGTTTTTTGAGTTGACACAGATTTGTGATAAGAACAGTGGAATTTCAGGCATCAGCAGAGTCAGGGCACATCATAGGACTTCTGAAAGCACACTTAGGCAGCCAAAGACTGCTGGGCACATATTTCCAGAGCCCTGCCTGTGTTAAAATCAGAATCACTGCCAGTTCTCGCTGGAGGGTTAAGAAGGAAGATCGTGCAGCCCTCACATGAGATGAGAAGTTGTTTGCCAAAGCCCATTTGCATTCATCATCTCATTTTCTTCTCACAAGAACATTGTGAAAGAAATGCAATTTCAGCCCATTTTATAGATGTGGAAAGCGAGGCTGAAGGCTTTTAAAATAACATGTATGGTCCAAGAGACAGGACCCATATTTGTGGAGCACTTGCTATTATGCACTAAGAATTGACTATAACAGATAGGGATGGGCATGTGCAAAAGGCCTGAGACTCGAAGGTCCTGCCATGTTCCTGGAGCTGAGAGGCGGCCAGGGTGTCCATGGGAAGGTGAGTAAGGGACTTGCAAGAGTCCCAGTGATAAGCCATGCCTTCTGATGGGCCTCTGATTTCAGTCTAGAGCTCTTGAGCCGTGCCCTCTGCTGCAAGGAAGCCCCCCACCCCTGCCCCCTCATCAGTCAGGATTCCCCCCAGGGTGCTGAGAGACCCACCACTGTGGCTGGCCGGTGTGGTCCCTTCACCTCTCCAGGACCACCCTCTTCCTTGGGGCTGCCTCCATCTCTCCGTGGCTGCATTCCTAGAAGCCAGGGAGTCAGGGCCGGGGGGCCAGCAGAGGGAGGGCTGTGCAGGTTTCCACGAACGCTACATCTGGAGAAAGAGACCGGAATGTTTGTGTCTGAAATTTAGCTAATATCCCAGGAATTTCTCCTGGCGTTTCGGAGGGTTCCTAGGGGGACTGCAAAGCTGGGATGTCTGGGTTCTGGGGGCGGGCTGGCCTCGCTCAAAGCCTCTTTGTCTACATGGCTCTGCCTGTGTCGATCTGGCTCTGCATCTGTGTGTCTTTGTGTGTGCGTCTGAGTATCTCCTTGTGTGCGTATCTTTCTGCTGAGAGTGGAAATGAGCATCTGTGAACGTGCCAGTGTGTGTCTGGGTGTGGATGTGTGTCTGTGAGTGTGCGCCTGTGTGTGTGTGTTGTATCTGCATGTGTGAGTCTCTGTAAGGATCTGTGTGTTTGTGTATGTGTATCTGAGCATCTTTCTTTGTCTGCATCACGGTGTGACTGGAGTCTGGGTCTCTATTTCTTGGTGTGTCGGTGGGTCACCGAGGGCCTGCCTATGTACCTGCCCCTCTCTGGCTTTGCCTTTGCAAAAAGATGACTCTCTCTGGGACTCTGGACTTCTGCTCTTGTCTCTTCCTTACCACCCTCAGGCTGGGGCTGGCCCTCACCCTCCCTGTGAGTAGGTAGTCTACAGTAGGGAGAAAGGAGAAGACTAAGAGGCTGGGGTGGGTGGGAAGGAGACAGGGGAACAGGCTCCTCTGTGAGTCTGTGCGGGTCTGAATGTGTATGTGTGTGTGCATGCGTGTGTGTGTGTGCATGAGTGTGTGTGTGTGTGTGCATGAGTGTGTGTGGCTGTCTGGCAAGGAAAGAGTCCTCGCAGGCCAAGCCTTGCCTTCAGCCCTACCACGAAGAGGTAGTGCCCTGAAGCTATACTTGGCTTCTCTGGGCTCTGCAGCCTGGGTCGTGGCCCTCCCTCCCATCCTGGCCTCTACCCGCATTTAGTCACAAGGCATTCAGAATACATCCTCCAGGCGAGTCAGTCTCTCCCCTCTGGACCCCGCTGGACCTTTGCTCTCCCCCATAGCCCACTGCTTTGCCTGGCCCCTACCCTCCAGTCCTCTACACCCACATTTCACTCCCTGGAGGATCTCATGGCTCCCTGCTCAACGACAATCCAGGCAACTCCCTGAAGGTCAGACTTCAAGGACCTAAACTTGCCACTACTGCCAGAAAGTCTCCCTGGACTCCCCAGCCCAGGGAGAAGCCTCCTTGCCCTGACCCCCTTGCATTTTGCCTGCAAGCCTCTGTCACTGTCATCCCTTGGGCTGGAGTTGTCCACTTACTGACTCCTCTCTCCCTGTAGACAGGAAGTGACAGGGCATTATTCAACTCTGGTTTCCCACCACTGGGTCCACTGCTTGGAACTCAGTAATCTCCACCATACCTGCCCCTGGACAAACGGATCACTCCCAGGCCTTTTAGGAAGATGAAGCTGGGGGACTTGATTTCCCAGGATTCCCTGACAGCCACTATGTTCGCTGTCTCCTTTAATGTATCACCATCCACCCTGCCCCGCTCACCTCCAAATTCCCACAGGACTGCACTGATGCTCAGTATCCTTAAAGTCCACGTGCAGGCCACCTCCCTACACCATTGCTGGCCACCTGGGCTGCTGGCCTCACCACCCCCAGGGCCTCCACTGAACAGTGAGGCAACCCTCAGGGCCCTCAGACTCCGTCAGGGGGCCCCCATTGTCCCACATCATCTCAAACACATGCGGAGTCTCTATCTTAAACATTTTAAAATTTTTTTATGGAGTGCATTTAGTCTCCTAGGGCTGGGCTAACAAATTAACACAAATTGGGTGGCTTGGGCAGGAATGTATCCTCACACATTTCTGAAAGCAAAAAGTCCAAAACCAAGTTATCAGCAGGACCTCAATCCTTCCAGAAGCTTCACGGAGAATCCTTCCTTGCCTCCTCCAGCTTCTGGTGGTCGCTAGTGATCTTTGACGTCCCCTGGCTTGTAGACACGTCACTCCAATCTCCGCATCCACCTTCACGGGGCTTTCTCCCTGTGTCTCTCTGTGTCTCAGATCTCTAGCTCCTTATAAGGACACCAGTCAGTGGATTTGGGGCCCACCCTAAGATGATCTCATCTCAAGATTCTTAACTTAATTACCTCTGCAAAGGCCCTAGTTCCAAATAAGGGAATCCTCCACATTCACAGGTACTGGGGATTAGGACTTGGGCCCATCTTTTTGGGGAGACACAATGCAACTCCCTTCATGGACTTATCAGGCTAGAAACTCAAAAATAGCTGTTTGGCTTAAACAATTGATGATAACAAGTAACAGAGACCTTAAGACTATCTGGGTTAGAGGTTACCTAACACACCTGGCCAAGAGTGCCCCACAGGGTCTCCCTGTTGGCTGAAATACCCGCAGGGACCAGAAGAACATCACCTATGGGGCCTGACAGCTGGGCAAGGAACCTGAGTGAGTGGCACAGTTGTCGGGGCCCATGGATAGGAAGGATGGTCTTGCACTCAAGACTCCTCCCACTTTCCTAAATACACAAGGCTCTTGTGCTTTTGGACAGCAAAGAGTGGATCCTAGCAAGGTGAAGAATAGCTCAGGAAATAAAAGGGAACGAGCCCTCCCAGGTCTTCTGAAGCTGGGCCCTCCCCAAGACGTGAGCGGGAATGGCAAGAGGGCAGAGCCTTGCTTACAGGTCTCTGTGCTAATCCGCGCTTAAAGAACAGCCCTGAGGGAGGCTCCCTGGGCATCACCTGTGTGGTGGAGTCACCAGCGCTGGCCCTACTTGTCTCAAGGTCACTCCGAGGCCCACATAACCTGTGGATCTGAGCCACCGTGTCCCTGTGAAGGCCAGGGCTGTGTTCATGGTAAAGGAAATTACAACATCTGGGGCCCAGCAGGAACACTTGCAGGCTGCCTGCTTTATATGCCTCCTTAACTCCGGGAGAGCTGAAAGGCAAGAAAACAGGCAGGCTCATGGCATTACTGTGCACCTACTACGTGCCAGGCATTCTGCGAGGCCACGGCCTGCAGGGCCTTGTTTAACTGTGCCAAGTGTTGTGCTTGGCACAG